>NC_058520.1:119866620-120491620 GCF_904849725.1 Hordeum vulgare subsp. vulgare
CGTCCGCTACTTAAAGTAAAATTCTTCGGCTAAAGTAACTAACAGAAAAACTGACTGGTTTTTTTAAACAAACCAAAAGGGTAAGTGTGATCTAATCTGGGTCGTTGGCTAACTATCTTATGGTGGAGAAAAGAGATGGAGTGCTCACCGTGGCAGTGGGTGAAACTCCGGCGAGTTCGCCGGCGGCCGAAAGCTGGAAGTGGTTGGGGTAGAGCTCCAGTGGTCTTGGGTGGCGGCGGAGATGACCAGGCGGCGGAGACGGTGCTCCGGCATCGGTTGGCGGCATCAGCGGGGCTTGGGGCGGCAGAGCGGAGCGGCAGGAGCTCTGGGAAGCTTCGGCTCCGGCCGAAGTCCGGCGATGCGATGTGGCGGCGTGGGGCATGGGGAGGGGTGGGTCTCGGGTGAAATGGGGTGCGTGAAGGGGAGGGTATTTATAGGGGGCCTCGATGGTCGAAGAGAGGAAGGAGGCAAGGAGATCGGCTCGGATCGGGCTGCTCCGGCGATGGAAGGAGGAGCTCGGGAGAAAGGAAGAAGAAGATCGGGGCCGGCTAGGATCGGGCGGTGGGCCCCAGCGTCAGCGAGAGAAGAGAGGCGTGAGGGCTGGCGGTCGTCCGATCCAATGGGGATCCGGATCTGGCGAATCTGTGCGGGCCGAAACTTACCGAACGGGCCCTGGCCATATTCCTATTAAAGAAACAAATCCTTTTATTTAAAACAACAATTAGAACTAAAGAAAGGAAATAAATTATACTCCAAATATAGGAGTATTTTATATCAAAATGATTAGAAAATAATTCCCACAACATGAAAAAAATTTAGACACAAAATAAAAAACTTTATAAAATAATATATTTTTTAAATCCAATAAAAACCAAATTTGGCCTTTAAAAATATTGGCACTATTTTTCTTCTCGCTTTTTGGGGTGTCATGTTACCTCCTCTCATACTTGTTTGGCAAGATATTTGTGAGGAATTTGTGAGTGAAATTCTTGTGCCTAAATAAATTCAAAACAAATACTGAAAGAAAATTCAAATGCCACATTCATTTCAAATAAAATGCATTGATGCTTAGCTATAATTGTGAAACATTCCAAATTGAAAATTTGGGATGTTACAACTTTATAAGTAAAGATAGAGGGGAGTAAACTCGACCAACTAAACTTTATTAGCCAATTGCTTGTGCATTGCAACCATACATACATACTTTAGTGGTTCAATCTTGTCCGATATTATACCTTACACCCACCGTATTCTAGATTTTCATAAAATTTAATTTGATTTGGGTATGAGTAGGAAAAGACAAGAAAAGTTTATATTTAGTTGATACTTTTGTAAGATTTGGTTTTATTTGGTATGGATAAGGAAGGCGAGGTAAATTTTGTTTTGGTTGAAATTTTATTAATATTTGATTGAGTCAATACATAGCATGACTCAAAGGAAGTGCATCCAAGTTACTCTATGTACGATGCATTCTATTTTGTGTGGCATCAGTTGAGATTAAATAAAATCAACAGAAAACCAAAGGAGGGAAGTGCGGAGGGAAAAACTAGGTGAGGAAATGGAGCGAACCTATTAAGTCCAACTCCAACGCGTCGACTAATTTCGTCTTCCTACATCCATTGGGGTCCGCATGGACAAAAACCCTTACGTGTCGAAGTATTCCCAAATTACTCTTGCTCGATGTCCATTTTGATGCATTTTCGGCCTAAATTTGAGCCAAATTTGTGCCCACGTGGACACGAGACGGATGCATCGTTCGTCCGCTCGGTGCCCGCTTGTTGGATCACTAGAAGGGATGTCTAGAGGGTGGGTGAATAGACTACTTGCATAAATTAAATCCTATACTTTTCTCATTTTTAATAGTTGGCGGATTTTAGCAATTCTAACAAGTCTAGTGCACCCTACACATGCTAGCAACATATATGGGAGCGAAAAGTAAAGACATTGCACATGTAAGTAAGTAGTAGAGTTTAGGAAGATCAAACACAAAGATGGACATGGTGATTTTTGGCGTGCTTCCGGTAGGTGGTGCTATTGTACGTCCACATTAGTGGAGACTTCAACCCCCGGATGGTAACAGCTGCGTGAGTCCACGGAGGGCTCCACCCACAAGGGGTCCATGAAGAAGCGGACATGTCTATTCCACCATGGCTTACGTCCACACAGGACTAACCTCACTCGAGGTAGATCTTCACGAAGTAGGCGATCTCATTGCCTGTACAAACTTCTTGGTTCAACTCCACAACACGAAGTAGGAGGCTCCCAAGCGACACCTAACCAATATAGGGGGCACCACCCTCCAAAATGTAATAGATGCGGTAGAACGGTGAACTCCTCGCTCTTGTGCTTCAAAAGATAGTCTCCTCAACACTCAATCACTCTCTCACAGATTTGGCATGGGTAGAAAAGATTGATTGGGTGGAAATCAACTTGGGAAGGCTAGATATCAAGTTTCTAGGGGATGGATTGGAATCTCTTGATCTCAACACATGAGTAGGTGGCTCTCTCACACAAAAATGATATGGCAAGTGTGTGTGTGTTCTGAGTGCTTCCTCTACGAGTGAGAGGTGGTAGAGGGGTAAATATAGGCATATCCCAAAATCCAACCATTACAACATTGTTTCCTAACTCGGTGACACCGACATGAATCTCGGTGGTACCGAGTTGCACTAAATGTGGCAACTTTTGAATTCCCGGTGACACCAATATGAGAATCTCGATGGTACCGATATGGTGACCTAGGGGAGTTTCCAGATCTTGGTGAGACCGAGTTCAAAACTCGGAAATTCCATTCTTAAAGTTGGCAAACCAAAAAGTTGGTCACTCACTTTCAGTGGCACCAAAATGAAAGTTGGTGATACCGATAGATTAGGATTGGAAAAGGTTCTGTCTCTAGAAAATCGGTAGGGCCTAAATGGAATTCTTGGTGGCACCAATTTTTTATGTATAGCCTTTGGACAGATATTTTGTGAGAGAAATACTGAGTATCTTTGGCGGCTATCTCTAAGCACTTGAGCAACCAATTCATCATAAATACCTCACCCCCTTTTAATAGTATTGGCCTTCCTATGGACTCAAAAGTGATTTCTCACGAATATAAAATGTAGAGTCCTCTTGCTTGAAGCTTGGCCAATCCTATTCCTTTCCTTGCATCAAGAGGTTTCTCCTCACAATCCTTTAGCCAATGCTCTTTGTGCACTATACCTGAAATATATTAGGAAAAAGTGTTTGTCCAAGAGATAATGTATGTTGTCATGAATTATCAGAACCACCAAGGAGCATATGTACTTTCAATCTCCCCCTTTTTGGTAATTTATGACAACATACAATTGAAGCTTTGAATAAAGATAAGAAGTAGAATATGTCAGCTTTCAAAGATATATGGCTAATGCAAGCTGACCCTAAATGTGTGCAATCCCTTTTAAGAGATATTTGCTTTGGATTGCAAGAGCACACACATAGTAGAAGGGACAGGACAAGTCATGTGAATCTTGGACATATGCATCAAACATATGTGAATGAAAGATTTCCATATTCAAGACTCACTCTCACAAACAATATGTGCAAGAAACAAGAGATCATCTTGAACACGCATATGATACATATACTTACCTTGAGGTTCTTGAGCATCTTAGCAGTAGGAGTACACTTGGGAAAACTGATGTTAGATAACACAAGAGTATACTATTGTAAAGATGCAAAGAGCTTCAAAAGCACCAAGATATGGAAAACATATGAGAAATATGATCTGATGATAGATATGTCTCCAGGAGTATTTAGAAATGTCTCCCTTAAGAATGAATATGTAAGATTAGCTCTCCCCCTTAATGGTGACTCTCCCCTAGAATATGTAAGGTTTGATATATCTCCCCCTATGGCAGATCTTCCCTTTGGTAGATCTTCCCATTTGGTATAAGCATTTAGAAGCTTTGATATATCTCCCCCTTTTGCATTAATTACCAAAAAGGCTAGAGGGTAAGGGTTCATTCAGAATAAGGGATCCTGGATTCTTCTCTCTCTGATAAGGGTTCCTTGAATTTTTTCTCCCCCTTTGGAATTATGGGAAAACAAGATTATGTCCCCCTTTGGCATAACTGGAAACGATCTATAAGATCTCGGGAGGTAATAGAATTTGGGATCAGTGAGAAGTTTCTCCCCCTTTGGCAAAAGTCCAGAAATACACAAAGATCATAGGTAGTGATAAAATTCGGAGTCACCGAGGCAATATGGTTCGGTAGAACCAAGAATGATAGTAGGCATGTGGGAGAAATTAGTTAGACCGAGTTTACGAGGTCGGAGAGACCAAGTTGCAATCAAAATCAACTTATCAACTCAAATACAGAGAAAATATCCAAAAACTTTGAAAAAGAAAATATCCAAAAAAATTGAAAAAGAAAAGAGAAAATTTTAGAACAGTTTTAGGAAGAAAAAAATTTGTGTGAAATATATACATATATATAGATGAGAACTGAATGGTTCCAAGATAGCCTGCAATGAAAAACGTGAACCATACAAGAATCTTCATCTAGATGTTGGGCAGTGACTAGGTCACCTATATTAGAGTATATTAACTTGAGGAGTCAAGCAAGAGTACTTGATCATAGGTCATACTCATAGTTAAGCGCAAAAAAGTGATTTTTTTTATTAAGCATTTTTATGTCTTCATATAACTTGAGTTGTTTTACCTCATGACTTTGTGTAAAGCTTTATCAAGGATATGATTACATACCTTCGAATTATGTTGATGACGTGGCATGTAGGTGAACTTGTCGTGGATGCTCAATGTTGCTGGAGATCATCTTGAGTTGGGAGCCATCCTTGTCGTTTTGGTTCACTTTTCACCGACATAGGTTAGTCATGCAAGGAAGAACATAATATATCCATTTGATAAGAGTGAACTTATTCATCAAATAGTTATCAAGGATAAAATTTTCTTGTCTTCTTGCTTCATCTCCGAAGAAGAGGTTGTTGATACTTGGCCATGACAAGAATGCTTTTGATGTGAGATGATGACAATCTTGTGGAGTGTAGTCCTTCCAAGTACCTATAAAAGGTTATATGCAATACAAGGGAGCAAAGTTTTCCAAGATATAAGATAGTGTCATTACAATAGCATCATGGAATTATCAAGTAAGCTCATGCCCTAGAATGCATCCGAGTGAGTCTAGCTCAAGTTTCAAGCATCAATGATGTTCAACTCACTCCTCAAATGCCAAAACACTTTTTCATCAAGTGGTTTAGTAAAGATATCAGCCAATTGTTGTGGGTACGAAAAAGCTTGATATTAATATCTCCTTCCAACATGATCACGAATGAAATGATGTCGCACTTGAATATGTTCAGTTCGTGAAAGTTGCACAGGAATATGGGCAATTTTAATAGCACTTTTATTGTCACACAAGAATGGAACATGTTTCACATGAATGCAATAATCCTTAAGAGATTGTATCAACCGTAGTAACTGCGCACAACAAGATAAAGATACTGAGTTTTGTTTCTTGGATGACCAAGATACAAGAGATCTCCCGAGAAATTAATATGTAGCCGAGGTGGATTTTCTATCAACCTTGTCTCTAGCATAGTCCGAGTCAGAATATCCAACATGATTAAAAGTAGATCCCTTGGGATACCATATGCCAAAGTTTCGTGTATGTATCAAGCATCTCACAATTCTTTTCACAACCTTTAGATGACACTCCTTAGGTGTCGCTTGATATCGGGCACACATGCAAACACTCAACATGATATCGGGACGGGAGGCACATAGATACAGCAATGAACCGATCATTGATGGATAAACCTTTTGATCAACCTGTTTGTCCTCCTTAGTGAGGTCAACATGTCCACTATTAGGCATGGGAGTTTTCATACCTTTGCACTCTTGCATGTTGAACTTGTTGATCAAGTCCTTGGTGTACTTGGTTTGACACATAAACGTATCTTCTATCATTTGTTTGATTCACAAACTAAAGAAGAATTTTAGCTCACACATCATAGACATCTCATACTTCTCTGACATCAACCTTCCAAATTTCTCACTAAGATGTGGGTTAGTAGAACCAAAGATGATATCATCCACGTGTATTTAGCACACAAATAGTTCACCATTAACTCTTATAGTGAATAAGGTTGCATCAGTTTTACCAATCTCAAAACCCTTTTCAATGAGAAACTTCGTTAGACATTTGTACCAAGCTCGAGGGGCTTTTTAAGACCATGTAAAGCTTTACAAAGTTTATAAACCTGATTAGGTTTCTTAGGGTTCACAAAGCGGGGAGGTTGTTTGACATAAACTTCCTCCTCTACTTCACCATTCACAAAAACAATTTTGATATCCATTTGGTAAAGAGTGATATCATGGTGATTGGCATAAGTGACAAGAATATGAATGGCTTCAAGTCTAGCAACGGGGTCATAAGTGTAACGACTATGATGCGGAACTTTCCTTATTTGGGGGCGAGGCCTCAAAAGGGGAAAGAGGCGCATCTAAGTGTTTCGCAAGCAGGATAAACATCGCAATACATACAAGATAGAAGAGTAATAAGAGTTGGCTTACACTCGCCACAAGCTAAATTACAAAGTCACACAGTCATACATTATTCAAATGGGAAAAACAGGGTCCGACTACGGACAAGATAAATGACAAAAGCCAATGCTATCCCGCCTTGCTAGGCCCACGATCATGACCAAGTGCCTCTAATCCTCAGAATACGTCACATACA
This sequence comes from Hordeum vulgare subsp. vulgare, assembly GCF_904849725.1. Lineage (NCBI taxonomy): Eukaryota > Viridiplantae > Streptophyta > Magnoliopsida > Poales > Poaceae > Hordeum > Hordeum vulgare. Next base: position 119,873,343 of record NC_058520.1, read on the forward strand.
GTCTGCCATTGGCCTCGTTGAACTCCCACTTCAGCTGGGTATCCTCGGAAATGTCTGCATCTGGGGTACCTATACTTGTGGCGGGTTGTAGTAAATTGTGAGCCATGAGGACTCAACAATCACATGACCTTGGTATCGAGTCTAACTAAGTTAATAGGTGAGGTTGGGTATGTGTTTCAGTTTGTAGCAACCTAAGCATATATGGTGGCTAACTTACGAAGAACTGAAATAAGTTATGGTGGTCCATGTAAGACAGTCGAGATCTAAGAATGACCACTAAGTGATCCTGAACACCTACTTACGTCATTCATAACCCCACTGTGTTCTCGATCAGAGAAGGATCTCTGAAAGAAATAGTCACGGTTACGCACACAGTTGGCAGGTTTATTGAGTTACTTTAAGTTATCTAGAACCGGATGTTAACAAAATATCCATGGTTGCCACATAACCGCGGGCACGGCTTCCCAAAATATTTAACCCTGCAGGGATGCTCCAACTAATCCATCACAAATTACCACAGGCCGCATAGTAATCCTCGACCATGAAACTCGCGATCTCGTCGGATTCCTTAGAGGAAAACATCAACTCTGAGAAGACCCAAAGTCTCACTAGAATCCCAATGCGCGAGATATATCGTTAAGGTAAGACAAGTCCAGCAAGACCACCCGACGTGTCGACGAACCCGATAAGAGTTGTGTATCTCAGTCTCAGGACACGACGGATGAGCAGTATGTATAGTGGCCGGATAGAAATCCCCCGAGTTGCCCTGGGTGTCCCCCGCAAGTGGCTCTACTTTGGACCAACACTCGTGATGAGCACTGGCCCGGGTTGTTGATTAAATCCTTGGGGTAGTTACTCCCTATGATTTTTATTATTAAGTTGTTAGCAAATTAACACCAAAGTTGGGTCTTGCCGGACCAGCCTTAACACTAAACGATTTACCAAGGGGGTCCCCATAACAACCCGGAACGTGTTAGGAGCGCTCAGTTATGGAATTAAACACCGGTAGCCAAAACTAAGGCGCCAAGAACGGAACAAATCACCCGACAAAAGGCCTGGCCTTCCGCTATTTACCAAGTATATAGGTGCGTTAATTAAATAGCATTTAAAATAATATGATATGAAATTGCCCATGTTATCACATGGACCAGCTTGCACCGACAACTAGCAACGATAATGATAATGGTTGAGCAAGCCTAACTTAGACAAACAATATTTGCTAGGAGGGAAGGTGTTTGAGGTTTCATGGCAATGTTTGATGGCCTATATATCATGTGCTAGGCAGCAGAGATATCACAATGGAATCGAATCAACTAAGCATAACAAAGCTAGAAACAGTGTCAAGGTCGCTGTCGGGACCCCGATCCTAAGCCATAGGAATCCAACCTGTAACACATCGCATCCCTTTGCGGTCTCATGCACGGTTAATCCCACGGATGCAGCCTTAACTTCGCCGGAACCGTTTGTGCCTTTTGACTCACGTATGCAATTGTGTCGCTAGCATTCCAATGTCAAAGAACCAGGATCGACAAGTCTAGTCATAAACCAAAGTGGCAGTACCGCACAAGGACAGGCATACATGACCCAACAAAGCAGGTGTCGGTCACCAGCGAATGTAGACGAGTCGTAGCAAGCTACAAGGACTCCATTACATCGCGTGACATTTCCCCAAAGGGGACAGACACAGCAGCTAAGAAGGACACATGCCGGTCAACCAATGTGTCCGGAGCAGTAGCGAGCTACCATGGCTCGTTGGATCACAAAGGGCCATTTCCTTGTAAGGAGTGCTACTAAAGTTCACGGCTAGGTAATCGAACCCCATACATATCAAGTACGACACACGTACGCATGGCATACCGATATGTATAGATACATCGATGGCATCACAACATAACCATAAGCATACAAGCTTTATTTAAGAGGCTCGGAAGAGCCACACACATAATATTACACAGTAAGGGTCTCACGACCCATAATAGAAGTCATTCAGTTACAACCAAGCGGAAGTGTTTGAAACTGTCTGAGTACAGAGAGGTGAAACTAGAAGGCACATGGCATGACTATACTACAGACCCAACCTAGGGCCAGATCGTAGCTGGGACACCAGCTACTCGTCGTCGTCGATGTCTATGAAGAACCCTCCATTAGGGTCATTAGCAATCTCTACAACATTTATTAAGCAAACATGAGTACGGAGGTACTCAGCAAGACTTTAGGATAACTGTCTACTCATGCAATGTATCAATAAGGTATTGTGGGATTTCATGCGGAAAGCCAGCATTTGACTCGTGGCTAGACAACTTGCATTTTTAAATAATTTTGACAACTTGATTTCTCGCACTCGAGTCCACTAACACCACAACAATACTCCATCGTGGAATCATTCCGTCTCCATACGGAAATGCCGTCCACGACACTCACGCTTATCTTGACATTTTTATGAGTAGTCATTTAAGTTATCTATGAACAATATATGTCTCCAAGTAGTCCATATCCGCGGACGCGGCTATTCGAATAGATCATAACCCTGCAGGGGTGTACTTCGCCACACACGCTCTCGCCACTAATCACCATGTGCACGTCATGCACCTCGGCAACCTTCAAGCGGAAGCCCGGCGAGGGAGTCGGCCACGACCGTTAACCAGATTAGTACCTAGTCCAGGTTCATCGCCTATCTGAGAGTAACCCGTACGGAAGTCCGGCCGAGGTTTCCGCCACGGCCTCAAACGGTGTGTGCAGGGTTCCCAAGCCCACCATCCGGGTGCCACTTGGTACACCGTGCCACTGCCTACCGCATCACAGCCCACCTCTCAGGTCAGCACCATGCACGGCCTCCAGCATGACTATAAACACCAGAAACCACTTGCAACCCCTGGACCGAGTACTAAGTGATTAATAAGTCGAGCGGGGTCATATTTCAGGGCCCAGCATGTGGTAGTATCTCGTCTTGGATTACATACACGGAACTCAGTTCCTAAGGACGGTTCCAATGAAACAACCCGCCATGTACTCCTACACAGCCTTTCACCGGTACCTTTACCAAAACAGCTTCAACACACAACCTTTGCTTACCGAACACATTCTCACAATTCTGTTCATCTCCCAGATGACGGACCATACACAACTCTAAGCATAGCATGTATAGCAGGATAGGACACATCATGGCTCAAGCAACTACCAGGTATGCTAGGTTGCAAGGTTCAGCTATTTACTGTGACAAGGATAGGTCATGCAAAGGAAGTGGGTTCAACTAACTTGGCAAAAGCATTTGAAGCATTTGATCCTAATGCAATAAGTAAGTGCAGGAGCAAGAACATGGGATTTATAGGGATGATCAAAATGGTTGCTTGCCTTGTTGCTCAGAGGAGTGACAATATCCGTTAGACGGATATTTGGTGGAATCCGGAGGAGCGGAGCCTACCGAAGGGAACGACAACAATCAATATCAAACGTATGCAATCAAGATTATGCATGAGCATGGCATGAGGACACAAGGTGGTATACTATTATAGCTAACATGTATTAGGTTTGAAGTTGATTTGAATCAAATTCAAATATCACTTCAAACGAGGTATTCTCGGATACCATTTTAATTGATTCGACCTGATGCTCAGATCAACTTGCTTTTAACATGCATGGTATGACATGTTAGGTTGCTGGTTTGTAATTTGTACAGTGTTTGATCATGTCATTTATAGTGAAATTTAAATATTTTCCAAATTCCATCTACAAAGTATTTATAAGAATTAACTTATTCCTTAATCTACATGTTTGGGTTCTGTAACATTTTCAAACCTATTTGAAAATGACATATTCAGATTCCTTGAATTTTTCTGATACTTCTTCATATATAAATTATTTTCATTGGAGTTACAGATTAATTTCTATGAATTTTAGAAGTTTTAAACATTTCTGGAATTATTTTTATACTAGAAAACCCCTTTATTGCGTCACTACTGCATCATCATGGCGTCAGCAGGTCAACTGACCTGATCAGGTCAAACCTGACAGGGGGGACCCACTGGTCAGCGTCTGAGGGGCTAATCACGCGCTGACCAGCCCCTAAGTGGGTTTGACTTGGCCTTGGGCCCAATGTCAACGAGTGATTAGGGTTTAAACTACTGGGTTAGGCTAGCCACGTCGGCCCCCACCGGAATATGGCCGGCAGCGACCACGGGTGCGGCGGAGGGCTCGCCGGAGTGAGCTAAACGGCGCTACGGGCGTCGGTTTTGGGCGCGGTTTAGTGCTACGGGTAGCTAGTGAAACGCCGCATCTAAAGGGAGAGGAGCTGGACCCGGTGGTCACCGGAATCCATGCCGGCGATGAGGTCAGCGGTGGCTACGGCTCGGGCATCGACGGGAGTGCCGATGCGGGGGACTAGCGAGCTGGGAGAGAGGCCCTACGCCATCTACAGAGCTCCAGGAGCTCATTTCTGAGCTCGGTCTCGCAAGCGGAGTACCACAACGACGGCAATGACATGGCCGGCGACGAGGTCCTTCGGGCTCCGGCGGCTAACGTGGTTAAAAGAGGGGGAAAGCCTCGGGAAGAGGGGGAACGGGAAGAGGAGCTCACGGCGGATCTTGTGAGGCTGCCGGCAGGGTCGGGGAGGACCGGGAGACGAAGGATCGACGGCGACCCGGGGAGAGAGAGATCCGAGAGGGGGAAGGGGATCGAGAGGCCTAGGGGAGAGGATAGAGCCGCGGGGAGGAGGATAAGAAGGACCAGGGCGTCGCGCTGGCGCTCCTTGAGGCCTCCAGCAGCGAGCAGGCAGGCAGGAGGTGGCCGGGCTTGGCCGCCGTGCTCATCTTCTCCCCTCCCTACTGGCAGGAGGAGGAAGATGACCGGGGAGCCCTTGGTGGGCTGGGCCGGCGACAGATAGAGGTAAGCTGTTCTTTTCTCTTTTTTCTTCTGTTTTGTTTCTGTTTTGATAACTATTTATTTTCTATTTATTTCAGCTCCCAAAATAGTTTGTAAAAACATTTTGAACACACCAGAATATTAGTTGGAATGTATCCAACCATTCCTAAAGTTTTCAACATTTTTGAAAGCTTAAAGTTTCTGATTTCAAATTTTAAACTTGAAACCAGTAGCTTTTTGCATTTATTTAAAATGCCAAGAGTATAAAAGAAATGGTTTCCTTCATTGATTATTTGTTTCCAAGAATTATCAGAAAGATTGAACTTTTCTTGAGGCCATTTTGGGTTCATTGATTTTAACTAGTTTGAATTTTCCTTTAATTTGAGAAGTGGCTAGGGTTTTTGAATTTTCCTTCACCACTTACTTTGTTCTTGTTGAAGATTTCCTAGATGCAATGCCAAGAAAACTTGAGCACAAAGCTAACTTTATTAAGGTGTTAGGGATGTGACAACTCACCCCCGCTCAAAAGAATCTCGTCCCGAGATTTAGAAGTCGTCGGAAATAACGCAGGATACTCAAGTCGGAGACGATCCTCTCTTTCCCAAGTTGCCTCCTTCTCAGAATGATTTGACCATTGAACTTTAAGAAACTTGAGGTTTCGACGTTGAGTGGTACGCTCAGCTTGATCAAGAATACGCACGGGGTATTCTCGGTATGAAAGGTTATCTTGGAGATCAAGCGTTTCGTGATCCACTTCACGGATAGGATCCGAAAAGCAACGCCTGAGTTGCGAGACGTGGAAGACATCATGAACCTTGGAAAGATGTGGAGGAAGTTCCAACTGGTAGGCAACTTCTCCTCGTTTGGCAAGAATGCGAAAAGGACCAATGTAACGAGGAGCCAACTTGCCCTTGATACCGAATCGATGGGTACCCTTCAAAGGTGTAACCCGAAGGTAAGCCTTCTCGTCAATTTCAAAGGTCACAGCCTTATGATGACAATCATATTGGCTCTTTTGACGAGACTGGGCTGATTTCAACTTTTCACGAATAATGCGAACCTGCTCTTCTGCATCCTGGATCATATCCGGGCCAAAGAGTTGCCTCTCTCCAGTTTCTGACCAATTAAGAGGTGTTCGACATCTTCGTCCATAGAGAACTTCAAAAGGAGCTTTGCCCAAGCTTGATTGATAACTATTGTTATCAGCGAATTCGGCGAATGGAAGGCACTTCTCCCAATTCATACTGAATGATATAACACAAGCTCGGAGCATATCTTCTAGGATTTGATTCACTCTTTCTACTTGACCACTTGATTGGGGATGGAAAGCAGTGCTAAAAGATAAGTGAGTCCCCATGGCATTCTGAAAACTTTCCCAGAAGTGAGAAGTAAAGATACTCCCACGGTCCGAGTTAATCTCCAGGGGAACACCATGAAGAGACACTATTCGAGAGATATATAATTCTGCTAGCTGGCTAGCTGTTATACTCTCACGAACGGGAAGAAAATGAGCCACTTTGGAGAGACGGTCAATGACCACAAAGATAGCATTATTTCCTTTCTTGGTCTTGGGAAATCCGGTAATGAAATCCATGCTAACTTTAACCCATTTCCATTCAGGAATAGCTAAAGGTTGAAGGGTGCCAGCAGGCCTTTGATGTTCTGCCTTAACTCGACGACAAATGTCGCAGTTAGCAACGAACTCAGCAATTTCTCTCTTCATCCTAGTCCACCAGAACCTCTGGCGTAGGTCCTGAAACATCTTAGTACTACCGGGATGAATGGTGAGAGGAGAATCATGGGCCTCCTTAAGGATTAACTGCCTTAGATGTGGATTCTTAGGAACCACTAGACGATTCTGGAAGAACATAACACCTTGATCGTTCATGGAAAATTCTTTAGCATTTCCGCTAAAAATATTCTCCTTGATCCGTGATATACCCTTGTCACGCTTTTGGCCAGCTATAATTTGATCCTTAAGGGTAGGCTTCTCCACCAGGGTAGAAAGGAATCCTTGAGGAAAATATGAAGATTCAACTTCCGAAAGTCCTCATAGAGATGTGGTTGACCTTGTTGTAGCATCAAATTGTTACAATAAGATTTACGACTTAGTGCATCGGCCATAACATTGGCCTTCCCCGGGGTGTAGGTTATCCCTAAGTCTTAATCCGAGATCAACTCAACCCACCATCTTTGCCTGAGATTCAAATCCGGCTGGGTGAAGATATATTTCAGACTTTGGTGATGAGTGAATATTTCACAATGATTACCCAGAAGGTAATGTCGCCAGGTTTTTAGTGCGTGGACCACAGCTGCAAGCTCAAGGTCATGTGTGGGATAATTATCCTCATGTGGACGCAACTGTCGAGATGCATATGCGATCACATGATGATCTAGCATGAGAATGCAACCTAATCCTTGTCGCGAGGCGTCGCAATAGATAACAAAGTCCTTAGAAAAGTCTGGTGGTAGCAACACAGGTGCGGAAGTCAGGCGTCTTTTCAGTTCCTGAAAACTATGCTCACACTGTGGTGTCCACTCGAACTTTTTATCCTTCTTGAGGAGTTCAGTTAGAGGCTTTGCAACCTTGGAGAAATTCTCGACAAAGTGGTGACAATAGCTCGCTAGACCAAGAAAACTCCTAACTTGCTTAACCGATTCAGGTTGAGTCCAATCAAGGACAGCTTGAACTCTCTCGGGATTGATAGCAATACCCTTACCAGAGATTACGTGACCTAGATAGGTCACTTCTGGTAACCAAAATTCACATTTTGAAAACTTGGCATAAAGGCGATGCTCTCAAAGTTTCATGAATACCAGCCTTAGATGCTCGGGATGTTCTTGTTCGTTCTTCGAGTAGATGAGAATATCATCGAGGTATACCACGACGAATTTATCCAAATACTCCATGAAGATTGAATTCATCATACGAGAGAAGGTGGCTGGGGCATTGGTTAAACCGAAGGACATAACGGTGTACTCGTATTGGCCATAACGAGTAACAAAGGCCGTTTTTGGAATGTCCCCGTTCTTGATCTTGATTTGATGGTATCCCAACCTCAAATCCATTTTGGAGAAGACTGAGGACCCGGCGAGCTGATCGTACAGATCGTTGATCCTGGGGAGCGGATACTTGTTCTTTATGGTGACCAGATTAACTGGTCGGTAATCTACAACCATCCGATCCGTTCCGTCTTTCTTCTTGACAAAGAGGACGGGGCAAGCCCAAGGAGAAGAGCTAGGACGAATGAAACCTTTATTCAAGGCCTCATCTAGTTGCTTCTTAAGTTCGGCTAGCTCCAGGGGTGCCATCTTATATGGTCTTCTGGCTATTGGGACAGTTCCCGGAACAAGATCTATCACAAACTCTACATCTTTGTCAGGTGGAATTCCTGGCAGTTCCTCTGGAAAAACATCCGGGAAGTCACGGACTACCGGAATGTCTTCAAGTTCCAGAAGAGGGTTGGCATTTAAGGAATAGAGTTGGCATTTGGCAACTCGAGTAGAGACATTTACTATCTCACCCAAGGGATGGGTAAGCTGGACATTTCTAGAATGGGTATCAATCTTGGCATAGTGAGTTGACATCCAGTCCATGCCCAAGATGATATTAATATCCGAAGATTTCAAGGCTATCAATGCGGCTAGCCAACGCTGTCGGGACCCCGATCCTAAGCCATAGGAATCCAGCCTGTAACACATCGCATCCCTTTGCGGTCTCACGCACGGTTAATCCCACGGCTGCAGCCTTACCTTAGCCGGGACCGTTTGCGCCTTTTGACTCACGTATGCAATTGTGTCGCTAGCATTCCAATGTCAAAGAACCCGGATCGACAAGTCTAGTCATAAACCAAAGTGGCAGTACCGCACAAGGAAAGGCATACATGACCCAACAAAGCAGGTGTCGATCACCAGCGAATGTAGACGAGTCGTAGCAGGCTACAAGGACTCCATTACATCGCGTGACATTTCCCCAAAGGGGACAGACACAGCAGCTAAGAAGGACACATGCCGGTCAACCAATGTGTCCGGAGCAGTAGCGAGCTACCATGGCTCGTTGGATCACAAAGGGGCATTTCCTTGTAAGGAGTGCTACTAAAATTCACGGCTAGGTAATCGAACCCCATACATATCAAGTACGACACACGTACGCATGGCATACCGATATGTATAGATACATCGATGGCATCACAACATAACCATAAGCATACAAGCTTTATTTAAGAGGCTCGGAAGAGCCACACACATAATATTACACAGTAAGGGTCTCACGACCCATAATAGAAGTCATTCAGTTACAAGTGAGTGGAAGTGTTTGAAACTGTCCGAGTACAGACAGGTGAAACTAGAAGGCACATGGCATGACTATACTACAGACCCAACCTAGGGCCAGATCGTAGCTGGGACACCAGCTACTCGTCGTCGTCGATGTCTATGAAGAACCCTCCATTAGGGTCATTAGCAACCTCTGCAACATTTATTAAGCAAACATGAGTACGGAGGTACTCAGCAAGACTTTAGGATAACTGTCTACTCATGCAATGTATCAATAAGGTATTGTGGGGTTTCATGCGGAAAGCCAGCATTTGACTCGTGGCTAGACAACTTGCATTTTTAAATAATTTTGACAACTTGATTTCTCGCACTCGAGTCCACTAACACCACAACAATACTCCCTCGTGGAATCATTCTGTCTCCATATGGAAATGCCGTCCACGACACTCACGCTTATCTTGACATTTTTATGAGTAGTCATTTAAGTTATCTATGAACAATATATGTCTCCAAGTAGTCCATATCCGCGGACGCGGCTATTCGAATAGATCATAACCCTGCAGGGGTGTACTTCGCCACACACGCTCTCGCCACTTATCGCCATGTGCACGTCATGCACCTCGGCAACCTTCAAGCGGAAGCCCAGCGAGGGAGTCGGCCACAACCGTTAACCAGATTAGTACCTAGTCCAGGTTCATCGCCTATCTGAGAGTAACCCGTACGGAAGTCCGGCCGAGGTTTCCGCCACGGCCTCAAACGATGTGCGTAGGGTTCCCAAGCCCACCATCCAGGTGCCACTTGGTACACCGTGCCACTGCCTACCGCATCACAGCCCACCTCTCAGGTCAGCACCATGCACGGCCTCCAGCATGACTATAAACACCAGAAACTACTTGCAACTCCTGGACCGAGTACTAAGCGATTAATAAGTCGAGCGGGGTCATATTTTAGGGCCCAGCATGTGGTAGTATCTCGTCTTGGATCACATACACGGAACTCAGTTCCTAAGGACGGTTCCAATGAAACAACCCGCCATGTACTCCTACACAGCCTTTCACCGGTACCTTTACCAAAACAGCTTCAACACACAACCTTTGCTTACGAACACATTCTCACAATTCTGTTCATCTCCCAGATGACGGACCATACGCAACTCTAAGCATAGCATGTATAGCAGGATAGGACACATCATGGCTCAAGCACCTACCAGGTATGCTAGGTTGCAAGGTTCAGCTATTTACTATGACAAGGATAGGTCATGCAAAGGAAGTGGGTTCAACTAATGTGGCAAAAGCATTTGAAGCATTTGATCCTAATGCAATAAGTAAGTGCAGGAGCAAGAACATGGAATTTATCGGGATGATCAAAATGGTTGCTTGCCTTGTTGCTCAGAGGAGTGACAATATCCGTCAGTGGGATATTCGGTGGAATCCGGGGGAGCGGAGCCTACCGAAGGGAATGACAACAATCAATATCAAACGTATGCAATCAAGATGATGCATGAGCATGGCATGAGGACGCAAGGTGGTATACTATTATAGCTAACATGTATTAGGTTTGAAGTTGATTTGAATCAAATTCAAATATCACTTAAAAGAGGTATTGTCGGATACCATTTTAATTGATTCGACCTGATGCTCAGATCAACTTGCTTTTAACGTGCATGGTATGACATGTTAGGTTGCTGGTTTGTAATTTGGACAGTGTTTGATCATGTCATTTATAGTGAAATTTAAATATTTTCCAAATTCCATCTACAAAGTATTTATAAGAATTAACTTATTCCTTAATCTACATGTTTGGGTTCTGTAACATTTTCAAACCTATTTGAAAATGACATATTCAGATTCCTTGAATTTATCTGATACTTTTTCATATATAATTTATTTTCATTGGAGTTACAGATTAATTTCTATGAATTTTAGAAGTTTTAAACATTTCTGGAATTATTTTTATACTAGAAAACCCCTTTGTTGCGTCACTACTGCATCATCATGGCGTCAGCAGGTCAACTGACCTAATCAGGTCAAACCTGACAGGGGGGACCCACTGGTCAGCGTCTGAGGGGCTAATCACGCGCTGACCAGCCCCTAAGTGGGTTTGACTTGGCCTTGGGCCCACTGTCAGCGAGTGATTAGGGTTTAAACTACTGGGTTAGGCTGGCCACACCGGCCCCCACCGGAATATGGCCCGCGGCGACCACGGGCGCGGCGGAGGGCTCGCCGGAGTGAGCTAAATAGCGCTACGGGCGTCGGTTTTGGGCGCGGTTTAGTGCTACGGGTAGCTAGTGAAATGCCGCATCTAAAGGGAGAGGAGCTAGACCCGGTGGTCACCGGAATCCACACCGGCGATGAGGTCAGTGGCGACTACGGCTCGGGCATCAACGGGAGTGCCGATGCGGGGGACTAGCGAGCTGGGAGAGAGGCCCTACGCCCTCTACAGAGCTGCAGGAGCTCATTTCTGAGCTCGGTCTCGCGAGAGGAGTACCACAACGACGGCAATGACATGGCCGGCAACGAGGTCCTTCGGGCTCCGGCGGCTAACGTGGTTAAAAGAGGGGGAAAGCCTCGGGAAGAGGGGGAATGGGAATTGGAGCTCACGGCGGATCTTGTGAGGCTGCCGGCAGGGTCGGGGAGGACCGGGAGACGACAGATCGACGGCGACCGGAGCTTCGGGGAGAGAGAGATCCGGGAGGGGAAAGGGGATCGAGAGGCCTAGGGGAGAGGATAGATCCGCGGGGAGGAGGATAAGAAGGCCGAGGGCGTCGCGCTGGCGCTCCTGGAGGCCTCCAGCAGCGAGCAGGCAGGCAGGAGGTGGCCGGGCTTGGCCGCCGTGCTCATCTTCTCCCGTGCCTACTGGCAGGAGGAGGAAGATGACCGGGGAGCCCCTGGTGGGCTGTGCCGGCGACAGATAGAGCTAAGCTATTCTTTTCTCTTTTCTCTTTTGTTTTGTTAACTATTTATTTGCTATTTATTTCAGCTCCCAAAATAGTTTGTAAAAACATTTTGAACACACCAGAAAGTTTTCAACATTTTTGAAAGCTTAAAGTTTCTGATTTCAAATTTTAAACTTGAAACCAGTAGCTTTTTGCATTTATTTAAAATGCCAAGAGTATAAAAGAAATGGTTTCCTTCATTGATTATTTGTTTCCAAGAATTATCAGAAAGATTGAACTTTTCTTGAGGCCATTTTGGGTTCATTGATTTTAACTAGTTTGAATTTTCCTTTAATTTGAGAAGTGGCTAGGGTTTTTGAATTTTCCTTCACCACTTACTTTCTTGTTGAAAATTTCTTAGATGCAATGCCAAGAAAACATGAGCACAAAGCTAACTTGATTAAGGTGTCAGGTATGTGACAGTCACGATCATCTTGCGTGTGATATCTTTAGAGTAGAATTGTTCCTGATCTTCGTGCACGAACTCATCGGACTCCTCGAACTCGTGTTCGGACCCAGTAGTTACCCAAAAGAAACAATCATCCAATAAACACCAACAAGAGATTATGCCACAAGAGAAAAACATTGGAGCACACAAAGAATGATGCCGTGATGCCATGATGCAACCAAAGAAAGACAAGGCTTAACTCTTTATTCAAATCCAACATGCCAAAATTGGAAGGTGCCATACAAGGAAAGGTTACAGAAAAGAAAAGGGGTGCACGGGGAAGTTACAACTCTCCCACACTACAAGAGGATCTCGACCCGAGATCTAGGACTGGAAGAATTCTGGGAATTCGGAACGGAGGTGGTCCTCGCTCTCCCAAGTGGCTTCTTTGTCTAAATGATGTGACCATTGAACTTTGAGGAACTTGATCGACCTATTGTGGGGTAGGGTTTCGACTAGTGAGGGGAGTGGGGGTAGGGTTTCGGCTAGGGAGGGGGTTATACCCCCGGTGGGGGTGGGTTGGCTGGGGGTTTAGGTGGGCCGGTTGGCCGGTTGGCCTAGTGGGCCGAGGCCGAGTTGGGCCGAGAGGGTTGTTTTTTCTTTTTCTTTTTCGTATAATTTCTGTTTTAGTATTTCTATTCTGTTTTGGCTTTATTTGCAGCATTATTTAGCTTTTGTAAAATATGTGACCTCGTCCTTTATTCACATTGCAATATTCAACACTTCCACAAAAAGTTTGAGGGGCAGTTGAAAATGTTTGAATTTTTCATAAAGCAAAAGGCATTCAAATAATAGTTTTGGCCCTAGTTTCATTTATTTTAAGGCACCAAATTAACCAATAAAAATTTGGTTCCAATTTTAATATAACTTAGGGATTATTTTCTCCCTAAGCATGATTTTTATTTTGAAGTTTGCAAAACTTTTTAATCCACTTTTGAAATGAATTTGAATTGCAAAGGAATTTGAATCAGGGATAGATTCCAAGAGTGATCAGATTGGGATTAACAAAATGGATTAGCTTAATCCCCATGTTATTGTAGCTTAATTACAAGGGGTTACTCTAGCATAATTCGAGGATGTCACACATGCACTCTACAACTAAGATTTCCCAAACTAGGCACATCCATCTTCCTCCAATGGTGATTAAACCAAGCCTATGGGTACCAAAGCTCTGATACCAATTGTTCGATCACTAGAAGAGATGTCTAGAGGAGGGTGAATAGACTACTTGCATAAATTAAATCCTAGCATTTTCCAAATTTTAATGGTTGATAGATTTTAGCAATTCTAACAAGTCTAGTGCACCCTACACATGTTAGTCAACATATACGGCAACGGAAAGTAAAGACATTTCACATGTAAGTAAGGAGTAGAGTTTAGGAAAATCAAACACAAAGATAGACACGGTGATTTTTGCACTACTAGAAAAAGGGCTATTAGTGGCGCACCTACTTTATCTATTAATGGCGCATTATAGGTTAGCCATTATTATCACGCCACTACTAATAAATAGTAATGGCGCACCGCTGGTGCGCCACTGTTAATATACATAACAGTGGCGCACCACGTGGTGCGCCATTACTATCCCAGATACTAATGGCACACCTCCTGCTGCGCCACTAGAGTGCAACTTGGTGCGCCACTACTATGAATATTAGGATTATTTTTTCTTTTCTGATATTTGTACAGGTTAAAATATACATTATAGCACAGAATATAAATAGCACAACATATATATAAACAGCAGATTTATCGAATACAATATAAGATTAGTCTCCGAATACAATTCATCATATTAGTCTCCGAATTCAAAGTACTGAACAAAGTTAGAACATTACAAGTCTCGAGATCGCGATTAGCGAGTTTGTCTTCATATTACAAGTCGATATCTAAACTACCATCACATAGAAGAGGGTTGCGGTCACGATGAGCATCATCGCGATGAAACTGATCTTCATCCGGTTCCTCCTCCGCTCCCTCTCTCCCGCTAGATAGCGTGCGTATCTAGCTTTCGCGTCCGCCCTAGTGGTGTACCCTTTGTAACTGTTACGCTGAAATGGTGAACCTGTCTCTGACACTCCTCCCAGTCGTCGTAGACTCCGGGAACCTCACCCATGTACACGACATACGACGGCATCTCTATGCACTAGACAAACAAAAGCAATTCACAGATAATATATAAGCAATATATAAGTATGCAACAAAAGGATCGGAAGAGAAAAGCAACACATTAATAGCACGATTCATGGTCCTACTAATAAATAGCATGGACTACACATATAAGTTGAACGACTGTCCAAAATAAAGAGACATACAAGTTCATTAAAGTTTAATGACAACATAGCATGAGTACTTTCGACTCGACATAGGGACCGGAGCGTGGATGAAGCCGCCGTCTTTCGTGATGGTCATGAATGTGCGGTCGTTGTCAGCCTACATTTGTAGCATTGTGTCAATTTCATGGTTGGACGGTTGACAGTTTAGGTAGAACTACCCCGATCTAGCAAGGACATCTTGATAGATGATTTTCGCCAACTCCGACTAGATATGAAAGAATTCTTGTCTGATGTCCTTGTCCTGGATTGCTGACAAGCATGCGGCCCAATCTTTGAGCTCATTTGGTAGCATACGGTGATGTTGGTCCCGTACAATCGCCCGCATGTGATGGAGGGCGTAGTAGGCATCCTTATGACTGCCAGGCGGCTGCTTGATGCAGGGGAACGTTGTTACGTGGGTGAACACGTGCTTGCCATACCTAAGAATTGGCCTCCTGAAGGTGCCTCCAGATTTGTTGTAGCCGGGGAGGACATCATCAAGAACTTTCTTGATATTTATGTAGTCTTTCTTCGACTAACGGTCCGAGTCAAAATACGTGGCCATGGAATATTTTGGGCTTAATAGGATGAGTGTGCAATGTGTGTCACTGCACAAAACACGGAATGTCAGAAAAAAAAAGAACGATGGAAATCTAAGAAATCATATGTTACGGGGCGATGAGGGGATGACTTACTCAGAAAAGTAAGGCACGAGGAAGTTATCCTTATATGCGTTCGCCAGAATGACGCCTTCGAGGTATGAACTCGCGACTTGCCGGTCCCCAGCGCCATCCAAGGGCTTAGCACGCATGTAGAAGGGGTCGACTATCACGATGTCCGGGGTCTTGTCTCTAATGATCCGCATCTCCATACTGAGCGAAAATAGCCGAATGAAGGTGTAGTGCAGCGGATAAAGGTTAAGCATAGCGAAGATGTCATCAAACAGCAGGACGATCATACGCCCAATGGTGCTATCGACAAAGCCCTTGCCCTCTGGCACCTTGGCCACGAAAACCGGGTATGCCACATCATTGTCGGAGACACGCCGCTTCTCCATATAAAGAACAGCGTCATGCAGACTCTGCATAGCACTGGTTGAAGCATTGAGCAGATTAGTCGGTAGCATCGGCCTACCCGCCACATGCACCCTCCTCTCAATATCCTTAGATATTGGTGGCCCGTCCAGAGCACGGATCGTACTCGGTGCCGGCTGGCTCGCACCCTTGTCAGTTTTTCTTTTCCGTCCCTTCTACTTCTTCTGCTG
The DNA here is from genome assembly GCF_904849725.1 of Hordeum vulgare subsp. vulgare. Lineage (NCBI taxonomy): Eukaryota > Viridiplantae > Streptophyta > Magnoliopsida > Poales > Poaceae > Hordeum > Hordeum vulgare. The sequence goes on from NC_058520.1 coordinate 119,889,437, forward strand.
TAATGGGATCGAGTTCTGCTCAGAGACCACCTTCTTGAGTGTGTTGGGGCTGATAATATTTCGCACCTCGGCTATTTGAGTCTCCGTGAAGGCGGGAGCTCGAGGCGTCTCCTGAGAACTGAACAGCCGACGCCTGTTGAAATTGGGTTTCTCCGCGGTACCAGCTAGATCGCCATCGTATTTTGCAGGGTTGGGTTCTTGAGAAGGAGGCCCGAACAAGTCGTCATCGTCACCGTACCCATGTTCGTTGATGTACTTATCAACGTTGGAAATTGTATCATCATCGTCGTCCGGATCCTGTGCCATATGCATGTCTGGATCAGCTGATGGCGGTAGCATTGCGGCGGTCTTGCCATGGCTTGGCACTGGCACGACTGGCGGTGTTGTCTGTGGGGTGGTGTCCCCCGCCCCCAAACGAATCTGGCTCTTCGTCCAAAGCATGGACCAGTTTAAGTAGGCGTTGAGGGTCATCACATCATCTTCGTCGGCCCCAGCGGGTCGATACGGAGGTAACAAGTCGTCGTAGCCCCGCAGCACCCGAACCAGTTGAACCCTATACATGGTGGGTGGCATCGGATTACCGTGGAACACGCGGTTGCCCGGTTCAACGATTTTGGCCTTGGCGACATCGATCAACTCGCCGTCCACGAAGTGCACGAGAGTGCATGGAACGTTGGAGGCGCCCTGCAAAAACATGTAGGGCATCAGGGATGCCCAGTCAAAAAGGCAAGGAGATGAAGTCATCAGCCGAGTCTTATAGTTACCGTGATGGCGTCGAGCTCGGCTAATGTCGAGGCACCGCCAACGGTGGGCGTGCAAGTGACGGAGGGGCCTCTTGATGCCGAGGTGTCGACCGGCGTATTCTTCCCACACACGGGTGCATTAACCTCCCATACCGGCGCCGACGCCGGAGGCACCTGCAATGCCGCCTCCGACGGAGACACCGATGTCGGCGCGTTGTGCGAGTTGCTGCCCGTGAAGCTGGGAATCGGGGGCGGCCCCTGTTGGTCGCTCGCAATCCACCCCCTCAGCCCCTCAAGCAAGGAAGGCGTAATGGCGGTGATCGTCGCTCCAAGTTGGTCTCGCACTTGCTCTTGGACTATCTCCGGAATCCGCGCCACTTGGGCCATGAGTTCTTTAACCTCGCGCTCCTGGATTTCCGAGATGTTCTTTCTATCCTTTCGCCCAGCCTTATAGTATTCCGACCATTTCGTGGACAAGCCTTCGCCGGCCACACGACCAGCTGACGACGGCTTACTGAGCTTATCCTTGTGTTTCATTGCGTTCAACGCCCTATTTAAAGTGTTGTCCCAAGGGGCAGACGGGGAGCTCGGAGACCCCGCGCTACTGCTTTCAGTTTCCTGCGGAAGGAACGTAAACCATTTAGAAATTTGGCTTCATTAATTGGAATGCAACCATATGGAGCTAATTACGCGAGGGTGTATTCCTTACCAGAACACGCTCAAGCTCCTTCACCTTCGGATCCGTGGTAAGCTCCTTTGTTACCAGGTCCACCTTGTACCGGGCCCTGACATAGTTCCTCGTCTGCTTTTCAGGGTATTTATCGAAGAGGGGCGGTAGGCCTTGCTCGGCACACTCCGCGTCCTCCTTGTCCCATTTAGGTACCGCCACTCTGTAACCGCGGGGACCGAGTTTGTGGACCCCTAAGTTCAAGTCCCACATATATTTCCCCCACTGACTTGATTCCGCGGATGCGTTGCTCTCGCACTTGATCTTGAACTCCTGGTAGTCAGCTTCACTGATCGGAGGATTTGTCTCCTTGATCTTCTCATAACTATCACCTCTTAGAATCCTTCTCTTCACCGAGGCTCTCCAAGTAGCCAGGGCCATGCTCATCTTCGTGAGGGTGGCACTGTTCACTTTATTCCTTGCGAGGCGTGTGTTTGCGACGTCACCGGGGAACTTGTATCGTTCGTGTAGCTTCGTGAAGAGGAGGTTGCGCAAATTCGCTCGGCCTTGATGCCTTAGGTTCTTTGTGTTGATCGAGAGGGTGCTCCGGAGAATGCACCCGAGTTGTTCCGCGTACCCACCGACTAATTCTTTGAGCGCCGTTGGATGCCCACTAGAGGACACTTTAGTAAACTCTTCCCTGACGGTGTCGAGCACGTTCGGGCGCCGGTCCTTCCGTTGCTTCTTCGTTGGCTGCCATCTGTGCGTTTGCTGCCATCATCAGTGGTGGCATCCCCGGCGGCACCATCAGTGGTGTCATCCCCGACGTCACTAGAGGTTGTGTAGTCGTGATCGGTGTCTTCCGCGGCGTCCTCATAATGGTGAGGTTCTTCCTCCAGCTCCTGGGACATCTCCCAGAATAGCTTGCCCGAACCGCCAGCCTCATCGTTGTTGGCCATGTTCGCTCTAAATAGGAAAATGGGCTACTAGAGTTATTGCACGGGGTTAAATTATCACCAACTATAATTCCACCGTATCCAATTTTACTTTTCTTTTACTCCATAGGATCGCAAAACGTGACACACGAGAAGTTCCAACGTATCCATACCAAAAATTAGTAATAGTCAGTGTTTCATTTTTAGGGCCCTTTTAGTGAAGAAAAGGAAAACAAAAATAATGTGCTAATGAGTTACTTCGCAATAACACTACTCATGAGTCATGAACTCATGATCCACCTACTGCATTGTTATCTACTCCCTACGTAAATAAATATAAAAGCCTTTAGATCATCAAAATAGTTATCTAAACATGCTTATATTTTTAAACAGAGGGAATAGCACACATAAAGCAAGGATAACAAGATAATACTAATCCAGTAGTGTGGTAGTATTGATAATGTCATGTAATCTAACATTTTAATAGATCGTTTTGGACCCATTTCACTCACATAAAAATAAACATAAGAATTAAAAAGAAATAAGCTCTGTTTTCAAGAAAGGATAAGGATTTTGTTTCGGTTGAGAATCAGGCACCTTCTAGGTCAAGAAAATTGGGCATGACCTTTGCTAATTTCTTGACCTAGGAGTGCCCAATTCTCAACCGAAACAGAAATTAATCTACATTTCAGGAGAAAGGGGTAACAAATATGAGTCAGCGGTTCCATCAAGCTCATATAGGATTCCAGTATGTAAATTCTGAAACATCATTATTTTCTGGTTTTCATCAAACATCATGACTGAAATAAGAATGGACACAAGTACCCTTCAGTTTAAAATGATCTTTGTACCTAGTCTGGATGTCCCAGCCACAAAAAAATTCTCAAATGACAGGATTTGCTTCAACTGTGCTATGTTTCTCACAAAAAAAAGTATAATTCTACTGTAATATGTAGCCTTTCACACGAACAAAATGCAAATAATATAGTCTCACAATGATTCAATGATAGCATATATAATAAGTTCAGCAAGGTTCTACAGGACTTCATGATAACAAATAAAGGTGAGTCTCTACCTCACTTACACAGCAGAATAAAAGTGAGTCTCTACCTCACACACATAGCATAATAATAGGTTCTACAGCAGAATTAAAGTGAGTCACTACGAGACAAGTTTTTCTTTCATTAGTAGAAAACTGAATGCATAACAACAGGAAGGGGGCAATCAGCAAAGAACGAGTCGTAACAGGGGGGCTCAGAGCGAGTCGCGCGAACATGGGGGTACAAGATCAAAGTGGACCGAGCAGGGGGGGTTAAAATCAATTCCCCCAGCATGATGCAGCCCCACGGCCTAATGCCTTCATTTTTGTTTGGGGAGTTATGGGCTAATGGTAGTTCTAGCAGTTTAGTCCCACAAATTAACCTAGCATCACAATCTGGAGGGTCTAAGGCTGCGCCAAGCCTAATTATCTAGTGGTCTGCTTTGTAAAGTAACAATCATGACCATGTCCAATTCTTCTCACTATAATGGAGAGCTTATTAATTACTCCATAAATAAGGCATACCTAAAAAAAGATATAGTAGATTGATGATGCAAAATTAATTATAACATAAGATCTCTTTGGGAAACTGAATATAATGGAATCATTTAATTTAAGGAGTAGTGCTCCAAGGTCTCTCAAAATTAGATGCAACTTGGAAGTCAACAAAATGCAGAGAGAACTGCTAGAGAGAAATCTAATTCCTATTGGGTTTGTAGCATGGATAGACTAGACAAATAAATACCAAAGCGCTTCACTAACTCAAAGTAGTTCATTTTAATTGACACGCTTTCCACTTTTCCAGGGCAAGAGGCTCTTCTCTGATTGAGTACATTTTAGCTTACTTTGAAAGTTCAAACTCACTACTTTCTAGCAATGCGCATTTTTTTTGTGTGTGAACTATAGTGGCACTATATATTCTTTGATCCTGGTATTAACTCTCGCAAGTTGGATTTGTTAACGTTGCAGCACCCAAGGGCAAACATCGTGGGCTGCAGGATGGCTGGAACTAAATATTTTGATATGGATACTACGGTGGGTAGCCTTTGAAAGCTGGTCTAAGCATGTGCTCTCTAGCATTCAGTCTCTAGATTGGTGATTTGTAACCATCACCCATCAAGTTTTGAGCACCAAAAAGAACTCATCAACGACCAACAATGCGGAGTGTGAAGTAGGTATAACTATCAACTTTAAGAAACATAAATTTTCCATCAACACATAAATATAGCTAGCAGTTTTAAAGGCGAGACGATTGGGGATTTCGGAATCCAAGTGGATGGTAGCAAAATATGTTCAATTAAGTAGAAATCTTAGAGCCTCTGCCAGCCAGCCGTGGGGGTTCCTTGGTTGGTGGTTCCACAATGCTAAATTTAACCTAAAATACGAAAACTGTTAGTTCCAAGTAAGAAGAAAAATGCAGAGAGGGGGCTGAGGGGGTGATGAGATAGCACTGTATACCGGCGGCGCAGACGGGCGGGCTGTCGGAGAGGTTGTCGTCGATATCCAGCGAGACGGGCGGGCTGTCGGAGAGGGGGTCACCGCCGTTGAGGGGGACTCTGCCGTTGAGGGGGTCTCTGCTTTGGAGGGAGGAGGGAGTCCCCGGCGGCGCAGTCCCCGTGGAGGAGGAGGAGGGAGTCCCCGGCGGCGTAGTCCCCGTGGAGGAGGAAGAGGGAGTCACTGGCGGCGCAGTCACCGGAGGAGGAGGAGGAGGAGATCGAGGAGAGGTGGGGGAGAAACGACGGGCGCGCTGTGGGGAGAGTTAGGGGAGGGGGAATGAATTGGTATAGTGGGGGAGGGTTAGCAATGGCGCACCATTTAGGGGTGCACCATAAGTAAGGTGATAGCAATGGTGCACCTTCTAGTGGTGCACCATAAGTAAGGTGATAGCAATGGCGCACCTTCTAGTGGTGCGCCATAAGTAAGGTGATAGCAATGGTGCACCTTCCCTTGGTGCGCCATTACTAACTTTTTTTTATTTTTAGTTGCATGCATGTAATATTTTCGCCGCCTATCTAGTATACTTTGTATTTACTTGATCTATTTTCTTACTAAGAACTATGAAAAGAGCCAATCACTCATTTCCACTTGTTTACCCAAACGAGCAAATGTGTTTTACGAGTAGCCTGAGGAAAGCATGTTTTACACCTAACCCATCCATAAAGCTCACGGAGAGAGACACTTACAAAAAATCATGTTATGAGGTGATATCACATTATGCAAAGATTTAGAATTACATGACATGTTTGAAATCAAGTGATGTGAAATAAAAGTCATCAAAGATTGAGCTTGCCACTGACACGCACACGCGGCCGACAGGTCGTGATTCGATCTTAATTAGCTATCTTTTCACAATGATCTTCTTGCCCTTCTTTCTCGCGGTTGAATAATTTAGCCCTGGAACCCCTTAAATTCTTCTCTTGAACGGACGTCCTTTAGGTAGTGTGGTCCTGCTTCTTCTTGTGATGTGTGCTACTTCATCGTCGTCGTCATATTCCATCTTCGGGTTGCCGTACTTGTCGAAGTCTTGCTCATTGGCGACTCCATCCATTCCGATGATGTTCCTTTTGCCTCTCCTCACGACAACACGACTGGGCTTTGACAGGTCGGTAATGAAGAAGCATTGGTCCACTTGGCAAGCCAGTACCCATGGCTCATTTTTCGCGGTGACGTTTGCGCCCGCGGTCTTCGATTTGCCTTCGTGTATAACCATGGTGGTGAAATACTGGTCTTCTTTTAGGACGCTCTTGGCCCATATGACACGGAACATCGGAACCTTCTCTCCAGTGTAGCTAAGCTCCCAGATCTCCTCGATCCTTCCGTAGTATCTGTCCTTGTCGTTACCGGTGTAGGATTCCATCGTTACCCGAGAGTTCTGATAATCGCTCTTCATGTCCTTTTCCTTGGTGTAGAATGTGTAGTCGTTGATATCGTACACCTCATAGGTCATCAGGTTGTGCTCAGCGCCCTGTGACAAGGCGAATATGAGTTTTTCTTCCGTGGAAGAATCCTTGTGTAAAGGGTACGACAGAAGCTTGTCCTTGAACCAACGCGTGAAATATGAGTTGTGCTCTTTGATTATATCTCCGTCCGTCCTCTATTGGCCTCGGTCATTGTACGTCTTCTCAATAAAGATTTTGTGCTCTACCACCCAAGCATCGACCATGTCTATGTGTTGTAGCGCGACTAGGTTTGCTCTTTCAAAGTCGGTGAGTCTACCCTTGAAGTCGACATGCATTTCGCGGCAACCCTCGCGGTGACCCCATCCAGCGAGCCTGCCGAGGTGCCTGTTGACGGGCAGACCAATGGGGTTCTCGATTCCTAGATAATTCGTGCAGAAGGAGATGCACTCTTTGGTCAGAAAGCCCTCGGCTATGCTTCCATCTGGACGTGTCCTGTTGTGAACGTATCCTTTGATGACACCATTCATCCTTTCGAACGGCATCATGTTGTGCAGGAACGTCGGCCCGAGTTGGATGATATCCTCCATGATATGGACCAGCAGATGCACCATAACGTCGAAGAATGCGGGCGGGAAGTACATCTCAAGCTCGCATAGTATCACCACGATCACTTCCTGTAGCCTTCTGAGTTGCCTCACGCCAACCAACTTCCGAGAGATGACGTCGAAACAATTGCATCGGCCAAATAGCGATTAACGGACGTGCGCGTCCATGATCCCACGGATTGCAACTGGAAGTATCTGCGTCATCAGCACGTGACAGTCGTGAGACTTCATCCCGCTGAACTTGTGCTTTGCTGAGTCTAGGTATCTGCTTGTCTTCCCTGCGTAACCGTAAGGAAGTTTTACTCCTATGAGGCAGGTGAAAAAATTATCGATCTCCTTCTGACTTAGAGTGAAGCACGCGGGGGGGGGGGCAGTCATATTCGATCTTCTTGGACTTTTTGCCTTTGTGACGACTTTCCGTGTCCTTCGCCTCATCATCATCATCATTATTAGGGCGTTTTGCGTGAAGCTCCTCCCTGATGACCATTGATTGCAAGTATGCCCTTGCTTTCGGCCCATCTTTGGTCCTCTCTGGCATGTTGAGCAGGGTACCAAGCAGACTCTCGCACACATTCTTTGTGATATGCATGACATCAAGGCTGTGAGGCACACGGAGGATCTTCCAGTACGGAAATTCCCAGAAAACATACCTCGTTTTCCATACCTTCAGAAGCGGCTCTCGCGCCTTTCGCTTCTTTCCTGGCGGTGGGCACTCTTTCCAATTTTTCAACAGCTCGTCTATTTCCTCGCCGCTCCTCGTACGTGGGGGTCTTCGGGGTTCGGTTTCACCATCGAACAGATCCTTGCGTTTTCTCCATGCGTCATCGTCGTGAAGCCACCTTCGATGTCCCATGAACACGGTTTTCGATGACCTAGGATGTCTATCTAGTTGGTGATACGTTGTGTCATCCATGCACCTGACGCATGCACAAAATCCGTGGACCAACTGCCCCGCGACATATCTGTAACCTAGATAGTCGTGCACCGTCGTGATCAGTGCGGCTCTCATAGGGAAATATTGTTTCGCTGCGGCATACCACGTATTGGCTGGCGTTTCCCACAGCGTGTCTAGCTCCTCTTTCAGCAGCCCCAGATACAGATTGATGTTGTTCCCTGGTTGTTTCGGCCCTTCAATTAGCATACTCATGTGAACGTACTTCCTCTTCATGCACATCTAGGGGGGAAGGTTGTACATCCAAACAAACACAGGCCAGGTGCTATGTGTGCTTCTTTGGCTGCCAACGGATCGACTCCATCGATGCTCATGCCCAGCATGATGTTCCTTGGATCGTCCCCAAATTCTGGGTGTTCGAAGTTCAACGCTTGCCACTGGCTCGCATCCTTAGGGTGACTCAGCATCTTGTCTTTTTTATTTATCTCTGGATCATTTCCGTCATCTTCTCGCTTCTTCTCCTCCCTATCCGCGTGCCAATGCAGGAGCTCTGCTTGCTTAGGGTCCGCGAAATACCGCTGCAGACGAGGAGTGATCGGAAAGTACCACACCACTTTTCGAGGAGCTTTCTTCCTCTTCTTGTATCGAGTGACGCCACACACCGGACATATGGTAGACTCCGCGTGCTCATCCCGATAAATGATGCAATCGTTCATGCACACATGGTATTTCACGTGCGGTAAATCCAGAGGACACACGATTTTCTTCGCCTCCTCGAAACTGTCCGGGAACTTGTTCCCCATGGGAAGACGTTCGTGCCAGAATGACATGTTCTCGTCGAAGCATGTGTCCGTCATTTTGTGTTTTACCTTCATCTCCAGAGCCATGAGCGTTACTTTTAGGCGGGTATCCTCGGGCCTGCATCCTTCATACAATGGAGTAATCGCATCTATCTCCAGTTGATCCAGCTTGGCTTTCTCTCGGGCGGCAGCTCTTGCGTTACCCGTCTGCTTGAGAAGCAGCTCTTGAATATGAGGGTCCTGCACCCAGCCCATCGATGGTCCATCGTCGTCTGCTCCGGCATCTTCATATTCATGATCATGCCCTTTGTCTTGATCTTCCTCATCATCATGTCCGGCATCTTCTACATGATGATTGTGTCCTGCATCTACTTCGTGATCATGTCCTGGAGAATCTTCGTCTTCTCGCCGCCCTCGACGCTATTGTCTTGCTGCCCTTCCTTTTTTCTTGCCCGACCCCCATGGACGACTTCATAATCATCTTCATCACCTTGCCACTGATAGCCATCCATGAAACCACGCACGAGCAGGTGGTCCTGCACCTGTCTGGAATCTGGGTCCATAAGACTCTTTAGCTTGCATCTCCCACACGGACATATTATCTTCGTCTCGTTCTTTTGAAGCATCTCGGCCTTCGTGGAGCTCAAAAACCAATTCACGATGCCTTTGGTCATCGTGCGGACCATGTCGCCTGCGGGGTAGAGAAAAACGATATGTTAGAACCAAAAAAATTTGGCATGACTTTGCCTAAAAATAAGACCAAAAAGAATGCATAGTGCCAAATTCTCGCCGAAACGGAAATGAATCAACATTCCGGCAAAATATTGGCAACTATCTCATTTCAAATACCGGTACCTGCAAACACAAACATATGCAACACCACAAACATACGTAGATCTAGGCCATAAAAAGTGTGTACACGTTGGAGGGAGAAAAAAGTAGATCTAGAACATAAAGAAAGCTTTCCCCTTACTTACCTACCAAAAAAGGAAATTTAACCACTTAATTTAGGTGAATCTATGGTGCAAATGAGGTGAGGAGGAGGAGGCAGCCGAGACCAACAAGGTTGGTAGAGGTGGAGAGAGTGAAGTGGGGGAAAAGTGAGTGTGAAGTGGGGCTGTCAAAAATATCTACTGCTCCCAGGTTACTTATGGCGCACCTTGTAAGAATGCGCCATTAGTAACCAGGGTTACTAATGGCGCACCTGGTAGGAATGTGCCATTAGTAGTTTTGAAAGAAAAAAACTGAAGAAAAAAATGTTAGTAGTGGTGCATCGTGGATGTGGTGCGCCATTACTAGTTAAAAGTAGTAATGGCGTACTTTCCATGGTGCGCTACTGATAAGTGTAGGAAAGGGTGTGGGGCCAGGACAAAGATAGTAATGGCGCACCACACACAAGGTGCTCCATTAGTAATATGGACACTAATGGCGCACCATGTATGTGGTGCGCCATTAATGTCCATATTAGCTATAGACCTTTTTCAAGTAGTGTTGGCATGGTTCCGATAGGTGATGCTTTCGTACGTCTACGTTAGTGGAGATTTCAACCCATGGAGGGTGACGGCTGCGAGAGTCCATGGAGGGCTTTACCCACAAGGGCTCCATGAAGAAGCGGCCTTGTCTATTCCACCATGGCTTACGTCCACAGAGGACTAGCCTCACTTGGGGTAGATCTTCACGAAGTAGGCGATCTCCTTGCTTGTACAAACTTCTTGGTTCAACTCCACAACACGGAGTAGGAGGCTCCCAAGCGACACCTAACCAATATAGGAAGCACCACCCTCCAAAAGGTAATAGATGCGGTAGAATGATAAACTCCTTGCTCTTGTGCTTCAAAAGATAGTCTCCTCAACACTCAATCACTCTCTCGCAGATTTGGCATGGGTGGAAGAGATTGATTGGGTGGAAAGCAACTTGGTAAGGCTAGAGAACAAGTTTCTAGTGGATGGATTGGAATCTCTTGATCTCAACACATGAGTAGGTGGCTCTCTCTCAGAAAAATGGATATGACAAGTGCTTGTGTGTTCTGAGTGCTTCCTCCACGAGTGAGAGGTGGTGGAGGGGTAAATACAGGCATCTCCAAAATCCAACCGTTACAACATTATTGCCCAATTCGGTGGCACCGACATGAATCTCGGTGGTACCGAGTTGCACTAAATGTGGCAACTTTTGAATTCCCGTTGAGACCGATATGAGAATCTCGGTGGTACCGATATGGTGAGCTAGGGAAGTTTCCAAATCTCGGTGAGACCAATTTCAAAACTCGGAAATTCCAATTCTTGAAATTGACAGACCAAAAAATTGGTTACTGACTTTAGGTGGCACCAATGTGAAAGTTGGTGGTACCGAGAGATTAGGGTTTGGCAAATATTCTGTCTCCGGAAAATCGGTAGAGCCGAAATGGAATTCTTGGTGACACCGGTTTTTTATTTATAGGCTTTAGACAGAGATTTTGTGAGACAAATGCTGAGTATTTTTGGTGGCTATCTCTAAGTACTGTAACTTATTCATCATAAAGACCTCACCTCCTTTTAATAGTATTGACTTTTCTATGGACTCAAAAGTGATTTCTCACGAATATAAAATGTAGAGTCCTCTTGCTTGAAGCTTGGCCAATCATATTACTTTCCTTGCATCAAGAGGTTTCTCCTCACAATCCTTTAGCCAATGCTCTCTGTGAACTATACCTGAAATATGATACGTCTTCGTCGTATCTACTTTTCCAAACTCTTTTGCCATTGTTTTGGACTGTAATTTGCATCATTTGAATGGAACTAACCCGGACTAACGTTGTTTTCAGCAGAATTGCCATGGTGTTGTTTTTGCGCAGAAATAAAAGTTCTCGGAATGACCTGGAAATTTACGAAGATTTTCTGTGGAATATATAAAAAATATTGACGCAAGAATCAACCGGAGGAGTGGAGCGAGGAGCCCACAATCCCACCAGGCGCGGGCCCCCCGGTCGCGCCTAGCAGGCTTGTGGGGCGGAAAAAAATCAAGGAAAAGAGTTCATCGCGTTTTACGATACGGAGGCGCCGCCACCACCTATTTTTCCTCTGGAGGGCAGATCTGGAGTCCGTTCTGGGCTCCGGAGAGGGGAGATCGTTGCCATCGTTATCACCAACCTTCCATCATCGCCAATTCCATGATGCTCTTCACCGTTCGTGAGTAATCTCATCGTAGGCTTGCTGGACGATGATGGGTTGGATGAGATCTATCATGTAATCGAGTTAGTTTTGATGGGGATTGATCCCTAGTATCCACTATGTTCTCAGATTGATGTTGCTAATACTTTGCCATGCTTAATGCTTGTCACTAGGGCCCGAGTGCCATGATTTCAGATCTGAACCTATTATGTTCTCGTCAATATATGTGTGTTCTTGATCCTATCTTGCAAGTTGTAGTCACCTACTATGTGTTATGACCCGGCAACCCCGGAGTGACAATAGCCGGAACCACTCCCGGAGATGACCATAGTATGAGGAGTTCATGTGTTCACTAAGTGTTAATGCTTTGTTCCGGTTCTCTATTAAAAGGAGAACCTTAATATCCCGTAGTTTCCATTAGGACCCCTCTGCCACGGGAGGGATGGACAATAGATGTCATGCAAGTTCTTTTCCTTAAGCACGTATGACTATATACGGAATGCATGCCTACATTACATTGACAAACTGGAGCTATTATCTCCCCATGTTATAATTGTTGCATGATGAATGTCATCCGGCATAATTATCCATCACCGATCCAATGCCTACGAGTTTTTCCTACTGGTCCTTGCTACGTTACTTTTCCGCTACTGTTGTCATTGCTGCTACTATTACCGCTACTGCTCTCACTGCTGCTACTGTTACCATTGCTACTGTTGCTATCACACTACTTTGCTACTGATACTTTGCTGCAGATACTAAATCTTTCAGGTGTGGTTGAATTGACAACTCAACTCCTAATACTCGAGAATATTCTTTGGCTTCCCCTTGTGTCAAATCAACAAATTTGGGTTGAATACTCTACCCTCGAAAACTGTTGCGATCCCCTATACTTGTGGGTTATCAAGACTATTTTCTGGCACCGTTGCCGGGAAGGCCTAGCTCTATTCTCTGAGTCACTTGGGATTTACGTATGTTGATCACTATGAGGAATCCGAGAGATCCAAAAAATAAAGTCTTGCCCTCAACTACGAGGACAGGTAAGGAACTGCCATCTAGCTCTGCACTTGATTCACCTTGAGTTATGAGTAAGTTTGTGACGCCACCTCCTGCTAGAAATTTTGATATGTCGCCTGTGCTTGATGATGCTACTTCTGGTATCCATGATGCTTGTGATGATGCTTTGCTTGATACTGCTTTGCCACTAGGTGCATTCCTTGATGCACAAATTGCTAGAGTTGCTGCTGAATGTGATGATACTTCTGAAACTGCTGAGATTATTGAAGTAGAACCTGCTATTTCACATGTTAGAACTAGCTCTCCTAGATATGAATTGCCTGGTATACCTAAGGGTTATGTTATGGAGGGAGAGATAGCTGAGGACTTTATTTCTTGTAAGGATAGCTTTGATCTTGAGAAATTATTGCGCAAGTGTAAAGAAAAATCTCTGAACGCTAGGATGAAATACGACCTGAAGTTTGCTACTTCGCCTATCTTTGTGACTGATAAGGATTATGAATTCTCTGTCGATCCTGAGTTAATCACTTTGGTCGAATCTGATCCTTTTCATGGTTATGAGTCTGAAACGATTGAAGCACATCTTACTAAGCTGCACGATATAGCCACCCTATTCACGTGTGAGGAAAAGATCCGCCACTACTATATCCTTAAGATGTTTCCTTTCTCGCTAAAGGATGATGCTAATACTTGGTTCACTTCTCTTGCTCCTGGTTGTGTGCGTAGTCCCCAGGATATGATCTACTACTTCTCTCAGAAATATTTTCCTGCCCATAAGAAACAAGCTGCCTTGCAGGAAATATATAACTTTGTACAAGTTGAAGAAGAGAGTCTCCCACAAGCTTGGGGGAGGCTTGTCCAGCTGCTGAATGCTTTGCCTGATCACCCTCTTGAGAAAAATGAAATACTTGATATCTTCTATAATGGACTAACCGATGCTTCTAGGGACCACCTAGATAGTTGTGTTGGTTGTGTTTTCAGGGAACGAACTGTGGAACAATCTGAGATTCTATTGAATAATATCTTGTGCAATGAGAATGCTTGGACTATTCCCGAACCACCTTCGAAGCCAACTCCGAAGAAAAGAGGTATCATATTGCTCAGTCCTGAAGATATGCAAGAAGCTAAGAAATCTATGCAAGAGAAAGGCATTAAATCTAAAGATGTCAAAAATCTACCACCTATCGAGGAGATCCATGGTCTTGATAACCCGACACAGGTAGTAGAGGTAAATTCTCTTCGTAGATTCAATGAGAGTGATATTCCTTTTGATAAACCTTCTAGCTTATGCTTAGATGAATTTGATAACTTTGTTGATTATGTTAGCAGACAATTGGAACAGAATGCTCGTATGCTCAGTCATTTAAGTGCTTGCGTGGATAGAAATGTCAATGATCTTAAGCTTTTGAGTAAACATGCCTCTATGGTCACTACTCAAGTAGAACAAGTACTTAAGGCTCAAAATGACTTGCTCAATGAGTTGAATGACAATTTTGTTAGAGTCGTCACTAGAGGTGGTAGAATGACCCAGGAACCTTTGTATCCTGAGGGCCATCCTAAGAGAATTGAACAAGATTCTCAAGGAGTTAGCACTGATGCACCTAATCATCCTTGTATTAGGAAGAAAAAGAAAGATGATAGGAACTTGCATGCTAGCAAACCTGTTGTTGTTGCACCTGAGAATCCAAATGATGTCTCTGTTTCTGATGCCGAAACGCAATCTGGTGATGAACACGAGCCTAGTGATAATATCGATAGTGGTGTTCATGATGATGCTCAACCTAGCAATGATAAGGATGTGGAGATTGATCATGTTGATCTTGATAACCCACACCCTAAGAATAGGAGATACGATAAGAATGACTTCATTGCTAGGAAGCATGGTAAAGAAAGGGGACCATGGGTTCAGAAACCCATGCCCTTTCCTCCCAAACCATCCAAGAAAAAAGATGATGAGGATTTTGAGCGATTTGTTGAAATGGTTAGACATGTCTTTCTGCAAATGCGTTTGACAGATATGCTCAAAATATCTCTGTATGCTAAGTACATGAAGGATATTGTGACTAATAAGAGGAGGATACCTGAGGTTGAGATTTCCACCATGCTCGCTAATTACACCTTCAAGGGTGGAACTCCTAAGAAACTAGGTGATCCCGGAGTGCCCACTATACCTTGCTCCATTAAAGGAAACTACGTTAGAACTGCTTTATGCGATCTTGGAGTCGGTGTTAGTGTTATGCCTCTCTCTCTCTCTCTCTCTTTATCGTAGACTTGAATTGGAGAAGTTGACACCCACTGAAATGTCCTTGCAAATGGCCGACAAATCAACTGCTTTCCCTATCGACATTTGCGAGGATGTGCCTATTGTGGTTGCTAACGTTACTATCTTAACAGACTTTGTTATTCTGGATATTCCCGAGGATGATGCCATGGCGGTCGTCCTTAGAAGACCCTTTTTAAACACTGCAGGGGTTGTTATTGATTGCAACAAAGGCAATGTCACTTTCCATGTCAATGGTAATGAGCATACAGTGCACTTCCCGAAGAAACAGTATTGAGTACATTGCATCAATGCTATTGAAAAAACTTCATCAATTCTTATTGGGAGCTTCAAATGCCCTATACCTAATGTTAAGATGAAGTATGATTTGCTTGTTGGGGATATGCACATCCCCATTGAGGTAACCTAGTGACTATTCGAAAAATCTCCGGTTTTATGCGATTCAAAAAAAGTTTGTCAAGGAGACTTGATCAACCTCATTGACGGATTTCTTTTGATGACCATGAGATGGATGAATCTAGGAGTCACAACCCTCTGTTCCAAACCTTTACATTCGGTTGCTTAGAAGAAAAATGATAGATTTAGCTTTAGTTTTTCCTGTTTTCTGCTTCTTGCGTCTCCTAGAAAAGTGTCCGAAAATAGAAGTTCTTCAATTGCCCTGAAAATCAAGTATGATTTTTTCTGGAATTTTTAAAAAGTTATGACATCGAGAGCTAGCCAGGGGGATGCATGTCACGCCCAAGATGTGACCCTACCCTCAATTTGGCACGAGGGCCTCGTCAGGGATAGAAGCGCATCTCGTCGTGTCGCAAGAATGGATATCGTTACAAGTACATGTACTGAAAAGAAGATATATATATATAGCATTGGCCTACACTCGCCACAAGCTACATCAGAGTCACAGCAGTACAATACATGATCATCATGAATAAGAGCAGGGTCCGACTACGGACGAAAACAAACGAGAAAATAAGAACGACGTCCATCCTTGCTATCCCAGGCTGCCAGCCTGGAGCCCAATCCTAGATCGATGATGAAGAAGAAGAAGAAGAAGAAGAAGCAACTCCAAATGAACAATCAACGCGCTCGCGTCAAGTAATCTTTACATGTACCTGCAACTTGTATTGTAGTAATCTGTGAGCCACAGGGGACTCAGCAATCTCATTTCCAAAGGTATCAAGACTAGCAAAGCTTAATAGGTGAGGTAAGGTTAAGTGGTGAGGTTGCACCAGCGGCTAAGCATATATTTGGTGGCTAAACTTATGAGTACAAGAAATAAGAGGGGGAAGATCTACGAATAGCAGACGTGATCTATGGCTGATCAAATGAATGATCCTGAACACCTACCTACGTCAGACATAACCCCACCGTGTCCTCGATCGGAGAAGGAACTCACGAAAGAGACAGTCACGGTTACTCACATGGTTGGCAAGTTTTAATTAAGTTAACTTCAAGTTATATAGTACCAGTGTTAGACAAAGCTTCCACGTTGCCACATAACCGCGGGCATGGCTTTCCGAAAAGATTTAACCCTGTAGGGGTGCTCCAACTAGTCCATCACAAATTACCACAAGCCGCATAGAAATCCTCAATCACGAAGCTCGCGATCTCGTCGGATTCCCTAGTGGAAACCCCCAACTCTGAGTTCACCCAAAGCATCACCGGAATCCCGATGCACAAGATATCTCGTCAAAGGTAAAACTAATCCAGCAAGGCCGCCCGACGTGTCGACAATCCCTATAGGAGTCGTGTATCTCGTTCTCAGGACACGACGGATGAGCTAGACGTCGGGATCGCTAAACCTCTGGGTGACCAGGGGGCGTCGGACATCGCTCAGGTGGGACCAACACTCATGAGGAGCACTGGCCCGGGGGTTCATTAAATTTCCTCGGGTTAATTACTCCCTATGTAGTTGATTAGTTATTAGGAAAATGTAGTACCAAAGTTGGGCCTTGCCAGACCAGCTTTAATCTAAAACGAATTATCAAGGGGGTCCCCATAACAACCCCGATCGTGTTAGGAGCGCTCAATTATGGAACATAACACCGGTAGCCGAAACTAAGGGGGCAAAGGTGGAACGAAACACCAGGCTAGAAAGGCCGAGCCTTCCACCTTTTACCAAGTATATAGGTCCATTAAATTAAATAGCATAAAATATGGTGATATGACAAGGAACCCATGTTTTCACATGGAAGCAACTACACCTGCAACTAGCAACGCTAACAACATGGTTAAGCAAGCGGTAACATAGCCAATCAGTGGTTTGCTAGGTTGAACAGGTTGAAGGTTTCATGGCATTGTTGAGAGGCTCATACATAACATGTGGTAGGCAACGAGACGTAAACGGTAGAAACGGTAAAACTAGCATGGCAATGATAGTAATGATGTCTGGGGAAATGGTCATCTTGCCTGAGATCCCACTTGGAAGAAGAAGAACTCCGTGAAGTCGGCTAACCAACGTAGTCGAACGGGGCCTCACATTCCGACACGCTTGCGGAACTCTAACGAGAAGGAGAAAACCGGAAACAAGCATCAACACAGATATTCACCACGGCGATGCACGACAAGAAGCACAACCTATTATGATGCATGATCAGATCAACGATGTAAGGCATGGCATGACAATTTACCTCACGCAAACACTACACATTAAGTGAAGCTCGATATGCAACGAGTTGCATATCGATGAAACTCCACATTTAATTGTTTAGTTCACTCCCGTTTATTTACACGGCAATATTAAATTGTTGTTAACATGGCGAGGGGTGAAGCGGTGATTCTACAAGTCATCCTAGTTGGTTAACACGCGGAACATAGAACGGAGCTACGTTACAAGAGACATGCAACACAAGGTAATTATGCCATGAATGCGTCATGCATGCGAGTTCATAACATCACGGGCAAGAGGAGAAAAGAAGCATGTGTCGCCACGGCGAGCGAAAGGGAACCATGGCGGCAAGACGGAAATGAAGCCACGGCAACGTTCCTATCCCGATAACTTAACGAGATATCGGTGCCAACAAATTGGAAGCGCGTGCGAGACAAGCCAAATAACGATGGGGTGATCCCGGTTACCGGGTTCCCATGTGTCGGGGGTACAACAAAAGAGGGTCAACATGCAACGGGCAAACGTATAAGGCGCTAGCATACGGTTACATCTCATACATCACATGCACTCGGTTCACGACAACGTTCCAACGTTATACCTTCGAAGCGTGCGTATCGGAGCAGATCGGTTCGTTGCGGTATGAACATAGGTCGTCGTGGTCGTCGTGGAAGTCGTCGTCGTACTCGGGTCTCATCGACGGTAGTCGTACACCTGGCGTCAGTACACGGGTCTTCGTCGTCGGTAGTCGTACACTGCTCCGTAGATGTCCGGGGTCGTCGAGGACGTCGTGGTACTCGGCGAACTTGTCGGATCCACGTTGGCGGGGATGGTGCACGCAGCGACGGCAGGCGACACAACAGCAACATCGGCGGTAGCAAGCTAGCAGGCAGCTAGCAACAGGCACAGGAACGGGCTTGGCTAGCAACAGCAGCGGTCACAGGCAGGCAAGCAACAACAACAAGCTTCGGCAGTGGCAGCAACTAGCAGCAACACACAGGCACAACAGCTAGCAACCTAGCATGATCCTGAAGCAGGCAGGCAACGCACGCACGCAAGCAACAACATCTAGCAGGCAGCTACAGCTAGCAGCAGCGCGATAGCAACAGCAGCAGGCGTGTAACGACCAAGATGCGGTCCTTTCCGATCTGGGGGTCGAGGCCCCCGAATAGGAAAGAAGCGCATCTAAGTGTTTTGCAAGCAAGTAAACATAGCACATAATAATAAATATAGTAGACAATCTGGGATTCAACTGTCTTCTTATTAAAAATACAGAGTACAACGCAGATACAAACAAGGTAGTTCTGGTACGGACTACAAAACAAGGGAAATGCTATGCTACCCGCTGCAGGCCCACGATCACGACCACGGCTCAGTCCTCTGGATAGTTCACGTAAAGGCGATCTGTCTCCTCGTCGTACTGCCACGCCAGCTGGGTGCCGTCGGGATCATCTGCCTCTGGGGTACCTGTACCTGCTGGGAGTTTCGGAGGAATCCGTGAGTCACGGGGACTCAGCAATCTAAGACCTTGGTGCCAGAACTAGCATGTTATTGGGTAAGGAAGGGGTGAAGTGTTTCAGGCTGCTGCATCCTAAGGTTGAATAAGTGGCTAGCTTACGCAAAGGAGAAGTGACAGTGTTCTATACTAACGATCGTGAAAACTTGATCAGAAAGTGATCCTGAACCCCTACCTACGGCATTCATAACCCCACCGTGTTCCGGATCGAAGAGAGATCTTCGAAGGGACAGTCACGGTTACGCATACAGTTGGCATATTTTATTAGTTTATGTTTAAGTTTTCTAATACCGGATGTTAACAAAATATTCCAAGTTGCCACATAACCGCGGGCACGGCTTTCCGAAAGATTAAACCCTGCAGGGGTGCTCCAACTAGTCCATCACAAACGAACACAGGCCGCAAAGGCATCCTCTATCACGAATCTCGTGATCTCGTCGGATTCCTTAGAGGAAAACCTCAGCTCTGGGGAAAACCAAAGTCTCACCGGGATTCCTATACGCAAGATACACCGCTAAGGCAAGACAAGACTAGCAGGACCTCCCGACGTGTCGACGACCCTGATAAGAGCCGCGTATCTCAGTCTCAGGACACGCCGGATGAGTCACACTACAGGCATACCAAACCTCAGGTTGCCCTGTGGTGGCCCCATAGTCTGCCCAGTTTGGACCAACACTCATGAGGAGCACTGGCCCGGGTTGTTGATTAAGAAACCTCGGGGTAGCTATTCCCTATGCAGTTTATTATTAAGTGATTAGCAAATAGTACCAATGTTGGGTCCTGCCGGACAAGCCTTAACACTACGCGATTTATCAAGGGGGTCCCCATAACAACCCCGAACGTGTTAGGAGCGATCATTATGGAATCAAACACCGGTAACCGGTAACTAAGGCGGCAATAACGGAACAAGACACCCGGCAAAAGGCTAGGCCTCCCGTCATTTACCAAATATATAGATACATTAATTAAATAGCAGAAATTGGTATAATGATATCAAGCTCATGGCAACTCATGAGTTATAAACACCTGCAACTAACAATGCTAACATTAGTAGCTGAGCAAGCCTACCTAGCCATGCAAATTTGCTAGGAAAGAGTAAGGTGTTTGGGCTCATGGCATATGAAGAGGCAATATATTTTCAGTGGTAGGCAGCGAGCAATATGACGTGGAATCGAAACTACCATAACAAGTCTAGATATGGGATCAAGGTCATGTCATCTTGCCTGTGATGTCCTCAGCTTGGAATGGTTCTGGATCGTCCTGCACGTACTCTCCTGACTCCACGTATTCGTTCTCCGCTCCCGGTGCTACCCAACACAAGAATAACATTCAATGAACAGCAGCACCACAAAATGCAACAATCACATGATGCATGAGATGGAAGTTGAGCATGCACTACTATTTCCAACACTAGCACAAGCAAAATAAACTACGACAAGTTCCTGGACAGAACTTTGCACTAAACTATTTGGACATGCATGGGAATGATATGAACAGATGCATCTCGTAAAAACGGTGCAAAACCATGTAAAGAACTTTGCAAACGGAGCTACGGATCAACGAGAATCAACGAAACACGATATGAAGCCCTACGTGAAAGATTCATCACCACACACACAATTGGCACAAATCTGGTGTTCCCAGGTTGCCAAGACATATATTAACCCAACATGAATGAAATGGAGAAATGTAGAACATCCCAACAACAATTGAACACAAACTTTGAACAAAATGTCAAAACTACGCAATCTGCCAGTTTATGCATCTTAGCTGTTTGTGAGCCACATGCAACATAGCTACAGGTCTTCAAATATGACAAATAATATATGTGGCTGTTGCCAACCAAGAACACTACAATCTCCAGCAAGAATCACAGCAAAAGGAATTAAACTCTAGAAGATACAAGGCCACAAACTTTCCCAAAACCATCAGTTCTCAGGGACTTAGTGAAAATTCCTGCACCTGAGTTTCTGTTTCTGTTCTGAAGCCTTTTGACAGCAACCAAAACACAAGATACTGTACTCCAAATGACTTGAAAATTGACAGTAAGCTTCACAAACATACCAGGTTCAAAACACTAGCACTGAACTAAGTCCAGTTCTCAACATAATGACCAGCACAACCTTATCTACAGGGGAAGAAAATGTTTTCAGCATTCCAGACTTAGTGAAATTTTCAGAGTTCAAAAATCTGGAATTTTCCAGCCACATGCCCACTTTGTCTAGGCATAGTTTGCACACACAAGTTCCCAAGAGGTGTTTGACACCACTATGGTATTGAGCACAACCCCTACAACTAACACACCAAGATCCATGCCTTTGGGCTCCATCTATATCATGGAAACAAAGCCCAAACTTTCAACAAAATGAAAAATGCAAATCCAACAAGGTATGCTCCTAAGATGACAATACATAGGTGAATCTTATGTGCTCATTGACAAAGTGACATGGGGGTTTGAACCCCATGTTTGTGTCATGCCCACCAACAACCCCAATGCTTATCACAAACCAACCCCACACACAACATGCTCTCTCTCACCTTCAACATGAGGAGGTGCACCACTTGCAAAGGTGGGAAGGTCCACACACACACATTCAACACACTATCCCCATACACACGATCTATTGCAGCCAACAAATACTAGAACCTACTACAAAGAAGAATCTACGCATGCTTTATCTACTCTATCTAATATGCTCCTAGGATTATCTACTAAGAGCATCACTATACCACACACTCATATGTGGCCAACCCCATGAGAATACACATACACCACTCCACTGAACACACACATGCACATACACTCCCTCGCAAATCTCTACACCTCTCATCTAGACACACATCCCCTATCTACTTACACACACTCAACATAAGTGCTCTCTAAATACATGCATGCTTTCCGATACTAGCTAAAGCATTAAGGACAAGAACACCACTGTTAAGCCAAAACACCTACCTCACTTGCTGTAGGGCAAGCCCACCTAAAACAGGAGGTAAAATAGGAGCAAACCAAGGAAGGTAATACAAAAAAAATAATGGGGAAGGGGGGATTCGATCCCAGGACCCCCTGGATAAACACCAAGGCCAACTCCACCCTGCTGCTTGCCAATCTTTAGACAGAACAGAGGGGATTGCCTGGTATGGCTGCTGACTGCACTTACTGAGATGCGGTGCACACCAAGGGAAAAAAATTAGAAAAGAAAAAGGGCTTGCGCCGCTGGGACTCGAACCCTGGATCTCAGGAGGACAAACCCACGTACCTGCCACTGCGCTAAGCTACGACATCTGACAGAGGGGAGAAACTGGAACAGGTAAGCTCGCTCCCAAATGAATTGCCATGCGCTGCGCGAAAACTGCAGCTCGCCGGCGACAGAGAAGACGCCGGGGCTCTCTGCTGCGCCACAGAGGCAACCCGAATCCCTGCTCTATGCCACTGCCTGTTGCTGCTCAGCGCTAGCTCCCTCTACCAAGCTTCTTCGCGTGCACTACAAGGCCCAACACCCGTCGAACTGCTCTGCACGGGACAGGGACGCCTGACCACCCAGCTCGCCGGCCGGACCTGCACCTGCTGTGGTCGCACGCTGCTACTGGCCTACAGCTACGCGGGGAGGGAGCCGTGCTACCTGCGACACCGAACTCACCACCACCCTACACGAGCTGCTGCTGATCTACCGCTACGAATACCACCTGCACCTGCTGCCGGCTGCCTGCCAGAGAAGCATCGTGCACCACCACGACGGCTGCCAGACGGAACCGAGGAGGAAGAAGGAAGGGGGGAAGGCACCTCACCTTGGCGAAGATGGGTCGCCGAACGGGGAGGAGGAGCGCCGGACCGGGGAAGAAGACGCCGAAGAAGTTCCTCCGCCGTAGACCGAAGCAGGGAAGGAGTCCGCCCGGTTCGCCCCGTTGACGAGGACGAGCTCGACGGGGAGGGTCGCTCCTCGGGGTCCTAACGCCGGGAATGGGACGCGGAGAGCCGCCCCGAGGCCCCGGACATGGCGGCCGGTGCCGGAGACGACGGAACGGCGGGTTGACGGAGGAGGCGCTGCACTCTTAATCTCTCTGCTACCTCACAGGAGCTACCAGGGAAGAACGAGGACAGGAGGAAACTGGCGGCGCTGGGGGAGAACGGAGAGGGAACCCTAGGGCAGAGGAGGAGGCCTCGGGCTCCTTTTAACGCATCGGGAGGCGAGCTCGAGCCGCTGGATCAAGAAGAGAGCGATTGAGAGGTGGAGCGCAGGTCGTACAGGAGTGACGTCGGGAGGAAGAAGGAAACGCTCGCCAGTGGGCTCTGTCGCCAGGGGTGGAGTCCAACTGGGCCAGCACGGGAGAAGGCTTAATGGGCCAGGGAAAGAATTAGATACACAGGAAGTTTAACCAAATAAATCAACAGGGAAAAGAATGCTTCCAGGGAAGAAAATATTACCCAAGAAAATTACTGGGTTAAAAATTAAAAGGAAAATCCTGCTAGACATAAGAAATAATAGCCCAATAGGGAAAAATAGGAATGCAATATTTGGAGATGTTTGAAATAAATGCAAAACAGTAATTAACCTACTGTTTTGAGTTTATTTGCACCTCTAAAAATCAAAGAACAAACCAGAAAAAATTGCACCCCCTCATAAACACATTTTTATCTAACCATGAGACATTTTAGAATCATATTTGGGAAGAAGGAATTTGACATGGGAAAAAAATAGGAGGGAAAAGGAGTTTAAAAGCAAGAGCTTAAAAAGACTAGCACACCCTCTTGCATCACACACACCATTATCACATGCATCACAAGGTAGTGCAAAACCACCACTTAATCCTAGCAAGATCACATGCACTCAGAACACCACAACACTACTCCTATTAAACTCAAATGCAACATGATCATGGCATGCAATCATAAGTATGGCAAGGAATGATATGTAATTCATGCATGCAAGGGAAGTAAGCCCTAGGGAACACACATGAATTCATGGCACAAAATGATATCATCAAGATCTCTGACAAGGTGGCCCCACATGGAAGGCTACAAGAAGGGAAAGTTCTACACTTGGGGCATTACAAGGCGGGAGCGGCGGCATGCACAACAACAGCAGCATCAGGCAGCAGCAACAACATTAGGCAACGGCAGGCAAGCACAGCAGCACAACGGTGACAGCAACAGCAGCTGGCAGGAAGGAGGAGGTCGAGGCCCTAGCACGGGAGCTTGGCGGCGGGCGACCATGGCGGCGGCTGCGCGAGCTCGGGAGGGACGAGGCCAAGGGGAACCAGGAAGGCGCGCTCAGGCTCGTCTTCGTCAGGGGAGGCGGCGACGGCTCCTGCAACAGGCGACGCAGCGAGCTCGCGAGGGACGAGGGCGACGACGCAGCTGAGACCGGCGGCAGCTTGCTCGGCATGGGCTGTGGGCTCCTTGCAGCAGGCAAGACGGCGGGGTGACCAACAGGCGTGGAGGAGGGCGGCGAGCGAGGCGAGCACGGCGGGGCGGCGCACCGAGGATGGGAGGCCAGGGGCGTCGCGGGGCTGGCGACGCTGGGGAGGAAAGGGGATCGGGCGGAGGCTGCGCAGGGAGGAACTCGCGCGAGCGAGGGAGGAGGGAGACGGTGCAGGGGAGGCGAGAGGGAGATGGGATCGGGCAGAGGGGGAAACGGGGAGGACGACGCGCAGGGGAGCAGAGAGGGATTGAGGAGGATCCCTCCCTGTCGCTAGGGTTAGCCAGGGCTGCGGGCCGGCTCAGGCATGGGCTGGCTCCTCCTCTCTCCCTTTACTTGGTTTTTTTAAACAGAAAACACACACAAGAAAGAATTTAACAAAATAAAAAATACCTTTTGGCTCCTTAAAATCATACCCCAACTATAAGAAATAGATTGGGTATTTTTTTAAGAATAAAAATAAAACCCTTTTTATAAATAAAATGGGACTCTATTTAAGAATAAACAAAAGGAGAAATAAAGGAAAACCCAAGGGGTTGCCCCCACATTTAATAAAAGGATTTTTAAAAGAAGACGAACTTCTTATTCGGGTTAAAACTGAAACTTTGATGCAGCCACAAAATAGAATAAGAGAGGAGAGAAGGATTTTATGTCCTCGGTGCAACAGGGTTTTGAAGTGGCTCTGTTGCACCCACTCTCATCACACCAACAAAACAACGCCACACTCACAAAGCACTAACACACCAACAAGCAACACAGACAAAGAACACAGTTGACATGATGCCATGCATGCTGCCATGATGCAAACTAAATGATGATGCAACAAATAAAAATAATCACACGACGGAAACGGAAATAAAGGGGAATCTTCTAGGGCGTCGGCATCGGGCTGTCACAATGCACCAGTGGGCCACAAGCCCAGGAGGCGCGGGCACCCCCCTGGCCACGTCTACCAGGCTTGTGGGGCCCACGTGGCCCCCCTCCACTTATTCCAGCTCCCATTTCCTTCTCCTACCTCTAGAAAAATTCATTCTACAGCTCAAACCCGTGTTCTTGCTCTTCTTGCTGCGATTTTCGATCTCCTTGTGCAAAGCCCCATTCACCAAACTGTTTTGGGGGAATTGTTCCTTGGTATGTGACTCCTCCATTGGTCCAATTAGTTTTTGCTCTAGTGCCTTACTCGTTGCGTATTATTGCTGCCTTGGTGACCCTGTTCTTCAGCTTTGCATGCTAATTTAGCTGGTCCCAAGTAGTTTTGATGCATGATATGGCCTCTAGGCACTTGTTGGAGTAGTTGCTATGAGTTTCGTTGAGCCTTGTTCATTTTTCCTTTGAGTCACTGAAAATTTCAGAAAAAGAAGATGTTCAGGAGAAACTATCATGGTGGTTCCTCAAGCAAGAGGGGTCCCCGTCTCGCGATTCGGGAGCCCGATCCTTACCAACCAAGGAACGCACAGGTACAACCATGTCAATGGCCTTCTGATGAATTCATGATTGATGCAGGTTTCAAAGACGAGTTTGATACATTTGTTCACAACGCCGGGCTCGAAGAATTCATCTCCGATAAATTTGAACAGTATACTACTCTCACTGCCTCTTTTGTTCGTAGATTCAAATTTTCAGTTGGTCGTGACGCATCCATACTGTTTGATCTGTATGACAAATCGTATATCATGAATTTAGAGGATTTCAATAGAATTTGCAAGATACCTGATTGGGGTAGTCTCAATGATCCTCCTAAGTCTTCGGTTAGAGATTTTATCTCTGGTATAACTGTTGGAGAAACTAGAGATATTACGCAAGCTACCATGGGGAGCATTCATTTTCCTGTCTTGCATTACTTTGCCCTCTTCATAGGTTGATGCATTAACGGCAAGATTGAACATTGTCACCTCTGCGCACCCGACCTTAGTATTCTTAAGAGCGCAGTAACGGTTGATAGAAGTTTCGACATGGGAGCTATAATAGCAAGGAGGCTGAATAATAATGCTAATGAAGGGTATTTCTTTGGTGGGATCTATGCCACTCGCATAGCAAATTTTCTTGGAGTACCTATCCGCGAAGGAGATCCCCCGCTCCATACAGCTTTCCTTGATCGCGCCGCTATGACACGCTATCAGTTTCTTGAGAAGGATAATGAATCCCTCCTATATCGGTTAATATTTAACCGACGGCGTGTTTTCCATATTACCCTTCCTGCTCCTACCTTCTTTGACTTTCAGGTAAAACGGAGACATTACATAACCAGAGGAGAGGCACAGGAGTATGAGAGGGAGGCAAAAGCTGCTCGCCTTCGTGAGGCAGCTATTCAGGCGGTAGCTGTCGCGCTCCCGTACAACCCCCATTATGATTTTGGATATCGCCCGGACCAGCCATGGGAGTAAACCAACTTAGGCCAAAAGCCTAAGCTTGGGGGAGTATGTGTTTCTCATCGACTTTATATTCATGCTCACACTTTCACTTTGATAGTCGGTGTTCACACTTTGCCAATGTATCATCCATGCTAGTTTATTTCTTTTTCTCGCTTTCTTCTCGTGTGTTTGTCTAGTTGAGAAAACCCAAAAAGATTTCCTTTTCTTCTTTTGCTTGTTGGGAGCTTTCCCGTGTAAATAGTTTTCTTTTTCATTGGGTCAAGGTAGAAGACCATGGTTACAATTTTAGTGGCTCTCGCATGCATATTTGTTTATCTGTCAAAGAGCCGCATTACTTTGTCTTCTCCTTTGTGTTTGCTTGCAGATTCCAGCTTAGTCCAATGCACGAGCACTCTTATTATTGTTCACATCATTCGGTCGTGCAAGTGAAAGGCAATAATGACGATATATGATGAAGTGACTGAGCCTGGAAAAGCTGGTATGAACTCGATCTATTTTGTCTTTGTAAATATGACTAGCTCATCCTTTCTAGTTCAGCTTTGTTGTGAGAGAAACATGTTTGCAATGACAACTTAGAGATCATAGTTTCTGATGTCATGCTTAATTAGCTAGGAGCTTATAATGGTTTGTCTTGGATGCCAACATGAATTTTGAATGATTATGATGTAGTATGATAGGATGGTATCCTCCGTTGGATGATTCAAGTGGCTTGACTTGGCACATGTTCACGCATGTAGTTGAAACAAAATCAACATAGCCTCTATGATATTCATGTTTATGGTGATTTATGTCCTACTCATGCTTGCACTCAATGTTGGTTAATTTCAATGCATATTGTTGACTGTTGTCGCTCTCTAGTTGGTCACTTCCCAGTCTTTTGCTAGCCTTCACTTGTACTAAGCGGGAATATTGCTTGTGCATCCACTTCCATAAACCCAAAGTTGTTCCATATGAGTCCACCATACCTACCTATATGCGGTATCTACCTGCCGTTCAAAGTAAATTTGCATGTGCCACTCTCTAAACCTTCAAGAAATAATCTGTTTTGCATGCCCGAACCGCTCATGTCGTGACAAGGGGCGATCAGTATCATCCATGCTAGGCGTGTTATCCTCGATATGTGTTTATTCACTATCACTCGTGAGAAAGGGCCTGGTAATTGGAATGCCTAGTTCCATGCTCAAATCGAAAAGATAATTGCAAACAAAACTCCCCCTGGATTGTTGTTGGTATGGACGGCACCCGAGTATTCGGCTAGTCGTGGAGTGTGATTGATCGATGGTGGGGGAGTCAAAACTTTACTTTTTTGTTTGGGAGCCGCCTATAGTATGTGTAGCATGGAAGATGGTGAAAACTCTTGGTCATTGCGTTGACATTGAAAGCATGCCACCCAAAATTATTTATCTCTGTTTTAAAAGCTTGAGCTCTGGCACCTCTGCAAATCAATGCTTCCCTCTGCGAAGGGCCTATCTATTTATGTCTCTGTTGAGTCATCCTCTTCTTATAAAAAGCACCAATTAGAGAGCACCTCTGTCATTTTTATGCTTTGCTTTTAATTATTATTGAGTATGACTGTGACTGGATCTTCTTTGCCATGAATTACAATGTTCAGTCAGCCCTTGGTCTTTGAAGGTGCTCTACATTTATGTTTTGCGGTCTCAGAAAGAGCTAGCGAGATACCATATGTTCATACTGCTTCATGATTGTTTTGATCGAAGTGTTGACGTTTGAAACTCATTATTATTGCTCGCTAGTTGATTATGCCATTCATATGAGTTCCTCTTGAGATCTAAATGTCATTGCTTATGTGGTTAGCTTATGATCTTGCTGAAAATCTAAATATGAGTTAGACATAATTGCAACAACAAGATCAAACAGAGTTCGTAAAAGTTTTTCTTTTGTCTCTTTCAGTTTGTCAACTGAATTGCTTGAGGACAAGCAAGGCTTTAAGCTTGGGGGAGTTGATATGTCTCCGTCGTATCTACTTTTCCAAACTCTTTTGCCCTTGTTTTGGACTCTAATTTGCATGATTTGAATGGAACTAACCCGGACTAACGTTGTTTTCAGCAGAATTGTCATGGTGTTTTTTGCACAGAAATAGAAGTTCTCGGAATGACCTGGAAATTTATGAGGATTTTTTGTGAAATATATAAAAAATATTGACGCAAGAATCAACCGAAGGAGTGGAGCGAGGAGCCCACAATCCAACCAGGCGCGGGCCCCCCTGGTCGCGCCTAGCAGGCTTGTGGGGCCCTCAGAGCTCCACCGCCTCCAACTCCAACTCTATTTAGTCCCTTTCGTCCGGAAAAAATCAAGGGGAAGAGTTCATCGCGTTTTACGATACGAAGGCGTCGCCACCACCTGTTCTTCCTGTGGAGGGCAGATCTGGAGTCCGTTCTGGGCTCCGGAGAGGGGAGATCGTCGCCATCGTCATCACCAACCTTCCTTCATCGCCAATTCCATGATGCTCTTCACCGTTCGTAAGTAATCTCATCGTAGGCTTGCTGGACGGTGATGGGTTGGATAAGATCTATCATGTAATCGAGTTAGTTTTGATGGGGATTGATCCCTAGTATCCACTATGTTGTGAGATTGATGTTGCTACTACTTTGCCATGCATGCTTGTCACTAGGACCCGAGTGCCATGATTTCAGATCTGAACCTATTATGTTCTCGTCAATATATGTGTGTTCTTGATCCTATCTTGCAAGTTGTGGTCACCTATTATGTGTTATGACCCGGCAACCCCGGAGTGACAATAGCCGGAACCACTCCCGGAGATGACCATAGTATGAGGAGTTCATGTGTTCACTAAGTGCTAATGCTTTGTTCCGGTTCTCTATTAAAAGGAGAACATTAATATCCCGTAGTTTCCATTAGGACCCCGTTGCCACGGGAGGGATTGACAATAGATGTCATGCAAGTTCTTTTTCTTAAGCACGTATGACTATATACGGAATGCATGCCTACATTACATTGACGAACTGGAGCTAGTTACATATCTCCCCATGTTATAACTGTTGCATGATGAATGTCATCCGGCATAATTATCCATCACCGATCCAATGCCTACGAGTTTTTCCTACTGGTCCTTGCTACTCCCTCCTTTCCGGTTTATAGGGCTCAAATCTGAAATCTCATCAACCAAGGTGAATTGTGAGTGGATGACACTAGTTTTAACTACCCAATTAAATACTCCCTCCGTCCCAAAATAACTGTCTCAAGCTTAGTACAATTTTGTATTAGAGCTAGTAAAAAGTTGAGACACTTATTTTGGGACGGAGGGAGTATTTCTCACATATTCAATTTTCAAGGCAATAAATGTAGCATCCTCCTTCTCATTGGACTTGGATAGTGGATGTAGAAAACGATGTATGCATAGCCACTCATCTCCTTTCTCTAAACTCTATGTATTAGGTGTGGGACTCAAAGCACTTTAACTCAATTAGACTCAAAATAAGCCTAATATAATGGAAATCGGAAAATTTTGAGATGAGCCTTATAAACCGGAAAGGAGGGAGTGCGTTACTTTGCCGCTACTGCTGTCACTACTGCCACTGTTACCGCTACTGCTGTCACTGTTGTTACTGTTACCGCTACTTCACTCACTGTTGCTACTGTTACCCATTGCTACTATTGCTATCACACTACTTTGCTACCGATACTTTGCTGCAGATACTAAGTCTTTCAGGTGTGGTTGAATTGACAACTCAACTGCTAATACTCGAGAATATTCTTTGGCTTCCCCTTGTGTCGAATCAACAAATTTGGGTTGAATACTCTACCCTCGAAAACTGTTGCGATCCCCTATACTTGTGGATTATCAAAATACACTAGGTAAAAGTGTTAATCCAACAAACAATGTATGTTGTCATGAATTATTAAAACCACCAAAGGAGCATATGTGCTTTCACCGCCTCGGGTCCATCTGTCGCTCGTCCAACTACCACCTACCATCCTATTTAATAGCACTCGTGCGCCTGGGCCCGCGCATCAGCGGGAGAATTCAGTCCATGGTTGTCCTTTTTAATGACGATGTAGGGGCCACCTAATCCATCCTCTTCTTCCTCCCAGTCTTCGTCTTCTCTTGCCCCCACCTGCCTGAAAATCAAACCATAGACGCCACCATGGGGTTCTTCTGAAAGCATGGTGGCAAGCATGACCACGAGGCCTGACTCGTCATCCAACCCTCGGCTGGCTAACTTCGGCCTTATGCCATGGCCGGCACGCCAGTGGCTCTACCTCCCCATCCATCAATGTCGCTACTTCTGGGAGCACGACATCCCGACGCCAGGGCCAGACGTTGATCAGTTGCAGGACTCACACCTCAACCCTGACAAAGTGTCAATGTCGGCGATGCCGCGGTCTAACCATGCGTGGATGGTAGAGATTCGATGCTGCCATGTTGAACTCCCGTCGAGCTCCGCCGCCACCCAGAGTGCACGAAGGATCTTGGTTCACCAACGCATACGAGGTCCATCGTTGGCAGAGCTTGGGTGCGCCGACTGTGCGCGATCCACCATCGCCAGTGGTGGTGAAGGAGGTGGCTCCCTACCTCGCAGGACTCGACGAGGCCAACTAGCATGCCTACGAGGAGTTGGAGCTCCTGAACATGGCCAGGTGGTCGGGCCTCATGTAGGCACTCGCAGAGTCGACGACCTGTGTGAAGGCCAATGCGCCCCCACTACCACAAGCACAACCCGCGGCCACGCCCGAGGAGCCATGGCGTGCTGATTGGACAAGCACTCTGCCCATCTACATGTCATGACCACTCATTTGGCTGAGCAAGATCGAGGAGGGGCGGTTGCATCTCTATGAGTGGGAGACACGGGCACCAGCAGCCGAGCAAGCGGCGACGAAACGCGTAATGAAGGTGAAGCAAGAGGCAACACAGCAGAAGGTGTAGCAAGAGGAGGCACCTGATGCGGCACAGCTGCGACAACGCTTGTTGCCTTCCAGCAGACGTTCCTTTTGGCGTAGGCATCGGCGTAGGTCGACCTCACCAATGAGAACAACGACGATGAAGATGATGCCTACATGCACTGCACTCTCGATCCACTGGGTCAGCCACATGTTTTATTTTCATGCTTTATCTAATGATGCACCACCCCCTCGATCCACGGACACAACCACATGTTTTATTTCCATGCTTTATTTAATGTTTTTGGCTTTATTTAATGTATGAACTACATTGTCATCGGCTATTATTTTCGCCCGTAAAACTAAAATGTGTCAGCAATGTGTCGGCCCGCCACGGTGGCCATACCTATGGGCTGACGGACAAAATCAGACATTGGTTTCCGCCTAACCGACCTATACAAACAAAAGGCGGACCAAATCCGCGTTTGTTTGGATCGACGTGTTGGAGCTGGCCTAACTCCCTTTTAATAGTAAAGAAAAGTAGGGAAAATAAAAATTATGGCAGATTTTATTTCTGGGCTATCTTTTTATACCGAGCTTCACTAGCCATACCTCGGCACCACATTTTAGTGGGTCACCCAGAGACCAGAGTTTTCTGGTAAAGCATAACACAGGTACAAATAAATTCATACAATGTGGAAGACGAAACCGAGCTTTATACAGAATCATGCATTTGACCCCAAAAGTCTCTGCAGGCTGCAGCCCTAAAGCATAACACCGGCACTGACCATAGCACACACAATGAGCAACAGCAGGTCTGGTAGGTGGGCACGCTGATCGCTTGCTACAAGATTCCTCTAGGAACAGCACCGCTTCTTACGGAACAACGTAAATTCATGCGCCTTGAAGAATTTGCAGTGAAATACTCCTTCCGTTTTAAATTATAAGATGTGCTGAATATTTTAATATGGACCACATACCTACTAAAATGAGTGAACAAGCACAGTAAAACGCGTCTATAT
This sequence comes from Hordeum vulgare subsp. vulgare, assembly GCF_904849725.1. Lineage (NCBI taxonomy): Eukaryota > Viridiplantae > Streptophyta > Magnoliopsida > Poales > Poaceae > Hordeum > Hordeum vulgare. The sequence continues at coordinate 119,922,257 of NC_058520.1, forward strand.
ACATGATCCAGAAAAAAGTTTGAACATCTTATAATTTGAAACTGAGGGAATACCAACGAAGCAAAGATCCACATGTAATGGTTTCCACTTTCAGCCCAATCATTTAACGAAAATCCTTCGGGGTTGGACTTAGGCACAAAGCAACAAGATTCCTATAGTATAGTCTCTATACAATACTGAGCCTTGAGTGACCGATGGTAGAGAAAATGTAGGCAATCCATATTTTAGCTCTGCTTTAGCAAAAAAAAAGAAAACTTTATGAACCCATGTGAAGTTAAAAGCATATACTAGACGGGTAATATTATTATCCAATCAATGGCCAGCAGGTACATACCTCGATTGCTCTAGCTTTTAGGTGAGAGGTCGTCCTCAGCTAGCTTTCTTGCGGGCCTGAAACAATGGAGACACATCAAGCCTGCACCAAACATATTGCTTTTTCATTTATTTGACAACATCACCTGCAATTCTGCAGAACAAAGACATGCATTGACCACTGTTAGATCCTGTGATTTGTGAGCATGCCAAACTACTTGTTATACTCCCTCCGTCCGAAAAAGCCTGTCCCAACCTTGACCCTCAAATGGATGTATCTAGCACTAATTTAGGTGTAGGCCATGAGATCAAATCACATCAATAGCAAACACTCATGCACGATGAACCAATGACGCGACGCAAAATACGGAAAAGAGCTAGATCAAAGGTTATAGTGATTGTGGCCTTAACGTGTGGTGTTAAGGTGAAACATCTTGGTCAACAGCTTCACACCTTTTCTTATCCTAAACAGGGTGGGTGGTAAACACACATATTTATATTTAGTATCGTCGGCAAATCAATGTCCTTAACTTCTATGTAAAGCTTAAGGAATCCTGGTTCATTTTGACACTGCTGTCAAGAAACAGAATTAAGAGTGCTAAGCCAAGTCAGAACTTGTGACCCAATTTGGGAACAAACCTTGTTTTTCTTGCAATAATTGTATACAATCATTTCACCATCTAAGCAACTAAGCTTTAGCTGCATATATATATATATATATACAACACCTCTTATAGTTGCACCTTACAAGCTGCATCAAATAAACTAGAGTGAACCAACCAACACAGGAGGCATAATTCTTTGGGGTTCAAGGTGCACATATGGCTTTAAAGCCCTTCTCCAAATTTCTCCTTGCCTTCTACCACTTAGCCCGCCGAAGGTTAGGGAATCTGCTAGGCCAGTACCATCACCTGCAAAGCTCGAGCGGCATATCTACCTATCCTAAGATCATCCAGACATGCTTGCGAGTGCCACAAGATGATGAACACCTACGGAACAAAACTCTAGTCCTAGATGTTGAAGGAGGTCTCCTGAGGTCTACATCTACCTTCCCTTATTTCATGCTTATAGCAATAGAGGCAGGTAGTTTCCTAAGAGGATTTATCCTACTATGCCTGTACCCTTTGCTATGTTGCGTGACACAGGAAGTAAAATCAAAGATCATGATCATGGTGTGCTTCGTGGGGTTAAGGGAAGAGAAGGTGGTCAGGGTTGCACGGGCTACTTTGCCCAAGTATTTCCTAGAGGATTTGGGGAGAGAAGGACTTGAGGTGGTGAGTGGGGTGAAGAGGGTGGCAGGGGTTTGTAGATTGATCCCTAGGGTTATGGCGGAAGCATTTCTTAAGGAGTATACAGAATTTGAAGTGGTTGTGGGAAGGGAGGTAAAGATGATAAGAGGGCGTTATGTTGGTTTTTTGAGAAAGGAGAGTGAAGGAAGGCTAGGGCAGGCAAAGTTCGACCAAAACGAGATGATAGGGTTTGGAAGCAGCTCAAGCTATTTTGACTATGATCATCACCAGCTTTTCTCTCGGTGCAAGGTTAGATTCTATGAATGGATATTATTTATCTTTTTGAAATATACTGCAATGCTGCATCATGTATTTTACCCCTCTCCTTTTTTGTTCTTCCATGTCATACTTTTCTGTTGCAACTTTTGAGCCAATTAGTCCATTCAAGTATTAATTGATTATATTAGATGAACACTATGGGTGATCTTTGAGACGAACGTAATTAAGGTAAACCAGTATCACTTCTAGGATGAATTGTGTTCCATTGTTGTTATTTTCCGTTAAGTTATGTATGTTGTACATTGTACTGAACATATGTGTGTTACTCTTTACAAGTTTTAGTTTTTTCGAAATCAGTCATAAATACATATACCCACCATATGCACACATAGTATACAATGCAAATCTGAATCTTTAAGTAACTGAAAGCCTGAAACTAGCAACGCTAGCTTGCCACATGGATGATATAAAAATCAAGCACCCGAGAATAATATGAGCCAAAGGTTAGTCGTTCACATCGAACAGGCTCAAATCACATGCAGTACCATGCAGTTAAGCATCACTACCACAGATGACATATGTACCCATGCAGTTCTTGTCTTATTTAACTCGATATAGCTGTGCAGCTCTTGTCTTATTTAATTCGGTGTAGCTAGCCTCCTCACATCATTAAAGGACATCTTACTTACAAAAGTTAGGTAGACATTTGTATGCTACTCGTGGTAGTTGAAGGCTCCATGAAAAGGTACAGAGGTATGATATCTTGAGATGGAGAATGTGTGCTAGGAAATATTAACTTGAAAAAATTACTATAAGAATGCTTCATGCACATATCGTTCAGAATATCTTTGCAATTAGTTAAACTTGATGTCAAGGATAGCTCATCGCAAGACAATGTATGTAAGGCTTAATGCAGTTATCTCTCACAAGCTTAGAGTTGAGAAAGACAAGACACGCAGAGTTAGTTAATAAATTACTTTACCTCAGTTTACCCTAACTTGATTAGATCAAAATGATTACCTTGTGCAAGTAACTTAGAAATGGCTTCCTCACTAGTGAAAATTGATAAGCTAGTTACTTCATACTCCCTCTGTACCTAAATAATTGTAGTTGGAGAGAGCTAGTCTATTCTCCCCAACTACAATTATTTAGGTACAGAGGGAGTACTTGCTGTTTGGAAGAAGAGAACCCTTTCTTCACTTCCGATAGAATTAATTCTAAACAGCTATATATGAGATATGCGGGGAAAAAATGTGCAGGAAAAAAACTTCAATGAAAATTAGGGGCAGTATTTTAAGATTTCAGAGTGAAGGATTAGTGTTATATATGCTCCATTGGTGGAGAGATAAAGTTCGTAAAACAGTAAAGCATGATTATTCATAATCTCAAATAAGAAGTTATAAACCACAAAGATGAATTTTGTTGCTTTGCAAAAAAGAATTTGGAAGAATTCTGGACTTTACAGGCTCAAGTAAAATACTGAGTGTTCTAGTAATTCATAGAGTTCATTTATCTATTTACCTTCTACCTTGAGAAAGTTTCTTCAGCTTTGTCGATTTGTACTTTGGTGTACTCCAGTTTGCAAACTGTTTACAGAATGAATAGGTCCAGCCTATAAGCCATTAGGCTGTGAAATCTAATACAGTTTTGCTTCTCATTTGCAGCAAGTATACTTGGTGACACCAGAAGAAAAGAGAAAATGGTCACCCTTGTCAAGGGACCAGTACCCAAGGCCCCTGATCTTCCATGATGGCAGGCTAGCCTTTAGGCCTACCCCTCAAGCCACCCTAGCCATGTTCATGTGGCTCCCACTTGCCCTCCCTCTCACCGTGCTCCGAACAATAATTTTTGTGAAACTACCATATTCTATCTCCGTCGCAATCGGGTCTGTAATAGGAGTGACGACCCGGGTCATCAACTCACCAGTCGACACTGGTAAAGTGGGCTCTGAACCACATGCCCAGCCCAGCCCACAGGGCCATCTTTACGTGTGCAACCACCGCACACTTCTCGACCCGGTCTACATCTCGGCAATGCTGAACAAGCAGGTGTCGACCGTCACATACAGTGTCAGCCGTGTAAGTGAGCTCCTATCGCCGATCGGGACTGTCCGGCTGACCCGAAACCGAGATGAGGACTGGAGGAGGATGGAGCAGTCACTGAAGCAGGGGGACCTGGTGGTCTGCCCTGAGGGGACCACATGCAGGGAGCCATACCTGCTCCGCTTCAGCCCTCTGTTTGTCGAGCTCGTTGATGAGGTCTACCCAGTGGCACTGGTGAACTGGTCCAGCATGTTCCATGGCACCTCCACCGGCAATTTCAAGTATCTAGACCATTTCTACTACTTTATGAACCCACGCCCAGCATATGACGTTCAGTTCATGGACAAGATGCCAACAAGGATGGTGATCCAAGGGAAGAGATGCGAGAGCAAAGAGGTGGCCAATTTGGTACAAGGTGAGATTGGTAGGATTCTTGGGTTTCGATCCACCACACTCACCCGTAAGGACAAGTACCTAAGGCTGGCAGGAAATGAAGGGTTTGCTGATACAAAGCAGTGAAGTCTCTATACTATAAACATAACATGTTGCTGGCTCTTGCTCGCGACATAACACATAGTTGCAATATATAAAATTTAAGATTTCCATAGGTTGCTTTTTAGTTGTGCACAAGTGCATAACCACAGTTAATACCATGTGTGCTATCAGAGTGGTGTGACTACCTTTGTTGGACTATTGAGAAAACTTGTGGATGTACCAAAATAAGAAGCATATGTTAATGTTAGTATGTTCGTTATGCATTTATCATTTCATGCACAAATTTTATAAGTGCCTTCTATGCATGCCCAGAATTATATAATATGATTAAGTGACGAGTGCATTTTCAATAGCCTAGAAGAGTGGTGCTAAACACAGAGAACATTTACATATGTATATGGAAGAAATCGGATTTCGAAGTCAGAATGTTGCTAGAGCAGTGATACTTACTGAACAACTCATCGCCGCAGTATCCATGCGACCACCAGCCATTTGAGAAGTGTGGCAATGGAGCAAGTTCTGCTTTCTTCCAGCTTTTACTAATTATTATAACTATCAAAGCAATCAACCAACATTGAATGATACAGCTGATATCAATTCCAATGCAACTTCAGGATAACCTGAATAACTTCAGTAAATAAATATAGTCAGTTCCCTTGTCCTTGACTTTTGTGCTCCAGCATTAATACTTGAATCTTGTAGCAAAACGAAAAGGCCAAATGTGGACCCTGTTGCGCTTACTGTCCAGGTGCAAATGAGGAAATCATAAAAAATTAAAGAAAACTGTCGACCAAAATCTTTCCATGTGTTTCTTACTGTAAGCACTTCAACTTTTTGCCTAAGCTAAAATATACTTGTGCTAGATATTCTTTAAATTGAGTTCAGAGTAGCTTGGTTCTGAAAAGGTACTATATCCATCAGCATCCCATCTCTGCAAGTGTTTTGCTCCAACTAATGAATCATCCAAACACAAGTTGACCATCTAACTCCAAAAACATCATGAGCGAAAACAGTTCCAGTGTCATGCATGTGTTGAGCCAAGTTCTGCAATACCTCATCTGCCAAACTAACTTGACGGCTGCTACTGTCAGCTGTGTTAAAGATATATGGCTTATCGGTTACGTCTATCCAGCCCATTCCAGCCAACTTCCTGCTCCCTATGCCTCTTAGTAGCCTCCTCGTGACACCATACTCACCCCATTTGCTACCTACAGCATATCAAGTAGGATGTAATTTCCCTGCAAAAAAAAGTAGGATCTAATTCTTTGCTCCATCAGGATTGACCTCGATGATCTTCCATAAACCAATCTGCCCAGCTCCACATTCCTATGCATGTTGCAGGCACCAACTAATGCTCCCCAAATAGATTCATCAAGAGCAAATTGCATTCTATCAATAGGGTCAAATGCATGTCTCAGCCTCCCTGCACGAGCAAGGAGATCAATGACACACGTAAACCTCTTTCTTAGCTGCAAATTATATTCAAATGGCATTAACATGAAGAAGTTCCATACTTCATCAACAAAACCAGCATGGTTGCGAGTACTTATCAGAACCGAGAACACAACATGGTCAGGATGCACCCAGCACGGATCAAGGAACAACCATTGATATCCAGATAATTTTTCTTTGCAGCTCGTCCTGCTGAACATCTTCACATCTGTTGTACTCCCAGAATTGGAGTACATGTGCACGAGGGTATTGCTCATCTGTAGGTCTTCGTCATACTTTCTCCAAAGGAAAGCCCCATGGACCTGCTTCCCAAGTCTCAGAGCTGCAATACCAGCACATGCAGATGTAATGCTAGTCAGGGTGAAGCAATTTGGCTTAAGGTTCGTGTCAGAAAGAAGCTGCAAGGACATTAGGGAATTGCATTTGTTATACCCAGCAATCATGGTATCCCAGGTGAAAAAGTACTTCTCAGGAATTTCATCAAAGCGCCTCCTTGCACCCCAAAGATATGCACAACTGCAGGACAAGTCAGCCTAAAAAACTGCAATACGAATCGATCAGAGAGCATTGGCAGCAGCAAGTTTCGCACTGAGAGCTTTCTTTATGGACAGTAGATGAAAGCTGATGTCTGATATATAAGTTGGCAGCAGCAAGGTTCGAACTGAGAGCTTTCTTTATGGACAATAGAGCATGTAAATGTGCTCAGTTCAATGCCAACCTGCACTTTTGAAACAGCAGATGATGGGCCATGAAAATGTGTGCTTGGCAGGAAATCATCATGTTGAATACCATAGGAAAAATTGACAACATAGCATATGGTCTTTCTTCTAACATTGTGCTAGGGCATAACAACGGAAAAATGGTACAATAACATGTTTGCTACTTGTACTGTCACCTGTTAATATGTCACCATTGTAAAATAATCAGCTAATACTGAACTTCAAACTAGCCAGCAACTCAAAGAGTGCCAAATAAAATGGACACCAGCGTGATCCACATCTTAAGACTTTAGAAACCACTAGTGTCGTCTGAGGCATTCACACAATTCTAAAGGTAACACCATGGCATTCTTTTTTAGTTGGAAATTAACAGGTGTTACAAAAGCATACTTCATAACGAATCAAGAAATATCAAGATAATGTACATGTATTACAATAATTAAGTATAGATTTGATTTTATCACACTATACACACACAGAGCATCCACAACAAAGATATTGTTTTGTCCAGGTTACTCAAACGCTGATATAACTGTTACAAAATGGTTCAGGGTAGAGCAGTAAAGATAATAGATGGCCGTTATAGAAGTCATTTAGTCAGAGATATCTCACCTGAATCATTGTTTAAAACAACTGTAGCCCCGTGTGCTCCTGGCCCCCACCGGGCATACCCAGCAATCGCCGACTTCCACAATGCGGCTGTGCGCCCACTTCCCAATGCATCAAACAGCACCCTCCCGTCTTCCACGCCCTCTCCGCAGGACACATGGGCACCAATGAGTGCTTTCCGCCATTGACGCTTGTAGGGCATCTTCAAAGACCAGTTGCGAGCGCCGTCACTATAAAAAGACATCTAAACTCCTAAGTGGGTTTTGGCGCTGATGGAAGTAATTAGAGAGACTAATAGTAACAAGTGGTCAATGAGTAATTAGCTCCAAAGTGTTGAAAGGAATTAGTGTAGGAAACCTTCCCAAGCAAAAAGTGAGACGACGACGATACATTTTAATCTCCCATTGTTTCTCATTTATTTGAGTTGTAGGAGAAGCTGCAACATTGAAAGGGTCAGGTTTCATATTATACTATGATACACACAAAACCTTGACAGTTTTCACCAAGAAAAGTAACCTAAGCGTAGATACACGAAATTTGCATACCTCGTATACAAGAGTATACATAGTGGAAATCATAGATTAAGGGGTGACAGAATGATCTCACCAACGAAGGAAGCATGCACGACAAATTTACCCAGGTTCAGGTCACCGAGGTGGGTAACAGCCCTACTTCTTCTCTTCGTTGATATATCTTATTATAGTGAATAAGATTAGAAGAGTATATGGTGACTACAGAGCTAAATCATAAACAGAATAGCTCCTGTATCGATCTAAGTTCTCCATGTGATTGCCGACCTGATCGTCAAACTCTTGTGGCTTCAGGTGATACAAATCTCTGTGAGAAGAACTGCTGTGGAAGAGGCATGAAGAATGTGGTCTAGAAATTCAAAGTATATGTTGAACCTGCACAATTTCCACTTCTTGCCAACCTTCCATTCATTTTTGAAGCGCACACGCAGGAGAAAAAAGAGTGACATTCTGGCTCCATGAACAAAGCAAGCGAACAATATAGAACAACAACTCCTTGGGTAACATGTCAAGGATAGAGATAAATGTACTATGCAGGGATGTTACAGGGAGTACAAGAACTTCAGCTAAACAACATAGACCCTGTCAGACCCTTGCTTCACTTAACAGTGTGCATCCTAGTGATAAACTAAATTTACCATGCCCTAACTACAGACTACTTAAGAAGACACAAAACTAAACCCAGACATACAAAAGACTCTCGCTGACTGATTGGGGAGGTACAAGGGTCACAGAAAAGTCAGCATATGAAGTAAGTGATAACTAACACCAAAGTCATGGAAAGTAGGGGTCCTCCTTATTCTGATATATTGCAAACAACTGCTTCGAGTAACGTAAAGCCATCTTGTGACAGAACTCAGGAGCATACCGATCGTACTTTTCCAAGTCCTGTGCAGTTTTCTTAAGCGGACCAGCAGCATCACCGTCGAGAAGAAACTGCGCTATGTGGGAACCCCTAAACACAAAAAACAACTTGCAGGGTGAGACAAACAGAAGCCCCAAGTTCAATGCTAGTTCTTGATCTCTTCCTCAACGACTGAGGTAATATGCTGAAAAATGAAAAGCAAAAGAAAATATCACCTATGCTTGTGGTGTGTTACTTATTCATATGTAACAAACAAAATCGTGTTATGTGTTTATGATGCCATAACGGCATAACCACATAGAACAAAAGCTAAACTTGAGCATCAGAACGAACGGTACCTAAAAACTGAGTTTGACATGTTGACAGTTAAACCTACACCCGCGCGGCCTAGATTTCTACACAGGAAAGAGAGGTATTTAGCAAATAGAACTAAACCTATTAGTCTGAGAAGCCCTCCATTGTACATGGAAAAGAGAGATACTTTACAAATAGAACTGAACATCAAGATCGGTACAACACATGGTCAAGTCAATGCAGCATCTGTAAACACGATGATAGAAAATCTCTTCTTCCCTAATCTTCATGAAAGTGTAAAGACAAAAGATATATACTGTACAGGAGTGTCTAAATTAAAGTTCTTGTTGCGGGCAAAGCCAAGCTGTCATACGAACAAGATGCTATGCCAACAATGAGCAGTCCAAATGATGTCAGGACAAAACTAAATAGCAAATGTAAACTGTAGTGCGTAAATTGTGATAACTGTGTGCAGAACTGTCGATTAAAGTGCAAGTAAAGAGGGTAATTGCACTGCATATATTATACACAAATTAATTACCCTTAGTAGTAGGTATTACCTTCGGGCATCTATCTGGCTAAATCCCTTTTTGTTGTGCAGGATAGTGGCTTTCTCAGCCTGTTCTTCCTCGGTCTGCTTTCGATAGAGGGCACAAACAGCTTTCAGGCAAAGATCAGGGTATTCATCAAATGCTGATAGCATCTCTGGCTCAATCTTCCAATCCTTATTCTTGGCATTCCTTTTGCCGCGTAACCTATCCATAACATCTTTATAAGTTTCCTCATTGTCAGACTCTTCTGGTCCTGTAGAGGATTCTTCAACAGAATCAGCAGAATTTTCTGAACAATCTGAATCATCTACTATAAATTTTTCCATACTATCATCCTCTTCCGAATCATCCTCGCTCTTTTCGTGAGTCTTGGGTTCAAGAAACTCAAGTTCCCGACGTGTAGGTCGCATTCTCTTTGATTGACCTTTAGTTGACCGAGTCGAGCGCCTTGTTGCGGGAGTAGAACATCCCTCCATCTCATATGATTCACCATCACCATCCTCACTCTCAATCCCTGTCGTAACTAGAGGCGAAACAGGTTTTTGATTAACCACAGGAACACCCTCGCTGCCATCCTCACTCTCACTGTCACTGACTCCACGCAACACACGTTTCCTGCTGCTTGTAACACCCACATCCCCATCTCCATGCCCTTGACCATCCGCATATCCATCCTCACTCTCATTGTCACTGATGACCCGTGCCGCACACTTCTTGCCTCGCGGCATGATCAAAACATCATCGTCATCCAAGATCACATTTCCATCACAGCAAGCGCTCCCATGGTCTTGTCCACCACCTCCATCGACGTGCTTAATCTCGTCTGCAACATCCCTCTTGCCGGTCACCACCCGCACTGCAATCTTGCTAGGAGTCGGGACAGCAGGAACACCCTCATCCCCGCTCTCCCCATTGTTGAAATCAACAGCCATCCCCTCTTCCTCGCCGTCACTGACCTCTATAACATCATCCATCACATGCCCTCCCGCGATGTGGGCTGATTTTCGCTTGTTTCCGCCGAGATCCCCCTCCAGTTGACCAAAGGTTGGACCCCTCTTGCCTCTATGGTTCATGGCCACTCCTTTAGGCATGGCCTTCCTCAAGTGCGCGTTCTCGGCTTCGAGGAGCGAGACCCTCGCCTCCAGGTCGGCGATGCGGGATGACTTGGCAGCGAGCTCGGCCTTGAGGGCGTCGACCTTCTTCGCAATCTCCGCGACGCCCATCTCCCGCGGCGGCGGGCCAGGCCCCGCCGACGATGTGACGGCTGAACCCTAGTGTGTCGAAGCGGCGGCGGAAGATATTCGGCCGTGCTGCGTTTCTGTCCGAGAGGGATCCGTCGGGGTGAGAGGAGGAGAGGCTTTGCGCTTTCTGGGCCAAGGAAACGGGAAGCATCGGGAAGCCTAGGACGAATAACTTCTCGTGGGTTTCGACTTTGCGAAAATACTGCTGGTTGGGCCTTTGGGCCGAAGACATCAGCAAGAAGTAGTGTCAAATAGTTACCGCCGCCGGATAAGTCGGAAATCCCTATTTGACGCTCTCTGCGTCGCCCTGTCGGGGCTTCGCACAGGCGCATCCAGCTAGCGTTTGGGCATAGGCCAGCCCATTTTTTTATGCCAACACCTCCGGTTTTGGAAACTTTTTAGAGGTTCCAGCCGGTTTTTTATTTTTTTCATTTTTTTTTTACTTTTTTCTCTTTTTTCTGTTTCTGTTTCAAAAATGTTCAGGAATTTGAAAAAACGTTCCAGAATTTGAAACAACATTCGAAATAAAAAAAATGTTTCGGAATTTTTCAAAAATATTTTCGGTTTTCAAAAAAATTCAAAAATGTATTGGGTTTTCAAAAAAATCAAAAATGTTTTGCATTTTTTTTAAAAATGTTCTTCGTTTTCAAAAAATGTTCCGGAATTTAAAAAATGTTTCGAAATTTGTAAAAATGTTCCGGAATCGAGAATTTTTTATCCGGAATTTAAACAAATGTTCTGGAATTTTAGAAAAATGTTCCGAATTTTTTTTGTTTATGTTTTAAAAAATGTTCTTAATTTACCAAAAATGTTTTGGATTTTCAAAAAATATTCTGAAGTTTGAAAAATGTTCCAGAATTTGAAAAAATGTTTCGGAATATAAAAGTTTATCCAGAATTTGGAAAATGTTCCCATTTTGAACTTTTGTTCACAAATTCGCAAATACAACAACTGATCAAGTTTCAGAAATACAACAGCTGGTTAATTTGAAAAAGATTTTCATTTATAATTTTTGTTTGTAAATACAACAGCTGATTAAGTTTCAGGAATTCAAAAAAATTATTTTAAATTTCAAAACTTGTTCTCAAGCTTCAAAAAATGTTCGCGCTTCCAAATTTGTTCAGAATGTTTCAAAATTATACGCCATTTCTAAGTTTATTTTCAAGATTCAAAAAATGTTCGTGTTTTAAAAAATCGTTCGCGCTTCCAAATTTGTTCAGGATTTTTCAAAATTTGTTCTCAAGATTCTAAATATGTTCATTCTTTAAAACATTGTTCACGCTTACAAATTTCGCTTAAAATTTGTTCTCCGTTTTAAAAAATGTTCATGTTTTAAAGAAATGATTGGGAAATTAAACATTTTTTCATTTTAATAAAATTAATTGCATTTGTGAAAAATAATCGTGTTCATATAATTCCTCAAAATTTTGTTTGTGCTTTTCAATAAAGGTTTTTAAGGTTATTTAAAAATTATTTGCCTGCAGATTTAATTGTAGAATGAACTGTTTTTTACTTCTACAACTGTTTTAGAAACCATCACAGTCACCTTATAAATGTTTTTGAAGCAACACTTTTACAAAAAATAGTGAAATTTAATCTTTTTAGAGCTCAAAAATTAGTTGAATCAGTTTAGAAAACACTTGGAAACGGCAGCAAGTACAGTAGAAACAGTTTGAACAGTAAAAGCAGCATGAAACAGTGGAAACAGCCCAAACGTGTGCTAAAACAATCACGGAAACAACTCAACGTGCGTGAAAATAATTGCAGCCCATTAAAACCCGTCAGTCAGCACTTCTATGCGAAGCCCCTTCTAATTGACGCAAAATGCGTCTAATAACACCTCCCGGATAAGTCACATTGATCCTAAAAAATGTGGAAATGCCTATTGGAGCTCGGGCTCCATGGCATCCTTTGTTTTTGAAAAATTTGAAATTCAAATTTCTGTTTCAAAATAATCTGAAAATAAAATATGCAAGTGCACAATTTTGAAATGTATATGTGTGCAAAAATTCAAGATGAAATACCTTAAGATTTGATCTGTGGAAAACAAAATCATGAACTTTTGGGATGAATAGTATCATGTGTTAAAAAGGCATAAATTTGTCTTTTTTGCACAGACCTCGCTTCAACGTATTTTGTTCTAAATTTGCACACATGTGTGTTATGCCTTCATGTACATCCATATTTTTTAGATTTTTTTGAAATGTAAAAATACGAATTTTGATGAATTTTAAGGTTTTCAAAAACAAGGCTCCATGGAGCCCGGGCTCCAAAATGCCCCACCCAAAAAAATGTTACTATTATCTGAAAAAACTGAATAAATCATATTTTGCTGCACTAAAAAGGAGTGATTTTTTTCCCAGAAGAAAAAAGGTCTAAGAAGCTTCCAATCTAACCGTAAGGAATGACAATAGATCGCGAGACAATAATGCGGCCCCAAACTCGTTTGCAGTTCCGTGTGCGGTTTTAAGTTTTACCTTCTCATACTTGATGAATTTGCCGTTCATTTCTATCAAGTTTTAGGAGGTGAAACTGAGTGAAGTTTCAAAAACATATTAAAAATATTCAAATATGCAAACAAAAATAAATTAAACTTTGGCTAGAAAATATATTAGATTCAAATTTGAAACTTCAAACAAAAAACAAGAGAGATTGTGTGGAGCTCCGCACGCGCATGTCACAAACCACCTCCCGTTGTTTCTACCTTGATTAAGGCATCTTCATCGGCAATCCACAAATTTTCTCTCGCATCTGTTCGCGGACAGGGGAGCCAGTTTGCAGACACGAATGCGGGAGGCTGCCATCCAATGTTATTCGCGTATATTTCCATCGGTATTTGAACAATCTAATGAAATTCATGCAAATCAACCAATATTCATGAAAGTTTGGATAAAAAATAGCACAAATCATCTATACAAAGCACACAAATTAAGTATAGTACAACAATGTCTCAAATTCAATTAGATTAACCGGATGTCCAATAAGTTTTTCATCAACGAATCATGTCCTCTCATACGTACACCCCCTTCAGCTTCATCCAATAGTGTGTGCACGTAAATGGTCGTCCCCCTGTCATGTGATACATTACGGAAGCGCGTGCGGGCTACATAACGTGTAGACCAATATTTAGTGAACAGATCAATCAACAAGTTAAGCAAGAAAAAGCAAAACTTACGATCTCGTCCTTTGTCGCGTGTGTTAGGGCATTTTCCAGCCTTAGTGTTTTGGTGATGATGACAACTCATTATATGATATAATCGTGTGTCAAGATTTCCAGGTACCTTATACTGGATACAAGATGATTGGGCTCTCCCTCCGAACGGAAAAGAACGAAGACGGTGTTCTCTACGTGTTTATTTCTTTGGTCATAGGAAACACGTACTATTAAGAGGGAATTCACATCAGAAGGTAATGGGTGAATCAATGCGCGTACACATTCCTTATCTCCCAGCTAATTCACCTTCCGATCTCTCACCTTCCGGTCATTGAGAGAGAGATCCTCATTCTCTAAACCAGTAAGTTGTTTTTACACCTAAGCGGTTGTACCGCTGGTTCCAGCGGTTGTACCACTTGGACAGGTACGTCCGGTATAACTACCGCTCTAGGGGTGATACCCTGGGTTGCTGCTTGATGTCTACTACACAACTTGTTCTTGTAGACTCGTGTTGGGCCTCCAAACGCAGAGTTTTGTACGACAGCAAATTTCCCTCAAGTGGATGACCTAAGGTTTATCAATCTGTGGGAGGCATAGGATGAAGATGGTCTCTCTTAAACAACCCTGCAACCAAATAATAAAAAGTCTCTTGTGTCCCCAACACACCAAATACAATGGTAAATTGTATAGGTGCACTAGTTCGGCGAAGAGATGGTGATACAAGTGTAGTGATGATAGTACATATTGGTTTTTGTAATAGGAACAATAAAAACAACAAGGTAGCAAGTAACAAAAGTGAGCATGAACGGTATTGCAACGCTTGAAAATGAGGCCTGGGATCCGTACTTTCGGTAGTGCAACCTCTCAACGATGCTAATATAATTGGATCACATAACAATCCCTCAACGTGCGATAAAGAACCACTCCAAAGTTCCTATCTAGTGGAAAACATAAGAAGAAATTGTCTGTAGGGTACGAAACCACCTCAAAGTTATTCTTTCAAATCAATGTTTCCAAGAGTTCGTACTAAAATAACAAGTTATCCTTTCTGGTCAATCTTTTCAAGAGTTCGTACTAAAATAACACCACTGATACATATCAATCAACTCTAATATCACCTAGATACTCCGATGTCACCTCAAGTATCCGTGGGCTAATTATATGCCATGCATCAAATAATTTCAGATTCTTGATATTCAATCGAAAACACAGAACATCAAGGAGCACACCAAGATTTTTACCGGAGAACATAATATGAAAATGTGCATCAACCCCTATGCATAGATTACCCCAATATCACCTCGAGAATCCGCGAGTTGAGTGCCAAAACATATATCAAGTGAATCACTTAATACCCCAATGTCACTACGGGTATCCGCATGCAAGACATACATCATGTGCTCTCAAACCTGAATATTCAATCCAACATAACGAGGTCTTAAAAGTGAAAGATCCAATTCATCATCACAATAGCATGAGACAAACACCATATGATCCAACTATATTAACAAGGCCCGTGATATATCAAGATCATGACATCTCAAGCACACGAGAGAGAGAGAGAGATTAAACACATAGCTAATGGTACAACCCCTTAACCCCGAGGGTCGAGTACCCCCTCCTCGTCATGGCCTCCGCCGGGATGATGAAGATGGCCACTGGAGATGATCTCCCCCTCCGGAACTACAGAGGCTTGAGGCGGCGGAACTTATCCTCTAGGGTTATTTCTGGAGGTTTCTCTATTTATAGGATTTTTTGTGTTGGAATCACGACAGGATGGGCCACGAGGTGCCCACTAGGTACCAGGTCGCGCCAGGGGGCACACGCACCCTGGTGCCTAGTGGACAGCCTGGGCCTCCTCTATGGTGGTTCTTTGCTCCTTTGTATGTCTTCTGGGCACAGAAAAACTCCAAAAAGTTTTGTGACATTTAGACTCCGTTTGATATTGATTTTCTATGAAGTAAAAGCAAGCAAAAAACAACAAGTAGCAATGGGCACTATGTCAATAGTTTAGTCCGGAAAATGATATAAAGTTGCCATAAAATTATTGTAAAACATCCAATAATGGTCATATAACAACATGGAACAATAAAAAAATATAGATACGTTGGAAATGTATCATCATCCCCAAGCTTAATTCCTTCTCGTCCTCGAGTAGGTAAATGATAAAAACAGATTTTCTCATGTGGAATGCCGCCTAACATGTTCATCATATTCTTTTCTTTATAGCATGGACATATGGACTTGTAGATGATTTAAAGAAATAGTCTGTAATTTGACATGAAAACTTTAATACTCAAGCATATCAACAAGCAACCAAGTATTTCAAAATATCAACGCTAAAGACTACTATCTCTAGCCCATTATGCTCAATCATTGATCCATTCATGCAACACACTCAAATATTAGCTACATCCAATGCTCAAGTATGATAATAGTGTTTTGTAGTTTGCGCTTTATAACAGAAGATGGAGACACAAATAAAAAATAAAAATAAAAATCATAAAAGTAAATAGATAGGCTCTTCGCGGAGGGTAGTAGATATTTGTAGAGGTGCCAGAGATCAAAGTGAAAAATCTAGAGATAAAATGTTTTGGGTGGCATGTTTTGCTTGTCAATGAAAATGACTAAGAGTTTCCAATATCTCCTATGCTAAACAAATTATAGGCGGTTCCCAAACTGAAAATAAAGTTTATTCCTTTTTCCATCATTCTTTCACACTCCACGGCTAGCCGCATCCACGGGTACTGTACATACCAACACTTTCCAAGGAATTTATTATTTGACAACATAAAATAATTTTTCTTTCCATTTTGGGACTAGGCATCCCTATTACCGCCATACTCTCATGCAATGACAAGTGAATAAACACTCATCTTGAGAATAACCTATTTAACATGAAAGATACCGGATGGTGACCCACAATTATAGGGGATCAATCGTAGTCTTTTTGACAAGTAAGAGTGTCTAACCCAACGAGGAGCGAAAGAAATTGACACGCGGTTTTTAGCAAGGTAATTTCTACAAGCACTAAAATAGAGGTAACAAGTTGTTTGATAGCAAGATAATTGTAACAAGTGACAAGTAGACATAGTAACAATAGGTGCAGCAAGATAGGCTAATCCTTTTGTAGCAAAAGACAGGCCGGAACAGTTTCTTATAATAGGCAAAGTGTTCTTGAGGGCACACGGAAATTCCATCTAGTCAGTTTCGTCATGTCGGGTTAATTCACGTTCAGTTTTGATAATTTGATATGTGGGTGGACCGGTGCTTGGGTGTTGTTCTTACTTGAACAAACCTCCCACTTATGATTAAACCTCCCGCAAGCATATGCAACTACGAGAAAAGTATTAAGAATAAATTCTAACCATAGCATTAAACATAGGGATCCAAATCAGCCCCTTATGGAATAGCGCATAAAATGGGGTTTAAGTTTCTGTCACTCTCGCAACCCACCATCTAATTACTACTCCACAATGCATTCCATTAGGCCCAAAGATGGTGAAGTGTTATGTAGTCGATGTTCACATAACACCACTAAGGGAATCACAACATTCTCATCATCAAAATATCGAATGAATATCAACTTCACATGACTACTTGCAACATGACTTCTCTCGTGGCCTCAAGAACAAAAGTAACTACTCACAAGTGATAAACATGCTCATGATCAGAGAGGTATTAAATAGCATATTGGACCTGAACATATGATCTTCCACCAAATAAACCATGAAGCATCAACTACGAGATGTAATAAACACTACTAGTCACACATCAGGTAAGAATCTGAGGTTTCGGTACAAGAATGATCACAAGAGATGAACTAAGGTTTTGATAGGCGATGGTGCTGGTGAAGATGTTGATAAAGATTGGCCTCCCCAAGATGAGAGGGTTGTTGGTGGCGACGATGGCTTCGATTTCCCCCTCCGGGAGGGAAGTTCCTCCGACAGAATCGCTCTGTAGGAGGGCAAAAGTGCTCCTTCCCACGTTCCGCCTCGAGATGAAGGCGCTTCGTCCCGAAAGTCCTCTCCTGGTTTTTTAGGTGAAAAGATAATTTATACCAGAAGATGGTCGCCATAGGTGGGCCATGGGGCCCACTACTCACCAGGCCGCACCAGGGGGGCTCGCGCACCCTCGTGCCTAGTGGGCACCTGGTAGCACCCCTTTGGTACTTCTTTACTCCAGTATTTTTCATTTATTCCAAAATAAATCTGTGTGAAGTTTCAGTCCATTTGGAGATGTGGAGAATAGGTATCTTTGGCGTGGCTTTTTTAGGTCCAGAATTCCATCTGCCGGCATTTTTCCTCTTCATGTAAACCTTGCATATTATGAGAGAAAAGGCATTAGAATTACTCCACGAAGTGGTATAATGCATAAAAAGACTAAAAATAATAATGAAAAAACATGATGCAAAATGGACGTATCACCGTCCACCCCTCGCCCTTCATGAGCGGTAGGGGCACACAAAATAGAAGCTTATTTTGAAAATTAGAGTTGGCACATACAAATTTACTTAGAAGGGCAATGAAATACCACATATAGGTAGGTATGGTGGACTCATTTGGCACAACTTTGGGTTTAGGATTTGGAAGAACAAACAACATTTCTGCTTAGTACAATTGAAGGCTAGCAATTAGATTGAGAAGCGCATAACCAAGGAATGAAAATCATCATACGCGAACATTAAACATAACTAACACCGAATAATGCAAAACAAGGAGGATGTAATTTCATAGCATAAATATTGACTTAATATGTATGCATAGGGAATCACAAACCTTAACACCAATATTCGTACTAAAGTATAATTACTCACCAACATGACTCATATATTATTATCTCTGTATCGCAAAACTATTGCAAGGAATCAAACATATCATATCCAATGATCTATATGAAAGTTTTTATTATATCTTCCTTGTATATCTATCACTTTGGGACTGATACATCTCTGTCGTATATATAAAATTTTATTGTTCCATGCCAATATTATACAACTTTTACATGTTTTTGGCAACATTTTGTATGATTTATTGGACTAACATATTGATCGAGTGCCAAGTGCTAGTTCCTGTTTGTTGCATGTTTTTTATTTCGCAAAATATCCATATCAAACAAAGTCCAAACGCGATAAAAATTTACACAGAATTATTTTGGAATATATGTGATTTTTGGGAGGTGGAATTAACGCAACAAAGCCCACGACCTCCACTAGGTACCAGAGCGCGACCCATACCCCCTGGCGAGGGGCGGTTCCTAGTGGCCACCTTGTAAGTCGGTTGGGGCTCTTCTTCTAGCGCAAGAAAGCTAATTTATGGGTAAAAATCCTGTAACAGCCCGGAACCGACACTCCATAAGATTCCCCTTTTATGTAATCGTCATCGTGTGATTATTTTGTTTGTCGCATTCATCATCTGCATTGCATCGGCACTCCGTTGCCGTCAGTTTACAAAACCTGCATCCGTTATTAGTTGTCGGTTCTCTCCATTTTTGTCGTTGACTGTTTGAGACCAACCACATGCGCACGCGCCCACGACATCATCAAAATATTGTTTTTAAAAGGGTGTATAAAATATTGTCGGATTGGGTTGAAAGTTGGCCAATGGTTTTATTTTAATGTAGGTAGACCGCCTGCCAAATTTCGTCGCAATCGGAGTTCTTTTGATACCCGAACCGTTAAATATATAGCGGCACCATAGCCGGTTAAATCCACGGACGTTTCGTTGTTTCAAAACAAATCTTGTCGCGGGTTGACAACTTCCCTCTGACCCCCACATAGCCCATCTACACAGCCCACTAGACCCACCTAGCCCCATTGTGACAGCCCGATGTCGACGTTCCAGAAGATTCCCCTCTCTTTTCGTTTTCGTCGTGTGGTTTATTTTATTTGTCGCATCATCATCGCATCATGCGCATCATCTGCATTGCATCAGCGTCTCCATTGCCGCCCGTTTTCAAAACTTGCATCCGTTGTTAGTTGTCGGTTATCGTCGTTGTTCCTTCCGAGCCTGACCGCACTCGCACGCGCCCGCGGCACCGTCGAAACCCTGTTTTTAAAGTGCGTTTAAAACTTTCTCTGATCGGGTTGAGATTTGACGCGCGGTCGTGATTAGTCATAGCTAGGCCGCCTATCGAATTTCGTCGCGATCGGAATCCGTCTGGTACCCGAACGGTCGACCGTAGCGGCACCATATTCGGTCTATCGTCGGACGTCTGTCGGTGTTTTTAAAATTCGTTGCTGCACCGCCCGTTCCCCTCTCGTCTCCGGATATCTACAAAACACGGCCACTTAGCACGTCCCGCGTTCGGAATCGTCCGAATCCGACCCCGCGGATCCGGAACGCGATTCCGGTTAACCGAGCCCCCCCCCGTTTATCTATATATAGCCCCATGCCATTAATTAGAGAGCCACTCCTCTCTCCTCCTCGAAATCCGTGCCCTAACCCTAACCCTAGCCGCATCACTCTCTCCCCTGCCAGCCGCCGGGCCCGCCCGAGCCCATCTGGGCCCCAGCGCCGCCGCGCCTCCCTGCCTCCCGGAGTGTGTCGCCGCCGTCGCATCCCGGCGCCGCCCCTCGCCGGTAGCCGGAGCGCCGCCGTCGCGCCCTGCAGCCTTGCCTCTCCGCCGCCCCGCTCCACATCAGGCTGCCGGCCGTCGCATCCTGCCCGTCGGCCGTCCCGTTCACCCCGCCACCGGTAATCTGCTGCGCGGCCTCCTCCGCGCCATGGCCTCCGAGTCCCGAGCTCGCCGCCATGTGCCCGCCGTCCCCTCCGCCGGGACCGGGTCCCCTTGCCCGGATCCGCTCTGGTCCGCCGGATCTATCCTCCCCGCCCCCGACGCCGGTTCCTGTGCAGCTCCCCGTCGCCGCCATGCCTCCTGCTTGGGAGGAGCACGGGAGGAAGGCGAGGCTGCCGCTCGCCAGCGACCGAGCGCAGCGCTCCTCTGCCTGGGCCCTCGCAGCCAGGCCCATCTTCGACCTCCTGCAGCGGCCCAGGGCCGCGTGGACCTGCCAGCCGCCAGGCTCCGGCGCGGCCTGCCTCCTCCTCGCGGCCCAGGGTGGCTTCCCAGGCCTCGCCAGCGACCGAGCCGAGCAACGCCTCTAGCCGGCCCAGCGGCCCACCGTCTCGGCCTCCCCACGTGGCCCAGTGCCCAGGCCAGCTTCCCCTTCTTGGGCCGAGCCCACCAAGGTGAGGTCCTCGCCCCCGCCTGAGCAACTTTTTGTCTAAATTGCGTCCCTGCCGGCCCATGTAGTCTTTTAGGCATTTTCGGAATTGTAAATAAATTCCAGAAAAATAACCGAATACTAAAAATGTCGTATCTTTTATTCCGTTAGTCGGATCGGCGAGTGTTATATATGTAAAACGTGTAGTTTCTCGAGTAGAACCCGTTTATAACACTTGCATAATCATTTGACGCAGTTTAACGTGCCAAACGCCTAGTTTTGCGTGTTGTTTCAATAGGATAGACGCCGTATTATTTTTCGCGCTAGACCGTATTGCCCGTATGCCGTTTTAGAAATGCCCATGTTTTAGGGACCATTTTTCCATGTGTGGGATTTGCCGGTAATTTATTTTCCGCGTATAGGTTATTTTTCTCGCATTGAAGTATGACATTATATTGTGTTGCAAACCCCACTTATTTTATATGTTTCCGGAGTAGGATTTTTCTGTGCAATTAGTTTTAGCTTTTGAGTAAGTTAGTTCGCGAGATATTTTGCCGTGATGCCCTTTTGTTTAATTCGTAGGATTTATTCCGTGCCTCGTTTGAATTAGTTGTCAACTAGAGAGTTGATCTTGGATGTTTTGTTTAACCCCTGGTATTTTTGGTTGCAATAGAAATGCATGTTTAGGTGTGGTTTGACTGCCCTCAAGTTTCTAGAAACAGTGCTGTTTTAGAGGAGCTGAAATATTTCTAAGTCTGGAATCTGTTATATTTTGTTGATGTCTTGTCTTGCTTGCATCTTATGATCTGTAGATCTTTTGAGGTTGGTCCAATGGAGTTAGTTGTACCCCTTGTGTTTCTCTAGCATGCTGTTAATTTTCATGCCATTTGGAGACCTGTAGCTTAGGTTTTTGCTGCTGTCAATATGCCTTCAGGCTGAAAATTGCACTTTCATGAGGTGTTATTTTCACTTAGTCTGAAATAGTGCGTGAGATGCCATTTTGTGTCTTCTTTTCCTAGAGCTCCTTGCTGCCATGCTAGTTGTTGTTAGCTGTTCGTAGTAGTGCTCCTTTCCCTCTTCCGTGCCATGCCTTGCATGAGTTTATCGGAGTTGTGTAGCTCGTAGTTGTGGGGCGTAGAAAGTGCTATTTGGCTGATTTTGGCACATCGTAGTCATTTCTTGTTTTGCTCGTAGTTTTTGAACCATAGCTCCGATTTGATCGTGTTCTACATGAAACTTGCTTAGAAACTCATGTAGTTTCATTTTATCTTGCTGGTTGTATATTTTGAAGTGCTCGTGACCGTCGTTGCACACATATTGCATTCATGCCATCATATCTTGCGGTGCTTGTATCTTTTGAACCGTAACTCCGTTGGAGATGTTCTTTATGTGTAGATTGCTTGCCTTGACGCGTAGAATCACGTGAACCTATTTGTTTTTCTGTTTAACAACTAATTAAATGTGTTAATTCAGATCTGGACAGAATTGTAAATTAACATGTGAGGTCGTCTCGGAGATGCTATATGTCATTTCCGACCTCATTTAAAATGTCTAGATAGGTAGTATAATTTCCGCTTCACCTCATGCATGTTTGACAACATTAATATTTCCGTGGAAATAACCGGGAGTGAACTAAATAATTCATATGTGGAGTTTCGTCAATATGCAACTCGTTGCATATTGAACTTCACTTAATGTGTAGTGTTTGATTGTGTGATTTGTCATGCCGTGACTTGCATGTATTCAGTAGCTCATGCATCATATGTGTTGTGCATCTTGTGGTGAATTTTGGGTGTTGATTTGTGTTTCCGGTTTGCTTCGTCTGGATAGAGTTCCGCAGCGTGCCGGATTGTGAGGACCCATTCGACTACGTCGGTTCGTCTGCTTCACGGAGGCATTCTTCTTCCATGCGGGATCTCAGGCAAGATGATCATTTCCCCAGATACCATTACTATCATTGCATGCTAGTTTTATCGCTTCTATCGATTATGTCTCGTTGCCTACCACATGTTAAACATCAGCCTTCTCAACAATGCCATGAAACCTTCAACCTGGTCAACCTAGCAAACCACTGATTGGCTATGTTACTGCTTGCTTAACCCCGTGTAGCGTTGCTAGTTGCAGGTGCAGATGCTTCCATGTGAAAACATGGGTTCTTTGTTATATCATCATATTAAATGCTATTTAATTTAATGCACCTATATACTTGGTAAAAGGTGGAATGCTCGGCCTTTCTAGCCTGGTGTTTTGTTCCACCTTTGCCCCCTTAGTTTCCGGCTACCGGTGTTATGTTCCATAAATGAGCGCTCCTAACACGATCGGGGTCGTTATGGGGACCCCCTTGATAATTCGTTTTAGATTAAAGCTGGTCTGGCAAGGCCCAACTTTGGTACTACATTTGCCTAATCACCTAATAAAATTGCATAGGGACTTCCCGGGCCCCGAGGATAATTTAATCAACCCCCGAGCCAGTGCTCCTCATGAGTGTTGGTCCACCCACCTAGCAGTCGGTGGTGCCACCACGGGGCAACTCGAGGTTTGGTTCCCGTCCACTTTGCATAGACGGTGTGTCTTGAGAACGATATACGCGGCTCCTATCGGGTTCGTCGACACACCGGGTGGCCTTGCTGGATTAGTTTTACCTTTGACGAGATATCTTGTGCATCGGGATTCCGGTGATGCTTTGGGTAAACTCAGAGTTGAGGTTTTCCACTAGGGAATTCGACGAGATCGCGAGCTTCGTGATTGAGGATTTCTATGCGGCTTGTGGTAATTTGTGATGGACTAGTTGGAACACCCCTGCAGGGTTAAATCTTTTCGGAAAGCCGTGCCCGCGGTTATTGGCAACGTGGATACTTTGTTTAACACTGGTTATAGATAACTTGAAGTTAACTTAATTAAAACAAGCCAACTGTGTGCGTAACCGTGACTGTCTCTTTCATGAGTTCTTTCTCCGATCGAGGACACGGTGGGGTTATGTCTGACGTAGGTAGGTGTTCAGGATCATTCATTTGATCATCTGTAGTGACGTCCGTTATGCGTAGATCATCCCCCTCTTTATTCTTGTACTCGTAAGTTTAGCCACCAAATATATGCTTAGTCGTTGCTGCAACCTCACCACTTAACCTTACCTCACCCATTAAGCTTTGCTAGTCTTGATACCTTTGGAAATGAGATTGCTGAGTCCCCTGTGGCTCAGAGATTACTACAACACCAGTTGCAGGTATAGGTAAAGGTTACTTGACGCGAGCGCGTTGTTTGTTCACTTGGAGTTGCTTCTTCTTCTTCTTCTTCATCGATCTAGGGTGGGTTCCAGGCCGGCAGCCTGGGATAGCAAGGATGGACGTTGTTCTTCTTTTGTCGTTTGTTTTCGTCCGTAGTCGGACCCTGCTCTTACTCTTGATGATTATGTAATGTACTGATGTGACTCTAATGTAGCTTGTGGCGAGTGTAAGCCAACTCTTTATATATCTCATCTTTTCAGTACATGTACTTGTAACGATATCCATTCTCACGACACGACGAGATGCGCTTCTATCCCTGATGAGGCCCTCGTGCCAAATTGAGGATAGGGTCGCATCTTGGGCGTGACACCCTCCCTCCGTTCATGGTCGTTGGATCGCGATCGGACGGACGAGATCCAACCCACCAATGTCCATACGCTATATAAACCCACCTTGTGGAGAGAGCTCCTCACTCCACTAGGGTTTACCCCTGGCCAAATTGCAGGCACCCCTTAGAAACCCCCACCACCTGCTAGCTCCACCTCTTCCAAATCGCGCACCCCTAGCTAACTAACCAAACCTAACCTTTGGATCTTGATCTAAGGGTTTGGATTCACCCAAAAACACCACCAACCGGACACGTCCGCACCACCAACCGGACATGTGCGGCGACCAGAGCCCCCGAAGCCACCGCCATGTCCCCGCTCGTGTAGCACGCCCGCGCCTCTGATGCGCGACGGAGCCGCTCGAGCGAGCAACACCGCCGCCAGGTCCGGCCACCGGCAGCAGCGCTGGCGAATCCCATCGTTGGAGGAGCCCAGGCCGGTGCCCGCAACCTCTTTCCTACTCCCAGCTCCCCTCTCCTCCCTCCCATGCTGATATCTTTGTTCTCTCTCCGTTCTTCCCGCAGGAGCCCCCCATGGATGTTGCCGAGATCGCAGCGGGTGGGAACGGGGCCCAGCGCCTCGGATCCGACGAGATCCATCTCTGCCCAGCCATTCCCCACCGGGATCTGGCTGGAGTTCGGCGATGTCATCGCCCTTGTCTTTGGTGCAGCCGCACAAGAGGGGGGCGAGCTCCCGCTGCCCTGCTGTTAGAGCATATTTCTCCATATGTGGTTTTGGTAATTGATGACTATCCCTATGGACTAATGGTTGCATTAAGTTATATTCGAATGATTTGTCCATCGGCACTTCTTAAAGTCCATTTGTTAGTTTCAAGCAGTTTATATGATGACCAAGGTGGTATTCAAGGTATTATCCAAAGAATGGTCATAAACACACAAGGTTGATCAAGACTAAGACAAAGAGTAAATCAAGTTGATCAACACACAAAGCGTACAAGATGTACCGAGAGGGGTTAAGTGATTCCATGGTATGGTAAGCATTGTTCATTACGCTTTGTGTACTAACCCATGGTCTTCATGAGAGTTCTATGTGGGGTAGGTGTGTTTCCATAGGCTTGCGTCAAGAGAAAGATCTCATAAGACCCATGGAGGATGACACCAAGTGGTGATCGTCATCAAGATTGCAGTGTGCAAATTCAAGAGGACCATCACGAAGATATCTTGCATGAAGCTTGTCGTCCATTATCGTGGCAATGGACCTGTGAAGAAGTGATGAAGTGTGGCTCACCCATAGTGGAGTACGGGGGAGCAATTTACAAGTCTTCATCGAGCCGGCGCAATCAAGAAAGGTGGTCCATCTTGAGGAAGTCAAGATCATCATCATCTAGCTCAAGTGGACTGTGTGCAAGGTATAGGTTTGCCCTTGATAGGGTTTTCTATTTTAGGATAGATTGTTGTACTGTCAAGGGGGGCTCTCAAGTGAGTAGCTTGATCGTATCATTTGTTGAGGGCTCAAACCATTTGCATCCTTGCATCATATTTCTTGGTTCTTGTTTGGTGGTTCCGTTTGTGAGTATTAGAGCTGATGGTCATCTTTATGACAAGCTCGAGTTCATAGAAAATGGAGTTCATGTGATCTTCTATGATGTTTTCGATGTTGGAGTTTTTGCTCGTTCTTCATTCATAGAGGTCTCACATCTCTATATCATTGACATTTTCATAACTGCATGTTCAATTCGGAGCTCATTTGCGAAAGTTTTGGCAGTTCTGGGCCGGTTCTCTGTTCCAAGCGGTAGTAACGCTCCTACCTCTTATCATCGGTAGTATCGCCCATGCCGGCGGTAGTACCGCTCACAGCGGTAGTGCTCCTGCTCCTACAGCTAGATTGTACCGCTGATCATAGGTGCGAACCCTTTTTGGTCAAACTTTGTGGTAGTGTTGGGCGGTACTTTTGTCCTTGCCCCCTCTCTGTTCGACCTCCCTCTACCTGAGCGGTAGTACCGCTCACTGGAGCGATACTACCTCTTATCATCGGTAGTACCGCTCCCAGGAGCAGTAGTACCGCTCTGGCTCGGGCAGATGTGGTGCGTAACGAGCAGATTCCTTCCCCCTAATAAAAGGGGGTCTTCTTCCCCAATGGTTTTCTATCCGTTGAGCTCGTGTTTGCCCCCCATTGTTGAACTTCTTCGAGCTTGCTAACTCTCAATCCCTCGAATGATTCTTGCTAGTTCTTGAGGGAAAAGAGAGAGGAGATCTAGATCCGCATTTCCACCAATCACTTTCTCCTCTATGTGAGGGGAACCCCTTGGATCTAGATCTTAGAGTTCTTTGTGTTCTCCTTCGTTCTTCCTCTCATTTTCTTCCTGTGACGCCCCGGTAGTTAAGCTACAATAATCACATGCTAATGGTGCCATGCCATCAAGGTTAACTAAGCCAAGTTCCCAATTGATGAAAATCAAAGCCAATTTCAAATTTAAAATAAATTCAAATGAATTATTTCATCAAAATGTAAAATAAAAATGTTGGCTCAGTTGCAAATATTGACTAAGTAATTGTCATTTTGAACCCAATATTATTTGACCCACCAATTAACCCCTACAAAATTATAAAGTGGTCCAACAGCAAATAAACTAGCCTTCTCAAAATAATAAAATTTATATGTTTCCAAATATCGCCAAACTTTGTGAGCCAC
The DNA here is from genome assembly GCF_904849725.1 of Hordeum vulgare subsp. vulgare. NCBI lineage: Eukaryota > Viridiplantae > Streptophyta > Magnoliopsida > Poales > Poaceae > Hordeum > Hordeum vulgare. The sequence goes on from NC_058520.1 coordinate 119,949,453, forward strand.
TGAAAATATTGCCTTTGATCTATACGACAAATTTTATGTTCAACAAAAATCATACGTGCACAAACAATTTTGCAAAAAAATAGCTAACTAAATAGTAAAATTAATAAAAGAAATAAAAGCCCCTCCCCCATTGGTCCGACCCCAATCGACCCACCTAATATAGCCCAGCCGGCCCACCTATCGGGGGGGGGGGGGGTTTAAAAAAACCCATAACCCTAATTCCCCACCCGAACCATCACTCTTTCCCGTGCCTCCCCACGGGCCACTTCCAAGCGTCGGTTGCCCTGCGCCGGCCAGATCCCGCCGGCCGCCGCCGATCTTTGGTGCCCCTGCCGGCCACTTCGTAGCCGCCGATCACCTCCGACGGCTCCACTGCGTTGCGCTCCTCGCCCCCCCCCCCCCGCTCGACCTCACCTGCCCGAGCTCGAGCTTGGCTCGCCGACACTGTCGCCGGCCATCACTGTCGCTGGCTGCCGCGACCTCCCCTCACTGGACCGCGTCCTCGTCCTCCCCTCCTCGACGACCTCCATCAAGCCTCGACGCCCCAGCCCCCCTACATTGCCAGTGAGCTTCCCGGGGCTCCACCCTCTCCATCTCCCCCTGACCCTGTCGTCTATCCATCCTCGTAGCCTCGCGCCCACCTGAGGCTGCCATGACCGTAGATTCGTGTTCGCACGCGCGTCTGCATGTCGCTGCTGCCCGTGGGCGCACCCGGCCTAGCCACGCGCGCTTGCACTCCGCTGCGAGTGCACTTCTGTTGCCCGTCGCATGGCTGTTGCTGCTCCAGCGAGCTCTTGGTCGTACTCGCCCGCTCGCACACCGCGCGCTGCCGCGCCTTCCTCCCCCGTGGAACTGCACCCGCCTCGCGTCGCTAGCTCCCGCGCCCCACTACCACCCAGTCACTGCACGTTCACCGCACCGCCGCATGCTCCCGTGTTGCCCCTCCCCGTGGCTGTCACCCAATTGCACGACGCGGGGCCGCGCCACCATCCCCACTGCTGGTGGCCGAAGGGGCTTTGCCCCGTCTCTCTAAACCGATCTGGTTAGTGGGGGATTGACCCCCCACTAACCCCCGTGCTTTTTGAATGTATGACATGTAGGGCCAGCCCCTATTAACGCACACAAAAAGGTTGTCGAAAATAAATAATTAAATAATTAACTAATTATTTAAGTACCTGATTAGTTAGTTAATTAAATTAGAGAAATTAGAGTAAATATGCACTCTGTTAACTTAGTAGAGTATGACTTGTGGGCCCTATCAATTAATACTAACTAATATATCTGTTAATTTATTTTAAATAATGTGTCAATGACATGTGGGCCTAGGGTAATTAGAACTAATTATAACAGTTTAACTAAACCTGCTAACTAATTATACTAAACACTCTATGACATATGTACCCCACCTATTAATTAATTTTTTTAAGGTTAATTAGGACATTAATTAAACTGAGTCTATGACACTTGGGACCCACTCGTCAGATTGACGAGTCAACCCCGAGTTATGACTACTGATGTCAACATGACATCATGTTGATGTCATATATAATTATTTAATTAAAATAAATCTATTTAATTTCTGAATATTAATAGAACTTTAAAAATTAATATGAAATAATCCGTAATTCGGATGAACATATTTTGTACATGAAAGTTGATGAGAAAAACGAGACGAACCACGGTACGCTATATGTTCGTGTGTCACGCGTCTCTAGCATAGCGAACGTGGAATTTTTCCATCTGTTTTGCCTCACCGGTAGTAGCCCGAGACCCGGGAAATATCATGTGATATTTTCCCGATCCGTCTATGATGGATGATATTGCGTTAGTGCATGCCTAGCCCTGTATATTGCCATATCATGCATCGTGTTGCACCTATTGCTGTTATTTATTATTTCTTCCCCACACTTATTACCGGTAGACCCCGAGACTGACATTGCTGCCAGGTACGACTACCCTCCTGACGACCAGCCCTTTGCCGCATAGCAACAAGGCAAGCAAACCCCCCTTATCATCCCTATATTGCCTATTTCTTTCTCCCTCATGCTTGGATTAGAATTTTGCTATTGTTGTAGATAGATCCTATTTTGATGCATAGCCTGTTATTGATGAACTGCTACTTTACCGTACCGCAATCTAAACTGTTTAGTATATGTGGAGCAGTCATCCCCTCTGACCCTTAGTCCAGTTGCCCCCGCCTTATCGTCAAGTCTCGATCAACTGATCGACGAGCCAAGACCCGACACAGCACTCACACCTCCCTTAGTTGTATGATGCTGAAGAGCTACTATCGAGTACCGAGGGTGACACCTCGTTACGCACTCCGATGTTAGCGTTGTAGTGTAGTTGACCGTCGGTGGTTCTTGGAGGGTGATTCCTCGTTCACCACTTTCGATAATGACTCTGTTGTACAACCCATCAAGTGTGGCCCATCGAGGGTGATTCCTCCCTAGCCACCTTGACGGTTACATCGTTCAGAATCCAACGAGGGTGATACCTCGGATCCCCCTGATGTTACAACCACACAGTTACTTGACCGGGTTACGGGGAACATTGATGAATAAATGTTAGGCGGGTTGATTCCCGTGTGGATGTGCTGATGAGTTAATTAAAATGCTAAGGATTTGGGTATTTGATCTAGGTTGGTCAGAGACCTTTTTGAACTAACTATCTACGTGGGAGAAGTTATGGGTACTCGACGTCGTGGTATCAGCCGAAGCTCTTCAAACGTGAGCAATAGAGCGGCGCGCGCATGAATGGTTTGGATTATCACCATTCTTGTATAAGAGGTGCCAGGACTGACATCGGCCGCCCTCACATCATGCAGGAGTGCAAAGGGTGATGGGCCCACGACCCCGCGCTTAGGATTTAGACCGACGGGCTGGCCTCTCTGTTGAGTCTAGGTGGGGCTGTGACGTGTCGATGTTCCGAGGTCGGGCATGACCCAGGAAAGTGTGTCCGGCCAGAGTTTATCGAGTGTGATGGGGAAATGTGGTGCACCCCTGCAGGGATGAAAATTAACTATTTGAATAGTCGTGTCCACGGTTACAGGATGACTTGGAGTTGTGCCCCAATCTTATACAACTACAACTGTTACTTAACTGGAATGATTGCTCCGGGATTGCTTCCTTGCAGGGAGTCAAGGAAGAATCTCTAGGTGTAACTTTAAATAATATTGCTGCAACAATATGACTATTAATTGTGTTGCCTGTTCTACTCTCGTCTATTACTGCAAGGCCCTTGAAAATGCTAGTCTTCGATAGGACTAGGCCTTCTCTCTCTATTCTCGCATTGCTGTAGTCAGTGCACATATAACCCCCTTTCTTTGATACTGATGCATACTTAGCTTAGTTTCGATGTCAGTATTGCGAGTACTTTGGATGAGTACTCACCGTTGCTTTGCTACCCCCTCTTTCCCTTGATCCGTTGTTGCGACCAGATGATGGAGCCTAGAAGATGGCGTATACCGCCGACGAGGACTGCTACCCCGATGGTGGCGACTGCTACGTGGAGACCGCTGACGACCAGGAGTAGTTTAGGAGGTTCCTAGGCATGAGGCCTCGCCTCGTTCGATTGATGTATATTTTGTGCTAGCCTTCTCTAAGGCATTTTTCTTGTTTCATATATGTCCTCAGATATTTGTTGCTTCTGCTGACTCACGTGTTTATCGAGCTTCTGTATTCAAGCCCTCGAGGCCCCTGGCTTGTAATATGAAGCTTGTATGTTTTTATTTGTGTCTAGAGTTGTGTTGTGATATCTTCCCATGGGGCCTTGAGCTTGGTCATACGCATTTGTGTGTATGATTAGCGTACGATCAAATCGAGGTCGTCACAAATTGGTATCAGAGTCGACTGCCTGTAGGTAGCCCCCTTTCCAACTCCTTGGCCGAAGTTGAGTCTAGTACTTGAAAAACTATAATAACTTTGTTGTGTGTCTTACGGGCCCACATCTCAATCGGGTGGTATTAGGATCTTTTACTCCTTTTATATACTCTGGGTTCTGATCTATCTTCTCTTTTGGGTTAAAGATTTTGCTAACTCTAACTTTAGGTTCTCGTAACTACTTCCCCCGGAGAGCCCCTCATTCCAGATGATGGCTTATTTATCAGAAGACTTCGAAGATACTCTTTGATGTTCTCTCAAGAACCTGTGCTCATCGCTTTTGCTACTTTCCTTCCTCCGTCAACTACTAGCGATGACTACATACAAATGGCGTTCATATTTTCTTTCGAGTTTCCCTTGTTATATAAGGTACAAAAAAATATCTTACCCGTGATTCGTTCGTCCTTGGTTGTCATGAGTTTCACAAGTCCCTCGAATTACTATTCGATCTTTCGAAATCCTCTGTAGCCTATTGTTCATGACCTTTCTCACCTACTTGCATTATGGTTAAATCCATATGTTTAGCAACATTCATTAAAATCATTTGTGATTATCCTATGTTATTATTGATTCAACCTTTGTGTGAATGCACACAATCTTCTATTGATACTCATAAATTATCTTTCCGGCTCGGACATCCTTCCAGACAGGAGCTGGTTCTCGATAAATCAACTTTGGTTGGTTGTCCATTTAAGTCCATTCAACTTACTTGTATTTGATCGAAGCATATGATCCTGATACACCAACCTAGAAATCGTAATTCCTTTGGTAATTAAGTATTGATATTTTTCAGATGTTCTATAATCCGATGCATTGCATTCTATCTCCCTCTGATTGAGTAGATACTCACATCAGGTCCATGTTGGGGGACGTTGCATGGGAAAACAAAAAAATTCCTACGCACGCGAAGACCTATCATGGTGATGTCCATCTACGAGAGGATATTAGATCTACGTACCCTTGTAGATCGCTAAGCGGGAAGCATTAAGAAACATGGTTGATGTAGTGGTACAACTTCGTGATTCAAATCACCGTCGTCCCACGATCCGTCCCATGAACGGTTCCGATCTAGCGCAGAACAGACGACACCTCCGCGTTCAGCACACGTACAACTCGATGACGATCTTGGCCTTCTTGATCCAGCAAGCAAGACGGAGAAGTAGATGAGTTCTCCGGCAGCGTGACGGCGCTCCGGTGGTGGTGATGATCTACTCATGCAGGGCTTCGCCCGAGCTGTGCAGAAATCCGATCCAGAGGTAAAACTATGTGGAATAGGCTAGAGTTGCACGTGGCAAAGTTGTGTCTCAAAAAGCCCTAAACCACCAATATATATAGGAGGAGGGGAGGGGCTAGCCTTGGGGCACAAGGGCCCCAAGGTTGCGCCGGCCGAATGGGTGGAGGAGGACTCCTCCTCCAATTCGGTTTGGGAAGGAGGAGTCCTCCTCTTCCTTCCCACCTCCCTCATTCCCTTTTTTTTCTTCTTTCCTTTGGTATTTTTGCTTGTGGCGCCATAGCCCTCTTGGTCTGACTCCACCAGCCCACTAAGGACTTGGTGCACCACCCTAAGGCCATGGGCTCACTCCCGGGTGGGTGGTACCCTCCCGGTAAACACCCGGAACCCATTCGTCACTCCCGGTACACTGCCGGTAATGCCCCAAAACTTTCCAGTGACCAAATGAAACCATCCTACATATCAATCTTTGTTTCCGGACCATTCCAGAAACCCTCATGACGTCCGTGACCTCATCCTAGACTCTAAACAACATTCGGTAACCACACATATAACTCAACTATACTAAAACATCATCGAACCTTAAGTGTGCAGACCCTGCGGGGTCAAGAACTATGTAGACATGACACGAGACACTCCTCGGTCAATATACAATAGCGGGACCTGGATGCCCATATTGGATCCTTCATATTCTCCGAAGATCTTATCGGTTGAACCTGAGTGCCAAGGATTCATATAATCTCGTATGTCATTTCCTTTGTCCTTCGGTATGTTACTTGCCCGAGATTCAACCATTGGTATCCTCATACCTATTTCAATCTCGTTACCCGCAAGTTTCTTTACTCGTTCTGTAATACAAGATCTCGTGACTTACACTTAGTCACATTGCTTTCAAGGCTTGTGTGTGATGTTGTATTACCGAGTGGGCCTCGAGATACCTCTCCGTCACACGGAGTGACAAATCCCAGTCTTGATCCATACTAACTCAACGGACACGGACACCTTCGGAGATACCTGTAGAGCACCTTTATAGTCACCCAGTTATGTTGCAACGTTTGATACACACAAGGTATTCCTCCGGTGCCAGTGAGGTATATGATCTCATGGTCATAGGAATAAATACTTGACACGCAGAAAACAATAGCAACAAAATGACACGATCAACATGCTACGTTCATAGCTTGGGTCTAGTCCATCACATGATTCTCCTAATGATGTGATCTAGTTATCAAGTGACAACACTTGCATATAGTCAGAAAACCTTGACTATTATTGATCAACTGGCTAGCCAACTAGAGGCTTGCTAAGGACATTGTTTTGTCTATGTATCCACACATGTATATATGTTTTCATTCAATACAGTTATAGCATGAATAATAAACGATTATCTTGTAACAAGAAATATAATAATAACTATTTTATCATTGCCTCTAGAGCATATTTCCAACAGTCTCCCACTTGCACTAGGGTCAATAATCTAGTCCTCACATTGCCATGCGATTTACATTGGAATAAATCTAACACCCATACAGCTCTGGTGTTCATCATGTTTTGCCCGTGTAAGAGGTTTAGTCAGCGGGTCTGCTACATTCAGATCCGTGTGCACTTTGCAAATATTTACGTCCTCTCCTTCGACGTAGTCGCGGATGAGGTTGAAGCATCATTTTATATGTCTGGTCTTCTTGTGAAACCTTGGTTCCATTGCTAAGGCAATGGCACCAGTGTTGTTACAGAATAGAGTTATTGGATTTAGTGCGCTCGACACAACTCCAAGATCCGTCATGAACTACTTCATCTAGACACCCTCCTTAGCTGCCTCTGAGGCAGCCATGTACTCCGCTTCACATGTAGAATCTGCTACGACGATTTGTTTGGAACTGCACCAGCTTACCACACCCCCATTAAGAATAAATACATATCCGGTTTGAGACTTAGAGTCATCCGGATCGGTGTCAAAGCTTGCGTCAATGTAACCCTTTACGACGAGCTCTTCGTCACCTCCATAAACGAGAAACATTTCCTTAGTCCTTTTCAGGTACTTCAGATTATTCTTGACCGCCATCCAGTGATCCACTCCTAGATTACTTTGAAACCTGCCTGCCATACTTATGGCCAAGCTGACGTCTGGTCTAGTGCACATCATTGCATACATGATAGAACCTATGGCTGAAGCATAGGGGACTGCTACCTCTTGAGCTTGCGTTGGTTTTTCCCTTGAAGAGGAAAGGGTGATGCAGCATGATACGTCTCCAACGTATCTATAATTTTTGATGATTTCATGCTATTATCTTGTCAAACTTTGGATGTTTTGTATGCCTTTTATATCATTTTTGGCACTAACTTATTAACTCAGTGCCAAGTGCCAGTTCCTGTTTTTTCCATGTTTTTGACCCCTTTCAGAGGAGGATTTTAAACGGAGTCCAAATGGAACGAAACTTCCAAAAAGATTTTTTCCGAAATAGAAGAAGATCGGGAAGCCTGAGAATCAGGTCATGGGGCCACCAGGGACCCCACAAGCCCCCTAGCCGTGGCCAGGGGGGCCGCACCTCCCACGCTTGTGGGTTTCCTGGGACACCTTTGCCCTAGGTCTTTCGCCCATAGGTTCCCTAAAATCCCAGCAAAAAATCAGGAGATCATTGGAAGTACTTTTCCACCGCCGCAAGCTTCTATCTCCGCAAGATCCCATCTGGGGCACGTTCTGGTGCCCTGCCGGAGGGGGGATTCGGATACGGAGGGCTTCTTCATCAACACCATGACCTCTCCGATGATGCGTCCGTAGTTCACCATAGACCTACGGTTCCATAGCTAGTAGCTAGATGGCTTCTTCTCTCTCTTGGATCTTCAGTACAAAGTTCTCCATGATCTTCATGGAGATCTATGCGATGTAATCTTCTTTTGCGGTGTGTTTGTGGAGATCCGATGAATTGTGGATTTATGATCAGATTATCTATGAATCTTATTTGAGTTTCTTCTGATCTCTTATATGCATGATTTCATATCCTTGTAATTCTCTTCGAGTTGTGGGTTTTGTTTGGCCAGCTTGATCTATGATTCTTACAATGGGAGAAGTGCTTGGTTTTGGGTTCATACCGTGCGGTGACCTCACCCAGTGACAGAAGGGGTAGCGAGGCACACATCATGTTGTTGCCATCAAGGGTAAAAAGATGGGGTTTTCATCATTGGTTTGAGTTTATCCCTCTACATCATGTCATCTTGCTTAAGGCGTTACTATGTTCGTCATGAACTCAATACACTAGATGCATGCTGGATAGCGGTCGATGTGTGGAGTAATAGTAGTAGATGCAGAAAGTGTCGGTCTACTTGTCTCGTACGTGATGCCTATATGTATGATCATTGCCTTAGATATCATCATGACTTTGCGCGGTTCTATCAATTGCTCGACAGTAATTTGTTCACCCACCGTAATATTTGCTATTTTGAGAGAAGCCTCTAGTGAACACTATGGCCCCCGGGTCTACTCCACACCATATTTTCAGCCTTACTCTTTTTCTTCGTTGCACTTTCCTCCTTCAGATCTCACTTTGCAATCAATCTTGAAGGGATTGACAACCCCTTTATAGGGTTGGGTGCAAGCTCTGTTGTGTTTGCGCAGGTACTCTGGACTTGATGAGATTCTCCTACTGAATTGATACCTTGGTTCTCAAACTGAGGGAAATACTTACTGCTCCTATGCTGCATCACCCTTTCCTCTTCAAGGGAAAAACCAACGCAAGCAAGTCTCCATCAATGTGTCAAATTCTGGCGCTGTTGTTTGAGAAGTAGCAGAAGGATTTCTGGCGCCGTTGACGGGGAGGCTAGGTAAGCGGCACTAACATCCAGTCAACGAAGCTCTTTTCTGGCGCCGTTGTCGGGGAGGATCAAGTCAAGAACTCATCCAAGTAAGTGTCCCAAACTCATCTCTTGCATTTACTTTTTTGCCTCTCGTTTTCCTCTCCCCACTTCTGAAAAACAAAAATTTACAAAAAAATATTTGCCTTTTTCGTTTTCCTTTTTCGTTCGCCCTTTTCTCTCGCTTGCTTTCTGTTCGCTTGTGTGCTTGCTTGCTTGCTGAAGTCACCATGACTGAAAACACCAAACTTTGTGACTTCTCGAATACTACTAATAATAATTTTATTAGTACACCGATTGCTCCCGCCACTAGTGCGGAGTCATACGAAATCAATGCTGCTTTGCTGAATCTTGTTATGAAAGAGCAATTCTCCGACCTTCCTAGTGAAGATGCCGCATCCCATCTTAATACCTTCATTGAGCTTTGCGATATGCAAAAGAAGAAAGATGTGGATAATGATGTGATTAAATTGAAGCTTTTTTTCCTTTCTCGTTGCGAAATCGAGCAAAAACTTGGTTTTCGTCTTTGCCCAAAAATAGTATTGATTCTTGGAACAAGTGCAAATATGCTTATATATCCAAGTATTTTCCGTCGGCTAAGATTATCTCTCTCCGTAATGATATCATGAATTTTAAGCAACTTGATCATGAACATGTTGCACAATCTTGGGAGAGAATGAAATTGATGATTAGAAATTGTCCCGCTCATGGCTTGAGTCTTTGGATGATTATACAAATCTTCTACGCTGGCTTGAATTTCGCTTCTAGAAATATCTTGGACTCCACCTCAGGTGGAACGTTCATGGAAATCACGTTAGGACAAGCCACAAAACTCCTAGACAATATTATCACGAACTACTCTCAATGGCACACTGAAAGGTCACCTACTAGTAAAAAGGTACACGCTATAGAAGAAATTAACTCGTTAAGTGCTAAGATGGATGAGTTAATGAATTTGGTTGCTAGTAGAAGTGCTCCTTTAGATCCTAATGATATGCCCTTGTCTTCCTTGATTGAGAGTAGCAACGCTAGCTTGGACGTTAATTTTGTTGGTAGGAATAATTTTGGCAACAACAATGCTTTTAGAGGAAACTATGTTCCTAGGCCGTTTCCTAGTAACCCCTCTAATAACTTTGGCAACTCCTACAACAATACTCATGGAAATTACAATAGATTACCCTCTGATCTAGAGAGTAATATCAAAGAGTTTATCAACTCACAAAAGATTTTCAATGCGTCCATAGAGGAAAAACTACTCAAAATTGACGATTTGGTTAGGAGCGTTGATAGAATGTCTAGTGATATTGATGCTTTGAAAGTTAGATGTGCTCCTCCCAAGATCAATATGGATGAAACTTTGAAAGCTATGCGTGTTTCCATGAGTGAGAGCAAAGGAAGAACCGCCCAAATTCGTGCTAGACATGAATGGCTCAAAAGAGCGTGTTCTCGTGATAAGAATCACGAAGATCTTAAAGTGCTTGGTATGACTCCCATTGAATCTTTGTTTTCTTGTGTCAAACCTAATGATGATGGGGCTGGATATGAATCCACTTTGGTTGAAAAACACCCCAATGATTCGGAGTCCATCTATCTTGATGCTAAAAGCATTGAAAGTGGAGTAGAAAAAATTAAAACTTTGAGTAGTAATGAAATTACTACTTTGGATTTCAAGGAATTCAATTATGATAGTTGCTCCTTGATTGAATGCATTTCCTTGATGCAATCCATGCTAAACTCTCCACACGCTTATAGCCAAAACAAGGCCTTTACCGATCATATCGTCGAAGCTATGGTAAAATATCTTGAAGAGAAACTTGAATTGGAAGTCTCTATCCCTAGAAAGCTTCATGATGAGTGGGAACCTACTATCAAAATCAAAATCAAAAACTATGAATGCAATGCTTTGTGTGATTTGGGTGCTAGTGTTTCCGCGATTCCAAAGTCTTTATGTGATGTTCTGGGTTTTAATGAGATTGAAGAGTGTTCTCTTAATTTGCATCTTGCGGATTCTACTGTCAAGAAACCCATGGGAAGGATCAATGATGTTCTTATTATTGCAAATGGGAACTATGTACCCGTAGATTTCATTGTGCTTGACATTGATTGCAATCCTACATGCCCTATTATTCTTGGTAGACCATTCCTAAGGATTATCGGTGCTATCATCGATATGAAGGAAGGGAATTTTAGATTTCAATTTCCTTAAAAGAAGGGCATGGAGCGCTTTCCTAGAAAGAAAATAAAATTGCCTTATGAATCCATGATGAGGGCTACTTATGGTTTGAGCACCAAAGACGACGATACGTGATTCTATCGCCTTTTGCCTAGCTAAGGGCGTTAAACAATAGCGCTTGTTGGAAGGCAACCCAATTAATTTATTTCTTTTTTTTTTGTTTTGTTGTGTCCACACCATCATAATTCTATTATGATTGTGTCTTTTGTGTTTATTTTTTTGTTTGAGCCAAGCAAAACCTTTATGACTAGTCTTGGTGATGGTTGTTTGATCCTGCTGGAAAAAGACAGAAACTTTTCTCTCACGAGATTATTTTTCATTTTTATTCAGAAAAATATTTTGAGTTGATTCTTTTTTCTGCTGGGTGATATGCCTTTTTCCCAGGCATTCATAATGTTTCAGAATTTTTGAGGTACCAGAAGTATACGAAGTATACAGATTGCTATAGACTGGTCTGTTTTTGACAGATTTTGTTTTTGTTGAGTTGGTTGCTTGTTTTGATGAAACTATGGATAGTATCGGGGGGTACTAGCCATGGAAAATTGATAATATAGTAATCTAACACCAATATAAATAGAAATCAAGATTGCTACAGTACCTAAAGTGGTGGTAGTTTGTTTTCTTGTGCTAATGTTATCACGAGTTTCTGTTTAAGTTTTGTGTTGTGAAGTTTTCAAGTTTTGGGTGATGTTCTCATGGACAAAGAGATAAGGAGTGGAAAGAGCTCAAGATTGGGGATGCCCAAGGCATCCCAAGCCAAATTCAAGGACACCAAAAAGCATAAGCTTGGGGATGCCCCGGGAAGGCATCCCCTCTTTCGTCTTCAATCCATCGGTAACATTACTTAGAGCTATATTTTTATTCACCACATGATATGTGTTTTGATTGGAGTGTTTTGTATTGTAGGAGTCTTTTCTTTTTGTTGTGTCACAATCATCCTTGCTGCACACGTTTTGAGAGAGACATGCACTCATCGTGATTTTTCTAGAATGCTCATCGTGCTTCAGTTATATATTTTGAGCTAGACAATTTTGGTCTATGTGCTTCACTTAGATCTTTTAGAGCACGGCGGTGCGGGACTTGGTAGTTGGCTTGCGCTATGAAAGTAGTCCCAAAGGTGATAGGTACCCAAAGAGGATACAAAAACTTCCACCTTCATGTGCATTGAGTAGAAAGAGAAGTTTGATTCCTCTCAATTAGTTTTGAGACGTGGATTTGGTAATATTAAGAGTTATGTTAGTAGGGTGTTGTGAATCTAGAAATACTTGTGTTGAAGTTAGTGATTCCCGTAACATGCACGTATGGTGAACCGCTATGTTAGGAAGTCGGAACATAATTGATCTATTGATTGTCATCCTTTGTGTTGCGGTCGGGGTCGCGCGATGGTTTACCCCTGCCAACCCTTCCCCTAGGAGTATGCGTTTAGCACTTTGTTTCGATTACTAATAAAAACTTTCTCAACAAGTATGTGAGTTCTTCATGACTAATGTGAGTCCATGGTATAGATGCACTTTCACCTTCCACCATTGCTAGCCTCTCTAGTGCCGCGTAATTTTCGCCGGTGCACAAACCCACCATATGCCTTCCTCAAAACAACCACCATACCTACCTACTATGGCATTTTCATAGCCATTCCGAGATATATTTCCATGCAACTCCCACCGTTCCGTCTCATGACTTGTGCCGTCACTCTCATATTGCCATTGCATGACCGTAATATAGCTAGCGAGTTGTTTCAATGTCATACGCCAAGATAGATCGTTGCACATCCCGGTACACTGTTGGAGGCATTTCCTATAGAGTCATCATCATTCTAAGCTTTGAGATGTGAGTAAATAAAAGTGTGATGATCATCATTATTAGAGCATTGTCCCATGTGAGGAAATAAAAAAAGGCCAAAGAGCCCAAATAAAAAAAAGAGGCCCAAGAGCCCATAAAAATTTAAAAAAAAGAGAAAAAGAGAGAAGGGACAATGCTACTATCTTTTTCCACACTTGTGCCTCATAATAGCACCATGTTCTTCATGATTGAGAGCCTCTCGTTTCGTCACCACCATATGCTAGTGGGAATCTTCATTATATAACTTGGCTTGTATATTCCAATGATGGGCTTCCTCAAGATTGCCCTAGTTCTTCGTGAGCAAGCAAGTTGGACACATACCCATTAGTTCTCCTTTTGAGCTTTCACATACTTATAACTCTAGTGCATCCTTTGTATGGCAATCCCTACTCATTCACATTGATACCTATTAATGGGCATCTCCATAGCCCTTTGATATGCCGAGTCAATGTGACCATCTCCTCCTTTTTGTCTCACAACCACCACCACACTCTATTCCACCTATAGTGATATATCCATGGCTCACGCTCATGTATTGCATGATAGTTATAGAAAGTTTGAGAAAGTAAGAGTGTGAAAACAATTACTTGGCCAATACCGGGGTTGTGCATGATTTACATTAGTTGTGTGAGGATGATGGAGCATAGCCAGACTATATGATTTTGTAGGGATAACTTTCTTTGACCTTGTTATTTTGAAAGTTCATGATTGCCTTGCTAGTTTGCTTAAAGTATTATTGTTTTCATGTCAATAGCAAACTATTGTTTTGAATCTTACCAATCTAAACATTCATGTCACACGAAATAAGTTGCAAAGGAAAACTGTGCTAGGTAGTATTCCACATCAAAAATTCAGTCTTTATCACTTCCCTACTCGAGGATGAGCAGGAGTTAAGCTTGGGGATGCTTGATACGTCTGCAACGTATTTATAATTTTTGATGGTTTCATGCTATTATCATGTCAAACTTTGGATGTTCTGTATGCCTATTATATCTTTTTGGGGACTAACTTATTAACTCAGTGCCAAGTGCCAGTTCCTGTTTTTCCATGTTTTTGACCCCTTTCAGAGGAGGATTTTAAACGGAGTCCAAACGGAACGAAACTTCCAAAAAAAAAATCCAAAACAGAAGAAGATCGGGAAGCCTGAGAATCAGGGAAGGTGGCCACCAGGGACCCCACAAGCCCCCTAGCCGCGACCACGGGGGCCGCGCCTCCCAGGCTTGTGGGCTCCCTGGGCCACCTCTGCCCTAGGTCTTCCGCCTATATATTCCGTGAAATCCCAGAAAAAATGAGGAGATCATCGAAAGTACTTTTCCGCCGCCGCAAGCTTCTGTCTCCGCAAGATCCCATCTGGGGTACGTTCTGGTGCCCTGCCGGAGGGGGGACTCGGATACGGAGGGCTTCTTCATCAACACCATGAGCTCTCCGATGATGCGTGAGTAGTTCACCATAAACCTACGGGTCCATAGCTAGTAGCTAGATGGCTTCTTCTCTCTCTTGGATCTTCAATACAAAGTTCTCCATGATCTTCATGGAGATCTATCCGATGTAATCTTCTTTTGCGGTGTGTTTGTCGAGATCCGATGAATTGTGAATTTATGATAAGATTATCTATGAATATTATTTGAGTCTCCTCTGATCTCTTATATGCATGATTTCATATCCTTGTAATTCTCTTCGAGTTGTGGGTTTTGTTTGGGCAGCTTGATCTATGATTCTTGCAATGGGAGAAGTGCTTGGTTTTGGGTTCATACTGTGAACTTTGTTTCGATTACTAATAAAAACTTTCGCAACAAGTATGTGAGTTCTTCATGACTAATGTGAGTCCATGGTATAGATGCACTTTCACCTTCCACCATTGCTAGCCTCTCTAGTGTCGCGCAATTCTCGCTGGTACACAAACCCACCATATGCCTTCCTCAAAACAGCCACCATACCTACCTACTATGGCATTTTCATAGCCATTCCGAGATATATTGCCATGCAACTCCCACCGTTCCGTCTCATGACTTGTGCCGTCACTCTCATATTGCCATTGCATGATCGTAAGATAGTGTAATGCCCCAAGAGTGTAACTTGCCTTTATTGGAACGTTCTGTATGTGGGTCCATCTTGTCATTGCCATGAGAGCTCAATGCATATGTTATTTCATGTGATGTCACCTTGTTTCATTTTTCCTTTGCATGCATGCATTCCATTATTCCTTGCCTTCTGTGTTTGTTGCCTTGTGATCATAGGTGTTGGTGTGATGACATGTGATGTGATGTGATGATGATATGTAATGAAGTGGGTGTTGCTTGAAGTAGGGAGCACTTGGTTGGTTTACACTAGGGTTTTAAAAACCTTCTTCCTCTTTATATATCTCAAGTCAATATTCACTTGCCCCATCCCTATTTCAAAAATGCCCATGATTTAGTATGTTTTGTGGTGGATGTGGAGATATGTTTTTGCTGTTTTGAAACCATGTTTTAAAGGTGCAAATATTCACAAAACAGGTCAACTAAATTCTGTTTTGTAAATGGCGATGATTTCCCCCTCGGGGAGGGAAGTTTCCCTGGCAGGATTGTCCTGCCAGAGCTCTAGATTGGCTCTGCTCAAGTTCCGCCCCGTGGCGGCGGTGAATCCACGAAAAAGCTCCTCCTTGATTTTTTTTCTGCGTGAAACCCTTCATATAGTAGAAGAGGGGGGCCAGTGGGCCAGCAGGCTGCCCACAAGCCCCCTTGGCGCGACCAGGGGGTGACCACGCCAAGCAGGCTTGTGGCCACCTGCCGGCGCCCCTCTGGCGCTTCTTAGGCCCAGTATTTTTTATAAATCTAGAAAAAAAATCCTCGTTAATTTTTACGGCATTTGGAGTTTCGCAGAATAGGTATCTCAACTTTGCTCCTTTTTCAGGCCAGAATTCCAGCTGCCAGCATTCTCCCTCTTCATGTAAACCTTGCAAAATAAGAGAGAAAAGGCATAAGTATTGTACCGTAAAGTGAAATAACAGCCCAAGAAGCGATAAATATCAACATGAAAACATGATGCAAAATGGACGTATCAACTCCCCCAAGCTTAGACCTCGCCTATCCTCAAGCGAAAGCCTAGCTCAATAAATATGTCCACATGTTTAGGGAGAGAGGCGTCGACAAAATAAGATACGAACATGCATGCATCATGATCATGATCAGAACAACAATACCAACATATAATCTCTCATGCTAAAGTGATAATTCCTTCACAAAGTAAAGCATGGATCAAGAACCTTACCTAGAAGTAACAACGGATAGCCTTTAGTCATTGAAGCAATTGCAATTTATCACAACATCAGAAAGAGTCAAATAAGAGCTTGTAGAGCAAATCCACATACTCAATCATTCTTTCGTTCTCTACAATTGCTACAACTCACGTGGTACTCATGAGATCAAAGTTTTAGCTGGACACAGAGAAAGATAGGGGCTTATAGTTTCGCCTCCCAACTGCTTACCTCAAGGGTAATGTCAACAATAATAATTCATGAATACTTACTTCCAAGTTGACATATGAATATAGATCTTTACCAAGCATATGACGTTAGCCAAGATAAAGGCGAGATAAGGAATTGGTGAAGATCACCATGACTCTTTCAAGGGCAAAAAGTAAAGGTACAAGATAGGCCCTTCGCAGAGGGAAGCAAAGGTTTTCATGCACTTTTGAGGTTTGGATGCGTGTCCTCTTAGTGCGGAGGAACGTCACTTTATATTGCCTCCTGTGATAAAGAACTTTATTATGCAGTCTGTCGCTGTTATGTCTTCCTCATCACAGGTTCGTACAAAGCTTATTTTTCACACACTAATAGATCATACATATTAGAGAGCAATTTTTATTGCTTGCACTGATGACAACTTACTTGAGGGATCTTATTCAATCCATAGGTAGGTATGGTGGACTCTCAAGGCAAAACTGGGTTGATGGTTTATGGATGCACAAGTAGTATCTCTACTTAGTGCTGGAGGTTTGGCTAATGTGAGGTGGAAGCAATCGTCACATGCTAAGGGATCTCTAATCATATAACATTGTTCGGAGCCAAGCAAACACAATTCATTATGTTGTCTTCCTTGTCCAACATCTACTTCTATGCATGCAATAGTTTAGTGAGTGTTCACAATCATAGATGGTGTCAGAGATGATATATTTATATGTGAACCTCTCCTTCTTTATCACTTCCTATTAATTGCAACCATGACCAATGTCTACGTTTGCCTACCCTCAACAAGTTTCAATCATCATTTTTTTATATGTGAAGCCATCACTTCCCATAAGATCATTACATGATCTTTCATGCTTTTGTTCTTTTGTCACTCTTTTGATCATGGCAAGAGGCAAAGCCCTTCAACTAAGACACTCTTTATTATATGGCTCACGAGCTTGAATACATCGGGGGTGACACAAAGAAAAACTCAAGACTAAAACACCAAGACTTTTAATCTACTAGAGAAAGAGAAAACCGAAAAGGAAAACTAAAACAAAGGTAAAGGCAAAAGATGTGATGGTCATACGATACCGGGCCAACTCCCCGAAGCTTGGCACAAGCCAAGGGGATTGCCCATACCCATGTTTAGTTGTCTTCCTTTGGTGGTGATGGTGGAGGATTTGTTGTAGAGGTCCTGAGCTTGTTTAGTTTCCACTTAAGCATAAAATTATACTCCCTCAGATCATCATTTTCCTCTTCAAGCTTCAACACCCTTTGGCATAATTCCTGCTTAGTCTCCTGCAAGAAACGAGAAGGGATAAACAAAGTCTTACACTTCTTCCTTGAGTCAGGGAGGTTCGACTTCTTGAACTCCACATGCATGTGTCCAGGTTGAGGTAGAGGAGCCTCCTCTTCATCGGAACTTGTTTGTTCCTTCCCCTTCGGATCATAATCTTCTTCCTCATCAGTGGTCCAGCCATAAGGATCCAAGTCCCCATAGACCTTGGGATTAGCAAGATAATCTTCCACAAAGCTCTCCCCCTCTGAATCTTGAGAAGACATCTTGCCCTAAATCTGCGGCAGAAAACAGGCTCGAAACGAAAACAGAAGAAATCTGCATGATGCAGGGGTCAGACCAAACGGGAGTATATATAATGATTTTTCCAAACCAGAAGGAGTACCCTACACAAAAACGGAGTCCGGGAGGCGCACGAGGTGGCCACAAGCCCTCCCGGCACGGCCAGGGGGTGGGCCCACGCCGGGCAGGCTTGTCGCCTCCTCGCGCACTTTCCGGACTACTTCGATTTTTTGTATTTTTTCAAATATTCCAAAACGGAGAAAATTTCCTACTGGAAAAGTTTTGGACTCTGTTTTCTTACCGAATCACATACCTCTTCGTTTTCGGAGTCTGAAACAGGCTGATAAATATCCCTTAGGTATTCTTCCGGAGTTAAGGTATTGATAATATTGCTTTCAACATTTATGGGAGTACCTGAGATATAGTGCTTGATTCTCTGCCCATTTACAACTCTCGGACAATTACCTTCCGTGTTGTTGATCTTGATAGCACCGGAACGATATACTTCCTCAACAACATAGGGACCTTCCCATTTAGAGAGAAGCTTGCCTGCAAAGAATGTTAAACGAGAGTTATATAGAAAGACATAATCACCTACATTGAACTCACGCTTTTGTATCATCTTATCATGCCACCTCTTAACCTTTTCTTTGAACAACTTGGCATTCTCATATGCCTGAGTTCTCCATTCATCAAGCGAGCTAATATCAAATAACCTCTTCTCACCGGCAAGTTTGAAATCAAAGTTGAGCTCTTTGATTGCCCAATAAGCTTTATGCTCTAGATCAAGAGGTAAATGACATGCTTTACCGTACACCATTTTGTATGGAGACATGCCCATGGGATTCTTATAGGCAGTTCTATAAGCCCACAGTGCATCATCGAGCTTCTTAGACCTATTCTTTCTAGACCTGTTGACAGTCTTTTGCAGAATTAGTTTAATCTCTCTATTGCTTAGCTCTACTTGACCACTGGACTGAGGATGGTAGGGAGACGCAATTCTATGGTTGACATCGTACTTAGCAAGCGTTTTACGGAAAGCACCGTGAATGAAGTGTGAACCACCGTTGGTCATTAGATATCTAGGGACTCCAAATCTAGGGAAAATAACTTCTTTAAGCATCCTGATAGAAGTGTTGTGATCAACACTACTAGTGGGGATAGCTTCTACCCACTTAGTGACATAATCAACAGCAACTAGGATATGAGTATACCCGTTGGATTTTGGAAAAGGTCTCATATTATCAAAGCCCCAAACATCAAATGGTTCAATGACAAGTGAATAGTTCATAGGCATTTCCTGACGTTTGCTAATATTACCGTTTCTTTGACATTCGTCACAAGACAAGACAAACTTACGGGCATCCTTGAAGAGTGTGGGCCAATAGAAACCTAGTTGCAATACCTTGTGTGCAGTTCTATCTCCCGCATGGTGTCCTCCGTAGGCCTCGGAGTGACACTTCTGTAGGATCTGTCCGTGTTCATGTTCAGGTACACAACGTCTAATAACACCATCTAATCCTTCCTTGTAAAGGTGAGGATCATCCCAAAAGTAATGTCTCAAGTCAAAGAAGAATTTCTTCTTTTGCTGGTACGTGAAACTAGGTGGTATGTATTTGGCAACGATATAGTTTGCATAATCAACATACCACGGGGCACTACGTGAAGCATTGATGACATTCAGTTGCTCATCGGGAAAGCTATCATCAATAGGTTGTGGGTCATCAAGAACGTTCTCCAACCTAGACAAGTTATTTGCTACTGGGTTATCAGCACCCTTCCCGTCGACAACGTGCAAATCAAATTCTTGTAGCAAGAGAACCCATATGATAAGTCTAGGTTTAGCGTCCTTCTTCTCCATGAGGTACTTAATAGCAGCATGATCAGTGTGAATAGTGACTTTGGAATCAACTATGTAAGACCTGAACTTTTCACATACAAACACGACTGCTAAAAATTCCTTCTCCGTAGTAGCATAGTTTCTTTGGGCACTGTCTAAAGTTTTACTAGCGTAGTGAATAACATTCAACTTCTTATCGACTCTTTGCCCTAGAACAAGACCAATAGCATAATCACTAGCATCACACTTGATTTCAAAAGGTAAGTTCCAATCAGGTGGTTGAACAATAGGTGCAGTTATCAAAGCCCTCTTAAGTATTTCGAAGGCTTCCTCACAATCATCGTCAAAAACAAAAGGAATAACCTTTTGCAAGAGATTGGTAAGAGGCCTAGAAATCTTAGAGAAGTCTTTAATGAACCTTCTATAGAAACCAGCATGACCAAGGAAACTTCTTACACCTTTGACATGGAAAGTGACATTGCCTTTGTTGCAATCAATAACAACCCCTGCAGTGTTTAAAAAGGGTCTTCCAAGGATGACCACCATGGAATGATCCTCGAGAATATCCAGAATAACAAAGTCCGTTAATATAGTAACGTTAGCAACCACAACAAGCACATCCTCGCAAATGCCGATAGGGAAAGCAGTTGATTTGTCGGCCATTTGCAAGGAGATTTCAGTGGGTGTCAACTTATCCAATTCAAGTCTACGGTATAAGGAGAGAGGCATAACACTAACACCAGCTCCAAGATCGCGTAAAGCGGTCCTAACATAATTGCCTTTAATGGAGCAAGGCATAGTGGGCACTCTGAGATCACCTAGTTTCTTAGGAGTTCCACCCTTAAAAGTGTAGTTGCCAAGCATGGTGGAAATCTCAACCTCAGGTATCTTCCTTTTATTGGTCACAATATCATTCATGTACTTAGCATAAGGAGACATTTTGAGCATATCTGTCAAACGCATTTGCAGAAAGACAGGTCTAATCATTTCAAGAAAGCGCTCAAAATCTTCGTCATCCTTTTTCTTGGATGGTTTGGGAGGAAAGGGCATGGGTTTCTGAACCCATGGTTCTCTTTATTTACGATGCTTCCTAGCAATGAAGTCGTTCTTATCATATCTATTGTTCTTAGGTTGTGGGTTATCAAGATCAACAACAGGTTCAATCTCCACATCCTTATCATTACTAGGTTGAGCATCATCATGAACACCACTATCGATATTATCACTAGGCTCATGTTCATCACCAGATTGTGTTTCGGCATTAGAAACAGAGATATCATTTGGATTCTCAGGTGCAACAGCAGCAGGTTTGCTAGCATGCAAGTTCCTATCATCTTTCTTTTTCTTCCTATCACCAGGATGACTAGGTGCATCAGTGCTAACTCCTTGAGAATCTTGCTCAATTCTCTTAGGATGGCCCTCAGGATACAAAGGTTCCTGGGTCATTCTACCGCCTCTAGTGACGAATCTAACAGAATTGTCATTCAACTCATTGAGCAAGTCATTTTGAGCCTTAAGTACTTGTTCTGTTTGAGTAGTGACCATAGAGGCATGTTTACTCAAAAGCTTAAGATCATTGACACTTCTACCCACACAAGCACTTAAATGATTAAGCATATGAGCATTCTGCTCCAATTGTCTGCTAACATAATCATTGAAACTTTGTTGTTTGACAACAAAGTTATCAAATTCATCCAAGCATAAGCTAGCAGGTTTATCAAAAGGAATATCACTCTCATTGAATCTACGAAGAGAATTTACCTCTACTACGTGTGTCGGGTTATCAAGACCATGGATCTCTTCGATAGGTGGTAGATTCTTGACATCTTCAGATTTAATGCCTTCCTCTTTCATAGATTTCTTGGCCTCTTGCATATCTTCAGGACTAAGGAATATGATACCTCTTTTCTTCGGAGTTGGCTTCGGAGGTGGTTCGGGAATAGTCAAAGCATTCCCATTGCACAAGATATTATTCAATAGAATCTCAGCTTGTTCCACAGTTCGTTCCTTGAAAACACAACCAGCACAACTATCTAGGTGGTCCCTAGAAGCATTGGTTAGTCCATTATAAAAGATATCAAGTATTTCATTCTTCTCAAGAGGGTGATCACGCAAAGCATTCACTAACTGGACAAGCCTCCCCCAAGCTTGTGGGAGGCTCTCTTCTTCAACTTCCACAAAGTTATATATATCCTGCAAGGCAGCTTGTTTCTTATGGGCAGGAAAATATTTCTCAGAAAAGTAGTAGATCATATCCTGGGGACTACGCACATAACCAGGAGCAAGAGAAGTGAACCAAGTCTTAGCATCATCCTTTAGCGAGAAAGGAAACAACTTAAGGATATAGTAGTGGCGGATCTTTTCCTGACTCGTGAATATGGTGGCTATACTGTGCAGCTTAGTAAGATGTGCTACAACCGTTTCACACTCATAACCATGAAAAGGATCAGATTCGACCAAAGTGATTAACTCAGGATCGACGGAGAATTCATAATCCTTATCCGTCACAAAGATAGGCGAAGTAGCAAACTTAGGATCGTATTTCATTCTAGCGTTCAGAGATTTTTCCTTCCACTTGCGCAGTAATTTCTCAAGATCATAGCTATCCTTACAAGCAAGAAATTCCTCATCTATCTATCCCTCCATAACATAACCCTTAGGTATATCAGGCAATTCATATCTAGGAGAGCTAGTTCTAACAGGTGAAATAGCAGGTTCTACTTCAATAATCTCAGCAGTTTCAGAAGTATCATCACATTCAGCAGCAACTCTAGCAATGTGTGCATCAAGGAATGCACCTAGTGGCAAAGCAGTATCAAGCAAAGCATCATCACAAGCATCATGGAAATAAGAAGTAGCATCATCAAGCACAGGCGACACATCAAAATTTCTAGGAGGAGGTGGTGTCTCAAACTTACTCATAACTGAAGGTGAATCAAGTGCAGAGCTAGATGGCAGTTCCTTACCTGTCCTCATAGTTGAGGGCAAGACTTTAGTTTTTGGATCTCTCAGATTTCTCATAGTGATCAACAGACGTAAATCCCAAGTGACTCGGAGAATAGAGCTAGGCCTCCCCGGCAACGGCGCCAGAAAATAGTCTTGATAACCCACAAGTAGAGGGGATCGCAACCGTTTTCTAGGGTAGAGTATTCAACCCAAATTTGTTGATTCGACACAAGGGGAAGCGGAAGAATATTCTCGAGTATTAGCAGTTGAGTTGTCAATTCAACCACACCTGAAAGACTTAGTATCTGCACCAAAGTTTCAGTAGCAAAGTAGTGTGATAGCAATGGTAGCAACGGTAACAATAGCAGTAGTGACAGCAACAGTAGTGACAACAGCAGCAGTGATAGTAGTAGTGGCAAAGTAATGTAGCAAGGACCAGTAGGAAAAACTCATAGGCATTGGATCAGTGATGGATAATTATGCCAGATGACATTCATCATGCAACAGTTATAACATGGAGATATATGTAACTAGCTCCTGTTCGTCAATGTAATGTAGGCATGCATTCCGTATATAGTCATACGTGCTTATGGAAAAGAACTTGCATGACATCTATTGTCCATCCCTCCCGTGGCAGCGGGGTCCTAATGGAAACTAAGGGATATTAAGGTTCTCCTTTTAATAGAGAACCGGAACAAAGCATTAGCACTTAGTGAATACATGAACTCCTCATACTATGGTCATCTCCGGGAGTGGTACCGGCTATTGTCACTCCGGGGTTGCCGGGTCATACGACATAGTAGGTGACTACAACTTGCAAGATAGGATCAAGAACACACATATATTGACGAGAACATAATAGGTTCAGATCTGAAATCATGGAACTCGGGCCCTAGTGACAAGCATTAAGCATAGCGAAGTACTAGCAACATCAATCTCAGAACATAGTGGATACTAGGGATCAAACCCCATCAAAACTAACTCGATTACATGATAGCTCTCATCCAACCCATCACCATCCAGCAAGCCTACGATGAGATTACTCACGAACAGTGAAGAGCATCATGGAATTGGCGATGAAGGATGGTTGGTGATGACGACGACAACGATTTCCCCTCTCCGGAGCCCGGAACGGACTCCAAATCTGCCCTCTAGAGAAAGAACAGGTGGTGGCGGCGCCTCCGTATCGTAAAACGCGATGAACTCTTCTCTGATACGTCTCAAACGTATCTATAATTTTTGATGGTTTCACGCTGTTATCTTGCCTTCTTTGGTTGTTTTATGTACCTTTTGTATCTTTCTTGGGACTAACTTATTAATTCAGTGCCAAGTGCCAGTTCCTGTTTTTCCGTGTTTCTGACTATTTTCATATCTGATTTTGGAACGGAGTCCAAACGGAAGAAAAACCCCGAAATGATTTTTTCCCGTACGGAAGAAGATCATGGGGCCTTCGGGCCAAGCCAGGTGGGCTCCAGGGAGCCTACAAGCCCCCACTCCGCCACGAGGGGGGAGGGAGCGGTGGGCAGGATTGTGGCCTCCCTGGCCGCCCCCTGACCTAGATCTTTGGCCTATAAATTCCCAAATATTCCACAAAAAATCACGAGAGCCTCAAAAATACTTTTCCGCCGCCGCAAGCTTCCGTTTCCGCGCGATCTCATCTGGAGACCCTTCTCGGCGCCCTGCCGGAGGAGACTTTGGAGTTGGAGGGCTTCTTCATCATCATCATCGCCCCTCCAATGACTCGTGAGTAGTTCATTTTGAGACCTACGGGTTCGTATTTAGTAGCTAGATGGCTTCTTCTCTCTCTTGGATCTTCAATACAAAGTTCTCCATGATCTTCATGGAGATCTATCCGATGTAATATTCCTTGCCGGTGTGTTTGTCGAGATCCGATGAATTGTAGATTTGTGATCAGATTATCTATGATATAAATTTGAGTCTTTGCTGATTTCTTATACGCATGATTTGATATCCTTGTAAGTCTCTCCGAGTCTTGGGTTTTGTTTGCCCAACTAGATCTATGATTCTTGCAATGAGAGAAGTGCTTGGTTTTGGGTTCTTCCATGTGGTGACCTTTCCGAGTGACAGTAGGGGAAGCAAGGCACACATCAAGTAGTTGCCATCAAGGGTAAAAAGATGGGGTTTTTATCATTGGTTTGAGATTATCCCTCTACATCATGTCATCTTGCTTAAAGCGTTACTCTGTTCTTATGGACTTAATACACTAGATGCATGCTCGATAGCGGTCGACGTGTGGAGTAATAGTAGTAAATGCAGACAGTATCGGTCTACTTGTTTTGGACGTGATGCCTATAGAAATAATCATTGCATAGATATCATCACGACTTTGCGCGGTTCTATCAATTGCTCGACAGTAATTTGTTCACCCACCATCTACTTGCTTTCATGAGAGAAGCCACTAGTAAACACTACGGCCCCCGGGTCTATTCACATCCATCGTTTACATCTCCGCTTTTACTTTGCATTGTTACTTTGTTGCTTTCAGTTCTCACTTGGCAAACAATCTATAAGGGATTGACAACCCCTTCATAGCGTTGGGAGCAAGTTTTTGTGTTTGTGCAGGATCTTGAGATACTCCTCCACTGGATTGATACCTTGGTTCTCAAACTGAGGGAAATACTTACCATCGCTACGCTACATCACCCTTTCCGCTTCGAGGGAACACCAACGCAAGGCTCCAAGGCCATGGGGGAAATCCTTTGCACACTTGCCTAGGAATTCCCTTAAGGCGTAGCTGCAGAAGAAAGATCAAGCCAAGTATTTTCTCGTCGACGTGCCTATTTCTAGCGCCGTTGGAAGGTCTTTTGTTGCAGTAGCACAAGTATTTCTGGCACCGTTGCCGGGGAGGAGAAATCAAGATCTATCCAAGTAGGTCTCACAAACTCTTCTCTTGCATTTACTTTTGTTGCCAGTTGCCTCTCGTTTTCCTCTCCCCCACTTCACATTTGCCGTTTTCATTTGCCTTTCTCCTTCGCCGTTTTCTTTTGCCTTTGCCATTTCCCTTTGCCGGTTTTCTCACTTGCTTGTGTGCTTGTTTGTTTGGTGAAGTCATCATGGCTGAAAACACAAAACTTTGCGACTTCTCGAGCACTAATAATAATGATTTTATTAGTACTCTGATTGCTCCCGCCACTAGTGCGGAATCGTATGAAATCAACGCAGCTTTGCTAAATCTTGTTATGAAAGAGCAATTCTCTGGCCTTCCTAGTGAAGATGCCGCATCCCATCTCAATACCTTCATTGAGCTTTGCGATATGCAAAAGAAAAGAGATGTGGATAATGACGTGATTAAGTTGAAACTTTTTTCCTTTCTTGTTGCGAGATCGCGCAAAAACTTGGTTTTCTTCTTTGCCTAAAAATAGTATCGATTCTTGGGATAAGTGCAAAGATGCTTACATATCCAAGTATTTTCCGCCGGCTAAGATCATCTCCTTACGTAATGATATCATGAATTTCAAGCAACTTGATCATGAACACGTTGCACAATCTTGGGAGAGGATGAAGCTTATTATTAGAAATTGTCCCGCTCATGGCTTGAGTTTGTGGATGATTATACAAATGTTTTACCCTGGCTTGAATTTCGCTTCTCGCAATATCTTGGACTCCGCCTTAGGTGGAACGTTCATGGAAATCACGTTAGGAGACCCTACAAAACTCCTAGACAATATCATGACCAACTACTCTCAGTGGCACACTGAAAGGTCGCCTGCTAGGAAAAAGGTGCACGCTATAGAAGAGATTAACTCGCTTAGTGCTAAGATGGACGAGTTGATGAATTTGGTTGCTAGTAGAAACGCTACCGTAGATCCTAATGACATGACACTATCTTCTTTGATTGAGAGTAGCAACTCTAACGTGAATTTTGTTGGTAGGAACAATTTTGGCAACAACAATGCTCTTAGAGGAAACTATGTTCCTAGGCCTTTTCCTAGTAACTCCTCTAACAATCATGGCAATTCCTACGGCAACACTTATGGAAATCACAACAAATTACCCTCTGATCTAGAGAGTAATATCAAAGAGTTCATCAACCCTCAAAAGATTTTCAATGCGTCCACAGAGGATAAACTATTCAAAATAGACGATTTGGCTAAGAGCGTTCATAGGATGTCTTGTGATATTGATGCTTTGAAAGGTAGATGCGCTCCTCCCAAGGTCAACTTGGATGAAACTTTGAAAGCTATGCGTATCTCCATGAATGAGAGCAAAGAAAGAACCGCCCAAATTCGCGCTAGACATGAATGGTTTAAAAGGGTGCGTTCTAGTGCTGCAAATCATGAAGATCTTAAAGTGCTTGGTGAGTCTCCTCTTGAATCTTTGTTTTCACATGTCAAACCTACTTATGGAGGGGCTGAATATGAATCCACTTTGGTTGAAAAATGCCCCAATGATTCAGAGTCCACCTATCTTGATAATAAAGGTGTGGAGAGTGGAGTAGAAGAAGTCAAAATTTTGGGTAGTAATGAAACTCCCACTTTGGATTTCAAGGAATTCAATTACGATAATTGCTCCTTGTTTGAATGCATTTCTTTGATGCAATCCATTGCAAACTCTCCACATGCTTATAGCCAAAGCAAAGCCTTTACCGCGCATATCGTAGATGCTATGATGAAATCTCTTGAAGAGAAGCTCGAACTAGAAGTCTCTATACCTATAAAACTTCATGATAAGTGGGAAGCTACTATCAAAATCAAGATCAAAAACTATGAGTGCAATGCTTTGTGTGATTTGGGTGCTAGTGTTTCCGCGATTCCAAAGTTTTATGTGATATTCTTGGTTTTCATGAGATTGAAGAGTGTTCTCTTAATTTTCATCTTGCGGATTCTACTGTCAAGAAACCCATGGGGAGGATAGATGATGTTCTTATTGTTGCAAATAAGAACTATGTACCCGTGGATTTCATTGTACTTGACATAGATTGCAATCCTTCATGTCCCATTATTCTTGGTAGACCTTTCCTAAGGACTATTGGTGCTATCATCGATATGAAGGAAGGGAATATTAGATTTCAATTTCCTTTAAAGAAGGGCATGGAGCACTTACCTAGAAAGAAAATAAGATTGCCTTATGAACCTATGATGAGGGCTACCTATGGTTTGAGCACCAAAGATGACTATACGTGATTCCATCACTTTCGCCTAGCTAAGGGCGTTAAACAAAAGCGCTTGTTGGGAGGCAACCCAACGAATCTATCATTTTTCTTTCTGCTTTGTGTTTTCCACACTTTCATAATTCCATTATGATTCTGTTTTTTGTGTTTCTTTTTGCGTTTGTGCCAAGCAAAACCGTTATGATTAGTCTTGGGGATGATCGTTTGGTCATGCTAGAAAAGACAGAAACTTTCTACCCACGAAAAGAATTTTAATTTTGTTTCTGTAAGAGATTTTTAGTTGATTCTTTTTGCTGCTGATTGCTACGCAAATTCTTCATACTGTCGTGATTCAGATTTTTTGAAGTACCAGAGGTATACGAAATATACAGATTGCTACAGACTGGTCTGTTGTTAACAGATTCTATTTTTGTTGTGCTGGTTGCTTATTTTGATGAAACTATGGATAGTATCGGGGGGGGGGTATTAGCCATGGAAGATTGAAAGTACAGTAACCCAACATCAGCACAAGTAGAATTTAAGTTTGCTACAGTACCTAAGGAAGTGGTGGTTTGCTTTCTTGTACTAATGTTATCAGGAGTTTCTGTTTAAGTTTCGTGTTGTGAAGTTTTCAAGTTTCGGGTGAAGTTCTTATGGACAAAGAGATAAAGAGTGACAAGAGCTCAAGCTTGGGGATGCCCAAGGCACCCCAAGAGATTCAAGGATTCCGTAAAAGCCTAAGCTTGGGGATGCCCCGGGAAGGCATCCCCTCTCTCGTCTTCAATCCATCGGTAACGTTACTTGGGGCTATATTTTTATTCACCACATGTTATGTGTTTTTGCTTGGAGCGTCTTGTATCATAGGAGTCTTTTATTTTTGTTGTGTCACAATCATCCTTGCTGCACACCTAGAGAGAGAGACATGCACACACCGTGATTTTGTCGAGCTTCACTTGTATCTTTTGGTAGACAATTCAGCTCACATGTGCTTCACTTATATCTTTTGAGCTAGATACTTTTGCTCTATGTGCTTCACTTATATCTTTTAGAGCACAGCGGTGCGTGGCTTGGTAGTTGATTTATGCTTTGAAAGAAGTCCCAAAAGGGGTAGTTATCCAAAGGGATACGAAAACTTCCACCTTCATGTGCATTGAATAGTTAGAGAAGTTTGATTCATCTCAATTAGTTTTGAGTTGTGGTTATGGTAATATTGAAGTCATGCTAGTAAGGTGTTGTGGATCTAGAAATACTTGTGTTCAAGTTAGTGATTCCCATAGCATGCACGTATGATGAACCACTATGTGATGAAATCTGAGCATGATTAGTCTATTGATTGTCATCCTTTGCGTGTCGGTCGGGATCGCGCGATGGTTTATACCTACCAACCCTTCCCCTAGGAGTATGCGTTGAATGCTTTGTTTCGATTACTAATAAAACTTTTGCAACAAGTATATGAGTTCTTCATGACTAATGTTGAGTCCATGGTTTAGATGCACTTTCACCTTCCACCATCACTATCTTCTTAGTGCCGTGCAACTTTCGTCGGTGCACAAAACCCACCATTAGCCTCCCTCAAAACAGCCACCATACCTACCTACTATGGCTTTTTCAAAGTCATTCCGAGATATATTGCCATGCAACTACCACCATGACATGTGCCACCACGTCTACATTGCCATTGCATGATCGTAAGATAGCTAGCATGATGTTTCCATTAATGTCTATGCCATGCTAGATCATTGCCACGGTACACTACCAAAGGCATTCCATATAGAGTCATAGTTGCTCTAAGTTTTGATTTGAAAGTGTGATGATCATCATTAATGGAGCATTGTCCCATGTGAGGAAATAAAAGAGGCCAAAGAAGCCCACCAAAAAAAAGAGGCCAAAGAGCCCACCAAAATAAAAACAAATGAGCGAAAAAGAGAGAAAGGACAATGCTACCACTTTTTCCACACTTGTGCATATTAAGCACCATGATCTTAATGATTGAGAGTCTCTCGTTTTGTCACCACCATATAGCTAGTGGGAAAAATTTCATTATATAACTTGGCTTGTATATTCCAATGATAGGCTTCCTCAAAATTGCCTTAGGTCTTCGTGAGCAAGCAAGTTGGATGCACACCCACTAGTTTTCTTTAAGAGCTTTCACATACTCTTAGCTCTAGTGCATCATTTGTATGGCAATCCCTACTCATTCACATTGATATCTATTGATGAGCATCTCCACAACTCATTGATATGCCTAGTTAATGTGACTATCTTCTCCTTTTTGTCTTGCGACCTCCACTACATTCCACACAATCTATAGTGCTATAACCATGGCTCACGCTCATGTATTGCGTGAGAGTTGAAGAGGTTTGAGAAAGTAAAGGTCTGAAACAATTACTTGGACAATATCGGGGTTGTGCATGATTTAAATTCGTTGTGCAATGATGATAGAGCATAGCCAGACTATATGATTTTGTAGGGATAACTTTCTTTTGGCCTTGTTATTTTGAAAGTTCATGATTACTTTGCTAGTTTGCTTGAATTATTATTGTTTCCACGTCAATAGCAAACTACTGTTTTGAATCTAATGGATCTGAACATCCACGTCACATAAGAGGAATTACAAAGGACACCTATGCTAGGTAGCATGAAAGCATCAAAAATTCATTCTTATCACTTCCATACTCGAGGACGAGCAGGAGTTAAGCTTGGGGATGCTTGATACGTCTCAAACGTATCTATAATTTTTGATGGTTTCACGCTGTTATCTTGTCTTCTTTGGTTGTTTTATGTACCTTTTATATCTTTTTTGGGACTAACTTATTAATTCAGTGCCAAGTGCTAGTTCCTGTTTTTTCCGTGTTTTTGTCTCTTTTCAGATCTAATTTTGGAACGGAGTCCAAACGGAAGAAAAACCCCGAAATGATTTTTTCCCGTACGGAAGAAGATCAGGGGGCCTTTGGGCCAAGCCAGGTGGGATCCACGGAGCTCACAAGCCCCCACTCTGCCACCAGGGGGAGGCAGCGGTGGGCAGGCTTGTGGCCTCCCTGGCCGCCCCCTGACCTACATCTTTGGCCTATAAATTCCCAAATATTCCGCAAAAAATCAGGAGAGCCTCGAAAATACTTTTCCACCGCCGCAAGCTTCTGTTTCCGCAAGATCTCATCTGGTGACCCTTCCCGGCGCCCTGCCGGAGGGGACTTTGGAGTTGGATGGCTTCTTCATCATCATCATCATCGCCCCTCCAATGACTCGTGAGTAGTTCACTTCAAACCTACGGGTCCGTAGTTAGTAGCTAGATGGCTTCTTCTCTCTCTTGGATCTTCAATACAAAGTTCTCCATGATCTTCATGGAGATCTATCTGATGTAATCTTCTTTGGTGGTGTGTTTGTCGAGATCCGATGAATTGTCGATTTGTGATCAGATTATCTATGATATATATTTGAGTCTTTGCTGATTTCTTATATGCATGATTTGATATCCTTGTAAGTCTTTCCGAGTCTTGGGTTTTGTTTGGCCAACTAGGTCTATGATTCTTGCAATGAGAGAAGTGCTTGGTTTTGGGTTCTGCCATGTGTTGACCTTTCCCAATGACAGTAGGGGCAGCAAGGCACACATCAAGTAGTTGCCATCAAGGGTAAAAAGATGGGGTTTTTATCATTAGTTTGAGATTATCCCTCTACATCATGTCATCTTGCTTGAAGCGTCACTCTGTTCTTATGGACTTAATACACCAGATGCATGCTGGATAGCGGCCGACGTGTGGAGTAATAGTAGTAGATGCAAACAGTACCGGTCTACTTGTTTTGGACGTGATGCCTATAGAAATAATCATTGCATAGATATCGTCACGACTTTGCGCGGTTCTATCAATTGCTCGACAGTAATTTGTTCACCCACCGTCTACTTGCTTCCATGAGAGAAGCCACTAGTAAACACTACGGCCCCCGGGTCTATTCACATCCATCGTTTACATCTCTGCTTTTACTTTGCTTTGTTACTTTTTTGCTTTCAGTTCTCACTTGGCAAACAATCTATAAGGGATTGACAACCCCTTCATAGCGTTGGGAGCAAGTTTTTGTGTTTGTGCAGGATCTTGAGATACTCCTCCACTGGATTGATACCTTGGTTCTCAAACCGAGGGAAATACTTACCACCGCTACGCTACATCACCCTTTCCGCTTCGAGGGAACACCAACGCAAGGCTCCAAGTCCACAAGGGAAATCCTTTGCACACTTGCCTAGGAAGTCCCTTAAGGCGTAGCCGCAGCAGAAAGATCAAGCCAAGTATTCTCCCGTCGACGTGCCTATTTCTGGAGCCATTGGAAGGTATTTTGTTGCAGTAGCATTCTCCTTGATTTTTTTCTAGGCGAAAGGGACTAAATAGAGCTGGAGTTGGAGGCGGCGGAGCCTCGAGGGCCCCACAATCCTGCCAGACGTGGCCAGGGGGGCGCGCCTCCTCGGCTTGTGGGATCCTCGCTCCACGTCTCCGGTTGATTCTTGCGCTAGTATTTTTTATATATTCCACAAAAAATCCTCGTAAATTTCCAGGTCACTCCGAGAACTTTTATTTTTGTGCAAAAACAACACCATGGCAATTCTAGTGAAAACAGCGTTAGTCCGGGTTAGTTCCATTCAAATCATGCAAATTAGAGTCCAAAACAAGGGCAAAAAGTTTGGAAAAGTAGATACGATGGAGACGTATCATGCTCCCACTCACTTCTTTGGAAATACAAGTTTCTCATAAACCTTGTATAAAGCCAAAAGCTTTGATCATCTCATCAAAGCGTATATTCCAACTCCGAGATGCTTGCACCAGTCCATAGAAGGATCGATGGAGCTTGCATACTTGTTAGCATCCTTAGGATTGACAAAACCTTCTGGTTGTATCACATACAACCTTTCCTCAAGGAAACCGTCGAGGAAACAATGTTTTGACATCCTATGTGCAATGTTTCACAAATAATGCAGCAACTGCTAACATAATACCAAAAGACTTTTAGCATCACTACGAGTGAGAAAGTCTCATCATAGTCAACTCTTTGAACTTGTTGGAAACATCTTTGCGACAAGTCGAGCTTTTCTTAATGGTGACTTTTCACCATCATCGACTGTTTTCCTTTTAAAGATCCATCTGTACTTTAATAGTCTTACGACCATCAAGTAGTTCTTCCAAACTCTACACTTTGTTTTATACACGGATCTCAGATTTCATGGCCTCCAACCATTTGTCAGAATCCGGGCCCACCATCGCTTCTCCATAGCTCGTATGTTCATTTTTGTTCAACAACTTGACATCCAAGACAGTGTTACCGTACCACTCTGTAGCAGTATGCGACCTTGTCGAACTACGAGGCTTGTAGTAACTTGATCTGAAGCTTAATGATCACTATCATCAGTTTCCACTTCAATTGGCGTAGGCGCCACAGGAACAACTTCCTGCGCCCTGCTACACTTTAGTTCATGTGACGGTTCAATAACCTCATCAAGTTCCACCACCCTCCCACTCAATTCTTTCGAGAGAAACTTTTCCTCAAGAAAGGACCCGTTTCTGGAAACAAACACTTTGCTTCCGTATCTGAGATAGGAGGTATACCCAACTGTTTTGGGTGTCTTATGAAGATGTATTTATCCGCTTTGGGTTCGACCTTATCATGTTGAAACTTTTCCACATAAGCATCGCAACCCCAAACTTTTAAGAAACGACGGCTTAGGTTTCTCCAAACCATAGTTCATACGATGTCATCTCAGCGGAATTACGTGGTGCCCTATTTAAAGTGAATGCGGTTGTCTCTAATGCATAACCCACAAACGATAGTGGTAATTCAATAAGAGACATCATAGTATGCACCGTATGAAATAGGGCGCGGCTATGATATTCGGACACACCATCACACTATGGTGTTCTAGGTGGCATGAGATGTGAAACAATTTTCACATTTGTCTTAATTGTTTACCAAACTCGCAACTCATATATTCATCTCTATGATCATATCGTAGACATGTTACCCGCTTGTCACGACGATCTTCAACTTCACTCTGAAACTACTTGAACCTTTCAATAATTCAGACGTGTGTCTCATCAAGCAAATACACTAGTATCTACTCAAATCATATGTGAAGTAAGAACGTAACAATATCCACTGCCTGCCTCAGCACTCATTGGACTGCATACATCCAAATGTATTACTACCAATAAGTTAATTTCTAGTTCCATCTCACTGGAAAACGAGGCCTTCAGTCATCTTGCCCATGTGGTATGATTTGCATGTCTCAAGTGATTCGAAATCAAGTGAGTCCAAACGATCCATCTGCATGGAGTTTCTTCATGTGTTTAATACCAACATGACTCAAGCGGCAGTGCCACAAGTAAGTGGTACTATCATTACTACTTTGTATATTTTGGCATCAATATTATGAACATGTGTAGCACTACGATCGAGATTCAATAAACCATTGAAGGTATTTATTCAAGCAAATAGAATAACCATTATTCTCTTTAAATGAATAATCGTATTGCAATAAACACGATCAAATCATGTTCATGCTCAACGCAAAAACCAAATAACAATTATTTAGGTTTAACACTAATCCCTATGGTAGAGGGAGCGTGCAATGTGTGATCACATCAACCTCAGAATTACTTCCAACACACATCGTCACATCACCCTTGCTAGTATCCATTTAATCTGTAGCTATAATTTTTGTTACTAACACTTAGCAACTGAACTGGTATCTAATACCTTGGTGCTACTAGGAGTACTAGTAAGGTACACATCAATATCAGGTATATCCAATATACTTTTGTTAACTTTGCCAGCCTTCTCATCTACCAAGAATCTAGGGTAGTTCCGCCTCAGTGACCGTTCCCCTCATAACAGAAGCACTTAGTCTCGGGTTTGGGTTCAACCTTGGGTTTTTCACTAGAGAAGCAACTAGTTTGCCGTTTCAGGAAGTATCCCTTCTTTCCCTTGCCCTTCTTGAAACTAGTAGTTTTACTAACCATCAACTATTGATGCTCCTATTTGATTTCTACTTTCGCAGTGTCAAACATTGCGAATAGCTCAAGGATCATCATATGTATCCTTGATATGTTATAGTTCATCACGAAGCTCTAGTAGCTTGGTGGCAGTGACTTTGAAGAACCATCACTATCTCATCTAGAAGATTAACTCCCACTCAATTCAAGTGATTGTAGCACTCACACAATCTGAGCACATGCTCAACGATTGAGATTTTCTCCCTTACTTTGTAGACAAAGAATCTTGTCGAAGGTCTCATACCTCTCAACAAGGGCACGAGCATGAAATCCCAATTTCATCTCTTGGAACATCTCATATGTCCCGTGACGTTCAAAACGTCTTTGGCGCCTCAATTCTAAGCTGTTAAGCATTACGCACTGAACTATCACGTAGTCATCAAAAACGTGTATGCCAGATTTTCGCAAAATCCACAAACGACGCTCGAGGTTTAGCACACTGAGCGGTGTATTAAGGACATAAGCCTTCTGTGCAGCAATGAGGACAATCTTCAGTTTACGGACCCAGTCTGCACAATTGCTACTATCAACTTTCAACTAAGTTTTCTCTAGGAACATATCTAAAACAGTAGAGCTAGAGTGCAAGCTACAACATAATTTGCAAAGACCTTTTTGACTATGTTCATGATAATTAGTTCAATTAATCATATTACTTAAGAACTCCCACTCAAAATAGACATGCCTCTAGTCATTCGAGTGGCGCATGATCCAAATCCACTAACTCCAGTCCGATCATCACGTGAGTTGAATATAGTTTCAGTGGTGAACATATCCATGTTGATCATATCAACTATATGATTCATGCTCGACCTTTCGGTGTCTTGTGTTCTGAGGCCATGTCTGCACATGCTAGGCTCATCAAGTTTAACCCGAGTGTTCCGAGTGTGCAACTGTTTTGCACCCGTTGTATGTGAACGTTGAGTCTATCACACCCGATCATCACGTGGTGTCTCAAAATGATGAACTGCCGCAACGGTGCACAATCAGGGAGAACACAATTTTATCTTGAAATTTTAGTGAGGGATCACCTTATAATGCTATCGTCATTCTAAGCAAAATAAGGTGCATAAAAGGATTAACATCACATGCAAATCATAAGTGACATGATATGGCCATGATCTTGTGCTTCTTAATCTCCATCACCAAAGCACCGGCATGATCTTCATCGTCACCGACGCCACACCATGATCTCCATCATTGTCTCGCCATCGAGGTTGTTGTGCTATGTATGCTATTACTACTAAAGCTAATACCTAGCAATATAGTAAAAACATCTACAAGCACAAACGTTAGTTTAAAGACAACCCTATGGCTCCTGTCGGTTGCCGTAGCGTCGACGTGCAAGTCGATATTTAACTATTACAACATGATCATCTCATACATCCAATATATTATATCATGTCTTTGGCCATATCACATCACATGCATACCATGCAAAAACAAGTTAGATGTCCTCTAATTTGTTGTTGCATGTTTTACGTGGATGCTATGGGTATCTATTATGATCTCATCTTACTTATGCAAAGCCACAACGGTGATATGCAAATTGCTATTTAACATTCTCCAAGGACCGCCTCGGTGAAATCGGATTCAACTAAAGTTGAAGAAACGGACACCCGCCAGTCATCTTTGTGCAACAAGTTGCATGTCAGTCGATGAAACCGGTCTCTCGTAAGCGTACGAGTAAAGTTGGTCCGGGCCGCTTCAATCCAACAATACCGCCGAATCAAGAAAAGACTAAGGAGGGCAGCAAATTGAACACCAACGCCCACAAAATCTTTTGTGTTCTACTCGAGATATCATCTACGCATGAACCTAGCTCATGATGCCACTGTTGGTGGATGTTGCATGGGAAACAAAAAATTTCCTACGCACACGAAGACCTATCATGGTGATGATCATCTACGAGAGGGAGATCGGATCCACATACCCTTGTAGATCACTGAGCAGAAGCGTTAATAAACACGGTTGATATAGTGGTTCGTCTTCACAATCCGTCCCACGAACCGTCCCACGATCCGTCCCATGAACCGTCTCACGATCCGTACCATGATACGTCCCGATCAAGGGCCGAACGGACGGCACCTCCCCGTTCCGCACACGTACAGCTCGATGACGATCTCCACCTTCTTGATCCAGCAAGAGGGGATGGATAGGTAGATGAGTTCTCCAGCACGGCGGCGTGGTGGTGGTGGTGGTGGTGCTATTCTAGCATGGCTTCGCCTAAGCACCGCTGAAACTAGAGGAGAAACAGATCTAGAGAGATAGGGAAGCACGTGGCTGTTTTCTGTTGTATCTAAAAACCCTAAATACCTCTAGTATATATAGGAGGGAGGGAGGGGAGGAGGCAGCCTCAAACCTTCAAGGTTTGGCCGAAATTGGAGGTGGAGGAGTCCTAGTCCAATCCTACTAGGAGTAGGATTCCTCCTTTCCACTTGGAAACCCTTTCCACCTTTTCCACCTTTGGGTTTTTTGCCTCTCAAACCTCATGGGCCTTAGTGGGAGCTTATGTCAGCCCACTAGGGGCTGATCTGTATCCTCCCATAGCCCATAAGGCCCCTCGGGGCGTGACACCCATCCCGATGGTTGCTACTTCTGAAACAACAGCGCCAGAAATTGACACGTTGACGGAGACTTGCTTGTGTTTGCTTTTCCCTTGAAGAGGAAAGGGTGATGCAGCACAGGAGCAATATTTATTTCCCTCAGTTTGAGAACCAAGGTATCAATCCAGTAGGAGAATCTCATCAATTCCAGAGTACCTGCGCAAACACAAACAAGCTTGCACCCAACGCTTTAAAGGGGTTGTCAATCCCTTCAAGATTGTTTGCAAAGTGAGATGTGAAGGTGGAAAGTGCGACAAAGTAAAAGAGTGTAAGGCTGAAAATATGGTGTGGAGTAGACCCCGGGGCCATAGTGTTCACTAGAGGCTTCTCTCAAAATAGCAAATATCACGGTGGGTGAACAAATTACTGTCGAGCAATTGATAGAACCGCGCAAAGTCATGACGATATCTAAGGCAATGATCATACGTATAGGCATCACGTCTGAGACAAGTAGACCGATACTTTCTGCATCTACTACTATTACTCCACACATCGACCGCTATCCAACATGCATCTAGTGTATTGAGTTCATGACGAACAGAGTAACGCCTTAAGCAAGATGACATGATGTAGAGGGATAAACTCAAACCAATGATGAAAACCCCATCTTTTTACCCTTGATGGCAACAACATGATGCATGCCTTGCTACCCCTTCTGTCACTGGGTGAGGTCACCGCACGGTATGAGCCCAAAACCAAACACTTCTCCCATTGCAAGAATCATAGATCTAGTTGGCCAAACAAAACCCACAACTCGAAGAGAATTACAAGGATATGAAATCATGCATAAGAGAGATCAGAAGAAACTCAAATAAGATTCATTGATAATCTGATCATAAATCCACAATTCATCGGATCTCGACAAACACACTGCAAAAGAAGATTACATCGGATAGATCTCCATGAAGATCATGGAGAACTTTGTATTGAAGATCCAAGAGAGAGAACAAGCCATCTAGTTACTAGCTATGGACATGTAGGTCTATGGTGAACTACTCACGCATCATCGAAGAGGTCATGGTGTTGATGAGGAAGCCCTCCGTATCCGAATCCCCCCTCCGGCAGGGCACCAGAACGTGCCCAGATGGGATCTTGCGGAGACAGAAGCTTGCGGCGACGGAAAAGTACTTTCGATGATCTCTTTATTTTTTATGGGATTTTAGGGAATATATAGGCGGAAAACCAAGGGAAAAGGACCCTCAGGGAGCCCACAAGCCAGGGGGCACAGTCCCCCTGGCCGCGCCATGAGGGCTTGTGGGGTCCCTGGTGGCCCCCTGCCCTGATTCTTCGGCTTCCCGTTCTTTTTCTGTTCCGGAAAAAATCTTTTTGGCAGTTTCATTCCGTTTGGACTCCGTTCAAAATCCTCCTCTGAAAGGGGTCAAAAACATGGAAAAACAGGAAGTGGTTCTTGGCACTGAGTTAATAAGTTAGTCCCAAAAAATATATGAAAGGCATGCAAAGCATCCAAAGTTTGACAAGATAATAGCATGAAACTGATACGTCCATTTTGCATCATGCTTTCATGTTGATATTTATCGCTTTATGGACTGTTATTATACTTTGTGGAACCTTACTTATACCTTTTCTCTCTTATTTTGCAAGGTTTATTTGAAGAGGGAGAATATCGGCAGCTGGAATTCTGGACTGGAAAAGGAGCAAATCCGAGTCCTCTATTCTACGCAACTCCAAATGCCCTGAAAATCAACGTGGATTTTTTTTGGATTTTATAAAAAATACTGGGCGAAAGAAGTGTCAGAGGGGAGCAACCAGGGCCCCACAAGCCTGGTTGTCGCGGCCTACCCCCTGGCTGCGGCAACAGGGCTTGTGGGCACCCTGGCGGCCCACTGGCCCCCCTCTTTTGCTATATGAAGGGTTTCGTCCGAAAAAAAAATCAGGGTGGAGCTTTTTCGTGGATTCTCCACCGCCACGAGGCGGAACTTGAGCAGATCCAATCTAGAGCTCCGGCAGGATCATCCTGCCGGGGAAACTTCCCTCCCGGAGGGGGAAATCATCGCCATCGTCATCACCAACACTCCTCTCGTCGGAGGGGAGGCATCTTCATCAACATCTTCATCAGCACCATCTCCTCTCCAATCCCTAGTTCATCTCTTGTAACCAATCTCCGTCTCGCGACTCCGATTGGTACTTGTAGGGTTGCTAGTAGTGTTGATTACTCTTTGTAGTTGATGCTAGTTGGATTACTTAGTGGAAGAATTTATGTTCAGATCCTTGATGTTATTCATTACACCTCTGATCATGATTATGATTATGCTTTGTGAGTAGTTACTTTTGGTCCTGAGGACATGGGATAAGTCATGCTAATAATAGTCATGTGAATTTGATATTCGTTCGGTATTTTGATATGTTGTATGTTGTTTTTCCTCTAGTGGTGTTATGTGAACGTCGACTATATAACACTTCACCATATTTGGGCCTAGAGGAAGGCATTGGGGAGTAGTAAGTAGATGATGGGTTGATGGAGTGACAGAAGCCTAAACACCAGTCTATGTGTTGCTTCATAAGGGGCTCATTTAGATCCACTAGTTCAATGCTATGGTTAGACGTTGTCTTAATTCTTCTTTCGTAGTTGCGGATGCTTGCGAGAGGGGTTAATCATAAGTGGGATGCTTGTCCAAGTAAGGGAAGTACCCAAGAGCCGGTCCACCCACATATCAAACTATCAAAGTAACAAACGCGAATCATATGAACATGATGAAACTAGCATGACAAAAATTCCCGTGTGTCCTCGAGAGTGTTTTTCCTCTTATAAGGCTTTCTTCAGGCTTTTCCCTTGCTACAAAAGGGATTGGGCCACTTGCTGCACCTTTGCTACTACTTGTTACTTTTCTCTTGCTACGTTTCACCTCACTACACCATCACTTGTTACCGCTACTTTCAGTGCTTGCAGTTATTACCTTGTTGAAAACCGTTTATCAAAGCCTTCTCCTCCTCGTTGGGTTCGACACTCTTACTTATCGAAAGGACTACGATTGATCCCCTATACTTTTGGGTCATCAAGACTCTTTTATGGCGCCGTTGCCGGGGAGGGAAGCGCCATTGGTAAGTGGAATTTGGTAAGGAAACATTTATATACTATGGTGAAATTTATTATCACTTGTCACTATGGAAACTGTTCCTTTGAGGAGTTTGTTCGGGGTATCTTCACCACGAACGGAAGCATGAGGAGTTGTTCCTCAACCTGAGGTACCTACTGAAAATATCTTTTATGAAATTCCTTCGGGTATGCTTGAGAAACTGCTGGCTAATCCTTTTACAAGA
Source organism: Hordeum vulgare subsp. vulgare (assembly GCF_904849725.1). NCBI lineage: Eukaryota > Viridiplantae > Streptophyta > Magnoliopsida > Poales > Poaceae > Hordeum > Hordeum vulgare. Next base: position 119,990,304 of record NC_058520.1, read on the forward strand.
GATGGATCTTCACATCCAGACTTGCATCTAATCTATGTAGATGAAGTTTGTGGTTTATTTAAGCTTGTAGATTTGCCCGAGGATGAGGTAAAGAAGAAATTCTTTCCTTTATCTTTGAAGGATAAGTCGTTGACATGGTATAGGCTATGTGATGATACTGGATCATGGGACTACAATCGGTTGAAATTGGAATTTCATCAAAAGTTTTATCCTATGCATTTAGTACATCGTGATCAGAATTATATTTATAACTTTTGGCCTCGTGACAGGGAAAGCATAGCTCAAGCCTGGGGGAGGCTTAAATCAATGCTATATTCATGCCCCAATCATGAGCTCTCAAGAGAAATTGTCACTCAAAACTTTTATGCTCGGCTTTCCCATGAAGATCGTACCATGCTTGACACTTCTTGTACCGGTTCTTTTATGAAGAAGGATATTGATCACAAGTGGAATTTATTGGAAAGAATCAAACATAACTCTGAAGATTGGGAGCTAGAAGAAGGTAAGGAGTCAGGTATGAATTTCCAGTTTGATTGCGTTAAATATTTTGTTGAAACAAACACTTCTAGATATTTTAGCGCTAAGTATGGACTTGACTGTGAGATAGTAGCTTCTCTATGTGAATCTTTTGCTACTCATGTTTATCTTCCCAAAGAGAAGTGGTTTAAGTATCATCCTCCTGTAGAAATCAACATAGTTAAACCCAATCTAGTTGAGGAGAAAGTCATTGCCTTTAGTGATCCTATTGTTCCTTGTGCCTACGATGAGAAGCCACCATACCCTGCTAGGAAAAAGGATTATTCTAAACCTCCAACTGTGATACGCAGGGGTTACATTAGACCACTTGCACCCCCTGAGGAAATTAGAGTTGAACCTAGTGTTGCTATTATAAAAGATCTCTTAGACGAAGACATATATGGGCATGTTATCAAATTCTGTGAGGACTCCGCTAGAATAGCTAAACCTCACGCGAAAGAAAAATACGGACCTGTAGTTGGCCTGCCCGTTGTTTCTGTCAAGATAGGAGATCACTGTTACCATGGTTTATGTGATATGGGTGCTAGTGTTAGTGCAATACCCCGTTCCCTATATGATGAAATCAAAGATGAGATTGCACCTGCCGAGTTAGAACCCATTGATATCACTATTACGCTAGCTAATAGAGACACTATTTGCCCTCTAGGAATTGTGAGAGACGTAGAAGTCCTGTGTGGTAATACGAAGTATCCTACTGATTTCCTCGTCCTTCCTACTGCACAAGATAGCTTTTGTCCCATCATATTTGGTAGACCCTTTCTCAACACTGTCAATGCTCACATTGATTGCATTAAACAGATTGTCACTGTTAGTTTCGAGGGTGTGTCTCATAAATTTAACTTCTCCAAGTTTGGAAGATAACCCCATGAAAAAGAGTCGTCAGGTAGGGATGAAATCATTGCTCTTGCCTCTATTGTCGTACCTCCTACGGATCCTTTAGAGCAATATCTGCTTGAGCATGAAAATGATATGCATATGGAGGAAAGAGATGAGATAGATAAAATTGTCTTAGAGCAATATCCTATTCTCAAGAATAATCTGCCTGTTGAATTGCTTGGGGATCCTCCCCCACCAAAGGGTGATCCTGTGTTCGAGCTAAAACAGTTACCAGATACTCTTAAGTATGCCTATCTTGATGAGAAGGAGATATATCCTGTTATTATTAGTGCTCACCTCTCGAATCACGAAGAGAAGAAGTTATTAAAACCTTTGAGGAAGCACCATGCTGCTATTGGATATACTCTTGATGATCTTAAGGGTATTAGCCCCACTCTATGTTAGCACAAGATTAAAACCGATCCTGATTCTAAGACAGTTGCTAATCATCAACGGAGACTAAATCCAAGGATGAAAGAGGTCGTGAGAAAAGAAATATTGAAGCTTCTGGAAGCAGGAATCATTTATCCTGTTGCTCATAGTGATTGGGTAAGTCCAGTACATTGCGTACCTAAGAAGGGAGGTATCACCGTCGTCCCTAATGATAAGGATGAACTAATCCCGCAGAGGATTATTACTGGCTATAGGATGGTGATAGACTTCCGGAAACTGAACAAGGCAACTAGGAAGGACCATTATCCTTTGCCGTTTATCGACCAGATGCTAGAAAGGCTATCTAAACACACACACTTCTGCTTTCTAGACGGTTATTCAGGTTTCTCGCAAATACCTGTTGCACAATCTGATCAAGAGAAAACAACCTTCACATGCCCCTTCGGTACCTTCGCTTATAGACGCATGACTTTTGGCTTGTGCAATGCACCTGCCACTTTTCAAAGATGTATGATGGCTATATTCTCTAACTTTTGTGAAAAGATTGTTGAGGTTTTCATGGATGATTTCTCCGTCTATGGTTCTTCCTTTGACGATTGCCTCAGCAACCTTGATCGAGTCTTACAGAGATGCAAAGATATCAACCTCGTCTTGAACTGGGAGAAGTGCCACTCCATGATTAATGAAGGCATCGTCTTAGGACACAAAATCTGAGAGAAAGGCATTGAAGTTGATAAGGCTAAGGTTGATGCAATTGAGAAAATGCCTTGCCCCACAGATATCAGAGGTATACGAAGTTTCCTAGGTCATGCTGGTTTCTATAGGAGGTTCATTAAAGACTTCTCTAAGATTTCTAGGCCTCTTACCAACCTCTTGCAGAAGGATGTTCCTTTTGTTTTTGATGAGGATTGTGAGGAAGCTTTCGAAATACTTAAGAAGGCCTTAATAACCGCACCTATTGTTCAACCACCTGATTGGAACTTAACCTTTGAAATCATGTGCGATGCTAGTGATTATGCTGTTGGTGCTGTTCTAGGACAAAGAGTTGACAAGAAGTTGAATGTCATCCACTACGCTAGTAAAACTCTAGACAGTGCCCAAAGAAACTATGCCACTACGGAAAATGAGTTTTTAGCAGTCGTGTTTGCATGTGAAAAGTTCTGATCTTATATAGTTGACTCCAAAGTCACTATTCACTCTGATCATGCTGCTATTAAGTACCTTATGGAGAAGAAGGACGCTAAGCCTAGGCTAATCAGATGGGTTCTCCTGCTACAGGAATTTGATTTGCACGTTGTTGACCGAAAGGGTGCTGATAACCCTATAGCATATAACTTGTCTAGGCTAGATAATGTCCTTGATGACCCATGACCTATTGATGACAACTTTCCTGATGAGCAATTGAATTTCATCCGCACTTCAGATAGTGCACCGTGGTATGCTGATTACACAAACTATATCGTAGCCAAATACATACCACCCAGTTTCACCTACCAGCAAAAGAAGAAATTCTTCTTTGATTTGAGACACTATTTTTGGGATGATCCTCGCCTTTATAAGGAAGGAGTAGATGGTGTTATTAGATGTTGTGTGCCTGAACATGAACAGGGACAGATCCTGCAGAAGTGTCATTCCGAGGCTTACGAAGAACACCATGCTGGAGACAGAACTGCTCATAAGGTATTGCAATCAGGTTTCTATTGGCCCACTCTCTTCAAGGATGCCCGTAAGTTTGTCTTGTCTTGTGACGAATGTCAAAGAATAGGGAACATTAGCAAACATCAGGAAATGCCTATGAACTATTCACTGGTCATTGAACCATTTGATGTCTGGGGCTTTGATTATATGGGACCCTTCCCGAGTTCCAATGGGTATATTCACATCTTAGTTGCTGTGGATTATGTCACTAAGTGGGTGGAAGCTATCCCCACTAGAAATGCTGATCACCACACCTCTATTAAGATGCTTAAAGAGGTCATTTCCACAAGATTTGGAGTCCCTAGATATCTGATGGCTGATGGCGGTTCACACTTCATTCATGGTGTTTTCCGCAAGATGCTCTCTAAGTATGATGTCAACCATAGAGTTGCATCTCCTTATCACCCTCGGTCTAGTGGTCAAGTAGAGTTGAGTAATAGGGAGATCAAATTGATCTTACAAAAGACCATCAATAGATCTCGAAAGAATTGGTCTAGCAAACTTGACGATGCACTATGGGCTTATAGGACTGCTTATAAGAATCCCATGGGCATGTCGCCATATAAAATGGTTTACGGTAAGGCCTGTCGTTTACCTCTTGAGCTGGAACACAAAGCTTATTGGGCAATCAAAGAGCTCAACTTTGATTTCAAACTTGCCGGTGAGAAGCGATTGTTTGATATCAGCTCATTAGATGAATGGAGGGCCCAGGCATATGAGAATGCCAAGTTGTTCAAGGAAAAGGTTAAGAGGTGGCACGATAAAAGAATACAAAAGTGAGAGTTCAATGTAGGTGATTATGTCCTGCTATACAATTATCGTTTAAGATTCTTCACAGGCAAGCTTCTCTCTAAATGGGAAGGTCCCTACGTTGTCGAGGAAGTATATCGTTCCGGTGCCATCAAAATCAATAACACGAAGGTAATTTTCCTAGAGTGGTAAACGGGCAAAGAATCAAGCATTATATCTCTGGTACTCCCATAAATGTTGAGACCAATATCATCAATATCATAACTCCAGAGGAGTACATAAGGGATGTTTATCAGCCTGTTTCAGACCCTGAAAACCAAGAGGTATCTATTTCAGTAAGTAATTGGACTCCGAAACTTTTCCAATAGGAATTTTTCTCCGTTTTGGAATTTTTGGAAAATTAGAAAAATAAAAAGTAGTCCGGAGAGCGCACGAGGCGGCCACAAGCTTGGTTGCCGCGGCCTACCCCCTGGTCGCGACAACGGGGCTTGTGGGCAGCTCGTGTGCCTCCCGGACTCTGTTTTCTTGCGGAGCACTCCTTCTGGTCCAAAAAAAATCATTATATATACGCCCGAGGGTTTTGATCTCCGTATAGCGCAATTTTCCTCTGTTTTCGTTTCGAGCCTGTTGTCTGCCGCAGATTTAGAGCAAAGATGTCTCAGGAATCTGTTGGGGAGAATAATATCCCTCAAGTTCATGAAGAAGAAGATGCTGATCTGAAAAGAGTACTTTCGGTGATCTCTTTATTTTTTATGGGATTTTAGGGAATATATAGGCGCAAAACCTAGGGCAAAGGAGCCTTAGGGAGCCCACAAGCCAGGGGGCGCGGGCCCCCTGGCCGCGCCATGAGGGCTTGTGGGGTCCCTGGTGGCCCCCTGCCCTGATTCTCCGGCTTCCCGATCTTTTTCTCTTCTGGAAAAAATCTTTTTGGCAGTTTCATTTTGTTTGGACCCCGTTCAAAATCCTCCTTTGAAAGGGGTCAAAAACATGGAAAAAACAGGAACTGGCACTTGGCACCGAGTTAATAAGTTAGTCCCAAAAAATATATAAAAGGCATGCAAAACATCCAAAGTTTGACAAGATAATAGCATGAAACCATCAAAAATTATAGATACGTTGGAGACGTATCAATGGTCCCGAGTACCCTCCCGTCACTCCCGGTACACTACCGATGAGCCCGAAACTTTTCCGGTGACCAAAACAGGACTTCCTATATATAAATATTTACCTATGGACCATTCTGGAGCTCCTCGTGACGTCCGGGGTCTCATCCAAGACTCTGAACAACTTTCGGTTACCAACACCTATAACTCAACTATACTGAAGCGTCACCGAAACTTAAGTGTGCAGACCCTGCGGGTTCGAGAACTATGGAGACATGACCGAGACACCTCTATGGTCAATAACCAATAGCGGAACTTGATGCCCATATTGGCTCCTACATATTCTACGAAGATCTCTATCGGTTGAACCTCTATGTCAAGGATTCACTTAATCCCGTATGTTGTTCCCTTTGTACTTTGGTATGTTACTTCCCGAGATTCGATCGTCGGTATCTCCATACCTAGTTCAATCTCGTTACCAGCAAGTTTATTTACTCATTCCGTAATACAAGATCCCGTAACTAACTCCTTAGTCACATGGCTTGCAAGGCTTGTTGTGATGTTGTATTACCGAGTGGGCCCCGAGATACCTCTCCGTCACACGGAGTGTCAAATCCAAGTCTTGATCCATGCTAACCCAACAGACACCTTTGGAGATACCTATAGAGCACCTTTATAGTCACCCAGTTACGTTGCGACGTTTGATAACCCACAAGGTATTCCTCCGGTGTCCGGGAGTTGCATGATCTCATGGTCATAGGAACAGATACATTCACATGCAGAAAACAGTAGCAATAAACTTACACGATCATATGCTACGTTCATAGTTTTGGGTCTTGTCCATCACATCATTATCCTAATGATGTGATCCCGTTATCAAGTGACAACACTTGTCTATGGCCAGGAAACCTTGACCATCTTTGACCAACGAGCTAGTCAACTAGAGGCTCACTAGGGACAGTGTGTTGTCTATGTATCCACACATGTATTTGAGTTTCCAATCAATGCAATTCTTGTTGGAAATATGCCCTAGAGGCAATAATAAATTAGTTATTATTATATTTCTTAGTTCATGATAATCGTTTATTATCCATGCTATAATTGTATTGATTGGAAACACAATACTTGTGTGGATACATAGACAAAACACTGTCCCTAGTAAGCCTCTAGTTGACTAGCTCGTTGATCAAAGATGGTCAAGGTTTCCTGGCCATAGGCAAGTGTTGTCACTTGATAACGGGATCACATCATTAGGAGAATCATGTGATGGACTAGACCCAAACTAATAGACGTAGCATGTTGATCGTGTCATTTTGTTGCTACTGTTTTCTGCGTGTCAAGTATTTGTTCCTATGACCATGAGATCATATAACTCACGGACACCGGAGGAATGCTTTGTGTGTATCAAACGTCGCAACGTAACTGGGTGACTATAAAGATGCTCTACAGGTATCTCCGAAGGTGTTCGTTGAGTTAGTATAGATCGAGACTGGGATTTGTCACTCCGTGTGACGGAGAGGTATCTCGGGGCCCACTCGGTAATACAACATCACACACAAGCCTTGCAAGCAATGTAACTTAATGTAAGTTGCGGGATCTTGTATTACGGAACGAGTAAAGAGACTTGCCGGTAAACGAGATTGAAATAGGTATGCGGATACTAACGATCGAATCTCGGGCAAGTAACATACCGAAGGACAAAGGGAATGACATACGGGATTATATGAATCCTTGGCACTGAGGTTCAAACGATAAGATCTTCGTAGAATATGTAGGATCCAATATGGGCATCCAGGTCCCGCTATTGGATATTGACCGAGGAGTCTCTCGGGTCATGTCTACATAGTTCTCGAACCCGCAGGGTCTGCACACTTAAGGTTCGACGTTGTTTTATGCGTATTTGAGTTATATGGTTGGTTACCGAATGTTGTTCGGAGTCCCGGATGAGATCACGGACGTCACGAGGGTTTCCGGAATGGTCCGGAAACGAAGATTGATATATAGGATGACCTCATTTGGTTACCGGAAGGTTTTCGTGCATTACCGGAAAAGTTTCGGGCTCATCGGTAGTGTACCGGGAGTGCCGGGAGGGGTGCCGGGGACCATCGGGAGGGGTGTCACGCCCCAAGGGGTCTCATGGGCTATGGGAAGAGATAAACCAGCCCCTAGTGGGCTGGAATAAGTTCCCACTAAGGCCCATAAGGTTTGAGAAGGAAAAAACACAAGGTGGAAAGAGTTTCCAAGTGGGAAGGTGGAATCCTACTCCAAGTAGGATTGGAGTAGGACTCCTCCACCTCCAATTTCGGCCAAACCTTTAGGTTTTGAGGCTGCCTCCTCCCCTCCCTCCCACCTATATATACGGAGGTTTTAGGGCTGATTTGAGACGACTTTTCCACGGCAGCCCGACCACATACCTCCACGGTTTTTCCTCTAGATCGTGTTTCTGCGGAGCTCGGGCGGAGCCCTGCTGAGACAAGATCATCACCAACCTCCGGAGCGCCGTCACGCTGCCGGAGAACTCTTCTACCTCTCCGTCTCTCTTGCTGGATCAAGAAGGCCGAGATCATCGTCGAGCTGTACGTGTGCTGAACGCGGAGGTGTCGTCCGTTCGGTACTAGATCGTGGGACTGATCGCGGGATTGTTCGCGGGGCGGATCGAGGGACGTGAGGACGTTCCACTACATCAACCGCGATCTCTAATCGCTTCTGCTATACGATCTACAAGGGTACGTAGATCACTCATCCCCTCTCGTAGATGGACATCACCATGATAGGTCTTCGTGCGCGTAGGAAAATTTTTGTTTCCCATGCGACGTTCCCCATCAATTCTAGCATGGATAATAAACGATTATTATGAACAAGGAAATATAATAATAACCCATTTATTATTGCCTCTAGGGCATATTTCCAACACACACAACAAATAACTTTGCTCCCGATGAGTTAAGAGAGGTTGTCAATCTCTCCGGTCTTGTCGTTTGCAAAGGATCAAACAGAAGCGGGAATAGTGATAGTGATTGCAACGGAAAAGTAAATAAAAACAGTAAATGATGAAGGTGTAAACAATAGTGGTAATATGGACCAGAGTCCCATGATGTTCACTAGTGTTGTCTCTCTCCGAACAAACGATAAAAAACTATGCTGGGTAAACAAATTACAGCTGGGCAATTGACAGAATTACAAACGCACCGCAATGCTAATCATGCTACAAGAAAGTTAGAGGCTCAAAAGTAATGGGCAGTACGCCAAGAGAAGTAGACCGTTTATCCATCAGCATCTACTCTCTAATCATCCACCTTGAGATATCTATTCAAAACATCTCGCTGGTATTAAGTTGCGAGCCCCACCCAAAGTGTAAACTCAAAGCAATGGACAACTGCATTAACGAACTTTGCGTAAGGTAAACAATCCTTGCAACCGTGGTCACAAGCACCGTTGTTTTCTCCCTGGTAGCAACAACACATCCCCTAGTCTCATGTTTCTGTCACTCAAGCTAGACATCAGGGGGCATGAATCCACAATCATGCATTATGCTCCCTCTTGGAGTCACAATCTACTACTTGGCCAAAGCAATAAAAAACAATGGAGAACATGCATGAATTACTCAAGAACATAATATAAAAGGAGAACCAAATATATAACTCGTCACAATATGAACATAATCTCATAATCCATCGGATCCCAACAAACTCAGCATAGCAACAATAGGTAAATTACATAAATGCATTGAAGCACAAGATTGGAGAGAAGACATCACATAGCTACTGGTCATGGACTCATGGTCCTAGGAGGACTACTCACGGCACGTCCGGGAAGCATCCATGGTGGTGGAGAAGCTCCCGGAGGTCAAACCTCCCTCCAACAGGGTGCCGGGAAGAGGTCTTCTGGAACTCCCGACCTTGGAAGCGCTGCAACGGCGGAACGGTGGAGAAATTAACGATTCTGAATATATCCTGAGGGTTTTCCGTCCGAGGGGTAAATATAGGCCAAAGGAGGGCGCCAGGGGGTGGACCAGGCGACCTGGTGGCGCGGCCAGGAGGGGTCCCGCTCTAGGTGGCCGCCTGGGTGAGGCATGGCTCCCCTCTGGCCCACCTTGGTGCTTCGTGAAGCTTCCATCACGTTGATTTTTATAAATTTTTCTCGGGACTTTTGGGGCTGTAAAAATCGGGATAAACTCCATGCAATTAAAAGACATCAGCACACATAAACCGGCACTGGGTGCACTGAGTTAGTAGTAGTCCAAATATTTGTAAAAAGGTATAAAAGTGTAGCAAAACATATAACAATGTCACCCAAAAGAGCATGTAACAAACAGAAACTATAGATACGTTTGGGACTTATTAACATCCCCAAGCTTAATTCCTGCTCGTCCCCGAGTAGGTAAATGATAACACAAATAATTTATATGGTGACATGCTAACACACGTATAAGAACTTCAAAGTAAAGCAAGTAAGATATGCAATTCAAGACAAGACAATAACAAGCAAGAGTCTATATCTAGTATTGAAAATAGCAAAGTAAGAACATAAAGGTGCAAGAGCTCTCGCTGTCCATGACTAGAATGTCTCCAAATGGTGTCTGCGTGCAAGAAGTGGGAGGTGGGTTTAGAGCATAAAAAATATTATATAGTTTAATTGAGAACTCAATCTACTAAAACTTCACACTTGGTCTCCTTCGAAATCTTATTTTGACTCATCCCCAGACCACTAGTTAGGCACAAGTCAAAATGATCCTCTCCCTTTCGACTTTGAGCACTCATGCAATGGATGAGCGCAAGCAAGATATGTTGGCACTTCGGATGGCAAAGAGAATAAAGATGGGGACGGAAGACAAAAAAAGGTGTGAAAGGCTCACATCAATGAGGACAATCATAGGCGAGAGAAAGCCAAATGATATATATGATGCGTGGAGTAGGGATTGCCATGCAACAGATGCACATATGAGCTAAGGTAAGCTCTCCAATGGAACTAGTGGGGGTGCATCCAACTTGCCTGCTCATGAAGACCTAGAGCTCATTTGAGGACGCTCATCATTGGAATATACAAGCCAAGTTCTATAGTGTAAGGGTCCCCACATAGTTATGCATGAATGATAATCTCTATGGAATACAAATATAACAATGGAGTATGACTGTGGATCTTTCAAAAGGAATAGTAGTGTTGCCCCCTTCTCTCTTTTTATTTCTCTTTTTTATGGCCTCTTTGGCTCTTTCTATTTATCTCTCATTTGTCCTTTTTGGGATCTTTTCATGTGTCCTCTTTTGGGATCTTTTAGTTTGTCCTCTTTGGGATCTTTTCCTCACTTAAGGGCAACACTCTATGTTTTACAAGAATAAAAAGAAGATCTTTACACTTTATAAGAAGTACTCAACATAAAGACAAATGAAAACTATCATGATGTATGCAAATGTATGCCTCTGCCAGTGTAGCAGGATATGCAATGAAACTAGCGCATCATGTAGCAATAATAAGGGCAAGGCTCAACTAGCATGCGGCTCCTCGATCAAGCAAAAGCATGTATGACATGAAGATCAATTCATGAGATGTTGGATGTTGCATCGCAATGTATCTCAGAAAGGCTATGGAAATGCCTTAATAGGTAGGTATGGTGGCTGTTTTGAGGAAGGATATAATGAGGCTTATGATGACAGAGCGTACCATGCCAAGGGTTTGGATGCACCGGCGAAGTTTGCACCAACTCTCAAGATGAGAAAGGGCAATTTACGGTACCGAAGAGGCTAACAAAATATGGATGGTGGAAGTGCCAACAATCGAATACTCACATTAGTCCAAAGAACTCATGCACTTATTATCGGTAACTCTCTATCTAGTTTGGAGATTCACAAAGAGACAAGTACCCCAAGGAGGAGTTTTTGGGGTTTTTGTTATCCTTGCGCATCCTCGACCCATGATAACGTGAGGGTACTCTATATATTCCAACCCCTCGAGAGGTGAGCGATCCATCTAGTAGCTAGAGTTCTCAACTAATTTTTTAGTTTTTGAAAATACGCACGGATTTCCCGAAATGCGACACCTATCACTAATAGGCTCAAGCTCTTGACACCTATACTCCAAACATTACTCAAATCAATACCTCAAAACTATTGCAAGTTACTACTATACTTAAATAGCAACCTCAATTACCTACTCATGCAAGACACACAACTCAGTGCAACAAGCCAACTCTCTAAAAAAGATAAGCATGATAACTCAAGAGAGTTCCAAAAGCAACCTAAATAAAAGCTCTTGAAAAGATAAAGCATGAAAACAAAGAGCTAAGGATGACAGTAGCTATGAAAAGATAAAGAACACACAAAAAGATAAGCATGAAAACCTATGTTGTGTTCAAGGGTGGAGTGGAGCGTGTTTCTCTCCCAAACAAATAAGGCTAGGTTCCAAATTGTTATGAATATCAATCAAAACTAAAACAAACTAAAAACTAAAAAGCGGGACGCTCCAAGCATAGCACATAACATATGAAGTGATAAAGATATAGCATGGAGAAGGGTGAACTGATGATTGTTGATGGAGAAGGGGATGCACGGGGGCATCCCCAAGCTTAGACGCTTGAGTATCCTTGAATATTTCATGGGGGTGCATGGGGGCATCCCCAAGCTTGAGCGCTTGACACTCCTGGATCTTCTTTCATCATCTTCCATCACATAATTGAAAACTCGCTTCATACAAAACTCATCATAAGCTTATTAGAGTGGTTAGTGCCCATAATAAAATAATTTATTCTCTATTGGAAATAAAGATTTTCAGGAAGATCTACTATTTCTCAAGATTGCCAAAAGGTTTTTGCAAAGGAAAAGCAAGCTTAAGATTTGCAAAACAATGAAAACGTAAAACAGGGCAGAATCTGAGAAAAACAGAACAACGGGTAGTAAATAATTGTTTCGGGGCACTTATGCAACTCCAATACAAAAAGTCCGAACAGACGCCAGAAAGACAATTATATAGAGCATACTGTCAAAACAATTCAGGTCAAAAAGATGATCTGGTGATTTTTGGTGAATTTGTCCGTCAAGCAGACATAATCTATTTCTGGACAGCATGTCACAACTTTTGAACTTTCTTGCAATCGGAGGCTAAAACTTGGCACAAAGCTTGAAAATAAAGATACAATGATGTTGCTACAGTAGTAACAAGCATCAAGACCACCAAAACTGAAATTAAAAACAAATTGGGTTGCCTCGCAACAAGCGCCTTCTTTTATGCCTTTGAGCTAGGCATGATGCAAAATAGATCAAGTTGTATCAATTGAACCATCACAAAGATCATCAAAAAGTTCTTCAATAGTACAACTAATCTTAAGAGGACTCTCAAAGAGAGGCCTAGTGGCAACACTTCTAGGAACAAAAGCAAAGGTAGTAAGACCAATTGGAATTTCATTTCTAATTCTATTTAATAGAGGTATCTCTTCCAAGGTCTTCACATCGAGGGTTTCTACCTTTTTAGTCTTGATGGAGGATAGAGTAGTTCCTAAAGTTTCAATAGTATCCTCGATCTTATCAATCCTAGAAGGATCCACATCATGGGATTTAAGGGTCTCCAAAGTTTTGTAAATTTTGTGCATGGAGCTATCAAGTCTATTTAAGTTCCCTTCAATCCTACGATCTACTTCATTTATTTTACCCATGCTTGACATCTCTAGCTCTATATTATCAAGTTTACTCATAATATGAGATAAAGTGTTATCATCCTTTATGTCAACAATAGGTGGGATTCCAACAAGATTTTCCATAACGTTAAGAGCCTACCAAACGGGAGCTTCCAAGAAATTGCCACCTATTATTGTGTCTAGAAAAACCTATTCCAAGAAGTAATACCAACATAAAAATTTCTAAGCAAAATAATGGTGGATTGCTTCTTGGTGGCTCTATATTGAGAATCTTTAATTCTATACCAAGCATCTTTCAAACTTTCTCCAACCCTTTGTTTGAAGGTAAGAATCTCTCCTTCGGGAGCAACACCAAAGGCAAAGGACTTAGACATACTAACTAAACAAAGCAAAGTAACTACTCTTTTTTTATAGTTTTTGGTATAAGACTCTAAAGCAAAAACTATAAAGCAAACTAACAAGAGTAAAAGCAAAAGTAAAAGATAGTGTGCAACTCCCCTATCTTGAAGATTGGAGTCCCCGACAACGGCGCCGGAAATTTGCTTGATGACGAGTTGATGGATATACTTCTGGCCCCTCGTTGGTTACCCCAAGTGGAAGGTGGAGATGTAGTCAGCAGCGGATTTCCCTTACACGGGGACTGTAAGGTTTATCGAACAAGGAGGACTCCGAGGATCAACAAGTAGGTGTCCGCTCCTGTGGCGCTAGCAGAAGACATGGACCTACACACACAGCAAATAACTTTGCTCCAAACGAGTTGAGAGAGGTTGTCAATCTCTCCGGTATTGTCGTTTGCAAAGGATCAAACACAAGCAGGGATAGTGATAGTGATTGCAATGGAAAAGTAAATAAAAACAGTAAATGATGGAGGTGTAAACAATGGTGGTAATATGGACCAGAGTCCCATGATGTTCACTAGTGATGTCTCTCTCCCAAAAGACGATAAACAACTATGTTGGGTAAAGAAATTACAGCTGGGCAATTGACAGAATTATAAACGCACCACAATGATAATCATGCTACAAGAAAGTTAGATGCTCAAAAGTAATGGGAGTACGCCAAGACAAGTAGACTATTTAACCATCAGCATCTACTCTCTAATCATCCACCTTGAGATATCTATCGAGAACATCTCGCTGGTATTAAGTTGCGAGCCCCGCCCAAAGTGTAAACTCAAAGCAACGAACAACTGCATTAAAGAACTTTGCATAAGGTAAACAATCCTTGCAACCGTGGTCACAAGCACCGTTGTTTCCTCCCTCATGGTAACAGCACATCCCCTAGTCTCATGTTTCTGTCACTCAAGCTAGACATCAGGGGGCATGAACCCACAATCATGCATAACACTCCCTGTTGGAGTCACAATCTACTACTTGGCCAAAGCAATAAAAAGCAACGGAGAACATGCATGAATTACTCAAGAACATAATACAAAAGGAGAACCAAATATATAAATCATCACAATCTGTACATAATCTCATAATCCATCGGATCCCAGCAAACTCAGCATAGCAACAGTAGGTAAATTACATAGATGCCTTGATCATGTAGGGGAGCTCACCAGGGTTAAGCATTTAAGCACAAGATTGGAGAGAAGACATCACATAGCTACTGGTCATGGACTCATGGTCCAAGGAAGACTACTCACGGCACGTCCGGGAAGCGTCCATGGTTGTGGAGAAGCACCCGGAGGTCAATCCTCTCTTTGACACGATGCCGGGAAGAGGTCTTCTGGCGCTCCCGTTCTCGCAAGCGCTGCGACGGCGGAACGGTGGAGAAATTCGTGATTCTAGATATATCCTCAGGGTTTTCTGCCCGAGGGGTAAATATAGGCCAAAGGAGGGCGCCAGGGGGTGGACCAGCCGCCCAGGCAACCTGGTGGCGCGTCCAGGAGGGGGGCCACGCCAGGTGGCCGCCTAGGTGAGGCATGGCTCCCATCTGGCCCACCTTGGTGCTTCGTGAAGCTTCCATCATGCTGATTTTTATATATTTTTCTCACGATTTGGGGGGCTTTGAAAATTGGAGTGAAGTCCCTGCAATTAAAAGACATCAGCAGACAGAAACTCGCACTGGGTGCACTGAGTTATTAGGCTAGTCCAAATATGTGTAAAAAGGTATAAAAGTGTAGCAAAACATATAACATTGTCACCCAAAATAGCATGGAACAAGCAGAAATTATAGATACGTTTGGGACGTATCACTTACCAAAGGGTGAATGCTATGATAACTCCTATGATCTCATTGATTCTTTAGAAATATTATTTTTTGTGAAATTGATGCTTGTTATGCCTGTGGACAAGTTGCCAATATGAATTATGCTTGTGAAGATGAACTTGCTATAGTTCCTTATGTCAAGAATGAAGTTGTTTCTATTGCACCCACACATGATAGTCCTATTATCTTTTTGTATTCTCCCAACTACACTATTTCGGAGAAGTTTGCTCTTATTAAGGATTATATCAATGGGTTGCGTTTTACCATTACACATGATTATTTTGATGGATATAATATGCATGTGCTTGCTGATCCTACTTGCAATTATTATGAGAGATGAACTACATCTCCACCTCTTTATGTTTCCAACACGGTAAAATTGGAAAAACTCCTTATGTTATGTATTGGCCTTTACTTGATGTGCATGAATTGTTCTTTTATGACATGCCGATGCATAGGAAGAGAGTACTTCATCGTTGCATGATATATGTTGCTCTGTGCTCACTATTAAATTTGAAATCATTGTTAATTAAAATTGGCTTTCATATACCTTGGGATCCGTGTGGATCCATTACTTGAGCACTTTATGCCTAGCTTAATGGCTTTATAGAAAGCTCTGCTTGGGAGACAACCCAGAAGTTTTAGAGGGTCATTTATTTCTGTTCAGTGCTTTTAAAAAGTTTTAAAACAAAACAATATAAAGGGGAACTTATAACTTTTTCAAAAAGAGAAACGTTTGGAAGGTTATGCATTGGAGAAGTGGGGATCTACCTGGAACACTTGTGTTCATGCTCATGGAAAAACTTATGTCAAGAATGAAGTTGTTGCTATTGAACCCACACATGATAGTCCTATTATCTTTTTGTATTCTCCCAACTACACTATTTTGGAGAAGTTTGCTCTTATTAAGGATTATATTAATGGGTTGCGTTTTACCAGTACACATGATTATTTTGCTGGATGTAATATGCATGTGCTTGCTGATCCTACTTGCAATTATTATGAGAGAGGAACTACATCTCCAATTCTTTATGTTTCCAACACGGTAAAATTGGAAAAACTCCTTATGTTATGTATTGGCCTTTACTTGATGTGCATGAATTGTTCTTTTATGACATGCCGATGCATAGGAAGAGAGTACTTCGTCGTTGCATGATATATGTTACTTTGTGCTCACTACTAAATTTGAAATCATTGTTAATTAAAATTGGCTTTCATATACCTTGGGATCCGTGTGGATCCATTACTTGAGCACTTTATGCCTAGCTTAATGGCTTTATAGAAAGCTCTGCTTGGGAGACAACCCGGAAGTTTTAGAGGGTCATCTATTTCTGTTGAGTGCTTTTAAAAAGTTTAAAAACAAAACAATATAAAGAGAAACATTTGGAAGGTTATGCATTGGAGAAGTGAGGGTCTACCTTGAACACTTGTGTTCATGCTCATGGAAACAATGTAGAATTTTTCATGAGTTTCTCACAAAAATAATTATCCTCTTGTGATAGCGTGGCTTATTAGGGATGATAGAGTACTCACATCAATAAGGAATTCCTTCTTTTCCGGGAACCCATTCGAACAGAATCGCAAATATCCGTGTAACCGCGAGGGTTGGAGACACACCTGCCGGCGATCGTTTGTCCTCACTCATGCGCACCCGGGATCAACTTCCCGGTCGGTCACCCATCTTAGAACTACTCCAAGCCGAGCATGCTTAACCTGGTAGTTCTATTTGAATGGGATCCCGAAAAAGAAGGAATTCCTTATTGATATGAGTAGTCTATCATCTCTAATAATCCAGTCTATCACACCCCTTGTACAAATCCATTGTATTATAAAAATAATGTGTCAAGATTTCCCTTTAGGATGATTAGTTTGCTTGTTGGTATGTGCGGTGTAAAAACAGAAACTTTGATTGTAGTGCGTGAATTTACATTTTCTACTGGAACGTAAAAAATTTCTTAAATCTATACACATTAATGCTATGATTTTTTTTTATTTCTTCCTATTTTTTTCAGAATTTGTTAAAGTTGCAGAAGTATGGTCAATGTTCAGATTATGACAGATTGTCCTGTTTTTGATAAATTTTGTTTTTGATGCATTGTTTTGCTCGTTTTGATGAAACTATCAATTGTATCATGGTATAAGCCATGAAGAAGTCATATTACATTAGCTATAATGCAAAAACAAAATATGAATGAGTTATCAACAATACTTAAGGTAGTAATATGCATTATTATACTAACAGATCTCATAAGTTTTCTGTTTAGTTTTGTGTGGATGAAGTGTTCGAAGTTCGAGGAGGTCTCGATATGAGGAGATGGAGGAGAGGCAAGAGTTAAATCTTGGGGATGCCCAAGGTACCCCAAGTAAATATCCAAGGAGACTCAAGCGTCTAAGCTTGGGGATGCCCCTGAAGGCATCCCATCTTTCTTCAACAAGTATAAGTATATTTTCGTCTTTGTTTCGTTCACAGTGATATGCATAAATCTTGGAGCATATTTTGTGTTTAGTTTTCACTTTTATTTTATGAACCATGCTGGTATGAGATAGTCCATGGTTGATTACTTGATTTATAGAATGCTCATCGCACTTCACTTATATCTTTTGAGTATAGCTTTATATAATGCTTCATGTGCTTCACTTATATCATTTGAAGTTTGGATTGCCTCTTTCTCTACATATAGAAAACCATTATTTGTTGAATGGTCTTCTTCTTCACTTATATTTATTAGAGCATGGTCTTTTTAGAAAGAATTAAACTCTCATGCTTCACTTATACCTATTTAGAGAGTCAAAAGGAATTGGTCATTTACATGGTTCGTCATAAAATCCTAAATAAAACTTGTAGATCACTAAGTATGATACGTTTGATCCCTTGCAATAGTTTTGCGACATTAAGATAGTAATATGTGGTTGCACTAGTTTATGATTGTGGATTATTAAGAATATTGATGTTAAGCTTTGTGATTCCCGAAGCATGCACATATAGTCTCTGGTTATGCGATGAAGTTGGAGCATAATTTATCCTTGATTGAAACTCTTTGTGCGTAATCGGTGTCGCACGATGGTTAACTCCTCCCAACCTTCTCCCTAGGGGCATGTGAGTAGTGCTTTGCTTGAGAGAGCTAATAAAATCTTGCAATAAGTATGTGAGTTATTTGTGGCTAATGTGAATCCATGGATATATGCATTTTTACCTTTCCACAATTTGCTAGCCTCTACGGCACCGTGCAATGCCCTTTCTCACCTCGAGAGTTGGTGCAAACTTTGCAGGTGCATCCAAACCCCGTGATATGATATCGTCTATCACACATAAGCCTTATTATATCTTCCTCAAAACAGCCACCATACCTACCTATTAGGTAACTTCCATAGCCATTCCGAGATATATTGCCATGCAACTTGAACCGCTTCCATTTTGATGACTTGAGCATTCATCGTCATATTGCTTTGCATGATCATAAGATGGCTAGCATGATATTTAAATGGCTTGTACATTTTTATCTCGGTGCTATGCTAGATTATTGCACATCATTGTACACTACCAGAGGCATTCATATAGAGTCATACTTTGTTTTAGGTATCGAGTTGTAATATTGAGTTGTAAGTAAATAGAAGTGTGAGGATCATCATTATTAGAGCATCGTACCAGTGAGGAAACGATGATGGAGGCTATGATTCCCCACAATTTGGGATAAGACTCCGGACAAAAAATGAAAAATGAGGGAGGCCAAATGAGCCCACCACAAAAAAATAGAAAATGGGGAGGCGAGAAAAAAAGAGAAAGAAACATAAGAAGAAAAGAAAAAAGGAAAAAATGAGAGAAAAGAGAGAAGGGGCATGCTAATTCCACACTTGTGCTTCAAAGTAGCACCATGTTCTTCATATAGAGTCTCTTGTTTTGTCAATTCCATATACTAGTTGGATTTTTTTCATTATGAAGTTTGATGCACACCCACTTAGTTTTCATATTGAGCTTTCATACACTTATAGCTCTAGTGCATCCATTGCATGGCAATACCTACTCCTTGCATTGATATCTATTGATGGGCATCTCCATAGCCTGTTGATACGCCGAGTTGATGTGAGACTTTCCTCTTCACTTTTACCCCTTTGAAACCTACCACCATATTCTATTACACCTTTAGGCTATATCCATGGTTCACGCTCATGTATTGAGTGAGTAATAAAAAGCTGAAGCGCATTAAAAAGTACGATCCAATTGCTTGATTTGACACCGGGGTGCTCATGATTTATACCTTATGCTAGGAAGACCAAGCTTGACAGGCTATATGATTTTGCAGGGATAGCTTTCTTTAGCATTGTTATTTTGAATGAAAATGATTGTTTGCTAGTAAACCTGAGTATGGATGTCTTCTTGTCAAATGATAGACTAATGCCTTGAATCACTCATATCTTAATATTCATGCCATGATTAGATTTATGATCAAGATTATGCTAGAAAGCATTCCACATGAAAAATTATCTTTTTTATCATTTTCCTACTCAAGGATGAGTAGGATTTAAGCTTGGTGATGCTGATACGTCTCTGTCGTATCTATAATTTTTATTGTTCCATGCCAATTTTATACAACTTTCACATATTTTTGGCAACATTTTATACGATTTATTGGACTAACATATTGATTCGGTGCCAAGTGCCACTTCCTGTTTGTTCCATGTTTTTTTCCGCACAATATCCGTATCAAACAAATCCAAACGCTATAAAAAATTATGGAGAATTATTTTGGAATATATGTGATTATTGGGAGGTGGAATCAACTCAAACGGAGGCCCACAACCTCCACTAGGTACCAGGGCACGACCTAGACCCTCTGGCGCGGGGTGGTTCCTAGTGTCCACCTCGTAAGTCGATTTAAGCTCTTCTTTGGCGCAAGAAATGTATTCATGGGTAAAAATGCCATCAAAAGTTCAGCCCAATCATAGTTATGGATCTCCTGGAATTTAAGAAATGGTGAAGGACCAGAAAACAGGAACGCGAAACAGAAAAGAACACAGAGGGACATGCAATATCGGAGGGGCTCCTGCCCCTCCGCCGCCATGGAGGCCATATACCAGAGGGGGAACTCTCCTCCCATCTAGGGGGCAGGCCAAGGAAGAAGAATAAGGAGGGGGCTCTCTCCCCCTCTCCCCAAGTGGCGCCGGAGTGCCGTCGGGGCAAGGAGTGTGATGGTGATCTACATCAACAATCTTGCCGCCGTCAACACCAACTCTCTCCCCTCTATGCAGCAATGTAACACCTCTTTTCCTACCGTAACACTCTACTTAAACATGGTGCTCAACACTACATACTATTTCCCAATGATATGTGGCTATCCTATGATGTTTGAGTAGATCCGTTTTGTCATACGAGTTAATTGTGATATGATGTTATTGATATGAGTTGTGTGTTGATATGGTGTTGACCTAAGATGTTGTGATAGCCTGGCTTATTAGGGATGATAGACTACTCATATCAATAAGGAATTCCTTCTTTTTCGTGAGCCCATTCGAACAGAAGTCCTAGGATAAGCATGATCGGCTTGGAGTAGTTCTAGGATGGGTGACCGACCCGGAAGTTGATCCTCGGTGCGCATGAGTGAGGAAAAAGTGCGCAGAAAAGACTAGTATTGATATGTGAGGCCAGTCTAGATCCCGCCAGGAGTAACGACCACCGGTGGGTGTGTCTGAGGCGTTACATGTGCCTTCCGTGAGGCACACATGTGAGGGATACACGCTGGAGGGTTTGCAATATGTTCATGATTCACTTATAGTGGGTGGCAATAGTGACAGAAACTTACACCCGAGTAAGGGAGTTGTGCACGTAGTAAAGAGGACTTTATGTTTAATGCGATGGTTGGGTTTACCTTAATGATTTCTAGTAGTTGCGGATGCTTGCTAGAGGTCCAATCATAAGCGCATATGATCCAAGTACGGAAAGTGTGTTAGCGTATGCCTCTCCCTCATTGCACATGATAAGTATCTATCATGTTATATTCAATTGCTTGTGGACAATCTTTCTCTTGCTTTACACAAAAAGCTTTCTACTAAACAGCCCCAAACTTTTATTTACTTGTTCTTTATTTTCTTGTAAAGTACTTATAGTTTTATTCTCGTTTTAGGTAAAGCAAACATTAAGTGTGCGTAGAGTTGTATCGGTGGTTGATAGAACTTGAGGGAATATTTCTTCTACCTTTAGCTCCTCGTTGGGTTCGAAACTTACTTATCGAAAAAGGCTACAAATGACCCCCTACACTTGTGGGTTATCAGGGACCAATTTCATTTAAAGATAATTGCCATTGCTAATAACAAGCTCTCAAACAAATATAAGTGAAGAACGAGACCACAAGTTTCTTCAAAATTTCAGCACCACCATGCTCAAAAATATATAAGTGAAGATCAGTTAGTCAAACAATTAAGTAGCTATGTGAGGACTCTCTCTCAATAAAGATTTTTCAGATGTGATATCTTATTTCGAACAACAAAGAAAACAAAAAACACTCCAAGAATAGCACATATCATGTGGATAAATAAAAATTTAGGCTCAACATAGGCTAACTCACAATTGTTGATGAAGAGAGGTGGGATGCGTAGCATCCCCAAACTTAGATGCTTGAGACTTCTTGAAATATTAACTTGGGGTGCCTTGGCCACCCAGGCCCAGCCAGCCTTCGGCCTACCCCGCCCCTCCACCAGGCCAACCCAAGGTGAGCTCCAGCCCCTCTTTTTCTTATCTTGCGCCCGAGGCATGGAATAATTATGCTACGCCATCGTTTCGGCCCGTTTAGTATTTATTTAGGTCCTGCAATTTTCTTTATTTTTGGAAAAGTGCATTATCTTAAAACGCTCGTGGTTTTTAAAGCGTGCGTCGGATCGCGACAAATTATATATGTAAAGTGATTAGAATTTTGCGTAGAATAATATTTTCCAACTCTCATGCATATTTAAAACTGTTAACTGTGATGTTTGCATTGGTTTGTGTGACAACGTGTTAAAACGGTTTAGTTCGTAGTTAATTATCCGTAGCTCCGTTGAAGATGAGGCATATATGTAAATGGACTAGAACGACGAGTAGAATCACCTGAACCACTTTGTTTTGCCGTTTAACAAACATAAAATATGGTTAGTACAAACTTGTACAGATTACAAAGTTAATGCATGGGGTCAGTTCGGAGATGCTATATGACGTTTCCGACCTCATTTAAAATGCGTACATAGGTAGTTTATTTATGCTTCACCCCTTGCCATGTTTAACAACATTTAATATTCATGTGTACCTAAACGAGAGTGAACTAAGTAATTAAATGTGGAATTCCGTCAATATGCAACTCGTTGCATATTGAGCTTCACTTAATGTGTAGTGTTTGGTTGTGTGAATTGCCATGGGATGTCTTGCATATTTGAAACTGATCATGCATCGTATGTAAATTGCATCATATCGTGCATTTGTTTTGGTGAATGTCGTGTGTTGATTCTTGCTTCCGGTTTGCTTTGTCTCGATAGAGTTCCGCAAGCGTCTCAGACTGTGAGGATCCGTTCGACTATGTTGGTTCGTCTGCTTCACGGAGTCATTCTTCTTCCAAGCGGGATCAGAGGAAAGATGATCATTTTCCTAGATATCATTACTATCATTGCCATGCTAGTTGTCTCGTTTTTTTTCGCTATGTCTCTCTGCCTACCACCTATTAAATATCAGTCTCCCGACATTGCCATGAAAACCTCTAATCTTTCCACTACCCAGCAAACATTGTTTGGCTATGTTGTCGCTTGCTCAGTCTTTTAATAGCGTTGCTAGTTGCAGGTGCAGTTGCTTCCATGTGCCAACATGGGTTCCTTGCTATATCACCATATTATTGCTAATTAATTTAATACACCTATATACTTGGTAAAAGGTGGAAGGCTTGGCCTTCTAGCCTCGTGTTTTGTTCCACCTTTGTCGCCTTAGTTTCGGCTACCGGTGTTATGTTCCATAAATGAGAGCCCCTAACATGCTTGGGGTTGTTATGGGGACCCCCTTGACTTTCGTTTTGGGATAAAGCTCGTCTGGCAAGGCCCAACATTGATACTATATTTTCCCAACATAATAATTCTGTTAATACTGAAAACATAGGGCATCATGAACCCGAGGAGAAATTCAACATAATACAGTGGGGCCAGTGCTGCTGGTGCTGGTCCAAACTAGAACCGTTTGCGGGGCTAACCCGGAGCAACTCAGGAGATTTCTATCAGCCACCGTACGCTGTGCTTATTCATCGTGTCCTGAGAACGAGATACGCGGCTCCTATTGGGATTGTCGACACGTCGGGCGGCCTTGCTGGACTTGTTTTACCTTTCTCAAGCGTCTTGTGCGAGGGATTCCGACGATGCTTTGGGATATCTCGAGGTTGAGGTTTTCCAATAGGAACCCGAGGAGATCACGGGTTTCCCTGATCGAGGTCATTCCGTCGCACCATGTGGTAGCTTGTGATGGACTAGTTGGAGCACCCCTACAGGGTTAAATCTTTCGGAAAGTCGTGCCCGCGGTTATGTGACAAACGTGGAAACTTTGTTTAACACCCGGTTCTAGATAACTTGAAGTAACTTAATTAAAACTTGCCAACTGAGTGTGTAACCATGACTATCTCTACCATGAGCTCCTTCTCCGATCGAGGACACGGTGGGGTTATGTCTGACGTAAGTAGGTGTTCATGATCATTTATTTGATCATCATAGTTCACGTCCGATTATGCGTAGATCATCCCCATCTTTTATTCTTGTACTTGTAAGTTAGCCACTTCAAATAAATGCTTAGTCGCTTGTTGCAACCTCACCACTTAACCATACCTTACCCATTAAGCTTTACTAGTCTTGATAAATTTGAAAATAAGATTGGTGAGTCCCTGCGGCTCACAGATTACTACAACACCAGTTGCAGGTACAAGTAAAGAGCTACTTTGACGTGAGCGCGATGATTGTTCTATTTGAAGTTCCTTCTTCTTCTTCCTCATCGATTTAGGATGGGTTTCAGGCCGGTAGCCTGGGATAGCAAAGATGAACGTCATTCTTTTATGGTTTGTTTTCGTCCGTAGTCGGACCCTGCTCTTCTTCTTGATGATTGTATATTGTTGTATTGATATGATAATGATGTAGCTTGTGGCGAGTGTAAGCCAACTCCTTATACTCATATTTTCAGTACATGTACTTGTAACGATATCCATTCTTGTGAAAAGACGAGATGCGTTTCTATCCCTGTTGAGGCTCTCGCGCCAAAATAAAAATAGGGACGCATATTGGGCATTACACGCGAGTTCCACAAGCCCGTGCCCAGCCGTCCGCGTGCGCCCGTGCTCGCCACGCGAGCTCTCCGCGCGAGGCCATCCTCGCCTCGCTGCACGACTCCCCGCGCCAGGCCGTTCCTCGCCTCGCCGCGGCCGAGAGCTCCTCGCGCCAGGACGTCCTCGCCTCGTCACGGCCACAAGCTCCTGACGTCCTCCCCTTCTTGCCCCACCCCACTCTGGCCTTGCAGCGCTGCTGTGCAGAACGACATGCGCGTGCCCACGCCGGTGTCAGGCACAGAGGAGGGAAGAGATGGGAGTGGGGTGGGCGAACGAATGAAAAAAGGGAGGAAGGTGGGTGTGTGGGTGACAGGCGGGCTAGGTCCGGACACAAACGGACGAGGCGGGTGTAAAAAATGTCCATTTTATGTCTCCGTGTGATCAAATGTGATCTAAATTTGGTTCCGAAATTGGTCTGAACGAACACAGACCGGACGCAAAATAAAAACGAATCTCTGCGTTGGGTAATTATTTTTGTCCACACAAACTTAAATAAACATGAGCGGATGAAATTGGTCTCCGTGTTGGATTGCTCCTAGGAAGCAACTTTACTTTGGTATATTCCAAAGTGTTTCGGCATCTCGGCTGCCTTTCTCCCGTAGTCCCGTGCCCGCGCAATTCTAGTTGAGAAACCATCGGCGAGGAGGGCTTCTCACCCGCGAGACAGCTGTTCCCACTAACTAGCGTTCACATTCTTGCTTGCAACGTCGTAGTACACCATACCGGCACCGGTACCGGTGCACTCCTTTCTGCGTGGCGCCTGAGCAGCCCTCCCTTGTCGTCAAAGGTGCCGGTGGTGTCACGGGGCGTCGCGAGCGCACGCACCATGTCGCTGGCCGGCTGTGTCTTCTTCGCCGTGCCCGTGGAGGACTTGTAACCGATTTTGGTTGGCCGGCGCAGGTTTTGTTTGGTGTTGCCTGCCGTATGTGGAGACCAGCACAACGTTCCTCAACCTTATTTTCCGTTGCTTTCGACGCCTTGTTTTCAACAACCAGTAGTAGTACAATGAAAGGACGCTAGTTTTCAACGCTTACGATGTTCGTTTGATCTGCAATAGATCGATCAGAGCAATGTACGCACAGTACGCTGGTTGGGAAGGCGGCATCTTCCTAAGCTAAGGGCCTGTTCGGTAACCCACTAGCTCCACGAAATATTCAGAATCTGTGAAGCATTCAATCCCTTGTTCTGTAAATTTGAACTGCAGCCTGCTTCGCTCCACTCCGGTCCGCTCCGAAGCAGAGTTGTGGAGCGGAGGGACTCTGAACAGACACTAGGTTCCGAGCAATATTTTACACAAATAATCTGAGCTCTCTTGCCCATTATTTTTTGTGTCTCCATAAAAAAGTGCTCCTAAGAATGAGGCAATTACTGGCCCAACGGATATACTCTATTTTGTTTCTCTCGCACGGCTCAGCAAAATTGACATCACATACACCTTCAATCGACCTGATATGAACCGGTTCATGCATGCAATGCCTACAGCCCTGCATGACGATTAGTTAGGTGTGTTATTGGTTGCTGTCATCACATGCAATGCCTACAGCTCATGCTAGTTCCGATCAAGCTTTCCTACCAAGTCATCGACGAGATCTGATAGATGGGCGAGAAACGCAAGGTCTCACGTACCACGCTCGTAAACCCTCGTAGCACCCGTCAGATCAATTTTTGTGCGAGCCAGAGTCGTGCCTGGCCGGCTCAACTAAACAAGCGGCCAGTCCAAAACGCCGGCCTTCTATGATGTGCTGCCCATTTCTGCCACCTTTTCCCGCGCGCGGACGGGCCTCGCAAGCTTGCAACGGACAGCGCAGGGCGTGGTTGACCTGCATGCACGCGGGTGTCAACTGCCAAGCCACGGGCGTGGGACGCCCGCCGTCCACGCCCGCCCGTGCGCGCGCCGCGCCTGCCAACTGCCCGTTCGAACACACACTGGCACACGTACTACTGCAGGGTCTCCTGACACCGGCCGGCCACACGGGCCACAAAGTTATGGCCGCCTGAGCTGCATTCCTCGTGATGAACTAACCAAAGCCCTCCGTCTGATATTTCCTATGGCGCGCGGGTCCCGGCCGGCGCTATAAATTACCTAGCGAGCTCAGACATTCGATTCGACCAAAGAAAGCAGGGCAACGCAACGCAGCCACATCACCACCGCCGCGCACAGAGCTTCCTAGCTTTCGATCTCGAGGTGGACGTTCATGGAGACGATGGTGGCGAATGGCGGCGGGGAGGGTCGGGCGGCGGCGAGGTACGGGGACAGGGAGCAGCAGGGCGCGGGATGCGGGGGTGCGCGCCGCTTCCAGATGCCGCTGCACTACCCGAG
The DNA here is from genome assembly GCF_904849725.1 of Hordeum vulgare subsp. vulgare. Taxonomy (NCBI): domain Eukaryota; kingdom Viridiplantae; phylum Streptophyta; class Magnoliopsida; order Poales; family Poaceae; genus Hordeum; species Hordeum vulgare. Next base: position 120,017,130 of record NC_058520.1, read on the forward strand.
GTACACCAGGGAGAACTACGAGGCCATGCCCGAGTGGCAGCTCGACCGCCTCCTCTCTGACTACGGCCTCCCCGTCCACGGCAGCGTCCACCACAAGCGCAGCTTCGCCATGGGCGCCTTCCTCTGGGGCGCTGGCAACTGATCTGCCTGTCGGCCGTGCGCCTAATCTTCTCCCTCGACCATGGAGCAGCTCATGACTCACGTACGGTCGGTGGGCCGAGAGATGATGTGCGTGCTACTGTATTATCCGTATATGCAAAGATCGATTAGCTAGCTAGCTACGATGTTTTTTTTTTCGATATCGTTTCCATTTGCGTGCTATGACATGGCCTACGTACATGTCTGTATGATAATTTGGACGCGTTGATCTTTTGAATTTCAAGTACTACTAGCTAGCTAATTATGACTGATGTGTGGAACTGGATTGAGTATGTCTTAATGTATAGTTAATTTATGCCCTACGTGTATAATATTGCTCTGTGTATAGTTAGTTGTGTTTGAAAGTGCAGCATAACATCCGTGTGATCTATCTAAACTAGCATTCATTCTAATCTCGTGGTGCCTGAATAAGAGCATCTCCAATTAGATTCCCTACTCTCCTCATATGTCCAGGTGGACAGCCAGGACAGGCCTCGGCAGAAAAAGGCCACCTTACCGGACCCCAAATTCAACCCAAATGTATGGGCTGTCCGACACACCTAAAACAAAGCTCATATGCGGAGCATGTTAAAATAATTCGAGACACATGTCGATCTTCAAAGCGGCAGTGCTCGCATCAGAGGTCGTACTAGGTTTCCAGCACATGTGAGGAAGTTTTTTTCGCCCAAAGAAAAGGGTTTTGGAACAAAAGGGAAGATGGGCTACGTAGGAGTTGTTACGCTCGTACTGCAGATCGTATTGCATCTCCAGAATGTTGCCTACGCTCCAGAGGAGAAGGTGGCTGTTGAGTGCATAATTTGGAGCTAGATATTCGGCTTGGTTGTAGTCTGGTGCAAATGTCCAGCGACAGAATAAAGGAAAAAAACCTAATCTACACACGCCATATCGAGGTTTACCGGTGCGGCGGCTGAGCAGCAAAAGAAACCGAATCTTTTTCTCATGCATGCATGATGTCATCAAATTCATTCTAAATTATCAAAATTCAAAAAGTTTTATCTTTTAAACCATTAGTTCGATCGATGATCCGTTTTCGTCTTTGACTTTGTTTCGACGAAATCTTTAAAACTAGATCCCATGTCGATATGTTTCGACAATTTTTTTGTTTCTCGTACTTACCACATTTGTTGTACGTATTTGTCATATTATAAGTACTTGCTTGTCTGATAAAAAATAACTTAACCGTCGTATTTTTTAAAAATTGCGTATAAATATGACATCTCGACATAATCGAACGAGCAAGCACAAACAACATTTTTAGGACGATAACGTGTAAAAATTTGATAATTCAGCATATTTAAAACCGATGACCACAAGAAATCGTTTTTTTATATAATTGTTAGTAAATATGACAAGTCGGCATAGTTAAACTAGCAAGCACAAAAAATATGGCGAGTTTTTTTTATGATCAAACACAATTAAATATGATCGCCAAAAATCTATACATACAGTTGCCAAGTTGACAACTAAATTAATTAAATATGGCTACTAAGTGTCTCATAATCTAACAACTAAATAATAGTAATACCTATCGATGAAAAAAAAAGATGTGGAAACATGTCGACATGGGATCTAGTTTTGAAGATCTCGTTACGAGAAAGCTAACGGTGAAAAAGGATCGTCAATTGGATTTATAGTTCAAGAGATAAAACTTTTTAAAAATTCAACATTAAAAAAATCTATGCTAATGTCACGGTGATGGATTACCTTGCATGCATGGTGGTAAACCGCCGCATGGGGCTATGTAGTGCCCCCCCCCCCCCCCCCCCCGAATAAATATATGCAGTGCTTTCTAAACTAGCAATATCAAAGACATGTCCTCAATGGGTTCAGAAGTTCAGAAATATATGATGAGCTATGGCTGCAGTATCCTACCAGGTTTCGGATGGCAAACCGAAGCTGTTACGTGAGGAGCATACAAAGAGAATTATATCTGCATGGTGAGGCGTGAGGCTTATGAGATTCATCATTAGCTAGTCTAATTAGCAACCTGTTCGAATATTTTATTGTTCCTTTGTAGGCCCAAAGTTATTGTATGTAACCTTGCACAACCGAATTACCAGGGCATATCTTGTTCGGTTCAGGTTTAGAGTCCGTTTCCAAATGGCAAAGTCCAGCATACCTCTTAAATAACGAGGGTATGGCCGATTGAAAAGGCCCCAATCCATATTCATCAAAAACCAATCTACTTTTTTCTTACGTACTTTTTTCTCCATTGTTTCTCCTCCGTGCTTTAGCAACCCTGAAGCCCAGATCATCTTTGCCGTTTTGCGCTGAAAAGCGGCCATACTCCTCTACGAAATCGAGGAATCCTTTGTTGCTTTGCCGGAAAAGCATCCGTTCGTCGTCACGTAAGCATGACGATTATCGTGGTGTTGCGCAGCAATTTTGCATGGCAACACAATTGGTGACTCCGCTGGGGACAAAGAAGAACAAGAACACATACGCGATGGAAGCCGGATCTAAGAACGGAAGCGACTTCGGTGGACAACATCATCGCCGTCACACTCGACGATTCATCAGAGGAAGATCGGCGCGAGTTTGAGCGGGAGCTTGAGGAAGAGCAAACTGAAAGGAGAAGATTGAAGTTGGTTGGATATCAGAAGACAAGAAACAGCGTCGTCAAGAAGGTAGCCGCGCCGAGCCTTTCCCATCCGCTCGGCGTTGAGGTAAAAAAGACAACCGAAGAAATTGCTCATTTAATTGATGTGTCTGTAGCTAGTAAGTATGGTTTTGATTGACGAATACGGCACGTACAATTACTAAAGTTGTAGGTGCTAAATTTGAAGACTTTAAGGAGCAGCTTAATAGAGATATACCTCACCATGTCCGCTTAGTAGTGCTGAAAATTAACGACGAGAATTCTAGTAAAAAGCTGATGCCTCTAGAAAGTAATGAATTAAATAATTCACCCAGTGCATCGGCTAGTATTATGCAGCCTCGCTTTACTTTAAATAATAGTCAAGATTGCCGAAATTATGCTATCAGATCGGCCAATAATCGTGCTCCTAGTGTTACTGATCCTATTGTTTCAACTTCGGTCCCACAAAATTACAATAGCAATAACTGAAGTTCTAGCTTTAATCCAAATTTGCAGCAACCCTTTTATCAAACAGTAGCATATAATACGCTGCAGCCTGCCGGTACCGGCGTTCCGTATGGATCGGTACCTGATTCATATTTTAGTGGGTCTCCGTTACAAACTTCACATGCTCAAAATTGTTTGCCGGAGTTTCCTCCACGTGTTCCACATACCAATTCTTCACAGCCCAATGATAAAGATCAGCTTGCTAATATACTAAGAGAATTTGGTTTAGAACCTAAAGGTAGAGCACGTGTATATCAAAAGCCATACCCTGATTATTTTGACTCAACACCATATCCTCGTGGTTTTAGAATTGCAGATTTTGTTAGATTTACACGAGAGGATGGTAGAACGACTTTTGAGCATGTAGGGCAATTTTTGGCACAATGCAGTGAGGTCGGCACATCGGATGTTTATAGAGTTAAATTGTTTCCTTTATCTTTGTCCGGTACTGCATTTACTTGGTTTACCTCGCTTGCTCCTAATTCTATTTCAACATGGGCACAATTAGAGAAAAAAATTCATGAGTATTTTTATAGTGGTGAAACTGAACTTCGACTCTCAGATTTAACTATGGTTAGGCAGAAATATAATGAGCATGTTCATGATTATATTAGGAGGTTTAGAGATGTCAAAAACCGATGTTTTAGCTTGACCATAGCCGAAAAGGATTTAGCTGATCTTGCTTTTTCGGGTTTACTTACTCATATTAAGGATAAATTAGAAGGGCAAGAATTTTTAGATGTTACTCAAGTTTTGCAAAAAGATTTGGCTCAGGAAAACCGGGCTAAAGAAATTAAACAGTATAGCTGGTTTAAAGATAACAGGAATAAAGAAAAGGATAGTCATGCAATAAATGCTTTAGATCATGATAGTGATTCGGCTAGTGACAATGATGTTGACATATGTGTAGCCGAATGGGTTCAAGCACCAAAGTCAAAACCTTTTGCATGTCCTGCGTTGCAGCCTACACCTACTAAAAGGGATGAAATTAAGTATACTTTTGATGTTACTAAGTGTGATAGGATTTTTGATATGTTGCTCCAAGGAAAGTTAATTAGACTAAAAGAAGGTCATGTAATTCCATCTCGAGAACAATTGGGTAAAAGAGCTTATTGTAAGTGTTAGGGCATATTTATGCCTAAGTAATTTTGGTGATTGATGACAGTACCGTAAAAGACTAATTGTGTGCATTAAGCTTTCAGATAATACATGTCAACGGCACAAGACGATTTGTCACCCTCCGTGGAACAGAAGCACGGTGTCCTCTACTATTCTCTTGGTCTTTGAGTCGTAGGAACGTCGTACTATTAAGAGGGGATCCGTAGTGGAACGGTTTGGGTGGAATCAATTTTGCACGCACACACTTTATCTCCATCCCCTTTTCCCGGCAACTTTGGAGTTGTTCCCATCTCTTGTTTATCTCATCTTGAAAAAAGGTCCCCTAGCGGTAGTACCGCTGTCCCTAGCGGTAGTACCGCTAGCCCAAGCGGTAGTACCGCTAGAGTTGGCGGTAGTACCGCCCCTGGTCAGCGGTAGTACCGCTCCAGGAGTTTAGTACCGCCTTCCTTGCGGTTGTACTTCGTCGGACTTTTCGCTAAGACTTTCTTGGCGGTGGTAGGCCCGGTAGTGTCTTTGCACTACCATGGGATCAACGGTAGTACAGCTGTAGCCAGCGGTAATACAGCTGGAGTGCTAGTGGTAGTACCGCTGCAGCCAGCGGTAGTACCGCTGGAGTGGCAGCGGTAGTACCGCTGGGCTCGTGCTGTGAGTGGGAAAACGGTTGGATTTTCCCCCCACTATATAAAGGGTTCTTCTTGCTCAAGAACCCTACCTTTGACCCTCCCAAGCTCCATTGTTGCTCCCTAAGCTCAAAAGTGCTCGATCTCTCTCCCTAGCCAATCAAACTTGTTCATTTCCTAGGGATTGGTTGAGAAGGCCTTGGAACTCTTGGGTGTTTGAGCACCCTAGACGGTTGAGGTCACCTCGGAGCCACATTCCATTGTGGTGAAGCTCCGTGGTCTTGTTGGGAGCCTCCAAGCTTTGTGTGAAGTTTGCCCCAACCTTGTTTGTAAAGGTTCGCTCGCCGCCTTCAAGGGCACCTATAGTGGAATCACGGTACCTTGCAGTGTGTGAGGGCGTGAGGAGAATACGGTGGCCCTAGTGGCTTATTGGAGAGCATTGTGCCTCCACACTGCTCCAACGGAGACGTACTTCCTGTCAAAGGGAAGGAACTTCGGTAACACATCCTCGTCTTCATTGGTTCCACTTGCGGTTATCTCTAACCTTTACATTGTGTATGCTTTTGTTATTGACTATCTCTTGCTTGACTTAGTACTTTTAGTTGGTAGCATCATATAGGTTCACCTCCTCGTTGTCATTTTAGAGAACCTTTATGTTGCTAACCCTAACTTGCTAAGATAAATTAAAAAGTGGTGTTGCCTATTCACCCCCCTCTAGTCAACCATATTGATCATTTCAATTGGTACCAGAGCCACGTCTCTTTATTAAGGGTTTCACCACCCGAAGAGTATAGAAGATGATGAGGGAGTTCCCCGTGGGCAACCCGAGGCCATGGCCTTGACTTCGGTCACAAGGGACGACTTGAATACGGCTATGGCCGCCCTCAAGACGTCCTTGACGAACGAAGTCAAGACCATGCTCAAAGAGTTAATTGAGGGAATTAAAGGTTCTCCCGAACCGGCGTTGGTGGTTAAACCCGCCAACACAAATTCGGAGGCCAATTCCTCTAAGGAAATGGCTAAAGGTATGCAACCTTCTCCTCCTCTCGAAAATGATGGGACTCGAACTTATGCCTCAGTTCCACCTCCCATGGTCTATGGAGGACCTGTTCCCACACCGCGTCTTAACCCTGTTGGTCCTTCTCCTAAGCTTGTAAAGGGTGATTTTGCTAACTGGGTATTTTCTATTAAGTCTCATTTGAATCACAGCTCAACAAATCTATGGAGAATCATCGAGCAAGGCTACTATCCCCATGACTCAAGCAACCTCACTCCAAGAGAAGAAGCGGAAAATCAATATAATCACTCCGCATTGTTTATTCTCTAGTCCGCAGTAACTCCTGAAGATCTTCCTCACTTGCGCCCCTTCACTCTGGCTAAGGATTGTTGGGAGCACATTATGGTGTTGTACAAGGGAAGCTCAAGCATTCAATGGTCCAACTATGAAGTGGTACTTGATAAGGCCGATGAGTTTGTGATGAAGGAAGATGAGGACCCTCGTGATCTCTGTCGAAGGGTGACTGCTATTGCTGTGGCTCTCAAGGATCATGGGAGCAAGGATGTGGATGATACATGGGTCAAGCGCAAGTTTCTCAAGGCCATCATGCCTTTCAACAAAGCCATGTCATCAGTCATTCGCCAACGACCAGATTTCCACTCCTTGTCTTCCATTGAGGTGTTGGATGAATTCATTGCAATGTCAATCATGAACGAGACAGCTCACAATTGAAAAGGACGTGGATGTCGCCTAGAGGGGGTGTGAATAGGCGCTTTAAAATAATTAAGGTTTAGGCTTGAACAAATGCGGAATAAAACTAACGTTTAATATGTCAAGCACAAAACCTACAAACAACTAGGCTCACCTATGTGCACCAACAACTTATGCTAAGCAAGATAAACAACTAAGTGATAGCAAGATATATTACAATAAACAATATGTCTATCGCAAAGTAAAGTGCATAAGTAAAGGGTTCGGGTAAGAGATAACCGAGGCACGGGGAGACGATGATGTATCCCGAAGTTCACACCCTTGCGGATGCTAATCTCCGTTAGAGCGGTGTGGAGGCACAATGCTCCCCAAGATGCCACTAAGGCCACCGTAATCTCCTCACGCCCTCGCACAATGCAAGATGTCGTGATTCCACTAAGGGACCCTTGAGGGCGGTCACCGAACCCGTACAAATGGCAAACCTTGGGGGCGGTCACCGAACCCGTACACGTGGCAACCCTTGGGGGCGGTTACCGGTACCCGTACAAATTGCTCGGGGCTATCTCCACAACCTAATTGGAGACCCCGACGCTTGCCCGGAGCTTCACACCACAATGATTGAGCTCCGAGACACCACCAAGCTTCTAGGATGCCAATGCATCCACGAAGAACAATATCTAGGGTACTAAGTACCAAAGGTAGTAAGCTTCTCAACTTCTCACTTCCACGTATCACCGTGGAGAACTCAAACCGATGCAACAACAAAAGCTATGGCAAGAACACACGAAGTGGTCAAGTCCCTCACACTCAAATCCCTCCACAACAATAAAAGCTATGGATAAATATGAGAGGAAGAACAAGGAGCTCACAAAGAACTCCAAGATCTAGATCCAAGGGGTTCCCCTCACATAGAGGAGAAAGTGATTGGTGGAGATGTGGATCTAGATCTCCTCTCTCTTTTCCCTCAAGACCAAGCAAGAATCACTGGAGGGATTGAGAGTTAGCAAGCTCTAAGAATGTCAACAATGGAGGTAGAACAAGAGCTCAACGAATGGATAAAGCCAAGGGGAAGAAGACCCCCTTTATATAGTGGGGGAAGGAATCAGACCATTACCCCCACTCTCTGCCCGAGCTCCAGCGGTACTACCGCTCGCTGCAGCGGTACTACCGCTAGCACTCCAGCGGTACTACCGCTGACTGCAGCGGTACTACCGCTGGCACCCCAGCGGTACTACCGCTGGCCCCAGCGGTACTACCGCTGGGCCCCTGGTAGTGCAAAGGCACTACCACCGCCAAGAAAGTCTTTGCAAAAAGGCCCGTCCACGAACAACCGCTAGGCAGGCGGTACTAAGCTCCTGGAGCGGTACTACCGCTGACCACGGGCGGTACTACCGTCAGCCAGCAGTACTACCGCTAGGGCCAGCGGTACTACCGCCAACTCTAGCGGTACTACCGCTAGGTCCAGCGGTACTACCGCTCGCCATTGAAACATCCATAACTTTCGCATACGAGCTCCGAATCGAGTAAACCCAAGCTTGTTGGATTCAGGACGGCAAGAGCTATCCAAACAGCAACCATGCAGATATGAAAATGCCAATGATATAGAGATGTGAGTCCTCTATGAATGAAGAACCGGCAAAAACTCCAACATCGAAAACATCATAGTAGATGCATATGGACTCCGTTTTCGATGAACTCGAGCTTGTCACGAAGATGACCATAAGCTCTAAAACTCACAAAGAGAAACACCAAACAAGAACCAAGAAGTATGATGCAAGGATGCAAATGGTTTGAGCTCTCAACGAACGATACGATCAAGCTACTCACTTGAGAGCCCCCCTTGATAGTATAGCAATCTATCCTAAACAGAAAACCTATCAAGGGCAAACCTATACCTTGCACCTCGTCCTCTTGAGCTAGATGATGATGATCTTGGCTTCCTCAAGATGGACCACCTTTCTTGATTGCGTTGGCTTGATGAAGACTAATTGATTGCTCCCCCATACTCACTATGGGTGAGCCACTCTTCAGCATATCTTCACAAGTCCATTGCCACCACAATGGACGGCAAGCTTCAAGCATGATATCTTCGTGCTGATCCACTTGAACTTGCACATCGCAATCTTGATGAAGATCACAACTTGACGTCATACTTCATGGGTTGTATGAGATCTTCCCTCTGACGCAAGCCCATGGAAACACACCTAACCCCCACATAGAACTCTCACGAAGACCATGGGTTAGTACACAAACATGTAATGGACAATGCTTACCATACCATGGGATCACTTGATCCCTCTCGGTACATCTTGTACGCTTTGTGTGTTGATCATCTTGATTTACTCTTTGTCTGAGATCTTGATCAACCATGTGTCTCTATGACCATTCTTTGGATAATACCTTGAATACCATCTTGGTCATCATATAAACTCCTTGAACCCAACAGATGGACTTCAAGAAGTGTCTATGGACAAATCCTATAAATGTGACTTAAGGCAACCATTAGTCCATAGGAATTGTCATTAATTACCAAAACCACATATGGAGATATATGCTCTAACAACAATGCACTTGCTCGAGTTCGTTCAAAGACAGCTTCACCCAACCTTGCTTTAAAGGCAAAAGTTGCTTCTGAAGAAGAAGAACAGGATGAGGAAGAGGAGAGCTGCCCTGAAGACACTAAGTATGCTTATCACGAGCACATGGCTCTTGCGTCAAGGCAATTCTGGGGCAACAAGAGGAACTCAAGACCCAACTTCACCAAGAACAACTCAAGTGGGTTTAAATCCAAGCAACGAGTTAGGACATGCTATAACCGTGGTAATGTGAATCTCCCTATGAGAAGAGGGAAGACAATGGGGGCAAGCTCATTCGCAAAGTCAAAACCAAGTCTTTCCCAAACAAGAACAACTTTGTGAAGAAACCCCACCCAAAGGGTATGGTGGCACTTGAAGAGTACCCCTCCGATGATGATGACGATGACGATATGGTGGCAACTGCAACTGTCGCCATTGCCACCTTTTCTCCCAAGAATGTGTCTCTCTTCAACGCCCCCAACGATAACCACATCGCCAAGTGCCTCATGGCCAAAGGTATCGATCAGGTAACCCCCATCATTAAGACCAACATCACTACTGGTCCTTCATTGTTGAATTGTGTTGATAATAGTGATGTTGTGGAACTTAATGAGCATGATCTTGACAAATTTCTGTGCACGATCAAGGGAGAACCCAAGAATCACTTTGTTGCTCTCTTGGAACAACTCGGTGAGGCTAATGACCTCATCGAGTCTCATGAGGAGACCATCTCCGAGCTTCAAGGACATAGTCGTGACTATGCCGATGAGATTGATGAACTATCTATTGCACTAGAAAAGGAGCGCACTCTTAGTTTGGCTCTTGAGGAGTCATACAACGATGACTGCGCTAAAGTACAAAAGAAACTAGATCATGCTACTATTCTTACTCGTATGCTTAAGTATGAAAAGGATGCTCTTGGGGTTGGCCATGACAGACTCAAAGTGGAGTTTGACACACTTGACAAGGCTCACAAGGTCTTGAAAGGTGCTCATTTCTCCCTGAAAGAGTCTCATGATCAACTCCAAGCAAAGCTTACCAAAGAAATCTCTACGTGTCCTCCTTTCGTTTTAATTGATAATGCTTGTACAACTAACCATTGTTGTGAGCATGTACATCTTGTGGAGGAAAATGTCAAGTTGAAGGAGAAACTTGAGAAGGGCCTTGTGTCATGCATCCAAGGCGAGAAGAACCTGAACGACCTCTTGAGCAATCAAAAGGGTGTGGTAGGAAAGGAGGGACTTGGACTTACATCCAAGTCAAAAAGAAAAAGGAAGAACAGGAACAAACGATCCCCTACCCTCATGGACATCTTTGTCAAAGAGGACGAAGGGACTCAGGAGGTGAACAGGAACAAGGTGGACAATGGTAGCGTCGGGAAGGGCAAAACCATTCCTACCAACACAGCCGGAAAACTCAATCCTTCCTATGTTTTATGTCATGCTGGTGATGGGCATGTTTATGCCAGATTTGTTGGTTCTTACTATGAGTCCATTGAATGGGCTATTTGGGTTCCTAAGACCCTTGTCTCTAACATTAAAGGACCCGTTCAAAAATGGGTACCTAAAACCAAGCATTGATCTATTGCAGGAGTTTGCTTCCGGTGGGGTGTCATGGTTGCTCGATAGTGGAGCAACAAATCATATGACCAGAAGCAAGGACTTAGTGGTGGATGTGCATCCTTCTCCATCTATGCCCACCCATGTCCAATTCGCCGATGCATCATCGTCAAAGGTATGGGGATTTGGTAAGGTGGTCATCTCTCAAGAGTTATCTATTGAGAAGGTCATGCTTGTTGAGTCCCTTGCTTACAATTTACTTTCGGTTCGTCAACTTGCAATGATGGGTTTTTTCACATTCTTTAATCTTGATATTGTGGTCCTTTTATGGAGCAGGACTCTTAAAGTAGCCTATGTTGGGATGTCGAAAATGGTCTCTATGTGGTGAACTTTTCAAAGCGACCCACTAAGACTGCGACTTATCTAATGGCTAAAGTTGATGTGCGATGGCTTTGGCATCGCCGACTAGCTCATGTCAATATGAGATCTTTGCGAAGTCTCCTCAAAGGGGACCATATTCGTGGACTAACGAATGTGAGTTTTGCCAGAGATCGTGCTTGCAGTGCCTGCATTGAAGGAAAGATTCATGAAACTGCTCATCGTCCAACGACTCTCATTTACACTAAGAGGCCATTGGAGCTCCTTCATATGGATCTCTTCGGTCCTCCATCATTTGATAGTCTTGGGGGCAGAAAGTACTTCTTGGTGATTGTTGATGACTAGTCAAGATAGACCTGGGTATATTTCTTCAAGAGGAAGAGTGAGACTCAACAAACTTTCATCAACTTTTCTAATGAAGCTCAACGTCAACATGAAGCAAAGATTTTGATGATTAGAAGTGACAACGGCACCGAGTTCAAGAATTACACCTTGGATGAGTTTCTAGGTGATGAGGGAATAAAACATCAATATTCAGCACCATATACTCCTCAACAAAATGGTGTGGCGGAAAGGAAGAACCGGACATTGATGGATGCTGCAAGAACAATGATGGCAGAATTCAAATCTCCATATAACTTTTGGGCTGAAGCCATCAACACAGCATGTCATGCGTCAAATCGGCTCTATATCCGCAAAGGCTTGAACAAGACCCCATATGAGATTCTCACCGAAAACAAACCCAATCTCAAGTACTTCCGGATATTCGGTCGTAAGTGTTTCATTCTCAAGAAAGGTGCACGTTTAGCTAAATTTGATTCTAGAGCACAAGAGGGCATCTTTGTTGGTTATGCTACAAACTCTCATGCTTACTGTGTCCTCAACAAGTCCACCGGGCTCATTGAGGAGACATGTGATGTGGAGTTTGATGAAAATAATGGCTCCCAAGTGGAGCAAAATGGTCTTTGTGATGTAGGTGATGAAATTCCTCCCCAAGCCATAAGAAGAATGGGGATTGGTCAAATACTCCCCATTGAGGAACCCCTTGTGGCCGAAGGAGAAGGACAATGCTCTACTCAAGTGGAGCCATCATCCTCACAAGCCCCACACGCTTCCGATGAACAAAAAGGAGACCCACAACCAGTTGAACAAGCTCAAGGACAAGATCAATTGCTCAAAGATGGTGATGTATCCCATGATGTACAAGCGCTTACCCAAGGTTCTGAACCTGCTCAAGATCAAGATCAAGTGCAACTACAAGATCCAGACCAAATAGAAGCACAAGATCAAGATCAAGAGCAACCACAAGAACAAAGACAAACCAGTGAACCTGCTCAAGTCGAAAACCAAGTTGATCAGGATGTTGTCTCTCAATTCCCTTCTGCAGCGCCTAAGAGGGCTACTGGTGCCAAGGGAGGTTCAAAACGCAAGGGCAAGCAAAGTAATCAAGTCGATGCTCCCCAGTTATCTAATGCAGAACTCTTGGAGCGTCGCGCAACCAAGATTGCAAACAAGCTAAGAGTCAAGTCACATCTTATGAAGAATCTGCTTGGCAGTTTGAAAAGGGGAGTATCCACTCGTCAACAAATTTGGAATTATTGTGAGCATCACGCGTTTGTTTCGTATTATGAACCTCAACAGGTACAGGAGGCGCTCGATGATGAGGATTGGTTTATGGCTATGCATGAAGAACTCAACAACTTCGAGTGTAATCAAGTCTGGAATTTAGTGCCAAGACCAAAGGAGGAACATAATGTCATCGGGACCAAATGGATCTTCAAAAACAAGCAAGATGCCAATGGGATTGTGATTCGAAACAAGGCAAGATTGGTGGCTCAAGGCTACTCCCAAGTCGAGGGTATCGACTACGGTGAAACCTTTGCCCCTGTTGCTCGTCTAGAATCTATTCGCATGCTGCTTGCATTTGCTTCTCATCATAATTTCATATTACAACAAATGGATGTGAAAAGTGCTTTTCTTAATGGTCCTTTAAATGAGTTGGTCTATGTCAAACAACCCCCAGGGTTCGAACATCCCAAGCTCCCCAATCATGTGTACAAACTTAATAAGGCACTCTATGGCCTTAAACAAGCCCCACGTGCGTGGTATGAGTACCTTACTGAGTTGTTACAAGATCGTGAGTTTGAAATTGGGAAGATAGATCCCACTCTTTTTACTAAGAGGGTCAAAGGGGATTTGTTCATATGCCAACTATATGTTGATCATATCATTTTTGGTTCCCCTAACGAATCTTTCAATGAAGAATTTGCTGCACTAATGACCGAGAAATTTGAGATGTCTATGATGGGTGAGTTGAAGTTCTTCCTCGGATTCAAGATTAAACAAGGCTTAGAAGGGACCTTCATCAAACAAGCCAAGTACAGTCAAGACATGCTCAAGAGGTTCGAGCTAGAGGATGTCAAGCCGGTCAAGTTTCCCATGCCAACAAGATGCAAGCTTGACAGTGATCCCAATGCTAAAGCAGTGGATCAAAAGGTATATCGCTCCATGATTGGATCCCTTCTTTACCTTTGTGCATCTAGACCGGATATTATGTTGAGTGTAGGGATTTGTGCATGGTTTCAATCTGCACCAAAAGAGAGTCATTTCATGGCTATTAAGCGAATCTTTCGATATTTGGCTCATACCCCAAACTTTGGTCTATGGTATCCCAAAGGAGAAAATTTCAACCTAGTGGGCTATTCTGACTCAGATTGGGCACGAGACTGTGTGGAGAGGAAGTCAACTTCTGGAGGATGCCAATTCCTTGATCGTTCACTGGTAAGTTGGTCTTCAAAGAAGCAGAATTGTGTCTCATTATCTTCCACCGGAGCTGAGTATGTGGCAGCTGCAAGTTGTTGTGCACAGTTGTTGTGGATGAGGAAAACTTTAAAGGATTACAGTGTCACTTGTGACAAAGTGCCTCTTCTATGTGACAATCAAAGTGCTATCAAGATTTCCCTCAACCCGGTGCAACATAGCAAGACCAAGCACATTGATATTCGCCATCACTTCATTCGTGAACATATCAAGGAAGGTGATATTGAGGTTCACTTCATCAACATGGAAGAGCAACTTGCAGGTATTTTCACTAAGCCCCTAGATGAAGCAAGGTTCCGGGAGTTAAGGCATGAGCTAAATATCATTGATTCAAGTAATGTGGATTGAAACTAGGCACTTTGCACCTCACTCTGCATGAGATCCAATTCTAGGTGTAGGTATGGACATAGGGGGAGTGTAGTTCTCTCAATGAACTTTCCCTCCCCCCATTATGCATAAATCGATCAAGTCTTTCACTTTGGCCATTATTCAATGGCACTTGTGCTTCAAAGACGAGCGTTGGTCATGAACCCAAGGATAATTCTTCGCGGTGTCATACCTTTGCCTCAAACATATGTGGCCTCGGCCACCGCCCCCACCTTTCTCTCGTATGGAAGAAAGGTTACAAAATGACTAGTCAGTATATCTTGCTGGTGTTATCCTTTTTTTTACTGACTAGTCGTTGCCCACTTCATTTCCATAAGTTCCTATGTCTCGTTGTGCCTTCTTGAGCGTTACTACCGCCAGGGGTAGCGGTACTACCGCCAGGGTTGGCGGTACTAGCTCCAGGACCCCAGCGGTACTACCGCCAGGGGTAGCGGTACTACCGCCAGGGTTGGCGGTACTAGCGCCAGGACCCCAGCGGTACTACCGCCCGGGGTAGCGGTACTACCGCCAGGACCCCAGCCTATCACGACTTGACTAGGGCTTTTTAGGGTTGTCTCAAGGGGGAGCGGTACTACCGCTAGGACAGCGGTACTACCGCTAGGACCCCAGCGGTACTACCGCCAGGGGGAGCGGTACTACCGCTAGGACCCCAGCGGTACTACCGCCAGGGTGAGCGGTACTACCACTGGGCCCGTACCCATTGGACTATATAAAGGAGGGGGAGCCCGTTTTTTTTTCTTGCCCTGTTTCTTCTTCCTCGTGGTTCTCCCTTCCTCTACTCCGAACTCACCCTGTTTGGATCTCTCTCTCCGGAGCCCCTTCTCTCCCTTGAGTTGGAGGGTTTGCTCCTCTCCTCCTTCCTCCGTCAAGTGTCATGGATGCCGGTAAAGCTCCTCTCCTTCTTCTCTTGGTTGGTGTTTTCTTGCTCTAGGGTTAGGAGCTTGGTGATTTGGATCCATGGCTATTATTTGTGCTTAGTTTTTGGATGGAACGAAGGAGATATCTTAGGGGAGTTTAGGTTTTATGATTCATTGCAATTATTTTGACATGCCCTAGTTCTCCATGTTTTAGATCGAGTAGTTCTTATCATACTTCTTATGGATTTGATCTAAAACTTGAATCCCCTTGACTAGGCATGTCTCCATCTAGATGATCTCAAGGTCCCCATGTGTTAGGGCTATGGTGTTTCTTGTAGTGAGTTTATTTATTAGTTGTGGATCTCTTGAATCAAGTCTAGCAGTTTTTGTGGGTTTCTATATATTTAGATCTGAAAGTCAACTCCCTAGCGGTACTACCACCAGCCTGGCGGTACTACCGCGAGGACCCCAACGGTACTACGCCAGGGGTAGCGGTACTACCGCCAGGAGGATATTTTTCTTATTCTCATTTCTTTTTCTTTGTGTTTGGCAACGTGTGTTTCTTCTTATGATTCTTTTGACCATTGCCTTGACTCCTCATGTCACTCTTTTTTGGTGTGTGTGTCTTGTGTGTCACAGGTGGTGTTCGCCGCTCGTATCCCGCACGTAACACCCAACCTAAGCAGTATCGCACTTCCGAGGCTCCAGAGGGTTCCGCCACTTCCGGTCGGACTCCCAAGAAGAGGTCCTTCAAGAAGACTGGTACCAAGAACAAAGGGATCAACGTTCGCACTATGCCCCCTAGGGATTTTCTGGCATTCCGCACCCGCAATCCCTATGTTGAAGACAAGGCTTAGATTAAGAACATCGAGCATGTTTGGTCACGGGATCACTGCATGATCTATCGTGACATCATCAAGCCCTTCAAGAAGATATTTGTCCCAGTACACTGGATTGACCTTGCTCACCTTCGGCGGAATCCAGACTACTTTGGCGAGGCTCTCTCCTTGATTGAAAAGCTTGGCCTTACAGAGATCATCACCTTCACACAAGACTTTGATCCAGATGTTTTGGCCCAGTTCTATGTCACTATTCACTTTGCACCTGATGACATGCCCACCATGACTTGGATGACCGGTACTCAGAAGATGACTGGTTCCTGGACAGAGTTCATGCAGTTTCTCGAAGTCGACTTTCAGGGGGACGAAACTATTCTTGGGATGCGTCCTCATGCTCCTTCTTCATCTACCGCCACCCCCAAGGACAGGCTGCAACAACATTACATCAAGAAAGGTGTGCTCCGCACGCATCTGGATATCATGCATCGGGTCTTCCGCAACTCTCTATTTCCTCGTATTGGCAACTTTGACGAGGTGCATGGTCATCTAGCTGAGATGCTTCTGCTATGTGAGGAGGCTAGGACTAAGGATACTGCGCCTCTCAATATTGCCCATGTGATATTCAATGAGCTCTGGAACTGCATCATGAACCGCAAGGTTCCCATCTACGGGCCCTACTTGTTTGCCTATATTCAGAAGAGGTGGCACGATGTATATCTGGTAGATCCCTTCCCTATTCAGGCTGACTATTTTGTGCATGATCCTATCAAGCTCCGTATCAAAGACAAATGGGCCAACCCATCAACTTCTTCTCAGCACATGGACACGGACACAGAGACTGCTGCTGGAGGAGGACCTGCTTCACAAACCCGCTCTTCTGCTATGCCATCTTGGCCAATGAAACTGAAGGATCAAATGAAGACTCTCTTCTGTATGCAGGCCAAGGGACAATATCAGTCTCATGTGGCCCAGAAGGAGAACCGTCAAAGGCATAAGCGTGTCTTAAGGACCCTTGATGTGGCTATCTCAAGCGGCTCAGAGGACGACATCACTCCAGAGTCTGATTGGATGAGGGCTCAAGGTTATCAGTGGACTGGGTCTGATGCTGAGGAGGAGGCTTCTGAGGAGGACATTGAGGAGGAGCAGGATGAGCAGGATCCGGATGCCACGGACGCGTCTCGGGATGATGAGGATGCGGAGTGACCACCTATGTCGTTAGGTGTGCCCCTTTTTGGTGTCTTGTGCCAAAGGGGGAGAGAGTCTAGGAGCTGGATTTGCGCTTTGCTTTAGCTTTGCTTATCTTTATCGTGTTTGCTCTGAACTTGGTTTGATCGTATTTGCTATCTTTGCTTTGCGTGATGTGAGACTTGGTCTTATTGTGAGACTTATTTTTATCATATGATGTGAGTCATATGCTCTTCAATTATCTCTATTATTTATCTTTATGTTCACATGCTCTCTACTGTGCAAATCCGGTATTGTCATCAGTCCACCAAAAAGGGGGAGATTGTTAGGGCATATTTATGCCTAAGTAATTATGGTGATTGATGACAGTACCGTAAAGGACTAATCGTGTGCATTAAGCTTTCAGATAATACATATCAACGACACAATACGATTCGGCACCCTCCATGGAACAGAAGCACGGTGTCCTTTACGGTTCTCTTGGTCTTTGAGTCGTAGGAACGTTGTACTATTAAGAGGGAATCCGTAGTGGAAAGGTTTGGGTGGAATCAATTTTGCACACACACACTTTATCTCCATCCCCTTTTCCCGGCAACTTTGGAGCTGTTCCCATCTCTTGTTTATCTCATCTTGCAAAACGGTCCCCTAGCGGTAGTACCGCTGTCCCTAGCGGTAGTACCGCTGGCCCCAGCGGTAGTACCGCTAGAGCTGGCGGTAGTACCGCCCCTGGTCAGCTGTAGTACTGCCTTCCTTGCGGCTGTACGTCGTCGGACTTTTTGCTAAGACTTTCTTGGCAGTGGTAGGCTTGGTAGTGTTTTTGCACTACCATGGGATCAGCAGTAGTACCGCTGCAGCCAGCGGTAGTACCGCTAGAGTTGCAGGGTAGTACCGCTGGGCTCGTGCTGTGAGTGGGAAAACGGTTGGATTCCCCCCCCCCACTATATAAAGGGTTCTTCTTGCTCAAGAACCCTACCTTTGACCCTCCCAAGCTCCATTGTTGCTCCCTAAGCTCAAAAGTGCCCGATCTCTCTCCCTAGCCAATCAAACTTGTTGATTTCCTAGGGATTGGTTGAGAAGCCTAGATCTACACTTCCACCAAGAGAAAATTGATTTCCCCACTAATCCCTTGCGGATCTTGTTACTCTTGGGTGTTTGAGCACCCTAGACGGTTGAGGTCACCTCGGAGTCACATTCCATTGTGGTGAAGCTCCGTGGTCTTGTTGGGAGCCTCCAAGCTTTGTGTGGAGTTTGTCCAACCTTGTTTGTAAAGGTTCGGTCGCCGCCTTCAAGGGCACCTATAGTGGAATCACGGTACCTTGCATTGTGTGAGAGCGTGAGGAGAATACGGTGGCCCTGTGGCTTATTGGGGAGCATTGTGCCTCCACGCCGCTCCAACAGAGACGTACTTCGTGTCAAAGGGAAAGAACTTCGGTAACACATCCTTGTCTTCATTGGTTCCACTTGCGGTTATCTCTAACCTTTACATTGTGTAAGCTTTTGTTATTGACTATCTCTTGCTTGACTTAGTACTTTTAGTTGGTAGCATCATACAGGTTCACCTCCTTGTTGTCATTTTAGAAAACCTTTATGTTGCTAACCCTAACTTGCTAAGATAAATTAAAAAGTGGGCGTTGCCTATTCACCCCCCCCTCTAGTCAACCATATCGATCCTTTCAGTAAGTATCACGATTAATTTTCTCATTCTACTAATGAGTGTAATGTGTTTCGTCGACAGGTGCAATCGGCCATTAGTGACGGACGATTGATATTTGCAGAAAATTCTACAATGAAGCTTGATAGTGATCCTTTTCCTATTAATGTGATCGAGTTTCAGAACAAAAAGGTGCTTATTCCGTCGGATCAGACCAAATCCACTGAAGGGAAAAACGTTATCATTGACAATAATGCTGCGCCGAGAATGATCAAACCAAGAAATCCAGAGGTGGGAGTGTGAAAAGTCAATGGAGGAAGGAAGCAAGCTCCAAAAATAAAGCCGACAGTTAGTATGTTGTTGGAGAAATACACTTCACGCAGGTCCGGCAATGCATTTAATTGGCTTGTAGGCGTTAAGCGTCCTAGGTCTCCTTCTGGACATGGCGGTCACGAGCAATGGCGAGGAAATTCATATGACCAGCGGCCATATTTTGCAATGCAGCCAGCATATTGGGGCGGTGCACCTCCTATGTATCCTCAGTTTCATCCGTGGGGTTTTAATCCATGGGCGCCTATTATTCGGGACCAGCAGGTTATTGTCAGTCGGGGTGGGCTCCATCGGAACCAGTTTATAGAAAACCTGTGTGACAAAAAAGCTCGTTTTAATCAGGATCATCGACCACGTGATGCAATTGTCGTTCAAGGGAACCGATGTCCCGTGCATAATACGGATCGCAGGAATTATAGTGGTGGCCGCAAGCTCACTTGGGTGCCTAAGCTTGTGAAGGGTTCAGATGATTTAAATGCAGGTCATGATCTGACAGGTGGGCAGAATCAGTTTGCTAAAAGTGTTCAAAATAATGCTGAAATAAGAAGCGGCCTAGTTTAGAGTAGAGGTGCTAATGAAGAAGTGAAAGGTTCTGATGATACAATCGTTGCTTCTTCTAGCTCTAGTCCAAAAGGTGGTTCCATTAATATAACTGATCAGGCCATGAGTAGCATCAGCGTGCATCCACTAGTTGGTCTCCTCGAATTGTTTTTGGCACAATTAACTTACCAAGCGTCAATGCTTCTAATTTGGAGCTTGTGCACCTGTGCATACACGTTTAGACAAGGAAGTAGTACGTGTTGGTGCTAGTGGGTCGGCTGACGCCTCTGCCGATTTGCATGTAAGCTACGAAGGGAGATTTAGAGCCGGTGGCACATTTGATCAGCGGAATATTTCTTCGGACAGGTGCAAATTATTTGCACCAAAAACTGCAGTTCGTCAGTACAGGCCGAGAGATTCGGGGGGGGGGGGGGGGGGGGGGGGGCGGAATTAAGTCAGTCGTTCCTGGAACCAAACCGGGACCTCGGTGGTGTCTGATACGTCTCCAACGTATCTATAATTTTTGATGTTATTATTTTGTCAAACTTTGGATGTTTTGCATGCATTTTATATATTTTTGGAGACTAACTTATTAACTCAGTGTTAAGTGTCAGTTCCTGTTTTTTTCATGTTTTTTACCCCTTTCAGAGGAGATTTTGAAACAGAATCCAAACGAAAGAAAATCTCCGAAAAGTTTTTTTTCCGGAACGGAAGAAGATCGGGAAGCTTGGGAGCCCAGGCAGGGGAGCCTCAGGGCCCCACAAGCCCCCACCCCGCGGCCAGGGGGGTAGGCCGCGCCACCCAGGCTTGTGGGCCCCCTGAGGGCCTCCTGACCTAGGGGTTGCGCCTATAAATTTCCTAAAAATCCCAAAAAAATCAGGAGATCATCGAAATTACTTTTCCGCCGCTGCAAGCTTCTGTCTCCGCAAGATCCCATCTAGGACACGTTCTGGTGCCGTGCCGGAGGGGGGATTCGGACACGGAGGGCTTCTTCATCAACACCATGATCTCTCCGATGATGCGTGAGTAGTTCACCATAGACCTACGGGTCCATAGCTAGTAGCTAGATGGCTTCTTCTCTCTCTTGGATCTTCAATACAAAGTTCTCCATGATCTTCATGGAGATCTATCCGATGTAATCTTCTTTTGCGGTGTGTTTGTCGAGATCCGATGAATTGTGGATTCATGATCAAATTATCTATGAATCTTATTTGAGTTTCTTCTGATCTCTCTTATGCATGATTTCATATACTTGTAATTCTCTTCGAGTTGTGGGTTTTGTCTGGCCAACTAGATCTATGATTCTTGCAATGGGAGAAGTGCTTGGTTTTGGGTTCATACCGTGCGGCGACCTCACCCAGTGACAGAAGGGGTAGCGAGGCAAGCATCATGTTGTTGCCATCAAGGGTAAAAAGATGGGGTTTTCATCATTGGTTTGAGATTATCCGTCTACATCATGTCATCTTGCTTAAGGCGTTACTCTGTTCGTCATGAACTCAATACACTAGATGCATGCTGGATAGCGATTGATGTGTGGATTAATAGTAGTAGATGCAGAAAGTATCGGTCTACTTGTCTCGGACGTGATACCTATATGTATAAATCATTGCCTTAGATATCGTCATGACTTTGCGCGGTTTTATCAATTGCTCGACAGTAATTTGTTCACCCACCGTGATATTTGATATTATGAGAGAAACCTCTAGTGAACACTATGGCCCCCAGGGTCTACTCCACACCATATTTTCAGCCTTATACTTTTTACTTCGTTGCACTTTCCACCTTCAGATCTCACTTTGCAAACAATCTTGAAGGGATTGACAACCCCTTTGAAGTGTTGGGTGCAAGCTTGTTTGTGTTTGCGTAGGTACTCTGGACTTGACGAGGCCCTCCTTCTGGATCGATACCTTGGTTCTCAAACTGAGGGAAATACTTACTGCTCCTGTGCTGCATCACCCTTTCCTCCTCAACGAAAAAACCAACGCAAACCAGAGAAGTAACAAGAAGAATTCCTAGCACCAAGGAAGGACTTCTGTTGCTGCAGCAGTGTCCGACGGGATTAACACACACACAGAAACGCTGAGTACAGCGGCTGCGAGCACTGGAGATCAGGGAAGAAATAGTTGAGAAGAAGCGTGATGAGATGTTTAATCAAGAAAGGCCAATGGCCCCTACAAAAACTTGGAAGGAGAAGCGCATCGTGGCGGAGGAGAATAGAGCCGCCGATGACACAACGAGCGACATTGCAGATGAGACATCGAATGGCCTCGCGGATGACACGGTTGGCAGCGACAACTCAGAAAACAACGATGATATACTTAGTGACATGGATGTTAACATGGTGTTTGCTTTACCTGCTGAATTTCGAGTGCCCGAGGTTGAAATTTCAGAACTTGTTCTTGTTGCAAAAAATGCTATGTTTGAGAAGCCCGAGAAGCCCGAGCAGCATCTGAAACCATTATTCATCAGGGGTCATATCGATGGTAAGCCTATTGGTAGCATGCTTGTTGATGGCGGTGTCGGGGTTAATATTATGCCTTTTTCGATTTTTTTTCTAAGTTGGGCCGAAGTGAATTAATGAAGACGAACATTGGTCTTAGTGGTTTCTCCGGAGAATTGTCGGAAGCTAAGGGCGTTATTTCTATGGAGCTCACAGTAGGTAGCAAAACATTGCCGACTGCATTTTTTGTTGTTGAAGTCAAAGGTCGGTACAATGTTCTTTTGGGGCGTGATTGGATTCATGCAAATTTTTGCATCCCTTCCACTTTACATCAATGCTTGATTCAGTGGGTTCATGATGACGTGGAGGTGATTGAGGCGGATAATTCAGCTTGCATTGCTTTGGCAGAGGCGCCGGTTGATTGGCAACACGGTGAGATGCGATGTTTGACTGGTAGAGATTTATCGGACTATGATTATATTAGCATCGGTAGAGATGGTTTTGTACCTAGACATGCACAACCGGCTAGCATAGCTCGGCTCAATGATCTATCTATTTAGATGATGAGTAAAGAAGGTAATGTTGAGTGGCAGCAAAGACGCACTCCGGAATATCGTTCCGGAAAGAGCGATATGCATGAGGCAATTGAAGATTTTGATGATATGGAGAAGCTTGGACAGGGATTCTCATCGGCTGATCCACTTGAAGAGATAGATATTGGTGATGGAAGCATTCCAAGGCCTACATTTATCAATGCTAAATTGGAAGCCGGTCAGAAAATCAAGGTATGCATATTACTTAAAGAATTTGTTGATTGCTTTGCTTGGAATTATACTGAGATGCCCGGTTTGAGTAGAGATTTAGTGGAACATAGTGTCACGCCCAAGATGAGACCCTATCCTCAATTTGGCACGAAGGCCTCGTCAAGGATAGAAGCGCATCTCGTCGTGTTGCAAGAATGGATATCGTTACAAGTACATGTACTGAAAAGAAGAGACATATATATACAGAGTTGGCTTACACTCGCCACAAGCTACATCAGAGTCACATCAGTACATTACATAATCATCAAGAGTAATAGCAGGGTCCGACTACCGACGAAATCAAACAAGAAAAATAAGAACGACGTCCATCCTTGCTATCCCAGGCTGCCGCCTGGAACCCATCCTAGATCGATGAAGAAGAAGAAGAAGAAGCAACTCCAAATGAACAATCAACGCGCTCGCGTCAAGTAACCTTTAACTGTACCTGCAACTGGTGTTGTAGTAATCTGTGAGCCACAGGGGACTCAGCAATCTCATTTCCAAAGGTATCAAGACTAGCAAAGCTTAATGGGTGAGGTAAGGTTAAGTGGTGAGGTTGCAGCAGCGACTAAGCATGTATGAGGTGGCTAACTTACGAGTACCAAAAATAAGAGGGGGAAGATCTACGCATAATGGACGTGATCTACCGATGATCAAATGAATGATCCTGAACACCTACCTACGTCAGACATAACCCCACCGTGTCCTCGATCGGAGAAAGAACTCACGAAAGAGAGAGTCACGGTTACGCACACAGTTGGCATATTTTAATTAAGTTAACTTCAAGTTATCTAGAACCAGTGTTAAACAAAGTTTCCACGTTGCCACATAACCGCGGGCACGGCTTTCCGAAAAGATTTAACCCTGCAGGGGTGCTCCAACTAGTCCATCACAAATTACCACAAGCCGCATAGAAATCCTCAATCATGAAGCTCGCGATCTCGTCGGATTCCCTAGTGGAAAACCTCAACTCTGAGATTACCCAAAGCATCACCGGAATCCCGATGCACAAGATATCTCGTCAAAGGTAAAACTAATCCAGCAAGGCCGCCCGGCGTGTCGACGATCCCGATAGGATCCGTGTATCTCGTTCTCAGGACACGACGGATAAGCTACGCGTACGAGTGCCAAACCTCGAGTTTCCTCGTGGTGGCCCCGCACAGTGCTCTGTTCTGGACCAGCACCATCAGCACTGTCCCTCCCTGTATTATGTAGAATTACTCCTCGGGTAGCGCTAACTCCCTATGCATTTCAGTATTATCAAAATTATTATGTTGGGCAAATAGTACCAATGTTGGGCCTTGCCAGACCAGCCTTAATCTAAAACAAATTATCAAGGGGGTCCCCATAACAACCCCGATCGTGTTAGGAGCGCTCAATTGTGGAACATAACACCGGTAGCCGAAACTAAGGGGGCAAAGGTGGAACAAAACACCGGGCTAGAAAGGCCGAGCCTTCCACCTTTTACCAAGTATATAGGTGCATTAAATTAAATAGCATTAAATATGGTGATATAACAAGGAACCCATGTTATCACATGGAAGCAACTGCACCTGCAACTAGCAACGCTAACAAGATGGTTAAGCAAGCAGTAACATAGCCAATCAGTGGTTTGCTAGGTTGAACAGGTTGAAGGTCTCATGGCATTGTTGAGAGGCTGATATTTAACATGTGGTAGGCAACGAGACATAATCGATAGAAGCGATAAAACTAGCATGGCAATGATAGTAATGGTATCTGGGGAAACGGTCATCTTGCCTGAGATCCTGCTAAGAAGAAGAATGACTCCGAGAAGTCGACGAACCAACGTAGTTGAACGGGTCCTCACATTCCGACACGCTTGCGGAACTCTATCGAGACAGGCAAACCGGAAACAAACATCAACACAAATATTCACCACATCAAAAGCAAGACATGATGCATAACCTACTATGATGCATGATCAGTTCAAAGATGCAAGGGATGGCATGGCAATTCATCTCAACAAACTCTACACATTAAGTGAAGCTCGATATGCAATGGGTTGCATATCGACGAAACTCCACGATTAATTATTTAATTGACTCCCGATTATTTAACACGCAATATTAAATGTTGTTAACATGGCAAGGGGTGAAGCAATGATCCTACGTGTCCTAGTCGGTTAACACGCGGAGCATAGAACGAGCTACGACACAAGAACATGCAACACAATAATAGATGCCATGAATGTTTCATGCATGCGAGTTCAAACATCACGTGCAAGAAGAGAAAGAAACAGGTGTCGCCACGGCGAGCGAGAGGGAACCATGGCGGAAAATCGGAAACGATGCCACGGCAACGTTCCTATCCCGATAACTCGTCGAGATATCGTGCCAACGTATATGAAGTGCGTGTGCGGGAACGTTAAATAAAGATGGGGTGATCCCGATTACCGGGTTCCCATGTGTCGGGGCACAACATAAGAGGGACAACGTGCAAAGGACAACATATGGTGCAAGCATACGGATCAACTCATACAGCACTACACACGGTCACAACAACGTCTCAACGTTATGCCTTCGAAGCGTGCATATCGGAGGGGTTCGGGTCGTAGTGGACCAATGGTCGTCGTGGAAGTCGTGGTCGTCGAGGAACTCGGGTCTCGTCGGCGGTAGTCATACTCGACGTCGTGGTACACGGTCTTCGGCGTCGGTAGTCGATCACGGGTCTTCGGCGACGTCGAGGAAGTCGAACTCGCTTCCGGGGTCGTCGAGGACGTGGTTGTGCACGGCGATCTTGTCGGTTCCACGACGGAGGGGAACGGCGCATGCGGTATTTGGCGACATAACCAGGGACAGAAAACGGCAACGCGACGCAAGCAGCAACAGCAGCAAGCGACGGCGACACAACAGCATGCCAAACTAGCATGCAGCAACCGGCAACCACTATGAGCCATGACGGCAAGCGGCAGCAAGCAGCAAGCAGGGTGCAACAACACCTATAGCAAGCAAGCTAGCCACAGCAGCTAGCTTCCTAGCAGCAACTAGCACTAGCATGCATCGGCAATGGCAGCTGGCTGGCAGCAATGGGCAAGTAACAGCAAGCTAGAGCATGGCAACGCTAACAACAACAGCTGCAAACAGCATCTATCAACAGCGGCAAGCAGCACAACTAGCAGCTACTAACGGCAGCTAGCAACAGCAACTAACAACCTAGCCTAGCATCTACAGCTAGCAGCAGCAAGCAAGCAACAAAGCAAGCTAGCAGCCGGCTACAGCAAGAGCAACAGCAATACACAGCACAAGCTACATCTAGCCTCGGCTAGCAGCAAGCAAGGTACGCAGTGATCAAGCAACAGCTAGCTCGGCCAGCATCTACAGCCAGCAACAGCAACAGGGCAGCAGCAAGAAGCTTGGCACAACAACAGCAGCAGCAGGCAGCGACAGCAACTGCTCGGCAGGGGAACGAGGCAGGAACAGCAGGTCAGCACAGGATCAAGGGCGGCGCGGCGAACGGCACAGGGGGCGCAGGGTACCGGCAAGGCGCGGGCGTCGGTGCTGGAGAAGAGGCGCGCGGGGCCATGGCAGCAAGGGACTTGGGCGCAGGGGCGAGGCGGTGCACGGGGCGGAGCTTGCGAGGGGCGAGGTGGCGCACGGGGCGGAGCTTGCGAGGGGCGAGGGGCGAGGCGACGTGGAAGGGAGGCCGGCGAGGCCATGGCTTCCGGTGGCGCGGCCGAGGACGAGCAGGGAGGCGAGGCCAGGGCGAATCGGCGAGCAGCTGTGGCAGAGGAGGCGGCGCAACGCGGGGGAGACGCGGGGAGAGGGTTCGGGGTGGAGCAGCCCGACTGCTGCCCAGAGCAACGCGGCGGCGCGCACAGGCCTCGGGCCGGCCGGGAACTGGAGGCGGCGCAGGGGAACAACAGCACGGGACAAGGGCGGCGGGCGAGCATCCGGCAAGGCGGCGCGAGGAACGCGGCCGGCTCTGGCATGGCGAGCTCGCAAGGGACTCCAACGGTGAGGCGAGGTCGAGGGGAACCGGGAGGGGAGCTAGGTGCGCTGGGAGGAGGGAGGATGGATCGGGACGAGAACAAGGGGATCAAGGAGGGCCTTGCCTGCCGCTAGGTCAGCCAGGGCAGCTGGGCTGCGGGCCGGCTCAGGCATGGGCTATCTCCTCCTCTCTTTCCTATTGCTGTTATTTTTAAACAGAAAACAACGCAAAAGAAAAGGTTTAAAAACATAAAATAAAATAAAATGCTTTTAGGCTCCTTGAAAAATATACCCCAACTATAAAAATAGATTTGGCTTTTTTTAACGAATAAAAAAAATAAAACCTCTTTATTTAAAGAATAAAATAAAAGCCCTTTGAAAGAGAAAAGAAAATGAGAGGGTTTTAAAATAAAACAAAAGGAGAAATAAAGTAAAACCCCAAGGGTTGCCCCCACATTTAATAAAATGATTTTCTTTAAAAGAAGATGAATCTTTATTTTAAAAGGGTTAAAACGGAAGCTTTAGCAAACCGCAAAAATGAAATAAGAAGGGAGAGGAGGAGCTACTATCGCACTACGACTCGGTGATCACTCGAAGCACAACACTCAAAACCACACGTGACAGACGATGCAAGATGCCATGCATGATGCGATGATGCAACTACATGATGATGCAACAAATAAAAATAAGCACGTGACGGAAACGGAAATAAAAGGGGGAATCTTCTGGAACGTCGGCACCGGGCTGTCACACATAGGCTACCTAATAAATCTAGTTTTAGGCCGCATAAACAACCTCGTAGGAATTTTAATCCTAATATGTATGACTGCATCAAAGAAGAAGTTGATCGGTTGATAAAGGTTGGGTTTATTCGGCCATGTAGATATGCAGATTGGGTTTCTAATATTGTTCCTCTTGAAAAGAAAAGCACCGGTAAGATTAGAATATGTGTTGATTTTAGAGATTTGAATAGGGCTACTCCGAAAGATGAATATCCTATGCCTATTGCCGACATGCTTATTAACGATGCTTCGGGACATAAAATAATTAGCTTCTTAGATGGCAATGCTGGTTACAATCAAATATTTATGGCCGAAAAAGACACTTCTAAAACTGCTTTTCGCTGCCCAGGTTTTGTCAGTTTATTTGAGTGGGTTATCATGACTTTTGGTTTCAAAAATGCCGGCGCGACATACCAACGTGCTATGAATTTAATTTTTCATGATCTTCTAGGCATTGTATTAGAATTTTATATTGATGATGTGGTTGTTAAATCGGATGGGTTTGATCATCATTTAGCCGATTTACGGCTAGCTTTTGAGAGGATGCGTCGGTATGGGTTAAAAATGAATCCACCCAAGTGTGCTTTTGGTGTGTCGGCCAGAAAGTTTTTAGGTTTCATAATTCATGAACATGGTGTGGAGATTGATCCTACAAAAGTGGAATCAATTAGAAAGTTGAAGGAACCTACATGTAAGAAGGACGTGCAAAAATTGCTAGGGAAAGTTAATTACTTGAGACGATTCATATCTAACCTTGCAGGTAAAATTGAATCATTTGTTCCATTGCTTCGGCTAAAGAATTAAGCCGAATTTACTTGGGGGGCAAAGCAGCAAGAGGCTTTTAATAACATAAAGAAGTATTTATCGAGTCCTCCAGTATTGCGATCACCCAAATTTGGTGTGTCGTTTAGATTATACAATGCTGCACAAGATAGAGTGATCGGCGCGGTGTTGGCGCAAGAAGACGGCGGGAAGGAGTACATTATTGCCTACTTAAGTCGTCTTTAGTTGGACGCCGAGACTCGATACGTGTTTATTGAAAAGTTGTGCTTATCTTTATATCATGCGTGTACCAGGTTTCGACCGTATTTACTTTCTAGCACATGTGTAGTAACTTGTCAAGCCGATGTGATTAAATATATGTTGCAACAACCGATTCTTAGTGGTAGGATTAGGAAGTAGGCTTATGCATTAATAGAATATGATTTAGAATATGAATCGCTTCGTGCTATGAGGGGTCAAGTTATCGCCGATTTTATTGTTGATCATAGGATTAAGGATGAAGAGGATATTAATTATGTTAGTGTATGTGTAACGACTAAGATGTGGTCCTTTCCGATTTAGGGAACGAGGCCCCGAATTGGAAAGAAGCGCATCTAAGCATTTCGCAAGCACAGTAACATAGCACATACATAATAATAGTAGAATGATAATTAGGGATTCAACTGCCATCTCATAAATATATCAGAGTTACATCACGCATCCAACCAAGGTAGTTCCGCTACGGACTACAAAACATGAGAAATGACTATGCTACCCTGCATGCTTGCCCACAATGACGACCAAGCCTCGGTCTTCTGGATAGTTCACGTACAAGCGGTCGTTCTCCTCATCATACTGCCACGCCAGCTACGTGCCGTCGGGATCACCTATCTCGGGGGTACCTGAACCTGTTGGTGTGTTGGAGGAATCTGTGAGACACAGGGACTCAGCAATCTATGAACTCGATGCCAGAACTAGTCAAGTTATTAGGTAAGTAAGGTGGAGTATTTAGGTTCCAGCATCCTAAGCATATATGGTGGCTAACTTACGTAGAACAGTATTGAAGGTGGTCTATACTAGCGATCGAAGATTAGTTGATCACTAAGTGATCCTGAACACCTATTTACGTCAATCATAACCCCACCGTGTTCCCGATCGAAGAGAGATCTTCAAAGGGGACAGTCACGGTTACGCACATAGTTGGCAATTTTATTAGAGTTATGTTTAAGTTATCTATAACCGGATGTTACCAAATATTCCAAGTTGCCACATAACCGCGGGCACGACTTTCCGAAAGATTAAACCCTGCAAGGGTGCTCCAACTAGTCCATCACAAACAGTCATGGGCCGCAAAGTAATCCTCTATCACGAATCTCGTGATCTCATCGGATTCCTTAGAGGAAAACCTCAACTCTCGGGAGAACCAAAGCTTCACCGGGATTCCTATACGCAAGATATATCGCTAAGGTAAGACAAGACTAGCAGGACCTCCCGACATGTCGACGACCCTGATAAGAGCCGCGTATCTCAGTCTCAGGACACGCCGGATAAGCGAAGCGTACAGTGGCCAGAGAAATCTCCCGAGTTGCCCCGGGATGGCCCCGCACGGTGCTCTAGTTTGGACCAACACTCATGAGGAGCACTGGCCCGGGTTGTGGATTAAATTCCTCAGGGTAGCTATTCCCTATGCAGAATATTATTAAGTGAATAGCAAATTAACATCAACGTTGGGTCCTGTCGGACAAGTCTCAACACTACGCGATTTATCAAGGGGGTCCCCATAACAACCCCGAACGTGTTAGGAGCGATCAGTTATGGAATCAAACACCGGTAACTGGTAACTATGGCAACAATAACGGAACAAAACACCCAGCAAAAGGCTAGGCCTTCTGTTATTTACCAAGTATATAGGTGCATTAATTAAATATCAGATTTAACATAATGATATCAAGCTCATGTTATCACATGAGATAAAGCACCTGCAACTAGCAACGCTAACATTAGTAGCTGAGCAAAGCCTACTTAGCCATTCAAGATTTGCTAGGAAGGGATAAGTGTTTGGGTTTCATGACAATATCAGGAGGCAATTAATTCAGTGGTAGGTAGCGAGCATATGACGAAGAAACATGAATCTAGCATAACAAGTCTAGAGATGGAATCAAGGTCGTATCATCTTGCCTGTGATGTCCTCAGCTTGGAACTGCTCTTGTTCGTCCTGCACGTACTCTCCCGGATCCACGTACTCGTTCTCCGATCCCGGTGCTACCCAACATAAAAATAGCATCCAATGAACAACAACACTTCAAGATGCAACAAGCACATGATGCATGAGATGAAAATGAACGTGCACCTCTATTCTACCTACTAGCACAAGCATCAGAAGATAATACAAGTTCCTGGACAGAATTGTACTCTAAGCTGTCTTGACATGCATGAGGATGACATGAGCAGATGCGTCACGCGAAAACAATGCAAAAACATATAAAGAACGTAACGATCGGAGCTACGGATCAACAGAAACAACGAAACAAGAAATGAAGTCCTACGTATCAAAATGATCACAACACACTCCAATGGCATACTTCTGGTATTCCCATGTTTCCAGGACATAAAACAAACAAGAATGGATAGGGTGGTGCAAAGTATATCACCACACCATCAACTATGCACTCACAAGCATCAAAACATCAAAACTACACAATCTGCCATAAACAGCAACATAGCAGTTTGAGGGCTACATGCAACTCATCTACAGCCATCCAAATATGCCAAAAAGGATATGTGGCACAATCTATCCAAGAGTACTTCAAGCATGAGCAAAAAGCTAATGCAAAGGAGTTACACACAGAAAGTTACACACCTGCTAACTTGGACAAAAATATCAGTTTTCAGGGACTTAGTGAAAATTCCAGATTCTCACTAGCTGTTTATGCTTTGAAGCATTTTGACAGCTCCCAAAACAATATCTACAGGACTCCAAATGGAATGAAAATTGACAGAGAGCTAGCAAAACACAAAATCTACAACTTTCCAGTTGATAGCAAAGGCTAATTTCCAACACATGGACCTCTACAAGCACAACAACAGGAGAAGAAAATATAAGCAGATTCTCAGACTTAGTGAAAATCAAAGATTTTCACTAAACTGGAATTTCAGCCAGATGCCTACTTTGACTAGGCACAACTTGCACATATGAACTCCTAAGCATAAACCAAAACCAACATGTGGTAGAGGGGGTCACCCTCTACTGCCACAACAAAAAATCAACCTCTTGGGCTCACCACATCTCATGGAACCAAGCTCCAAACATGGAACAAAACTAAAATATGACATTCCCAGAAAGTGTTCCAACGGCAAAACTGACTTCTCCAATGGATTCTTGGAATGATTCTACCCCAAAAACATATATAATACCTATGTACTTGCATAGAACAAATGGGCACAAACTTGAGAGGAAAAATCCTACATGGAATCACATAGAGTGAATAGTGCATCATCACATGTGCTTCCACTAGCTCATCACTTGTACATGCTCTTGCACTTGTCCACAACACCAATGGTGCACATGAGGGGTAGACCTCATGCTCATGTGCCTTAGCACACCACCACACACACAAGCATCAAGCACCACTCTAACAAGCACCTACACATGCAAATAACACTCACACCCTAGCAACACATGCTGTTGTGAGGGAAAACAAATACACCAAGGTGATCTAACACTTCCACAACAACTACACAAGCTACCAAGAGCAAAACAGTAAAGGAGGGCAAAAGAAAATAAAAGGGAGGGGGTGGGATCGAACCCAGGACCCCCTGGTCTCACACACGAAGACACACCACTCTGCTACTGCCATACGCTTGGCAGTACAGGGAGGAACACGCAAGGTAAGGTTGCACTCTGCGCTACTGCCGAAACAATGGAAATTAAAAAGGGGGTGGCAACCCTGGGACTCAAACCCACAACGCGTCAGAAACACAACCACACACTCCACCACTACGCTAAGCTACCGATATCGACAGAACAGAGGAAAAATAGAAGGTAAACTAGCACAATGCCCTGCTCTGCTCTGCACAGCGATGCCGGCAGAGATGTCACCGGAGCATGGCCTCGCTACTGCTGCTCTACGCCAGAGAGGGATCGACTACGCTAGTAATCTACTGCGCTGCGAGGGATGCCATCTCCCTGAGCCACGACGAGCAGAGTCACCTACCAGGAACAACACATCTACACACAACATCACATGCACTTCGTGCTCTCCTCTCGGGACAGAGAGGCACGCCTTGATCCTTGCCGCATCTACAGAGGGGGAAGGGAGGAAGAGACTAGCTCTCACCTAGGGAAGTAGGAGAAGCCGCCGATCGGGGAAGAGGAGCCGCCTGGAGACGACGAAGAGGATCTGGAGATGCCTGTTGTAGAACCGAAGCAGGGAGGAACAGGCCGCCGGGAACGCGTCGCGGACAAGCTCCTGCCCGTCGCTATGGTCGCTCCCCGACCTCAACGACAGCGGGAATGGAGCGCGGGGTCCTGCCCCGAGCCCCTGGACAAGGTGGTCGGCGCCGGAGACGACGACAACACGGGATCGACGATGGCGCACTTCTCTATCTCTGCTAGATGGGCTACAGAACTTACCTTGGGGGAGGAAGAGAGATGGGGGGAGGAGTGGCGGCGCAAGAAGGGGAAAGGAGGAACCCTAGGGGAAGGGGGCACGCACGCCGAGGCTATTGTTGGAATTATGCCCTAGAGGCAATAATAAATGTATAGTTATTATTATAATTCCTGTATCAAGATAATAGTTTATTATCCATGCTATAATTGTATTGAATGAAGACTCATTTACATGTGTGGATACATAGACAAAACACCGTCCCTAGCATGCCTCTAGTTGGCTAGCCAGTTGATCAATGATAGTCAGTGTCTTCTGATTATGAACAAGGTGTTGTTGCTTGATAACTGGATCACGTCATTGGGAGAATCACGTGATGGACTAGACCCAAACTAATAGACGTAGCATGTTGATCGTGTCATTTTGTTGCTACTGTTTTCTGCGTGTCAAGTATTTATTCCTATGACCATGAGATCATATAACTCACTGACACCGGAGGAATGCTTTGTGTGTATCAAACGTCGCAACGTAACTGGGTGACTATAAAGATGCTCTACAGGTATCTCCGAAGGTGTTAGTTGAGTTAGTATGGATCAAGACTGGGATTTGTCACTCCGTGTGACGGAGAGGTATCTCAGGGCCCACTCGGTAATACAACATCACACACAAGCCTTGCAAGCAATGTAACTTAGTGTAAGTTGCGGGATCTTGTATTACGGAACGAGTAAAGAGACTTGCCGGTAAACGAGGTTGAAATAGGTATGCGGATACTGACGATCGAATCTCGGGCAAGTAACATACCGAAGGACAAAGGGAATGACATACGGGATTATACGAATCCTTGGCACTGAGGTTCAAACGATAAGATCTTCGTAGAATATGTAGGATCCAATATGGGCATCCAGGTCCCGCTATTGGATATTGACCGAGGAGTCTCTCGGGTCATGTCTACATAGTTCTCGAACCCGCAGGGCCTGCACACTTAAGGTCCGACGTTGTTTTATGCGTATTTGAGTTATATGGTTGGTTACCGAATGTTATTCGGAGTCCCGGATGAGATCACGGACGTCACGAGGGTTTCCGGAATGGTCCGGAAACGAAGATTGATATATAGGATGACCTCATTTGATTACCGGAAGGTTTTCGGAGTTACCGGGAATGTACCGGGAATGACGAATGGGTTCCGGGGGTTCACCGGAGGGGGGCAACCCACTCCGGGGAAGCCCATAGGTATTTGGGGGGGTCACACCAGCCCTTAGTGGGCTGGTGGTACAGCCCACCAAATCCTATGCGCCAAGGAAGAGAAAATATCAAAGGAAAGAAAAAAAAAGGGAAAGGTGGGAAGGGGGAAGGACTCCCTCCCACCAAACCAAGTAGGACTCGGTTTGGGGGGGGGAGAGTCCTCCCCCCTGGCTCGGCCGACCCCTTGGGGTTCTCTTGGACCCCAAGGCAAGGTCTCCCTCCCTCCTCCTATATATATGGGGCTTTTAGGGCAGATTTGAGACGACTTTCTCACGGCTGCCCGACCACATACCTCCATAGTTTTTCCTCTAGATCGCGTTTCTGCGGAGCTCGGGCGGAGCCCTGCTGAGACAAGATCATCACCAACCTCCGGAGCGCCGTCACGCTGCCGGAGAACTCTTCTACCTCTCCGTCTCTCTTGCTGGATCAAGAAGGCTGAGATCATCGTCGAGTTGTACGTGTGCTGAACGCGGAGGTGCCGTCCGTTCGGTACTAGATCGTGGGACTGATCGCGGGATTGTTCGCGGGGCGGATCGAGGGACGTGAGGACGTTCCACTACATCAACCGCGATCTCTAATCGCTTCTGTTGTACGATCTACAAGGGTACGTAGATCACTCATCCCCTCTCGTAGATGGACATCACCATGATAGGTCTTCGTGCGCGTAGGAAAATTTTTGTTTCCCTTGCGACGTTCCCCAACAGTGGCATCATGAGCTAGGTTCATGCGTAGATGTCTTCTCGAGTAGAACACAAAAGGTTTTGTGGGCGGTGATGTGCGTTTTGCTGCCCTCCTTAGTCTTTTCTTGATTCCGCGGTATTGTTGGATCGAAGCGGCTTGGACCGACATTACTCGTACGCTTACGAGAGACTGGTTTCATCGTTACGAGTAACCCCCTTTGCTCAAAGATGACTGGCAAGTGACGGTTTCTCCAACTTTAGTTGAATCGGATTTGACCGAGGAGGTCCTTGGATGAGGTTAAATAGCAACTCATATATCTCCGTTGTGGTGTTTGCGTAAGTAAGATGCGATCCTACTAGATACCCTTGGTCACCACGTAAAACATGCAACAACAAAATTAGAGGACGTCTAACTTGTTTTTGCAGGGTATGATTGTGATGTGATATGGCCAATGATGTGATGTGATATATTGGATGTATGAGATGATCATGTTGTAATAGAAATATCGACTTGCACGTCGATGGTACGGCAACCGGCAGGAGCCATAGGGTTGTCTTTATACTAACATATGTGCTTGCAGATGCGTTTACTATTTTGCTAGGATGTATTTTTAGTAGTGATAGCATAAGTAGCACGACAACCCCGATGGCGACACGTTGATGGAGATCATGATGATGGAGATCATGGTGTGGCGCCGGTGACAAGAAGATCGTGCCGGTGCTTTGGTGATGGAGATCAAGAAGCACGTGATAATGGCCATATCATGTCACTTATGAATTGCATGTGATGTTAATCCTTTCATGCACCTTATTTTGCTTAAAACGACGGTAGCATTATGAGGTGATCTCTCACTAAAATTTCAAGACGAAATTGTGTTCTCCCCGACTGTGCACCGTTGCTACAGTTCGTCGTTTCGAGACACCACGTGATGATCGGGTGTGATAGACTCAACGTTCACATACAACGGGTGCAAAACAGTTGCGCACGCGGAACACTCGGGTTAAGCTTGACGAGACTAGCATGTGCAGACATGGCCGCGGAACACATGAGACCGAAAGGTCGATCATGAATCATATAGTTGATATGATTAGCATAGGGATGCTTACCACTGAAACTACTCTCGACTCACGTGATGATCGGACTTGGGATAGCGTAAGTGGATCATGAACCACTCAAATGACTAGAGAGATGTACTTTTTGAGTGGGAGTTTAGCATATAATTTGATTAAGTTGAACTCTAATTATCTTGAACATAGTCTAAGTCCACTTTGAATATATTTGTGTTGTAGATCATGGCTCACGCAAGTGTCATCCTCAATTTTAATACGTTCCTAGAGAAAGCTAAGTTGAAAGATGATGGAAGCAACTTTGTAGACTGGGCTCGTAATCTTAGGCTAATCTTACAAGCTGGAAAGAAGGATTATGTCCTTAATGCTGCGCTAGGAGATGAACCACCCGCTACGGCTGATCAGGATGTTAAGAACGCTTGGCTAGCACGTAAGGAGGACTACTCAATAGTTCAATGTGCAGTCTTGTATGGCTTAGAGCCGGGACTTCAACGTCGCTTTGAGCGTCATGGAGCATTTGAGATGTTCCAGGAGTTGAAGTTTATCTTTCAGAAGAACGCCCGGATCGAGAGGTATGAGACCTCCGATAAATTCTATGCTTGCAAGATGGAGGAAAGCTCGTCTGTCAGTGAACATGTGCTCAAGATGTCTGGGCACTCAAACCGTCTAGCTGAACTAGGGATTGAACTCCCGCAAGAAGCTATCACTGACAGAATCCTCCAATCACTGCCGCCAAGCTATAAAGGCTTTGTGTTGAACTACAACATGCAAGGGATGAACAAGTCTCCCGGCGAGTTGTTTGCGATGCTGAAAGTCGCAGAGTCTGAACTCCGTAAAGAGCATCAAGTGTTGATGGTGAGCAAGACCACTAGTTTCAAGAGAAACGGCAAAGGCAAGAAGGGCAATTCGAAGAAGAGCGGCAAGCCTGTTGCCAATCCGCCGAAGAAACCCAAGGCTGGACCTAAGCCTGAAACAGAGTGCTTCTATTGCAAGGGTATGGGTCACTGGAAGCGCAATTGCCCCAAGTATCTGGCAGATAAGAAGGCGGGCAAAGAAAAATCAGGTATATTTGATATACATGTTATTGATGTGTACTTAACCAGCTCTCGTAGTAGTGCCTGGGTATTCGATACCGGTTCTGTTGCTCACATTTGCAACTCGAAGCAGGAACTGCGGAATAGACGGAGGCTGGCGAAAGACGAAGTGACGATGCGCGTAGGAAACGGTTCCAAGGTTGATGCAATCGCCGTCGGCACCGTGTCACTTCAACTACCATCGGGATTAGTGATGAACTTAAATCATTGTTATTTAGTGCCTGCGTTGAGCATGAACATTATATCTGGATCTTGTTTATTGCGAGACGGTTACTCTTTTAAGTCTGAGAATAATGGTTGTTCTATTTCTATGAGTAACATCTTTTATGGTCATGCACCGAATGTGAGAGGATTGTTCATATTGAATCTTGATAGAGATACGCATATACATAACATTGAGACCAAAAGAGTTAGAGTAAACAATGATAGCACCATATTTTTGTGGCACTGCCGCTTGGGCATATTGGTGTAAAGCGCATGAAGAAACTCCATGCTGATGGACTTTTGGAGTCACTTGACTTTGATTCACTTGACACGTGCGAACCATGCCTCATGGGCAAGATGACTAAGACTCCGTTCTCCGGAACAATGGAGCGTGCAAGTGACTTGTTGGAAATCATACATACCGATGTGTGTGGTCCAATGAGCGTGGAGGCACGCGGCGGATATCGTTATTTTCTCACCTTCACTGGCGATCTAAGTAGATATGGTTATGTCTACTTGATGAAGCACAAGTCTGAAACATTTGAAAAGTTCAAGCAATTTCAGAGTGAAGTGGAAAATCATCGTAACAAGAAGATCAAGTTCCTACGGTCTGATCGTGGGGGTGAGTATCTGAGTTTCGAGTTTGGTACTCACTTAAGACAATGTGGAATTCTTTCGCAGTTAACACCGCCTGGAACACCAGAGCGTAATGGTGTGTCCGAACGTCGTAATCGTACTTTATTAGAAATGGTGCGATCTATGATGTCTCTTACTGATTTGCCGTTATCGTTTTGGGGTTATGCATTAGAAACAGCTGCATTCACTTTAAATAGGGCACCATCGAAATCCGTTGAGACGACACCATACGAACTGTGGTGTGGCAAAAGGCCAAAGTTGTCGTTTCTTAAAGTTTGGGGATGTGATGCTTATGTCAAAAAGCTTCAGCCTGAAAAGCTGGAACCCAAAGCGGAAAAATGCGTCTTCATAGGTTACCCAAAAGAGACAGTTGGGTACACCTTCTATCTCAAATCCGAGGGCAAAGTGTTTGTTGCTAAGAACGGAACTTTTCTCGAGAAGGAGTTTCTCTCGAGAGAATTGAGTGGGAGGAAGATAGAACTTGACGAGGTTGTCGAACCTATTATCCCTCTGGATGGTGGCGCAGGGCAAGAGGAAACCTCTGTCATTGCGACGCCGGTTGAGGAGGAAGTTAATGATGATGATCATGAAACTCCAGTTCAAGTTTCTGTTGAACCACGCAGGTCGACGAGATCACGCGCTGCTCCAGAGTGGTACGGTAATCCCGTCTTATCAATCATGTTGTTAGACAACAATGAACCTGCAAATTATGAAGAAGCAATGGTGGGCCCAGATTCCAACAAATGGCTAGAAGCCATGAAATCCGAGATAGGATCCATGTATGAGAACAAAGTGTGGACTTTGGAGATACTACCTGAGGGCCGCGAGGCTATTCAGAACAAATGGATCTTTAAGAAGAAGACGGACGCTGACGGTAATGTGACCGTTTATAAAGCTCGACTTGTGGCAAAGGGTTTTTCACAAGTTCCAGGAATTGACTACGATGAGACTTTCTCTCCCGTAGCGATGCTTAAGTCCGTCAGAATCATGTTAGCAATAGCTGCATTTTTCGATTATGAAATCTGGCAGATGGATGTCAAAACGGCGTTTCTTAATGGTTTCCTTAAGGAAGAGTTGTATATGATGCAACCCGAAGGTTTTGTCGATCCTAAAAATGCTGACAAAGTGTGCAAGCTCCAGCGATCCATTTATGGACTGGTGCAAGCATCTCGGAGTTGGAACAAGCGCTTTGATGAGGTGATCAAAGCATTTGGGTTTATACAAGTGGTTGGAGAATCTTGTATTTACAAGAAAGTGAGTGGGAGCTCTGTGGCGTTTCTAATATTATATGTGGATGACATATTACTGATTGGAAACAACGTAGAGCTTTTGGAGAGCATAAAAGGTTACTTGAATAAAAGTTTCTCTCTGAAGGACCTAGGAGAAGCTGCTTACATTCTAGGCATTAAGATCTATAGGGATAGATCAAAACGCCTGATAGGACTTTCACAAAGCACATACCTTGATAAAGTTTTGAAGAGGTTCAAAATGGAACAGTCCAAGAAAGGGTTCTTGCCAGTGTTACAAGGTACGAGATTGAGTAAGACTCAGTGCCCAGCAACTGATGAAGATAGAGAGCATATGCGCTCCGTCCCCTATGCTTCAGCCATAGGTTCTATCATGTATGCGATGCTGTGCACTAGACCGGATGTTAGCCTGGCCATAAGTATGGCAGGTAGGTTCCAGAGTAATCCAGGAGTGGATCACTGGACGGCGGTCAAGAATATCCTGAAGTACCTGAAAAGGACTAAGGAGATGTTTCTCGTGTATGGAGGTGACGAAGAGCTCGCCGTAAAAGGTTACGTCGATGCAAGCTTTGACACAGATCCGGACGACT
Organism: Hordeum vulgare subsp. vulgare; assembly: GCF_904849725.1. NCBI lineage: Eukaryota > Viridiplantae > Streptophyta > Magnoliopsida > Poales > Poaceae > Hordeum > Hordeum vulgare. The sequence goes on from NC_058520.1 coordinate 120,057,045, forward strand.
CTAAGTCACAAACCGGATACGTATTCATTCTTAATGGGGGTGCAGTAAGCTGGTGCAGTTCCAAGCAAAGCGTCGTAGCAGATTCTACATGTGAAGCAGAGTACATGGCTGCCTCGGAGGCGGCTAAGGAGGGTGTTTGGATGAAGCAGTTCATGACGGATCTTGGAGTGGTGCCAAGTGCACTGGATCCAATAACCTTGTTCTGTGACAACACTGGTGCCATTGCCTTAGCAAAGGAACCAAGGTTTCACAAGAAGACCAGACACATCAAACGACGCTTCAACCTCATCCGCGACTACGTCGAGGAGGAGGACGTAAATATATGCAAGGTGCACACGGATCTGAATGTAGCAGACCCGCTGACTAAACCTCTTCCACGGCCAAAACATGATCGACACCAGAACTGTATGGGTGTTAGATTTATTACAATATAATTCACATGGTGATGTGAGGGCTAGATTATTGACTCTAGTGCAAGTGGGAGACTGTTGGAATTATGCCCTAGAGGCAATAATAAATGTATAGTTATTATTATAATTCCTGTATCAAGATAATAGTTTATTATCCATGCTATAATTGTATTGAATGAAGACTCATTTACATGTGTGGATACATAGACAAAACACCGTCCCTAGCATGCCTCTAGTTGGCTAGCCAGTTGATCAATGATAGTCAGTGTCTTCTGATTATGAACAAGGTGTTGTTGCTTGATAACTGGATCACGTCATTGGGAGAATCACGTGATGGACTAGACCCAAACTAATAGACGTAGCATGTTGATCGTGTCATTTTGTTGCTACTGTTTTCTGCGTGTCAAGTATTTATTCCTATGACCATGAGATCATATAACTCACTGACACCGGAGGAATGCTTTGTGTGTATCAAACGTCGCAACGTAACTGGGTGACTATAAAGATGCTCTACAGGTATCTCCGAAGGTGTTAGTTGAGTTAGTATGGATCAAGACTGGGATTTGTCACTCCGTGTGACGGAGAGGTATCTCAGGGCCCACTCGGTAATACAACATCACACACAAGCCTTGCAAGCAATGTAACTTAGTGTAAGTTGCGGGATCTTGTATTACGGAACGAGTAAAGAGACTTGCCGGTAAACGAGGTTGAAATAGGTATGCGGATACTGACGATCGAATCTCGGGCAAGTAACATACCGAAGGACAAAGGGAATGACATACGGGATTATACGAATCCTTGGCACTGAGGTTCAAACGATAAGATCTTCGTAGAATATGTAGGATCCAATATGGGCATCCAGGTCCCGCTATTGGATATTGACCGAGGAGTCTCTCGGGTCATGTCTACATAGTTCTCGAACCCGCAGGGCCTGCACACTTAAGGTCCGACGTTGTTTTATGCGTATTTGAGTTATATGGTTGGTTACCGAATGTTGTTCGGAGTCCCGGATGAGATCACGGACGTCACGAGGGTTTCCGGAATGGTCCGGAAACGAAGATTGATATATAGGATGACCTCATTTGATTACCGGAAGGTTTTCGGAGTTACCGGGAATGTACCGGGAATGACGAATGGGTTCCGGGGGTTCACCGGAGGGGGGCAACCCACTCCGGGGAAGCCCATAGGTATTTGGGGGGGGTCACACCAGCCCTTAGTGGGCTGGTGGGACAGCCCACCAAATCCTATGCGCCAAGGAAGAGAAAATATCAAAGGAAAGAAAAAAAAAGGGAAAGGTGGGAAGGGGGAAGGACTCCCTCCCACCAAACCAAGTAGGACTCGGTTTGGGGGGGGGGAGAGTCCTCCCCCCTGGCTCGGCCGACCCCTTGGGGTTCTCTTGGACCCCAAGGCAAGGTCTCCCTCCCTCCTCCTATATATATGGGGCTTTTAGGGCAGATTTGAGACGACTTTCTCACGGCTGCCCGACCACATACCTCCATAGTTTTTCCTCTAGATCGTGTTTCTGCGGAGCTCGGGCGGAGCCTTGCTGAGACAAGATCATCACCAACCTCCGGAGCGCCGTCACGCTGCCGGAGAACTCTTATACCTCTCCGTCTCTCTTGCTGGATCAAGAAGGCCGAGATCATCGTCGAGCTGTACGTGTGCTGAACGCGGAGGTGCCGTCCGTTCGGTACTAGATCGTGGGACTGATCGCGGGATTGTTCGCGGGGCGGATCGAGGGACGTGAGGACGTTCCACTACATCAACCGCGATCTCTAATCGCTTCTGCTGTACGATCTACAAGGGTACGTAGATCACTCATCCCCTCTCGTAGATGGACATCACCATGATAGGTCTTCGTGCGCGTAGGAAAATTTTTGTTTCCCTTGCGACGTTCCCCAACAGCTATATGGGGGCCTCGATGTCCGTGAGCCCTCACGGCGTGCTCGCTCTCTCTCAGTTGCTGACGGAAAGCGAGCGCTGGGGGGACGGCGTCAGAGAAAGGAGAAGGGGTGCACGCCTGGGCTGCCGAAGGAAAAGAGAGGAGGGGTTGGGCTGCGCAGGGGGAGGAAGCCCACGTGTGGCGCCAAATAAGAGAGAAAGAAATCCTGGGGCTTTTCTATTTTAGAAATCAACAGAGCAAGGAAATTAAAACCTAGGCAAAACTGATGATGCTAAAAATAAAACAAGCATACCCCTGGTCATAAGAAATTATGACCTATTTGAATAAAATGGAAAAGAAATATTTGGAACAACTAAATATTTACAAAACATCATTTATATGATCTGTTTTGAGAATATTTGCACCGTTAAAATATAGATTCAAAACAGTCAATTCACATCTACACATCCACCACAAAATATACTAAAACATGGACATTTTTAAGACAGGGAAGGATCAAGTAGAAATTGGGCTTGAGATAAAAGAGAGGGGGAAGTTTTAAAAACCCTTGTGCAATCCACATAGTGCTTACTACTAACACTTGCGTCACCCCACACACTTCACATATCATCATCACAAGTCATCATCACAACCACACACACATGATCACAAGGCAACAAACACAAGACATGGAATGATATGGAATGCATGCATGCAAAGGAAGAACAAACAAGGTGACATCACATGAAATCATATGCATTGAGCTCTCATATCAATGACAAGGTGGACCTACATAGAGAAGGTTCCAAAAAGGGAAATATACGCTCTTGGGGCATTAAAGTATGCCCGTGGAAACTTTATTTTGATGGATCGGTTTGTAGCAAGGGACAAGGCGTTGGTAATGTTTTAATTTCTCCTAACAATATTATTTATGAAACATCGGTCCGTTTAGAATATATTTGCACTAATAACCAAGCTGAGTATGAAGCTTTATTGTTTGGTTTACAAAATTTAATGGACATGGGTGTGAAGGAGATAGATGCTTTTGGGGATTCGCTTCTAGTAGTGCAGCAAATCAAAGGCGAATTTCAGTGTTTTGATGGATTACTAAATAGATATTTGGACCGATGTTTGGACATAATTGAATGTTTGGATACTTTCACTATTACCCACATACCTAGGGAAGCAAATTTTAAAGCTAATTGTTTAGCACAACAAGCTTATGGTTATCGCATTAGTACAGAAAGATTTTTTGTAGTAAAAAAGCCGAAGCTTGCTGCTGTAATAAATGGGTCTATTTTGTTGGGTAGTGTGTCACATGGTGCAGCTAATACAGTTCAGTTCAGCAATTAGATATATGTTGCAATGAAGATTCGGTGTGTGAGTCTCAAACAACCGAATTAGCTAATAATTCAGATTGTGCTGATTGGAGAGATCCTCTAATTAGTCATTTAAAGGATCCAAGTAAAACCAGAGATAGAAAAATTCGGCGACAGGCTTTGAAATATACTTTGCTGAATGACGAATTGCATCACCGAACTATAGATAGGTTATTTTTAAAATGCTTGGATTCCGATCAGTCTAAAATAGCTATGGGTGAAGTGCACGAAGGCATATGTGGGACGCATCAGTCGGCTCATAAAATGCGGTGGTTATTAAAAAGAGCGGGTTTTTATTGGCCGACTTTGCTAGATGATTGCTTTCGATATTATAAAGGTTGTGAGGCATGTCAAAAATTTGGTAATGTACAGTTAGCGCCCGCGGCTATGTTAAATCTCATAATTAAGCCATGGTCATTTAGAGGGTGGGGCTTATAGACTTTATTGGTGAAATACATCCTGCATCTTCTAAAAAACACCTCTTCATCTTAGTAGCTACGGATTATTTTACTAAATGGACTGAAGTGGTACCTTTGAAAAATATGACTCACAAAGAATTCATTAGTTTTGTCTTAGAACATATTATTCATAGATTCGGCATTCCTCAGACTTTAACTACTGATCAAGGTTCTTCTTTTATGTCTCATCAATTTCGTGAATTTGCCGATTCTTTTAGAATTAAATTGTTAAATTCGTCGCCTTATTATGCTCAAGCTAATGGACAGGCCGAATCTAGCAATAAAACTTTGATTAAGCTTATAAAAAAGAAAATTGAGGAGCATCCGAAAAGATGGCATGAGGTACTTTTGGAAGCTTTATGGGCTCATCAGATATCTCAGCATGGGATTACTAAAGTGACACCGTTTGAGCAAGTGTATGGTCAGGAAGCAGTATTACCTGTGGAGATTAACTTGCAGGCTCTTAGAGTGGCCAGACAGAATGATTTGTCGGCTGTAGATTATAATAATTTGATGATGGATAGAATAGATGATGTTTCTGAGGAAAGACTACGAGCCTTACAAGAAATTGAGAAGGAGAAATTAAGGGTAGCTAAGGCTTATAATAAAAAGGTGAGAGAAAAAACGTTTCAAATAGAAGATTTGGTGTGGAAAATAATTTTACCTATTGGAACTAAAGATAGAAAATTAGGCAAATGGTCGCCGAGTTGGGAAGGCCCTTATATAATTGTAGAGATTGTTCCCGGAAATTCATATTTTGTACAATCTTTGCAGGGAGTGAGATTGCCCAAAGCTCTTAATGGGAAATATTTGAAAAAATACTATCCTAGCATGTGGCAGGATGCTCGATGATCTATGGCCCATATAAGTATCGCCCTAAGAAAATGTGGCCGATGTGTTCACTGTACATCGCCCTTAGCAGAAGATTTGGCCGATGTGATCTTTAAACATCGCCCTAAGAAATCATATGTGCGGTGAAGTTATCGACATCATCCTAAGGTATTGTGATAGTATTTTTGATAAATTCAATTGTATCAAAAAAAGGAGGGCATGTGTTGAGTGCATAATTTGGCAGCTAGATATTTGGCTTGGTTGTAGTCTGGTGCAAATGTCCAGCGACAGAATAAATATATGCAATGCTTTCTGAACTAGCAGTATCAAGGACATGTCCTCAATGGGTTCAGAAGTTCAGAAATATATGATGAGCTATGGTTGCGGCTCGCTAGGATGTATCCTACCAGGTTTCGGATGGCAAACCGAAGCTGTTACGTCAGGAGCATACAAGGAGAATTATATCTGCATGGTGAGGCGTGAGGCTTATGAGATTCATTAGCTAGTCTAATTGGCAACCTGGTCGAATATTTTATTGTTTCTTTGTAGGCCCAAAGTTATTGTACGTGACCTTGCACAACCGAATTACCAGGGCATATCTTGTTCGGTTTAGTTTTAGAGTCCGTTTCCAAAACGCAAAGTCCAGCGTACCTCTTAAATAGCGAGGGTATGGCCGATTGAAAAGGCCCCAATCGATATTCATCAAAAACCAATCTACTTTTTTCTTACGAATTTTTTTCTCCATTGTTTTTCCTCCGTGTTCTAGCAACCCTAGAGCCCGGATCATCTTTGCCGTTTTGTGATGAAAAGCGGCCGTACTCCTCTACGAAATCGAGAAATCCTTTGTTGCTTTGCCAGAAAAGCATTTGTTCGTCGTCACGTAAGCACGACGATTATCGTGGTGTTGCGCAGCAATTTTGCGTGGCAATAGTGGCCTATGGTACGAGGAGTGGTACGCGTGCCGGGAGTCGTACCACTCTGTCTGGCTTGCGTTTCTTTAGAACGACGGGGTGCAATCAAGCAGTGGTGCTCGTACCAGCGCCGGTACCCAGGGACGGATCTAAGGGCGGCGAGGGGAGGGGGGCTAGACCCCCCTTAATGAATTGATTCTTCTTCAATGCTAGTAGTTACTTCGGTCAAAAAAATATGAAATATTTTCCCCCTTCATAAGCAAACTTGCCCCCTTCATACGTTCAACCTGGCTCGTACCCTGCTCGTACCCTTCACAAAATCATGTTCCGTGCACATCTTTGATAGAATAAGTAAGTGGAATTGAAATAACTTTGCCATAGTGAAGAGGACAGAGCTGCGTTGGGATAGCAAGGCACATCCTTACGATCTGCCCAAGATTTTGTTCTTAAGGTTGTTCTTGGATCCCTTCTTCCTTCTTCTATTTGCCGGATCTGTTGATAGCTCTTTCCTTACCAATTTACTCTTTTTGTGAAAAGGTATATATCTATTCAGAGAGTTCATCGAAAGTGCAAAGTATCCCAAACATAATAAAGAAATACATTGAGATTAGACGTCGGATGACTACTACCGCCATTATGAGGAGTCGATGCGCCGATGTGGCCACACCCATATTGGAGTCGGCCTAAACTTGTTGACGACATCTAGAAAGTCTTTGTGTGCACATGCTTCTAAGGACCAGCGCCCTAGAGCCGCATTCATCGCTATTTGAACCTTTGAATTGACATGAGTGCCTGACACCAAACCTCGTCGTCGTGCACGTATGATGAGAAACCCTAATCTCGCCGCCCCAATGAGATGGCAGGAATCTACACTAGAGATCCGTTGACGTCGTCCAAACGGATGAATTCCAGGAGGATCAAAGCACAGAAGACTAACTCAAAGATGAAGTGTTGCCATTTGTCCGAGCGTAGCAACTGCTAGTACTAATAAACCCTGGCCTAAACTACTAGATAGAGCCAAGGCACCGCATTTTCCTCCCCGCCACCAGTTGTCGGAGCGGCGGGCGGAGGGGAGGAAAATCCACAGACACACCTCAAACCCAGCTCATATGTGGGACAAGTTAGAATAATTCGAGACACAAGTCAATCTACTGATGATTAAGCAATTGCACAAAGCACGGCTGAGATTCATTAACGAGGATCATCGAACATCAACTAATCCTCTTCGTTGATGCCACCACAATACTGCACACCGGCCATCTGGGAGCCGACACATGATGCGGCTTCTCCTATGCACAGTTGTTGTTACGTTGGCACATGTTACATTGTGTCTACTCCCACATTATATAGGATGCATAGTATACAGATGTTATACTAGGACATTACTCCATATCCCGTCTACACGCAATAGGAAATGCAGATGTAACCTACTTTGTACAAAATATTTGACACAACTCCAACAAATTTCACATTCTCGAATATTCTTCATCAACTTGAGTTCTTCCATGCGTGAAACTTGCATGTACATTGGACTTAAATTCAAACCATGAGTACTGCTGCTACTCCCAGACTTCATGCGACTCCATATGCAACTATAATCCCTTTTTTCTTCATCACAGTCAACACTTGAGCGAATTAAGTTTCTCTTTACTCTAGTTTGCACCCAACTTCCAACAGCCGCCATCATACACTAATCAGTGATCTATCTTATAGTAAACAACTCTCTTATTACGTTTCACACATAAAAGTTATCTGAACTTAATATCATCGCTTTCTAGATTGCATGTATGAAAATGAACAAATTTTCCCGTTGCTTGTAATCATCCTAAGTCAAATCATTGGTACACAGCTCCAAGATATGACGGAGGGACATGGGGTTTACCTTGTGAAGCAAATTAATCATCGTACTTTTCCGAATCACCAATCCAATGTTTGAATTATAACCTCTCCTTGGTTTCAAAAGAGTGTGGTTCCTAGTCATTTTGCTCCGAAGGTCCTTATACTTCACTTTGTCCTCTTGGTATGATTGGGAGTTTTGGTAAGCAAGGAACTCCTCCCATTCCTCATCATTAATCGTAGGATATAACTTTATGATATCCTCATCTAAATCCTTTCCCTCATCTGGTAGTTTGTTTGCACCGTGTCTCTGAAAACTCAAGGCTGAGGTGAACATGAGCATGGCATGTCTTTCTACGCGGGTCATGTCGTGGTTGTTGAACTTGAAAATATCTCGCATCTTTGGTAACAGCAGGTTGACCTCGTGTTTATTTTCATGACCCCTTATGGACTTCAGGTTGATGTCGTGGTTTTCAGGTACAATTGCAGCTAGCATGTTACCCCACTTCTTTGCATTCTTGTTCGGACTCACGGGTCTCCCACTCCTGACAATTCAACTTATCATGTGCGTAGGCTTTTGCGGCTCTTTTGCTCGCTTAGCTTCTGCACCATTTTCGTATTCTTCTTAAACACCGTCGGACTCATCTCCCCCATCTTGCGTTTCTTCTTCAACATCGCCGGTCTCTTCTTCAACATTGGTCTCTTCTTCAACATTGGTCTCGTAGTATTCATCAGCATACTCGTCAACATCATCATCCTTGGATGGGTACTCGGTGCATGCATGAGGCATTGGGGGGGGGGTATGGGAAGGCACCGACTCATCGTTAGTCCGTGTCCACTTCGAATGTATGGGGTCTCTCTCACCATATCTCTCCCTAATAATAAAGCAAATAGGGTTTTTGGTCGTACGTCATAAAGTTTGCCCCTAAAGTTCGCATGAATTACCCCCTATGTCATCGATAAGTGGAAAAAACGGTTCGGTTTTTCCTTTTTAAATCGGTCGTTCTTCTGATTCAAAAGTAACTGATCCACCATTGTATTGCATCTCCACGGTCATCCCGACTGGTTTGAGCCTTGTGCACCAACTTGCAGACCCAGGTTCGATCCCTAACAAATCCCTTTATTCTCTTCCTTTTCATCTGTCACCAGCTGCCCGACCGGGCCGGGCCGGCCCATTGTGGCCTTCAGCCCATATTTTTCTTATTTTTTTTATTTTGACTTTATTTAGATATACTCTGAATATTTTAATTATAAAAATCACCTATATGCAAACTTTGATAAAATGTTAATCATGCATTAAAAGGAATGCTAAACTTGAATAAAGAAGTTTTCATTGTATACAAAAAATGTTCAATGCATATGGAAAAATGACAATATTATTTTTAATTCTTTTTTGAATTTTTTGATCAGGCATATAAAAAAATTAAATGTGCATAGAAAAATAATCAGACATATAATGCTATTCTTGATGTATACCAAAAATTTAGAATGTGTATAAAAAGTAGAAATCAAAAATAAATATGTTTTAAAAAATGTTGACCATGAAAATTGAAAAGAGACCTAAAAACACATAGAAATAGCGGTCCAAAAATGTGTGATTCATAAAAATATGTTTTGTTTTGGTTCTATTTTGTTTTTAGGTCTGTATGTAATTTCTTTACGGTTGATGTTAATTTGCAGCACCACTAGCAAATCTCCTAAAACTAAAGAAAAATTGGATGGAAGCCCAAACCGACGAAAGAGGAGAGAGCCACGCCTCCCTATATAGGGGTATATGATTGGCTAATTAACTTTCTATATGGTGGGCTAATTAAACTGATATCTAAGACATGCATGCAAAATTAAAGAAGAAACATGTTCTCTTTGTTCTTAAATATTTGTCGTTTTAGATATTTCACTGCATACGGATGAATATAGACATATTTTAGAGTGTAAGTTTATTCATTTTGCTCCGTATGTAGTCCGTAGTTGAATTTCTATAGAAAGACAAATATTTAAGAACGGAGGAAGTACATGAAATGCGATGAAATTTCTTTCCGTTGCAACGCACGGGCCATTTTCCTAGTTATATGTAACATCCCAAAATTATAAATTTTGGAATGTTAATATAATTATTAGAATGATTGTTTGTTTGTTTGCTGAGTGATTGAAACTTGTGTGAAATTTGAAACTTTTCGAAACTTTCGAATGAGAGGGAATAAAATGACTTTCCCCTTCTCCGGTGAATTCAAATTCAATTTTTTCAAAAACAAAGAGAGAAGATGACATGACTTCTTCAACTATAAAGAATTTGAACGGAGGTGTTTGCATTTGAATTTCCTTGCATTTCCATTCGTTTTCTTCGTGCTAGAAATGCCGGGAAATTCTTTTCGTCTTTTGTTTTGCATTTCCATCGCGCGAGAAATGCCCGGAGAAAACTCTCTTGCACGCAAGAGAGAGAGAGCGGAGGAAAATGACCCTCCAAAGTGCGGGCAAATTTTTGAAATGTTTGAGCCAAGAAAACCCAAGGTTTATTTGCAAAAATATTTGCAAAGAGAAATAAGGCAATTTAGTGAATTTCTGAAAAATCATTTTTTTTAAGTTTTTATTTTGGCTTTAAAAAAATGTTATTCGGGTAGAGATTTCTTTTCTGATTTTTTTGGTATATAATACCATATATAAATATTTTGATTACTTTCCTTTTTTCGGTTTTGATTTTCTGTCTCGGAAAAATTAGAAAAAGGAAGGTTTTTAACAGCCGCCCCCGAGCGTTTTTTTTTTTTTGCTGGGCCAAATCCCACTACCAGGGATCCCAGATCCCTTAAGAGCCGGCCACCATCCCCAATTTTCCCTCCCCCCTCTCACTTACCCGTGGCCCCCACCCGAGCCCCTCTCTCTCTCCCGTGGTCTCCTCCTACCTCCCCCTTCCTTTCTTCTCTGCCCGAGCCGAACCCCTCCCCAGCACGGGATTTCCTTCCCCACTGCCTCCCTCTCCTTTCCTTAGTACCCCTCCCCCATGGCCTATATAAAGCCCTCCACCGCCGCGACCCCGTTCCCGTCCTAACCTAGCCGCCCCGCCCCCTCGCCACTTCCGCTCGCCGGAGCAGCAGCAGCAGCCCCGCTGCCCACCTTCGGCCACCCCGCAGGAGCGCCCCGTCACCCCACCCCGTCGCCACCCTTGCACCCCCACCTTCGGCCCCCTCCACCGCCACCTCGTTCCCACCCCCGCCGCCGCCTCCCCTCTCCCCTCGCAGCCTCGCCACTGTTGCCGCCGGTGCAAGGCTGCACCTTCGGCCTCGCCCTAGAGGAGCGCCCCCCAGCGCCCCTACGCTCCACCGCCGCCTCCCTCTCGGAGGAGGACCCCGCCGCCGCCTCCCCCGAAGTCCCCCACCGCCCCGGAGCTTCTCCTTCCTCACCGGCCAGCCACCCCTCGCCGGAGCTGCTTCCACCAGCAAGGTAGCTCCCTCCTCTCTCTGTATTTCATGTCTTTTCTTTTCTTAGCCCTTAGATATTAACTATAGGGCTGAGATTAGATCCTAACGTACCCCTTCGGTCTAACTCAAAAAACCAACGGTTTTTATTCCCACTTAAGAATTAGCCAGTAGCTTTTGCTAGCCATAGGACGTCTGCTCCAAACCAAGAAACAAACAAGCCCGCAGCCAACAGCAACCTGCCACGTGTACCCCTTTTTTTAGTACTAGATAGCTGCAGTTTTTCTCACAAAATAGCAAAAACAGCAAATTTCAATCTTGTTTTGGCCACAACTATTTATCCCGAAGTCCAATGACATTGATTCTTTTTCCAGTAGCTCACAAATTTCCTGTAGTTTTTAAAAACATATAATTTGTATATGTTTGAAATTTGCAAATATAAGTTAGATCAGATTTAGTTTAAACCTTGTTTTGCCTATTCCAGGAGTTTAAAAATAGTTTTTAATTTGATTCCTTTTGGTACTGATCACTAGTGACCCTATTCATCAGTGGTAAAACTTTCAGATTTGTTTGAGTATTTTAGCTCATTATTTCATGTGAAATAATTTCTGTTTCACCGCTTTTAGGATTTCGGCTAATTCCTTTTCTACTTTTGTTTTAAAATATTTTCTTTATTATTTCAGAAACATTATTATGTTTTGTTTCTGTTAGATAAACAGTAGTTTTGCAACAAGTTTTTATTTTATTTTTATTTGTTATCATGAAATCAATTCTAGTTCCGTAGTAACTTGCAATTGTTCTCACCGTTGTTTCAAATCCCGTTTGGGAATACTTTCAAATAGTTTTGTGAAAAATACTTTATTTTATCTTAGTTAAATTTTTATCTTAGTTCCTTGTTATTATTTTCCGTTAGACAAAAACTATTTAGTGTTTGATGTAGTAGAAGACTCCCTAGTCTTATTTGAAGTTTCTTTCGGAATTCCTATCCGCTCTCTCTTTTGTTTTGATTGTTAGAATGATTGCTAGTATGAGTGCTTATGTAAATGATATGTTTGTTATATAGATTTCATCGGAGAGTGACGAGTAGTCTATCAAGTTATTTTCTCCAGAAATTCTTCTTCGTCAACATCACAGGCAAGTCACTTTGATCATACTATCACCTATGTTTTATGCATTGTAGTTCTACCATCCTATGCCCAATTGCATGCTGCTTAGGTACTTGGAAATTTTAGTATAGATTGTAGTATCATGTGGTAGGCACACAACAACCCCGATACTTGGCCCCGGGACGACAATTTCTTAATGCTATGCTTGAGTAGACGGGTTATCGGTTGAGTGTATATCACGAGTGATGTGAGGTTGATATAATAATCAAGACCGGTTAAGACAAGATTTTCAAGACCTCGGACGCAATGCAACTCTGGGTGAAGGACGGTTGATCGGCTCCCTGGAGAACCCAGTGGATGCCCGGGATGCTGGAGAGGCCATGTCATCCTGCGGAAAGCTTCACCCAGGCTCAAAGAGACGGACGGATATTTTCAAGACCCAAGGCTTACCTGCACAGCCACAAGTCATTATGGGCTCTGGTTTGGTTGGACAACGCGGCGACTCTGGACAGGCGGTGCTAGCAGATGTAGAAGAACGGTAGGAATGGATGGGCACCGACAGGGATTCAGAGGGACCCCTTGAAAGACCATGTTTTGATCATCCGGTCTTCAAACACCCTGAAGTGTGAGGACATACACGGAGGCGATCAAATCTTGTGGGGAACGTGTGCAAAACTCTGCAGAATACTCAAACCTAATCGATTAGCCGTGTCCACGGTCATGGACAACTTGAGCCAAAGGAACTGAGGTTATTTGGAATTCTCAACACCATTAAATATATTTGATGAGGTTAATTATTGACGACTCGGGTACGAGAATTGGTTGGCGGAACCATCTCGTTAACAACCAACTATGTAGTAATATTTTTGCTTTTAGCCCTCTCTTGATGTAGGAGAAAACTGGCTTTTCGCTAAAAACTTATAGCCCCACCTGCCATATATGCATATAGTATAGATGATTACTTTTCACCCCTCTCTTATGTGACTTGCCGGCATATTCAATATGCTGACCTACACGGCTGCAACGTCTTATGTTGCAGATATTTTCTTCGACGAGTAAGAGTACGATCCAGGGTTACGGTCTACACTCAACTTGCCGTTGGTGTTTATTGGGACTCCACTCCCTTGACCGCTTCCGCTGAGATAATTAAGGTATATATCAGTTTTACGCTATTTTACATGTGATTGCACTTTGATATATACATTGATGTACTGTGGGTGCCAGCATACTGATCCAGGGATGGCACAGAAACACAAAGGCTTGACTCGTTTTGAGTCGGGTCGCTACAGAGATGGTATCAGAGCACATGTTGACTGTAGGACGTGACCCTAGAAACTGGAAATTTCTTAGGATAGGATCTCTCAAAATCTTATTTTCGAGAACACCTTTTACTTCTCATCTCTTCTGATTTCATCAAATGTTCTCTCCTACCTCAAATAGTTATACAACCCCCTTACCCCTTTGACCTCATGAAGAATCAACAGAGTTCTACTTCAAAGTAAAGAGGTTTTCTTCATGCAATTGAAGCTACACCAATTGAAGACTCTCAGAACTCGAAGTCCCTGAAGTGTTCGAATAATTATATGACCATTAGAAGTCCAAACCCCTTTTATATACCCACGTTAGATATGATGATTTGTGAACCGTCTTTGGTGTGTGTTTTCCGACGGCCACAAATAAAATCTATTCTCAAAAATATTGTTTGTATTGTGTGTATCTCCCTCCCTCTCTTACCCGTCTCATCCCCAAAACCTCAACCCTACCAGATGGAGTTTGAAGCTGGACTTGTAGTCTCTGGACCAATGACCCAGCTGGAAGCTGAAATATGGATTCAGAACATGGAGAACCACTTCGGGAGCAACTTGATCTCAAGGAAGCATGAAGTGGAACACGCTCTCCAGTACTTTACCCAAAGTGTTGCAATATGGTGGAAAATGCACCATGCCATACAAGGATTTGGTGGAGCAGAAACTTGGGACGAATTCAAGAACACTCTGTTAAGATCCCGTCTCATTCGGAAGTGCTATGATAATCCGAAGGAAAAGACTTGTGCATGCAAGATCTGTGGAGAAATAGGACACACCCAGGAAGAACACACGGATGGATGCACTCATTGTGAAGAAAATCACCCAGCCGAGGAGTGCCCAAGTAGTCAGGTGACTTGTTTCCTTTGTGAGGGAACCACCCACTACGCAGCTCAGTGCCACATCTACCCCAAGGTGCAACAAGTTGTCAAGCAGCAGAAAGATGCAGTGAAGGAAGCCCTCAAGAAGAAGATTCTAGAAGAGCCCGTGATGAACGAAAATATTGAAGACCCTGATGGACAAGGTCTGACCAGATTTTTCTCCAATGCATGCTACTCATGTGGAGAAGAAGGACATTATTCACAGGACTGCACGAAGAGAAGCCAAGAGTATCTGGGATACTTCCCAACGGAAGAAGTAGAGTTTGATCCACTTGAAATAGAAGAACTGGCCAAGATGAAGGAGTCCAGAAAGAAGAACAAGTACCCTCGGAAGAACCAAATCTCTGCAGACATAGACCTGAGTCATGTCAGATGTTACAAGTGTATGAAATTTGGCCACCACAAATACATGTGCTCAGGAAGGAAGCCGAGAATCCAAGGAGCAAAAGCAGAAGCTAAGAAGCCTCGAGACTTGTCAGAAATCATTTGCTTTTGTTGCAAGGAAGCAGGACATTTTGCCAGCGATTGTCCACAAAGGAAGAAAGCTAGAATGGAGTAGTTAAGTTTTGACCATGGCAATAAGTGTAATCCGAAGCACTCTTGTTCTTCATAAGATCATGTAGTGAAATTTTTGTAACAGAAGTCCCTGAGATTGTAATAACATCATGAATTTATGGAATTTATTGTCTCATGATTGTCTATGTTGAAACTGTATGCGTTGTTTCTCTTCGAACAAAGATCTCTGAACAATTATGAGGATATGAGAAAATACGGTCTATGCAGGCATGAGTATAATTCATTTAAGTGTGGTAGTAATCGGTAAACCCCACAGGATCCACTGAGAAGGAATGTACCATGATTACCAAGGAGACATATACATTCCTCTGAGTACCTATTTCCTGACACCTGCAGATGACAACTCTCTACGAGTCATTCCTCGAGGGCCCAGAAACGATCATGACCCTGACCAGTGATCATGATTACCCGAAAATCCTGAAGGACATGATGAAGCACATTCATCTTGAAGGAGATGCAGTCTACAAAGGCTACCCATTCATGGAAATTGGAGTAGAACTTTGGTACTGGAAGTACACCTCCACCATGTGAAAGGAGTTTGTCCAAAGACTATGGGGCAATACTTTTTCATTTCACGTGTACCACGAGCAACCTTCTTTGATGTTGTTCGTGAAGCTGCCATGGAAGCCATACGTCAGATCGGAGAAATCCTTGAAGCAAGACTCCGTCATACCCAGGAATACCTGAGTGAAGTACGTGTGGAGATGATGGAGATGAAGCTCATGACCACCATGATGAAGCAAAAGATGGATGATTTCAAGGAGCACATTGGAAAATTCGAGTGGAACTAAAGTACCTCCAAGAGAGGCAGATAAATAAAGTTGGCAGAAATGCTCGACCATACCGAACAATGTGGATGGCAGCATTTGTAATAGAGTACTTTTGAATTGGAGTTTTGAGGATAAATTAAGGATGTAATAAAGGATTGATTATGAAATGGATATGATTTATGGAAGAAGCTATGATGGATCAGCAAACGTTTTCTTAGGAGCATACGACAACCTGAGAGTGGTGAAGAAACGATAGATGTTTTGTTCAGCTTGCAGAACCAATGGATTATCCGAACTTCGTTCGTGGACAAGAGAAATTCTGCAACGCTTGTGAGGATGCCCAAGTGTTAGAATGCGAGATTCGCTAAACCTTATACACATAAATGTGTTGGAAATATGCCCTAGAGGCAATAATAAATTAGTTATTATTATATTTCTTAGTTCATGATAATCGTTTATTATCCATGCTATAATTGTATTGATTGGAAACACAATACTTGTGTGGATACATAGACAAAACACTATCCCTAGTAAGCCTCTAGTTGACTAGCTCGTTGATCAAAGATGGTCAAGGTTTCCTGGCCATAGGCAAGTGTTGTCACTTGATAACGGGATCACATCATTAGGAGAATCATGTGATGGACTAGACCCAAACTAATAGACGTAGCATGTTGATCGTGTCATTTTGTTGCTACTGTTTTCTGCGTGTCAAGTATTTGTTCCTATGACCATGAGATCATATAACTCACGAACACCGGAGGGATGCTTTGTGTGTATCAAACGTCGCAACATAACTGGGTGACTATAAAGATGCTCTACAGGTATCTCCGAAGGTGTTCGTTGAGTTAGTATGGATCGAGACTGGGATTTGTCACTCCGTGTGACGGAGAGGTATCTCGGGGCCCACTCGGTAATACAACATCACACACAAGCCTTGCAAGCAATGTGACTTAGTGTAAGTTACGGGATCTTGTATTACGGAACGAGTAAAGAGACTTGCCGGTAAACGAGATTGAAATAGGTATGCGGATACTGACGATCGAATCTCGGGCAAGTAACATACCGAAGGACAAAGGGAATGACATACGGGATTATATGAATCCTTGGCACTGAGGTTCAAACGATAAGATCTTCGTAGAATATGTAGGATCCAATATGGGCATCCAGGTCCCGCTATTGGATATTGACCGAGGAGTCCCTCGGGTCATGTCTACATAGTTCTCGAACCCGCAGGGTCTGCACACTTAAGGTTCGACGTTGTTTTATGCGTATTTGAGTTATATGGTTGGTTACCGAATGTTGTTCGGAGTCCCGGATGAGATCATGGACGTCACGAGGGTTTCCGGAATGGTCCGGAAACGAAGATTGATATATAGGATGACCTCATTTGGTTACCGGAAGGTTTTCGTGCATTACCGGAAAAGTTTCGGGCTCATCGGTAGTGTACCGGGAGTGCCGGGAGGGGTGCCGGGGACCATCGGGAGGGGTGTCACGCCCCAAGGGGTCTCATGGGCTATGGGAAGAGATAAACCAGCCCCTAGTGGGCTGGAATAAGTTCCCACTAAGGCCCATAAGGTTTGAGAAGGAAAAAACACAAGGTGGAAAGAGTTTCCAAGTGGGAAGGTGGAATCCTACTCCAAGTAGGATTGGAGTAGGACTCCTCCACCTCCAATTTCGGCCAAACCTTTAGGTTTTGAGGCTGCCTCCTCCCCTCCCTCCCACCTATATATACGGAGGTTTTAGGGCTGATTTGAGACGACTTTCTCACGGCTGCCCGACCACATACCTCCATAGTTTTTCCTCTAGATCGCGTTTCTGCGGAGCTCGGGCGGAGCCCTGCTGAGACAAGATCATCACCAACCTCCGGAGCGCCGTCACGCTGCCGGAGAACTCTTCTACCTCTCCGTCTCTCTTGCTGGATCAAGAAGGCTGAGATCATCGTCGAGTTGTACGTGTGCTGAACGCGGAGGTGCCGTCCGTTCGGTACTAGATCGTGGGACTGATCGCGGGATTGTTCGCGGGGCGGATCGAGGGACGTGAGGACGTTCCACTACATCAACCGCGATCTCTAATCGCTTCTGCTGTAAGATCTACAAGGGTACGTAGATCACTCATCCCCTCTCGTAGATGGACATCACCATGATAGGTCTTCGTGCGCGTAGGAAATTTTTTGTTTCCCTTGCGACGTTCCTCAACAGTGGCATCATGAGCTAGGTTCATGCGTAGATGTCTTCTCGAGTAGAACACAAAAGTTTTTGTGGGCGGTGATGTGCGTTTTGCTGCCCTCCTTAGTCTTTTCTTGATTCCGCGGTATTGTTGGATTGAAGCGGCTTGGACCGACATTACTCGTACGCTTACGAGAGACTGGTTTCATCGCTACGAGTAACCCCGTTGCTCAAAGATGACTGGCAAGTGTCGGTTTCTCCAACTTTAGTTGAATCGGATTTGACCGAGGAGGTCCTTGGATGAGGTTAAATAGCAACTCATATATCTCCGTTGTGGTGTTTGCGTAAGTAAGATGCGATCCTACTAGATACCCATGGTCACCACGTAAAACATGCAACAACAAAATTAGAGGACGTCTAACTTGTTTTTGCAGGGTATGCTTGTGATGTGATATGGCCAACGATGTGATGTGATATATTGGATGTATGAGATGATCTTGTTGTAATAGTTAATATCGACTTGCACGTCGATGGTACGGCAACCGGCAGGAGCCATAGGGTTGTCTTTATAACTAATGTTTGTGCTTGCAGATGCGTTTACTATTTTGCTAGGATGTAGCTTTATTAGTAATAGCATAAGTAGCACGACAACCCCGATGGCGACACGTTGATGGAGATCATGATGATGGAGATCATGGTGTGACGCCGGTGACAAGAACATCGTGCCGGTGCTTTGGTGATGGAGATCAAGAAGCACGTGATGATGGCCATATCATGTCACTTATGAATTGCATGTGATGTTAATCCTTTTATGCACCTTATTTTGCTTAGAACGACGGTAGCATTATGAGGTGATCTCTCACTAAAATTTCAAGACGAAATTGTGTTCTCCCCGACTGTGCACCGTTGCGACAGTTCTTCGTTTCGAGACACCACGTGATGATCGGGTGTGATAGACTCAACGTTCACATACAACGGGTGCAAAACAGTTGCGCACGCGGAACACTCGGGTTAAGCTTGACGAGCCTAGCATGTGCAGACATGGCCTCGAAACACATGAGACCGAAAGGTCGAGCATGAATTGTATAGTTGATATGATTAGCATAGAGATGCTTACCACTGAAACTATTCTCAACTCACGTGATGATCGGACTTGAGATAGTGGATTTGGATCATGTACCACTCAAATGACTAGAGAGATGTACTTTTTGAGTGGGAGTTCTTAAGTAATATGATTAATTGAACTAATTGTCATGAACATAGTCTAATGGTCTTTGCGAATTACGATGTAGCTTGCGCTATAGCTCTACTGTTTTTATATGTTCCTAGAGAAAATTTAGTTGAAAGTTGATAGTAGCAAAACTTTGCAGACTAAGTCTGTAAAACCGAGGATTGTCCTCGTTGCTACGCAGAAGGCTTATGTCCTTAATGCACCACTCGGTGTGCTGCACCTCGAGCATAGTCTGTGGATGCTATGAACATCCGACATACACGTTTCTGATGACTACACGATAGTTCAGTGCAAAATACTTAATGGCTTGGAAGCAAGGCGCCGAAAACGTTGTAAAACGTCACGGAACATAAGTGATGTTCTAAAGAGATGAAATTGTGATTTCATGCTTGTGCCCTTGTTAAGAGGTACGAGACCTCCGACAAGATTCTTTGTCCACAAAGTAAAGGAGAAAGGCTCAATTGTTGAGCATGTGCTCAGATTGTCTGAGTACGACAATCGCTTGAATCAAGTGGGAGTTAATCTTCCAGATAAGATAGTGATAGTTCTCCAAAGTCACTGCCACCAAGCTGTGAGAGCTTCGTGATGAACTATAACATATCAAGGATAGATACAATGATCCTTGAGCGATTCGCGATGTTTGACACTGCGAAAGTAGAAATCAAGAAGGAGCATCAATAGTTGATGGTTTGTAAAACCACTAAGTTTCAAGAAAGGCAAGGGCTAGAAGGGATACTTCGTGTAAACGGCAAAACAGTTGCTGCACTAATGAAGAGACCCAAGATTAAACCCAAACCCGAGACTAAGTGCTTCTGTAATGAGGGGAGCAGTCACTGAGGCGGAGCAACTCTAGATACTTGGAAGATAAGAAGGCTGGCAAAAGTCGAAAGAAGTGTATTTGATATACATGATGTTGATGTGTACTTTACTAGTACTCCTAGTAGCACGAGGGTATTGGATACCGGTTCGGTTGCTAAGTGATTAGTGACGCGAAATGAAAGCTACGGCATAAACGGAGACTAGCTAAAGGCGAGGTGACGATACGTGTTGGAAGTGTTTCCAAGGTTGATATGATCAAACGTTGCGCGCTCGCTCTACCATCGGGATTGGTGTTAAACCTAACTAATTGTTATTTGGTGCTTGCGTTAAGCATGAACATGATTGGATCGTGTTTGTTGCAATACGATTATTCATTTAAAGAGAATAATGGTTACTCTATTTTCTTGAATATTCACCTTCAATGGTTTATTGAATCTCGATCGTAGTATTACACATGTTCATAATATTAGTGCCAAAAGATACGAGTTAATGATGATAGTACCACTTACTTGTGGCACTGCCGCTTGAGTCATGTTAGTATAAATTGCATGAAGAGGCTCCATGCTGATGGATCTTTGTACTCACCTGATTTCGAATCACTAGTGACATGCAAATCATACCACATGAGCAAGGCCTTGTTTTCATTGAGATGAAATAAGATAGTAACTTGTTGGAAGTGATACATTTTGATGTATGCAGTCCAATAGGTACTGAGGCACGCAGTAGATATCATTATGTTCTTACTTCACTGATGATTTGAGTAGATACAGGAATATTTACTTAATGAATCACAAGTCTGAAATGTTGAAAAGTTCAAATCCGTTTCAGAGTGAAGATCGTCGTAACAAGAGGACAAACTGTCTACGATATGATCATAAGAAATGAATATCTGAGTTACGAGTTTTGGTACACAGTTAAGACAATGTGGAAATTGTTTCGCGGTTCATGCCACCTGGAACATCATAGTGTGATGATGTGTCTGAACGTCATAGCCACGCACTATTTGATATGGTGCATACTATGATATCTTTTATCGAATTACCACTATCGTTTATGGGTTATGCATTAGAGACAACCACACTCATTTTAAATAGGGCACCGCGTATTTCCGTTGAGATGACACAGTGTAGACTGAGGTTTAGAGAAATCTAAACTGTCGTTTCTTGAAAGTTTGGGGCTTCGACACTTATGTGAAAAAGTTTCAGTATGATAAGCTCGAACCCAAAGCGGACAAATGCATCTTCATAGGATATCCAAAACAGTTGGATACATCTCCTATCTCAGATCCAAAAGCAAAGTGTTTGTTTCTAGAAACGGATCCTTTCTCGAGGAAAGGTTTCTCTCGAAAGAATTGAGTGGGAGGGTAGTAGAACTTGATGAGGTTATTGAACCATCACTTCAACCAGTGTGTAGCAGGGCGCAGGAAGTTGTTCCTGTGGCGCCTACACCAATTGAAGTGGAAGCTGATGATGGTGATCATTGAGCTTCGAATCAAGTCACTACAAACCTCGTAGGTCGACAAGGTCGCGTACTGTTGCAGAGTAGTACGGTAACCCTGTCTTGGAGGTCATGTTGTTGAGCAACAGTGAACCTACGAGTTATGGAGAAAGCGATGGTGGGCCCAGATTCCGACAAATGGCTGGAAGCCATGAAATCCGAGAGAGGATCCATGTATGAAAACAAAGTGTAGACTTTAAAAGAACTACTTGATGGTCATAAGACTATTGAGTAAAGATGGATCTTTAAAAGAAGACAGACGATGATGGTGATAAGTCACTACTAAGAAAAGCTCGACTTGTCGCAAAGATGTTTTCGATAAGATCAAACAGTTGACTATGATGAGACTTTCTCACTCGTAGCGATGCTAAAAGTCTGTTAGAACTATGTTAGTTGTTGATGCATTATTTATGAAATATTGCACGTAGGATGTCAAAACATTGTTTTCTCGACGGTTTCCTTGAGCAAACATTGTATGTGATACAACCAGAAGGTTTTGTCGATCCTAAAGATACTAGCAAGTATGCAAGCTCCAGTAATCCTTCAATGGACTGGTGCAAGCATCTCGGAGTTGGAATATACACTTTGATGAGATGATCAAAGATTTTGGGTTTGTACAAGGTTTATGAGAAACTTGTATTTCCAAAAAAAAGTGAGTGGGAGCACTATAGAATTTCTGATAGGTATATGTGGTTTACATATTGTGGATCAGAAGTAATGTAGAATTTCTGTAAAGCATACAAGGTTGTTTGAAAGAAGTTTTCAAAGGAGTACCTGGATTACGCTACTTGAACGTTGAGCATCAAAGATCTATGGAGATAGATCGAAAGCGCTTAATAGAAGTTTCAACAAGATGCATGCCTTGACAAGTTTTTGAAAGAGTTCAAAATAGACCAGCAAAGAAGGAGTTCTTGGTTGCGTTGTGAGGTGTGAATTTGAGTAAGACTCAAAACCCGACCACGGCAGAATAAAGAGAATAGACGAAGGTCGTCTTCTATGCCTTAGCCGTAGAATCCAAAGTATGCCATGCTGTGTACCGCACCTGAAGTGTGCCTTGACTCAAAGTATGTTGAGAGGTACAGAGAGTGATCCATGATTGAATCACTAGCAGCGGTCGAAATTTATCCTTAGTAACTAATGGACTAAGGAATTTTTCTCGATTATGGAGGTGGTTAAAGAGTTTGTCGTAAAGGGTTACGTCAATGCAAGCTTTGACACTAATCCGGATAACTATGAGTAGTGAAACGGATTCATATAGTAGAGTAGATATTTGGAGCATTTCCGAATAGCACGTAGTAGCAGCATCTATAAGATGACATAAAGATTTGTAGAGAACGCACGAATCTGAAAGTTTCAGAACCGTTGACTAAAACCTCTCTCACGAGCAAGACGTGATCAGACCCCATAACTATATGGGTGTTGGATTCGTTGGAATCACATGGTGATGTGAACTAGATTATTGACTCTAGTGCAAGTGGGAGACTGTTGGAAATATGCCCTAGAGGCAATAATAAATTAGTTATTATTATATTTCTTAGTTCATGATAATCGTTTATTATCCATGCTATAATTGTATTGATTGGAAACACAATACTTGTGTGGATACATAGACAAAACACTATCCCTAGTAAGCCTCTAGTTGACTAGCTCGTTGATCAAAGATGGTCAAGGTTTCCTGGCCATAGGCAAGTGTTGTCACTTGATAACGGGATCACATCATTAGGAGAATCATGTGATGGACTAGACCCAAACTAATAGACGTAGCATGTTGATCGTGTCATTTTGTTGCTACTGTTTTCTGCGTGTCAAGTATTTGTTCCTATGACCATGAGATCATATAACTCACGAACACCGGAGGGATGCTTTGTGTGTATCAAACGTCGCAAGGTAACTGGGTGACTATAAAGATGCTCTACAGGTATCTCCGAAGGTGTTCGTTGAGTTAGTATGGATCGAGACTGGGATTTGTCACTCCGTGTGACGGAGAGGTATCTCGGGGCCCACTCGGTAATACAACATCACACACAAGCCTTGCAAGCAATGTGACTTAGTGTAAGTTACGGGATCTTGTATTACGGAACGAGTAAAGAGACTTGCCGGTAAACGAGATTGAAATAGGTATGCGGATACTGACGATCGAATCTCGGGCAAGTAACATACCGAAGGACAAAGGGAATGACATACGGGATTATATGAATCCTTGGCACTGAGGTTCAAACGATAAGATCTTCGTAGAATATGTAGGATCCAATATGGGCATCCAGGTCCCGCTATTGGATATTGACCGAGGAGTCCCTCGGGTCATGTCTACATAGTTCTCGAACCCGCAGGGTCTGCACACTTAAGGTTCGACGTTGTTTTATGCGTATTTGAGTTATATGGTTGGTTACCGAATGTTGTTCGGAGTCCCGGATGAGATCATGGACGTCACGAGGGTTTCCGGAATCGTCCGGAAACGAAGATTGATATATAGGATGACCTCATTTGGTTACCGGAAGGTTTTCGTGCATTACCGGAAAAGTTTCGGGCTCATCGGTAGTGTACCGGGAGTGCCGGGAGGGGTGCCGGGGACCATCGGGAGGGGTGTCACGCCCCAAGGGGTCTCATGGGCTATGGGAAGAGATAAACCAGCCCCTAGTGGGCTGGAATAAGTTCCCACTAAGGCCCATAAGGTTTGAGAAGGAAAAAACACAAGGTGGAAAGAGTTTCCAAGTGGGAAGGTGGAATCCTACTCCAAGTAGGATTGGAGTAGGACTCCTCCACCTCCAATTTCGGCCAAACCTTTAGGTTTTGAGGCTGCCTCCTCCCCTCCCTCCCACCTATATATACGGAGGTTTTAGGGCTGATTTGAGACGACTTTCTCACGGCTGCCCGACCACATACCTCCATAGTTTTTCCTCTAGATCGCGTTTCTGCGGAGCTCGGGCGGAGCCCTGCTGAGACAAGATCATCACCAACCTCCGGAGCGCCGTCACGCTGCCGGAGAACTCTTCTACCTCTCCGTCTCTCTTGCTGGATCAAGAAGGCTGAGATCATCGTCGAGTTGTACGTGTGCTGAACGCGGAGGTGCCGTCCGTTCGGTACTAGATCGTGGGACTGATCGCGGGATTGTTCGCGGGGCGGATCGAGGGACGTGAGGACGTTCCACTACATCAACCGCGATCTCTAATCGCTTCTGTTGTACGATCTACAAGGGTACGTAGATCACTCATCCCCTCTCGTAGATGGACATCACCATGATAGGTCTTCGTGCGCGTAGGAATTTTTTTGTTTCCCTTGCGACGTTCCCCAACAAAATGATTTGGGTGCGGAATGGATTGATCACCATGACGACTTACTCTTATCATTTATCTTGCTATTCGGAATGGTAAATCTGAGAGACTTACCCCTAGAGAGAGACGACGTTCTTTGAAGCTTTTGTTTGAGCCTTAGAATGGTATAATGAAAGCCCATGTACATGGCACTTGTTGTCACGCGTAGGAAATTTTACGGTGAGGATGAAGCCAAGACCCTTCTCTCTGCAGGATAACCACAAATGGTAGACCACCATGAGAATCATCGGTAGGTTATTTAGAATGGTCACGAGACTTGTCAATTAAGAAGACCCAGTGATGGAAGAATCTTATATCAACAGAAGAACCCTCGATTTTGATGGAAACATTATGAATATAATGGAAGAACTTCACCAAAGAAGTTACCATGAAGAATGTGACGAGCGAGATGCCAAGACCCCAGAGGATTGTTAAAAATTTGAGCGACCAGTAACTCTCATTTTAAGTGTGGTAGCATCCCACTTTGCCGGAAGTTGGATTTGTTAGAAGACCCCCAAACCCTAACCCTTTCTTTCTAGCCTCTTCGAATCTCGAGGACGAGATTCATTTTAAGTGTGGTAGTTTGTAACATCCCAAAATTATAAATTTTGGAATGTTAATATAATTATTAGAATGATTGTTTGTTTGCTGAGTGATTGAAACTTGTGTGAAATTTGAAACTTTTCGAAACTTTCGAATGAGAGGGAATAAAATGACTTTCCCCTTCTCCGGTGAATTCAAATTCATTTTTTTTAAAACAAAGAGAGAAGATGACATGACTTCTTCAACTATAAAGAATTTGAACAGAGGTGTTTGCATTTGAATTTCCTTGCATTTCCATTCGTTTTCTTCGTGCAAGAAATGCCGGGAAATTCTTTTCGTCTTTTGTTTTGCATTTCCATCGCGCGAGAAATGCCCGGAGAAAACTCTCTTGCACGCAAGAGAGAGAGAGCGGAGGAAAATGACCCTCCAAAGTGCGGGCAAATTTTTGAAATGTTTGAGCCAAGAAAAACCCAAGGTTTATTTGCAAAAATATTTGCAAAGAGAAATAAGGCAATTTAGTGAATTTCTAAAAAATCATTTTTTTAAAGTTTTTATTTTGGCTTTAAAAAAATGTTATTTGGGTAGAGATTTATTTTCTGATTTTTTTGGTATATAATACCATATATAAATATTTTGATTACTTTCCTTTTTTCGGTTTTGATTTTCTGTCTCGGAAAAATTAGAAAAAGGAAGGTTTCTAACAGCCGCCCCCGAGCGTTTTTTTTTTTTTGCTGGGCCAAATCCCACTACCACGGATCCCAGACCCCTTAAGAGCCGGCCACCCTCCCCAATTTTCCCTCCCCCCTCTCACTTACCCGTGGCCCCCACCCGAGCCCCTCTCTCTCTCCCGCGGTCTCCTCCTACCTCCCCCTTCCTTTCTTCTCTGCCCGAGCCGAACCCCTCCCCAGCACGGGATTTCCTTCCCCACTGCCTCCCTCTCCTTTCCTTAGTACCCCTCCCACATGGCCTATATAAAGCCCTCCACCGCCGCGACCCCGTTCCCGTCCTAACCTAGCCGCCCCGCCCCCTCGCCACTGCCGCTCGCCGGAGCAGCAGCAGCAGCCCCACTGCCCACCTTCGGCCACCCCGCAGGAGCGCCCCGTCACCCCACCCCGTCGCCACCCTTGCACCCCCACCTTCGGCCCCCTCCACCGCCACCCCGTTCCCACCCCCGCCGCCGCCTCCCCTCTCCCCTCGCAGCCTCGCCACTTCTGCCGCCGGTGCAAGGCTGCACCTTCGGCCTCGCCCTGGAGGAGCGCCCCCCCAGCGCCCCTACGCTCCACCGCCGCCTCCCTCTCGGAGGAGGACCCGCCGCCGCCTCCCCCGAAGTCCCCCAGCGCCCCGGAGCTTCTCCTTCCTCGCCGGCCAGCCACCCCTCGCCGGAGCTGCTGCCACCAGCAAGGTAGCTCCCTCCTCTCTCTGTATTTCATGTCTTTTCTTTTCTTAGCCCTTAGATATTAACTATAGGGCTGAGATTAGATCCTAACGTACCCCTTCGGTCTAACTCAGAAAACCAACGGTTTTTATTCCCACTTAAGAATTAGCCAGTAGCTTTTTCTAGCCATAGGACGTCTGCTCCAAACCAAGAAACAAACAAGCCCGCAGCCAACAGCAACCTGCCACGTGTACCCCTTTTTTTTAGTACTAGATAGCTGCAGTTTTTCTGTCAAAATAGCAAAAACAGCAAATTTCAATCTTGTTTTGGCCACAACTCTTTATCCCGAAGTCCAATGACATTGATTCTTTTTCCAGTAGCTCACAAATTTCCTGTAGTTTTTAAAAACATATAATTTGTCTATGTTTGAAATTTTCAAATATAAGTTAGATCAGATTTAGTTTAAACCTTGTTTTGCCTATTCCAGGAGTTTAAAAATAGATTTTAATTTGATTCCTTTTGGTACTGATCACTAGTGATCCTATTCATCAGTGGTAAAAATGTCAGATTTGTTTGAGTATTTTAGCTCATTATTTCATGTGAAATAATTTCTGTTTCACCGCTTTTAGGATTTCGGCTAATTCCTTTTCTACTTTTGTTTTAAAATACTTTCTTTATTATTTCAGAAACATTATTATGTTTTGTTTCTATTAGATAAACAGTAGTTTTGCAACAAGTTTTTATTTTATTTTTATTTGTTATCATGAAATCAATTCTAGTTCCGTAGTAACTTGCAATTGTTTTCACCGTTGTTTCAAATCCCGTTTGGGAATACTTTCAAATAGTTTTGTGAAAAATACTTTATTTTATCTTAGTTAAATTTTTATCTTAGTTTCTTGTTATTATTTTCTGTTAGACAAAAACTATTTAGTGTTTGATGTAGTAGAAGACTCCCTAATCTTATTTGAAGTTTCTTTCGGATTTCCTATCCGCTCTCTCTTTTGTTTTGATTGTTAGAATGATTGCTGGTATGAGTGCTTATGTAAATGATATGTTTGTTATATAGATTTCATCGGAGAGTGACGAGTAGTCTATCAAGTTATTTTCTCCAGAAATTCTTCTTCGTCAACATCACAGGCAAGTCACTTTGATCATACTATCACCTATGTTTTATGCATTGTAGTTCTACCATCCTATGCCCAATTGCATGCTGCTTAGGTACTTGGAAATTTTAGTATAGATTGTAGTATCATGTGGTAGGCACACAACAACCCCGATACTTGGCCCCGGGACGACAATTTCTTAATGCTATGCTTGAGTAGACGGGTTATCGGTTGAGTGTATATCACGAGTGATGTGAGGTTGATATAATAATCAAGACCGGTTAAGACAAGATTTTCAAGACCTCAGACGCAATGCAACTCTGGGTGAAGGACGGTTGATCGGCTCCCTGGAGAACCCAATGGATGCCCGGGATGCTGGAGAGGCCATGTCATCCTGCGGAAAGCTTCACCCAGGCTCAAAGAGACGGACGGATATTTTCAAGACCCAAGGCTTACCTGCACAGCCACAAGTCATTATGGGCTCTGGCTTGGTTGGACAACGCGGCGACTCTGGACAGGCGGTGCTAGCAGATGTAGAAGAACGGTAGGAATGGATGGGCACCGACAGGGATTCAGAGGGACCCCTTGAAAGACCATGTTTTGATCATCCGGTCTTCAAACACCCTGAAGTGCGAGGACATACACGGAGGCGATCAAATCTTGTGGGGAACGTGTGCAAAACTCTGCAGAATACTCAAACCTAATCGATTAACCGTGTCCACGGTCATGGACAACTTGAGCCAAAGGAACTGAGGTTATTTGGAATTCTCAACACCATTAAATATATTTGATGAGGTTAATTATTGACGACTCGGGTACGAGAATTGGTTGGCGGAACCATCTCGTTAACAACCAACTATGTAGTAATATTTTTGCTTTTAGCCCTCTCTTGATGTAGGAGAAAACTGGCTTTTCGCTAAAAACTTATAGCCCCACCTGCCATATATGCATATAGTATAGATGATTACTTTTCACCCCTCTCTTATGTGACTTGCCGGCATATTCAATATGCTGACCTACACGGCTGCAACATCTTATGTTGCAGATATTTTCTTCGACGAGTAAGAGTACGATCCAGGGTTACGGTCTACACTCAACTTGCCGTTGGTGTTTACGACTCCACTCCCTTGACCGCTTCCGCTGAGATAATTAAGGTATATATCAGTTTTACGCTATTTTACATGTGATTGCACTTTGATATATACATTGATGTATTGTGGGTGCCAGCATACTGATCCAGGGATGGCACAGAAACACAAAGGCTTGACTCGTTTTGAGTCGGGTCGCTACATTATAGCTAAAAAGATAATTGATTTGTAAGTAATTGACCATGTATGACTTTTTCTAGAAAGGAACATGTTGAGTGTCAGAAATTCGACGGAACAAAAACGAAAATGTTGACCCTCATTTGTATTCCCAGCTTCATAAGTGCCAATGGGTTGACCGACTTTGTCAGTATCTATTTGCAGCGAGGGGTCACGACACCAGTTCTGGTGAGCCAGCCCGTACAAATGCATAGGGGTGGTAAGAATCTTGCGCACAGACCACATGGTGGATACACGGAATAGATAGCAGGATCACATGCGCAAATCACCACTCCCGCTGACATAACTGAATCTAAATTACACCCTCCGTCCCATAATATGTGTTTTTTACTCTAGTGTACTGCACTAAAACCATCTTATATTATGGAACGGAGGGAGTACCAACAAACAACAGAAGATACTAAGACAGTGAGACACATGCGATAAGATGGCAAATAAAAAGAAGACAAGCTACACTTGTTACACCAATTCCACCAACAAATGCCCAATAAATACATCCGCCACCTAAATGAACGCATCTCCCAATGTTATGTTGTTACCTCTTATGAAACAGTTGCCTGGTTTACGCAATGCCATCCCCAGACAAATATATCGCCTCTATGATTTTCAACATGAATAATGTACAATTCACAGTCTCCTGTTCCTCTCCTTATTCCAGTCTCCTGATCCTAGAGACGAGGCCAACGTTGCTTTCCTCAGTTTCTGCTGGCTTTCGTATTCCTTCTCAAGCCGGGCCTGAGACGATACATGAATCGGATGCCTCGCGGCATTGCCGTGGTTTTGTCTCATATCAAGCATAAGGCCCTTCTCGGGGGGTCTGACAGGAGATGCGGCATCTTCAACAGGAACAGGCCACCTAATAGGCCCTTTCCCTGGGTTGCTCATGCACGCAGAATCGTTCTTCCTATCTGCCGCTTTCTTGCTAGAATGGTTTCCGCTGCGACCTGGGTCACTATTCCGTGAGCCCGATGAGCTCTCAGCTGTACCGAATGGTGATGACGGCTTGCGGGCTTTCACCTTATCAGGAGGTGACTTCGGCAAATTTATTGTCCCGTTGCTATATACTTGGGGACTCCACCCTTCCGTGCTTCTTCTCATATCACATAGGGTCTCAGCTGCGCACAAAATCTTCCGTGATGCTGATCATGGAGCTCATATCAGCAAATCAGCAAATTATAAGAATTCAAAATGGATAATACAAAATATGCAACCCAAATGAAATAGTAATCAATGTTCACTAAAAACCTGCAGATAGCTAGATCTAGTGACACAGAATGCAAAGGGGCTTTATACTACATACATGTCATTCATTGCATTATCTTAGGTTGTAGCATGTGCTGCATATAAATAATATTAACCAAAAAGTGATATAGCATGAAAAATAGTTTGCATAATCACTAAAATATTTTTTGGTCAACAAAGCTTTTTTTATGTCCGTAATACAACAATTAAAACAACTTTGAGTTCCCTAATAAACTGTGACATACCTTGTCGTGCTTTTAGAAGAGAACGTTCACTGTCATTCCTCTGGAAGCTATCTGAGGAGCCCACATGGTCTAGTGGATGCAGTTGCTGCAGACCATGCTCGCTTCCAGTTTTTCTCGAGTAAATAGTTTGTCCAAGGGATCCAGAAGTTGATTCCGTGCAGCATAAATTAGATTGTCTGCTACATGAATCAATGAGAGACGACTTTACCATATCCATTTCCTGAAGAAGATCATCAACTGGATGGGGAGGTAAATCTTTGTAATCCTGAGCAGTTGGATATGATCCAACTCTCAACCACTGCCAATGGGAGTTACTCCTACTTGACCCATGTTTACCAGAGTCAACGCTCGGTCGGTAAACCCCAGCTTGTGAGTGTGACCAAGTAAATGGTGGCAAACTAGCTCCATGAATTGTCATGGAAGACCCTGTAGCTGAGCTCTCGCTTCCAGCTGATAAAAGAGAATCGAGATCATGTCCTTGAGGAAGTGTTAAACGGCTTAGGATATCCTTTGGGCAATGAAGTACATTGCAGACCTCTGTTTGTAAAGGATCCTGGGTGGCAGTAGCATTACAATAAGAATAAATGGTATTGTGAGGTGCTTCAAGACATGTCAATGATTTAAACACAATTGATTCCACTTACCTTAATCAAAGAGGACGGTTTGTCACTACACTGATCTTTGATATCACAGCCCGAGGTGGTTGCTGAATGCAGTCTAGGACTAGGAGTCAAATTACCATCTTTTCCAAGACTACTGTCCATGTCAGATAGCATAAAAAAAGCTTTTCTGACAGAGACTAGGAGTTCATCTTTTGTGTGCAATACCTTCTTTCCTTTTTCTCTTCCTAAGCTGGAATATTTGTAAGTGCCATCGAGAAGTTCACTCAATGTCAGGTTCTCAATGTGATTCGTGATGTCACGGATATCAGATTTAAGGCCATGTGCCCCTGAATGAACAGATAAACACTGTAAGGTGACATGCAAGAATACGTGATCAACAATAAGAGGCCTAAAATTACAATACCATATTAATCATCCTAAAGGTTATTCATAAATATAAGTTGAAATTGAACAAGGAGGTCTCTTGTGGATGCATATGGCAATGGGGAAGCCATATTGCATGGTAATGCTCAATCTTGTACTTTTAAATAAAAGGACGTACACTGTATGTTATGCATATCAGATGAAATTGAGAAGACCTTATGATGCAAAAGTCACTGGTGGTCATGTGTGTTCTAATAAATCATGATGCAGAATCCTACATACTTAAGTAAGAAAATCATGTACCACTGAAGAATGAACAAAACAAAGGTCAGATGTGTCATTAGTGTTGTTTTCCATATCAGTATTACAATTAGAGAGATGCAAAGCAACAAAAAGGGGACTGTCACTAAAATGAAACTGGAAACAGAAAGGCAAGTTGGAACATATTTAATAAATAACTGTCACCAAATAGATAAATACGATACAAAAACAAAGAAAATCAAGAAAGGAAGAACGGAAATTAAAAACACCAATATGTAAAAGATTCTAGCATTCATCCAGTTAGTGTTTATATTTGTGTGAGTAAACACTAATTTGCATCGTGAATGAGTTGTGTACAGCCATAACAAAACCCGGCACTACATCTGTTCTAAAATTGATGATGCATTCTACAAAGCATACAGTCAAACTTCTTTATCTTTGTAAACTAACTATTTAAAAATTATTTAGGTTGGTTAAGTGGAAATAACGCCACAGGTTTGTCATGAAAAATCATTCCACGAGATAATTATGTATAATCTCATACTTAGATATTCATAATACCATGATGGCCAAAGATGCATTTAGGCAGCATTGCAAAGTCGAATATCATCTCTATTAAAGGGAAGATGAAACCAAAACAAAAGTTGGTGCTTAAAAGGAAAAGCAATTCCATGTCAATGAGATTTTATTTTATTTAGATCATATGATTAAAATGTGAGAAGACCAAGGATTGCCCTTTGCACGTTCAAAATGAAGTTTCTAAGTCAACAACAATGAAACAAAACAGAGATCTCAGAACTAAACAAGTAACAAAATTAAAAGGATCAATTTACTGAGAAAATGTGAACGTCATAGAATAATAACTATCTTATAAATCTACATCCACGATCTGGCATATCCTGTTTTTTATGCAGGGGCAGCTCATGAAAGGTCAAATGAACTAACAGATCTATATTTCTCGAGTATACCAAACATAGTCGGTGCATCATGTACAAGCCATATGCTGACAAATCAAGAGCCAACATGCATACAGAATGACCTAGTATGTCTAAATGTGGAACTTTGTAAATCAGAAAGTTTGCACTATGATAAGAAGGCACGAGAAGGATAATAACTAGTATAACACAATGATAAACAAAATCATAGTTGCAACCAATTAATACATACCAAGCATGCCATTTCCCATGAAAACGGAATCATGATTTCCTAAACCAGACTTTAATGTGAAACAATCATATTTAGATCTGACACCAGACCTAGCATTCTTCTTGTCAATTCTCTTCGCATCAGAAATGCGCTTCTGCTTTAGCAACCCAGATTTTTCTGTATAACATTAAGGTAAGGGCAAAAGCAATTGCTGTTAGAATATCAAACTAGATAGAAGCATTGACACTAACTAGAGCAAACAAATGACTGCACACACAAGTTAGAGCTATATCAGATGTTGTATGAAAGCAGAGAATGGCACGTTGTACAGCAACTTGTTATCCATAATGAATCATCAAACGGAGCAAAACCATTAATCACATGTATATGTACACGGCAACGCTAAAGCAAACATGAGCGTAAAACGTTAATCCTGCGCTCCAGCCAGGTCGCGAGTGCTGTTCAGCTGAAAATCAACTTTCTGTTCCCGTACTCCAGAAATGGTAACAGAATTAAAAGTGTTACCACTGCACGCACTGATCACTCGCCTACCTAGTAAAACAGCAGCAAAAATCTAACATAATTAAAATGGTTATGCTGGACGCACCGGTCCCTGCCCCACCAAATCAGGCCACCCTTTGGAGAACATAGTAATAAACTATTGTAAGAGAACTAAAGGGTTACCGATCCGTGGACTAGTTTTTTACAGTGGGCCTGTGGACTAATTGGATTAATTAGACATAGGCTTAACTAGATAACCAACAGGGGGCGCGCGCTCGTAGTACCGCTCCTCCACAATCACCGTCCTACGGCTACCCCTCCTCTCAATCTCGATCATCATAACTTCTAAATTCAAAATACGGCCATGGCTCCGTGCTTCAAATCTAAGTGTTTTTAACTGGATGCACCAATGCTAGATCAGATTTGGTGCATCCAGTTAAAAACACTCTTAGATTTGGCGCACACGTGCCCAGTTACGGAGGTGCAGTGTTGCCTGCTTGCTTAAGCTTTCTCTCTGCAGTGCTACAAGTGCATTGGTTGTTGTATACTACTCCCTCCGTCCCATAATATAAGTGTTTTTAACAATACACTGGTGTTAAAAACACTCTTATATTATGGGAAGGAGGAAGTATATGCTAATCCAATACAACTGCAATTATTTTTTGGTTCCATGGCAGATTAAAAGGTATTATCTCCTTATAATAACCACCGCTGACAATATTTATCATGGGGAAAGACTAAACCAAGAAAATCCCGCATTCGTACTAACAAATTTCAAATTATGAGAGGCAATTCGCTGCTCGGAGATAAAATTGAAAATCAGACAGGGTGAGCTCTTGTGCCAACTCGCCCTAATACACACAACTAGTCATTCCAGAAGAAGACACAACATTAACACGTTAAATACTGAAATATGCACCAAACAACAGCTTTTTGGACCACGAGAACATAACAGTCAAATTTCTGAATTAATAATAGGATAAACAAGCCACTTACTGGTCCACGCCTATATTTATTTGATGTGGAGTAAACTTAAGAAACTGAATTTCTGGGAGTTGTTTTAGTACTTGCAGTACAAATTGCAAATTTTTCCACGAGGCAAAAACTGGCGTAATTGCTGCATTCCAGTACAGGGCCAAGTAAAATATGCTCTACTAGAGCAGATGAAACTTTTACATGTTTAGTTTATGTGGATCAAAAACCTGCAAGTACTTAAACAACTCCCAAAAATTAGCAGAAGATCAAAAACATCCATTACAGCACAACTGTCATTCCAGAAGTCATTTGTGTAACACATTTCTTTTTATTCCAGCACAAATATTTGTGTAACATTTTTTTTTTGCTCAGCAAGAAACTGAAATATAAAGGTCGGCTTTCAGGTTTATATATACCTGCTAATATGACGTGAATAGGAAGGCCACTAAAATACTACTTTGAGGTCAGCCGGTCGTTATGGGGCGATCCCTGACTTTGTGGCCAGCCGGTCGTTATGGGGTGATCCCTGACTTTGCGGTCAGCCGGTTGTTAGGGCGAGGGTCCTATTCCCTCTCCTCTGTACCTTTCCTTCAACAACAACAATAAAGCCTTTCAGTCTCAAACAAGTTGTGGTAGGCTAGAGTTGTAACCCAAAAGATCTCGAAACCAAGTTCCACACTCCTCTGCCCATGGCTAGTTCTTTGGTGATATTCCAGTCCTTCAGATCTCTCTTTATGAACTCCTCCAATGTCAAGTTTGGTCTACTCCGACCTCTCTTGACATTATCAAGCTTTAACCGTCCGCTATGCGTTGCCGCTTCTGGAGGCCTGTGTTATATATGCCCAAACGATGTTGGACAAGCTTCTCTTCGATCGGCACTACCCCAACTATATCACGTCTATCATCTTAACGAAACAATACACAGTTCTCCTCTGTACCTTACCTTCAACTTAGTGAAATGATATGCAGCTCTCCTGCGTGTTCTAAGAAAACTACTTTGCAGTCATGTACAGAGGCCCCAGGAACATAAAAAATTGTAATAGAGAAATAAGTGCAATGGAAGCATGGTATCGATTCAAATGATGGTAACAAACATTTGCCAAAAGATAAGAAATGAAGCTCTGACTGGAAAGGTCCATAATGAATCCATTAATATATGCAGAGTCATTTGGTGAGTAGTTCTGTTATGTAAAATTAGACACCCATAAATGAAGAAATGAGACTTCATAACTTACCAGATGCTGTGCATCGTACCAGTTCAGGCACAATCTTATGTGGCAGTGATTCATGGCCCTTAGCTTCAGCACCTCTAGTGGTTTGAGTTGGCTCTAGCTTTGGCCTTTTTGAACAAGGTGGTCCATCCAACAACTTTATGGTCTTTTTGGTCAGTATCTTGCTGTCTTGCTTATGCAAGGATGGAACAGTACCAGTTCCAGTGTAATCCCGCTTGCCATTGTTCTCAGACTTAATGCCAACAGGAAGAGATCTCTGCATAGAAACCTCCAAAGAAGTCCTTCTATTTTTTTATAAGATGAACTGATTTCTGTGTTCTGGTGGTGCTGCTTCACATCTGCTGATCTGCCCATACACAACTTCGATGGATTAGTAAATTAGTCATCAAAAGTGACACACATTAAAGACAACACCTTTTGGCAGATGAAACACATGGCAAAAATAATTTGCATGCGATAGCAGAAACAACTGGGAGAAAACAAATTCAATGACACTAAAAAGGAAGGGTATCAATAAATACTAAGGTTACAAGAACACCATTTATTTCGCTGTGAAGGGAAACTGCAATACAACATTCAGGACCCAAAGAGACTAGGAGAGTCACACATCTATGGAAACTAACATGTATTCCTCCGTCCGAAAATACTTGTCTTAGAGATGAATGTATCTAGACTTATTTTAGTTATAGATACATCCATTATATTCATTTTTGGGACAAGTATTTCCGGACGGAGGGAGTATATATTTTGCAAGCTCTGGTTTCATGGACACATGGGCACATGCTGATGGTTCTTTTGCATCTAGTATCTTAAAGCCCTTCCAACGAGATTCGGCATATTTGTCTCACGAGTATAAGCACTGAGCAAGTGAGAGCATCTTATCATCACTAATACAAAGCTTCACATAAATAAAAATACACACAATTAAAACGAGGGTAGATCGGCAGGACTGTTACAACTGCCATTGGGCAGAAGCATGAAAGTTCAAATCAGAGAAGGGGGAAACAAAATCAGAAGGTTAAAACAAAAGTAAACACCAGATTTTAGTTCATGTATCACTTTCTTCAACCAACTGATCAACATTAACAAGAAATAAAGCAGCCTAATTTCCATATCCCATAAGCACAGACCAAGTAGTTTAGAAGTATATGTGTGTGTGTATATATATATATAAGGAAAATAGTAGTGTCAAGTTTCAATCATGAGACCTGAAACGGTCTACAGGGTAAAAAGGAACAAAAAATAATTGCCAGAGACGAGGCAAAAACAGGTGCAATTGCTGCATTCCAGTACAAGGCCCAAGTAAAATATGCTCTACTCGAGCAGATAAAACTTTTGCATGTTCAGATTATGTGGATCGCAAACCTGTAAGTACTTAACAACTCCCAAAAATTAGCAGAAGAACAAAAATATCCATTACAGCACAAGCAAATAAGCACAGTTGCATTTAACAGAACTCGACTTTCAAGAAGAGGTTAGGCCGACAAGGGCGCCTCCCTCTGTCAATATTCAATAAGCATCTACAGGCGCTTAGTTGCCCCCTCGTTCACTGTAGCGATGATAGGCATTGTAGCTACTGGCAGGCTGCTGTAGCTAGTGTATTTCAAAGGGTTGGCCCAGGGTGTTGCCTGGCCCTGGCTATGCAACAATCAGAAACCCCTGCGTGGAGCTCAATCAAACAAGGTGGACCACCTCCACGTGCAATAAAGTCATCACAGTCCCAAAGGTCAGCTTCTACTCGCTTTTGGGACATCGAGCACCCAAAGTGGCGTCGACGTTCTTCTTGCTCCACAAGCACCCATGCCACATGAACATCAACACCTCCGATGCCTCTGTTTTTGCTTTTTGTGAGCAACAAGTTGCCATCACGAAGGGGGGGAAAGCAGTTGCTTACACG
Source organism: Hordeum vulgare subsp. vulgare (assembly GCF_904849725.1). Lineage (NCBI taxonomy): Eukaryota > Viridiplantae > Streptophyta > Magnoliopsida > Poales > Poaceae > Hordeum > Hordeum vulgare. The sequence goes on from NC_058520.1 coordinate 120,094,653, forward strand.
GGTGATTCTGCCACAACTTGGGCAGAGCATTACGGCACCCTTCAGAGTTTCAAACTCCCATGTTTCTCCACACCACCTCTTGTGCACGGTGTCCTAGGCAACCTGTCCATGCTCCCTTGCATGACCTATCTTGAGCCTCATGGAACAGAGGGGCCTACAGTGAGGTTAGCACATGGCATGCAACCTTGACCAAGCATAAGACAATGCCCGAGTTACTGATGGTGCAAAAAGCATCGTCACTGTCAAGTGATGAAATATCTCTTTAAAAAACATAGTAATATACATATCACATATCTCTTTATGCAACAGTATTGTACAAATAAAACCAAATAGAGAGTAACATAACAACTAGTTCTGTATATGTATTATTTGTCAGGGGCCTTCACATAAATACGAAACTTCCCAAATGGCAAGGGAAGCTTATCTTTGACAAAGTGGTACTCTCAAATAAACAGATCATATCCTCGTTCTAATGCCACAGTCAATCATGAGGTGTGACTTCAATCCCCTCATCATTGAATTCCAAATATCATTTCCATAGAACAATAGAATTTGCTGGTGTCAAGTGCCTGTACTAAGACCTCTACCAATGCATGGGTGCTTAGATGAGGTGCTAAGTGCATTAAAGGGCTTAGCAACTAAACTCCCCAACGCATGGGTGCTTAGTTTTTGGTTGCTAAGCTCCCTTCATTTAATTTAAGTATAGACTCAGATTTGTGTTTCCACCTAGGTACATGCGCTTAGCATCATTTCTCCCTGAGGAAACCATACTACTCTCTCTCTCTCTCTTCTTAATTAACATGCCACATCAGATTTTTTGCTTAGTTGGCAACCTTAGCACCAGTACAAGGTGGAGCACTGGAGGAGCATAAGTTCTGACGGCATCTACAAAGCCAACAGACCTCGCAGCACAAGGTGTCACCATTTTTCAAGTCAACCCTCTGATATCCAATTTTGAAGGACTAAAAAGCAGTGATGTGATAAAACAAAAACAAAAAAAGGCTTCCTTTAAAGCTAAATTGTTGCCAACAGTCCAAGACGAGAATACCAAAGAATACAATCATCAAGAAATAGCAGTAAGCCTATCGGCTATCACAACATGAAGCAGTTGATGCTATCACCAAATAAAGCAGTTGATCCTACCTCCCCTTTCCCTTTCCTTCCCCACCCACACCTATCTCCTCCCCAAGCCCTCGATGTCCCCCTCCACTACCCACCGCGCCACCGCCTCTTCACCCTGTGCGCGCCAACCCCCCCCCCCCCTCTGGCGAATGTGTGCCGCAGGCGCCTGCCACACTCCGATTCGGCACTGGTGTGGCCAGAATCGGCGTCAATTTGGGGTAGTTTTTGCGGCGAGTTGTTTGTTTCTAGAGGTGTTTAAAGGGGGCATTTCAGGGCGATGGATGGATGATGTGGAGATTCTACTGCCAGCAAAAGTGGATTTGGAAAGATTCTGATTTCGCCGGCTACTGAGGTGGTGGACAGAGGAGGTGGTCATGGTGGTGGAGGGGGAGGTCTTAAGGCGCTGTCCAAATGCGGATCGCTGGAACGGCGGTAATAATCTCTTCATTTTGCCGTTTTTGTCTGGCTCATGCAGTGTGCTTGTTGGATTTTGTTAATATGATAGAAAATTTAGTAATTTTTGAGTTACTAGAACTGGAGTTTTGGGAATCATTTTGTGTTCTCATTGTTCTGTTTTTGGCACATTTTTGTGTGAATTTTCGTTGCTGTTGTGATATTGGAGTGGTGTTGTTGTAGTGGTTTGTTGGGTTAGTAGGTAATAATTTTGATCTTTCTTAGCCTTCTAGAGCAGATAATGATTAGCACTCATGATTTTTGTTGATAGAATGATTGACTTGCTATGGAATACTTTTGCTATACCTTTCTTTTGGTTCAGATGATCTTAATTGGCTTAAGTGTGAGAGAAGAACCTTATGCTTGAGATTTTTTTGTTTCATTGGATTGGCTAGATCCTAATTGGCTTGAGTGTGAGCTTTCTTCTCGAAGAACCTTATGCTTGAGATTTTTTGTTTCATTGGATTTGCTAGATTTTAATTGGCTTGAGTGTGTGCTAGTATTAAAAATTGATATGCCTCAAAGATCACAGCAAATCACCAACTTTTGCGTCTATAATTTTTTGATATAAAAAAATGTAGCGTTATTTATTCTTTAGATTGTGAATTGCAGCAGCGCTTATATTTTATGTGTCATGGAGTAATAGTTTTTTTACCTCTGGTATCGTACTTCTCATTATAGGTTGATTGATTTAGTTTTCATGGACTTCTTTGTTAGGCAGTGAACTGAATCAACTGTTCTGGTGATAGCATCAACTGCTTTATGTCATTATCTACAAAAATTTGTTGCAACAACCCTATTCTGAAGGTTATGCCCAATAATACACAAAAAAAACATCATTTGTTGCTCCTCGCTGACATGTGGACTGTTATCTAGCAACTTGTGATCCCTCAATATGTCACGCAACCGAAAGAACACACTTCTTTCGAACCTTAACATGTTTTTACACATCACATCGCATTGCCATATTTTTCGGTTTAGATAATCAAATCTGATCCACGATCTTTTTCCTTCATCGGGCCATAGGTAATACATGGTCTTCTCTTCCTTATTATAGCCTGGACAATGACTGCCATTGCAGCAAGTGCAACAAAAACAGTGTCTCCTCTAATAATCATTTTTCTTTTGTTTATCTTCCTGACCATCTACAATTCATGCATGCTATCAAAAATATTTCTACCAATGACTTGTGACAGCAGAATATATTGGAAAGAAGCAGTTTGAGTATAAAATAGGAAAATAGCCCACTAGTTCGAACAGCATAGAGCAAGGAACTCGAATCAAACAAAAGCCATGAGTGTCATCTCAATATCCTCTCCATCTCCCTCTCGGCTGGGTATGGCAGATGAGACAAGTTCCAAGATCTAGAGAGGGACGAGCTGCAAGACACGAGGGGGGGAGGAGGGGACGTTCTTACCTTCAGGACCGCCGGCGGAGTAGCCCCTCGCTCGCCGCCCAGCTTCAAGACCGCCGCCGCGCAGCCGATTGATGAGGAGACGAGGGAGAGGAGCATCCGGCAGCGTGGATGGGAGGAGAGGAGCGGACGGCGGCAAAGATGAAGGAGGGGAGCGGCCGGCGGCGAGGATGGAGGAGGGGAGCGGCCGGCGGCGCGGATCCAGGGAAAGGAGCAGCCGCCACCGATAGGGTTTGTGCGAGAGAGGGGGACGCGAGAGGGTTCGTGCAAGAGGGAGGGGGGTGAGCGCCAGGCAGCGTTCCCCGTCGTTCACCGATTTGGAGGAAGAGAGAATAGCACTAGTCAAAACCGGGAGTGCCAAAATACCGCTAGTAGAAACTGAAAAGCCAAAATAGCACTACAATCTCGGTTTTGCGTGTCAGAATACTGCTCCCGAGGAATGTCAGATGTTTTCTGTTAGTCCAAAACTATGTGTTGTTCGTTTCAAATATATATATGTGTGATGTTTGTTTAAAAAAAAAACTATTCGATGTTTGTCAGATTTTTGTGAATTCATAAATTACCTCACGTTTGTAAACCTATCCCTGTTAGAGCATCTTATCATACCCTTAAAACCACAAATTATAAAACTTGGATAAGGATAGGGGGGAAAGCATTTTGAAGGTCAATTTTAGCTACGGCGGACAGATACGTTAAAAACAAACTGTAAAACTGGCATAAGAGCTCCTTCCTTTAGCCCAGTCGATGCCGTCCCTTCCCTCGGCCCGTTGCGTCGGCCATGTCGCCCACGCCCCATCGCCCGTCGACTGCACCCCGTCGCCCCGTCGATCGCGCACCATTGCTCACCAATCACGTCCCGTCGCCCGCCGATTGCGCCTTGCTTCACTGCCGTGCGCGTCGGTCGAGTTGTGCCCCTTTGTCGGTCGCATCGGGGAGGATTTCGACGGCCAGGCTGAGGTCATGGGAGGCCACGGCGAGGTCGGGCCCGTCCAATTCGAACCGATGGCGATCTATTCCGGCGTCCAACGGCCTTTTTCGGTATGCAGTGATGAATTCCGACGAGTTTCGGACGGATTCCGGCAAATTCACAACGGCGTGTTTGCTACGACGAGGTTTGATCGGTATACGTGGCAACCCTGGTCCGGCCTTCCAACCTTCAAATATAAGGGTCTCGGGTGTGGATTTCGGATGCTCTTTAAAAAATACGGGTTTGGACAACTATTATGGTTTCTGTTCTCGACACTTTTTTTTTCATCAAAACCTCAAAACACAAAAATGTAAGAGTTTGACCACTTTTAAGGGGTCTGCTTGAGATGCTCTTACTCTATTGTACGAGGTTCATCCCCTTCGTCCAAGAGCGCTACCATTGCGACGCATCAAACGAGCCTGCACCTCTTGGTCGATCCCTCTTTATCTAATTATTTCTTCATCACTTGCCGCTTGCTCCGCGCTCGCCTCCCTCATAGCTCCCCTAATATGGCCGCCCTCTCCTAGGTCTCCCGCGACAACACAATCCATTGTTCGGGTCGAGGACGCCCTAGCACCACCGCTCGCCACACTTTCCTAGTCCCCTCGTGATGGTAGCTACGTCTCCAACATATCTATAGTTTTTAATTGTTCTATGATATTATGTTATCATTTTAGAACATTTTTTATGAACTTATCTACCAATTTATATTATTTTTGAGCACTAACCTATTGATCCAGTGCCCAGTGCCACATGTGGTTTTCTGCGTGTTTTTCCACTATTCAAGTTCCAGTATCAAACGAAGTCCGATTGACCAGAAACTTTTTATGATTTTTTCTAAACCAAAACAAGACAGTGAAGCATCGAAAAAAGGACGGAGGGCGCACGAGGCCCCCACAAGCCAACAGGATGCGGCCTGGGGGCGCACCCTGATGGCTTGTGTAACATCCCAAATTTTCAATTTGTAATGTTTTATAATTATAGTTAAACATCTATGCATTTTGATTACAATGAATGTGGAAATTGAATTTTTATTTCGAATTTGATTCCATTTTTATTGACACGTGATTTTCATTCGCAAATCCCTGACAAAATACCTTGTCCAACAAGTATGAGAGGAGGTAACATGACACCCCAAAAATCAAAAGAAAAATAGTGCCAATTTATTTAAAGGTCAAATTTGATTTCATTTGAAATTAAAAAAATAAGTTTTATAAAGTTTTTATTTTGTATCTAAAAAAATGTTCAAGTTGTAGGAATTATTTTTCCCGAGCGTTTTGGTATATAATATCATATGTTTATATTTATGAATAATATGTTTTTTTCTTTTCTCTCGTTTTGATTTCTGTAATAAAAAAACCAAGTCGCTGGCCAGGCTAGGTAGGCCCAGCCAGCGCTAACCCTAGCGCTCACGCACTCACAGGAGGAGCTCCGAGTGATCCAGAATGCCGCCGGCATCTCTCACGTATCCCTACATCTTTATCTTGTTTTTTTCTCACAAAGGTACCCATCCCTTTTTTTTCCACGAAACAAAAAGACATATGTACGCATACGTGCATGAACCGACTCCGATTCAAATCCATGGAAATCCTATCTCTAGTCTTCCCCTCTTTCAAGTAAGATGCCTGATACGTCTTCGTCGTATCTACTTTTTCGAACTCTTTTGTCCTTGTTTTAGACTCTAATTTGCATGATTTGAATGGAACTAACCCGGACTAACGCTGTTTTCAGCAGAATTGTCATGGTTTTGTTTTTGTGCAGAAATAAAAGTTCTCGGAATGACCTGAAAATTTACGGAGAATTTTTCTGAAATTAATGAAAAATACATGCGCAAAGATCCACCGAAGGAGATGAGCTAGTGGGCCACAAGCGCAGGGGCGCGGCCACCCCCCTAGCCGCGCCGTGAGGGCTTGTGGGGCCCATAGAGCTCCACCGCCTCCAATCTCACTCTATATATTCCGTTTCGCCCGGAAAAAATCAGGGAGAATGATTCATCGCGTTTTACGATACGGAGGCGCCGCCACCTCCTGTTCTTCATCTGGAGGGCAGATCTGGAGTCCGTCTTGGGCTCCAGAGAGGGGAAATCGTCGCCATCGTCATCATCAACCTTCTTCCCTCTCCAATTTCATGAAGCTCTTCGTCGTTCGTGAGTAATCTATTCGTAGGCTCGCTGGGCGGTGATGAGTAGGATGAGATCTATCATGTAATCGAGTTAGTTTTGATGGGGATTGATCCCTAGTATCCACCATGTTCTGAGATTGATGTTCTACTACTTTGCCATGCTTAATGCTTGTCACTAGGGCCCGAGTGCCATGATTTCAGATCTGAAATTATTATGTTGTCACCAATATATGTGTGTTTTAGATCCGATCTTGCAAGTTGTAGTTACCTACTATGTGTTATGATCCGGCAACCCCGGAGTGACAATAACCGGAACCACTCCCGGTGATGACCATAGTTTGAGGAGTTCATGTGTTCACCAAGTGCTAATGTGTTGGTCCGGTTCTTTATTAAAAGGAGAACCTTAATATCCCGTAGTTTCCTTTAGGACCCCGCTGCCACGAGAGGGTTGGACAATAGATGTCATGCAAGTTCTTTTCCCTAAGCACGTATGACTATATACGGAATACATGCCTACATTAGATTGACGAACGGGAGCTAGCCACATATCTCTTCGTGTTATAACTGTTACATGATGAATCACATCCGCATAATCATTCATCATCGATCCAATGCCTACGAGTCTTTTACTACTGGTCCTTGCTACGTTACTTTGTCGCTACTGTTGTCACTGATGCTGTTGTTACTCTGTTGCTACTGATGTTACTTTGTTGCTACTGGTTACTGTTGCTACTGCTGCTATCATACTATCTTGCTACTGATACTTTGCCGCAGACACTAAATCTTTCAGGTGTTGTTGAATTGACAACTCAACTGCTAATACTTGAGAATATTCTTTCTCTTCCCCTTGAGTCGAATCAATAAATTTGGGTTGAATACTCTACCCTCGAAAACTGTTATGATCCCCTATACTTGTGGGTTATCAAGACATTTTTCTGGCGCCATTGCCGGGGAAGCACAACTATATTCTCTTAGTCACTTGGGATTGACGTCTGCTGGTCACTATGAGGAATCCGAAAGATCCAAGAACTAAAATCTTGCCTTCCACTACGAGGAGAGGTAAGGAACTGCCATCTAGCTGTGCACTTGGTTCACCTTCAGTTTTGAGTAAGTTTGCGACTTCGCCTCCTGCTAGAAATCTTGATATGTAGCCTGTGCTTGATGATGCTACTTTTGCTACCCATGATGCTTATGATGATGCTATGCTTGATACTATGCCTGATGATGCTATGCTTGATACTATGTCTGATGATGCTATGCTTGATACTACGCCTGATGATGCTATGACTGATACTGCTTTGCCACTAGGTGCATTCCTTGATGCACATATTGCTAGAGTTGTTGCTAGATGTGATGATACTTCTGAAACTGCTGATACTATTGAAGTAGAACCTGCTACTATGCCTGAATTGCCTGTTATGCCTGATACACGCTATGTTATGGAAGGAGAGATTGTTGAGGACTTCCTTGCATGTAAGGATAGCTATGATGTTGAGAAATTACTGCGCAAGTGGAAAGAAAAATCTCTGAACGCTAGGATGAAATACGAGCAGTTTTCTACTTCACCTATCTTTGTGACTGATAAGGATTATGAATTCTCTGTCGACCCTGAGTTAATCACTCTGGTCGAATCTGATCCTTTTCACGGTTATGAGTCTGAAATGGTTGTAGCCCATCTTACCAAACTGCACGATATAGCCACCCTATTCACTAGTGAGGAAAAGATCCGCCACTACTATATCCTCAAGCTATTTCCTTTCTTGCTAAAGGATGATGCTAAGACCTAGTTCACTTCTCTTGCTCCTGGTTGTGTGCGTAGCCCCGAGGATATGGTCTACTACTTCTTTGAAAATTATTTTCCTGCCCATAAGAAGCAAGTTGCCATGCAGGAAATATACAACTTTGCTCAAGCTGAGGAAGAGAGTCTCCCACAAGCTTGGGGGACGCTCATCCACCTACTGAATGCTTTGCCTGATCACCCTCTTGAGAAGAATGAAATACTTGATATCTTCTATAATGGACTTACCGATGCTTCCAAAGACCACCTAAATAGTTGTGTCGGTTGTGTTTTTAGGGAACGAACCGTAGAACAAGATGAGATTCTACTGAATAACATCTTGTGCAATGAGAATGCTTGGACTATTCCCGAACCACCTCCTAAGCCAACTCCAAAGAAAAGAGGTATTCTATTCCTCAGTCCTGAAGATATGAAAGAAGCTAAGAAATCTATGCGAGAGAAAGGCATTAAACCTGAAGATGTAAAAAATCTACCACCTATCGAAGAGATCCATCGTCTTGATAACCCGATACAGGTAGTAGAAGTAAATTCTCTGCGTAGGTTTGTTGAGAGTGATATTCCTTTTGATAAACCTGCTAGCTTATGCATGGATGAATTTGATAAATTTGTTGCCAAACAACAAAGTTTCAATGATTATGTTAGCAGACAATTGGAAAAGAATGCCCGTATGCTTAGTCATTTAAGTGCTTGTGTGGACAGAAATGTCAATGATCTTAAGCTTCTGAGTAAACATGCCTCTATGGTTACTACTCAAGTAGAACAAGTACTTAAAGCTCAGAATGACTTGCTCAATGAGTTGAATGACAATTCGGTTAGAGTCGTTACTAGAGGCGGTAGAATGACCCAGGAACCTTTGTATCCTGAGGGTCATCCGAAGAGAATTGAACAAGATTCTCAAGGAGTTAGCACTGATGCACCTAGTCATCCTAGAAAGAAGAAGAAAGATGATAGGAACCTGCACGCTAGCAACCCTGTTGCTGCTACACCTGAGAGTCCAAACGATGTCTCCGTCTCTGATGCTGAAACACAATCTGGTGATGAACATGAGCCTAATGATAATATCAGTAGTGATGTTCATGTTGATGCTCAACCTAGCAATGATAATGATGTGGAGATTGAACTTGTTGATCTTGATAACCCACAACCTAAGAATAAGAGATACGATAAGAATGACTTCACTTCTAGGAAGCATGGTAAGGAAAGGGAGCCATGGGTTCAGAAACCTATGCCCTTTCCTCCCAAACCATCCAAGAGAAAGGATGATGAGGATTTTGAGCGATTTGTTAAAATAATCAGACCTTTCTGCAAATGCGTTTGATAGATATGCTCAAAATGTCTCCGTATGCTAAGTACATGAAAGATATTGTGACTAATAAGAGGAGGATACCTGAGGTTGAGATTTCCACCATGCTCGCTAATTATACCTTCAAGGGTGGAACTCCTAAGAAACTAGGTGATCCCGGTGTGCCCACTATACCTTGCTCCATTAAAGGAAACTACGTTATGTGACCTTGGAGCCGGTGTTAGTGTTATGCCTCTCTCTCTTTATCGTAGACTTGAACTGGATAAGTTGACACCCACTAAAATCTCTCTGCAAATGGCCAACAAATCAACTGCTTTTCCTATCGGCATTTGCGAGGATGTGCCTGTTGTGGTTGCTAACGTCATTATCTTAACAGACTTTGTTATCTTGGGTATTCCTAAGGACGATGCCATGGCGGTCATCCTCGGAAGACCCTTTTTAAACACCGCAAGGGCTGTTATAGATTGCAACAAAGGCAATGTCACTTTCCATGTCAATGGTAATGAGCATACGGTGCACTTTCCGAAGAAACAATATCAAGTACATTGCATCAATGCTATCGAAAAAACTTCATAGATTCTTATTGGGAGCTTTGAATGCGCTATTCCTCATGTCAAGATGAAGTATGATTTGCTTGTTGGGGAGATACACATCCCCATTGAGGTGACCTAGTGACTATTCAAAAATTCTCCGTTCTCTTTTGCGATTCGAAAAGTTTTGTTGAGGAGACTTGATCAACCTCATTGACGGATTTTCTTTCGATGACCATGAGATGGATGAATCGAGGAGTCACGAACCTTTGTTCCAAGCTTTCACCTTCGGTTGCTTAGAAGAAAAATGATAGATTTAGTTTAGTTTTCCGTGTTTTCTGTTTTAGCGTCCGGTAGAAAAGTACCCCGAAAATATAAGTTCTCGGAACGTCTTGAAAATCAAGTATGATTTTTTCTGAATTTTTTGAAAAATACTGAGACAAAGAGCTTGTGTGGGGGCTGCACCAGTGGGCCACAAGCCCTAGGGGCGCGGGCACCCCCCTGGCCGCGCCACCCAGGCTTTTGGGGCCCACAGGCACCCCCTCCACTCCTTCTTGCTCTCATCTGGTTCTCCTACCTCCAGTAAAAATCGTTTCGCAACTCAAACCCGTGTTCTTGCTCCTCTTGCTGGGATTTTCGGTCTATTTACTCAAATCACCATTCTCCGAATTGTTTTGGGGGAAATTACTCCTTGGTAAGTGACTCCTCCATTGGTCCAATTAGTTTTTTGCTCTAGTGCCTTATACTCCACGTATTTTTGTTGCCTTGGTGACCATGTTCATGCTGATTTTAGCTGGTCCCAAGTAGTTTTGATGTGTAATATGGCCTCTAGGCACTTGTTGGAGTAGTTGCTATGAGTTTCGTTGAGCCTTGTTCACTTTTCCTTAGAATCACTAAAAAGTTCAGAAATTTTCAGAGATAGAAAAGGGAAAAGATGAGGAGGTTCTTAAGAGGCTCGTCAAGCCGTGACCCCAAGGATGATGGGAGTGAGAAGAAGCTCAAGTATTTGGTCCCTCGAGTCGCAGAAGTTCGAGTGTGCGAATGGCCAAGCGACGTGTTCTTATGCGCCTCTGGAATTTATGAGGACTTTTATCACTTGGTGGAAAACACAGGCCTTACTGTCTTCGTTGAAGATAAGTGTCCGCAATACCTCCTCCTCACTAATATCTTCGTACAAAGCTTTAACTTCTATCTGAGGAAGAATCCTCCTATGGTTGAGTTCAAACTTTATGATATCCCCCAACGCATGTCACTCCAAGATTTTTGCAACGTTTGCAAATTACCTTACATTGGGGATATTCATGAACCTCGTCCACGGGACTTGGAAGCTTTCATTGATACAATTGTTGTAGGAGAGGAGAGAGGAGTGTCTTGCGCTAGAGCTGCTAGCATTCATTTTCCCGTGCTTCGGTACTTCTCATTATTTGTGGGAAAATGTTTGATTGGTCGTGGGAAAGCTGGGTCACTTAGTTCCCCAGATCTTGCGGTCTTGCGCGAAGCCCTTTATAACGATAAAACTTATAGCTTGGACGCTATAGTAGCTCAATGTTTGAACCTGAACCGTTCTAAAGGTGTTGTCTATGGAGGTATCTGATACGTCCATTCTGCATCATATTTTCATGTTGATATTTATCGCTTCTTGGGCTGTTATTTCACTTCACGGTACAATTCTTATGCCTTTTCTCTCTTATTTTGCAAGGTTTACATGAAGAGGGAGAATACCGGTAGCTGGAATTCTGGCCTGAAAGTGGAGCAAAGTTGAGATACCTATTCTACACAACTCCAAACACCGTAAAAATCAACGAGGATTTTTTTTTCGGATTTATAAAAAATACCGGGCCGAAGAAGTGCCAGAGGGGCGCCAGGGGGTGGCCACAAGCCTGCACGGCGCGACCACCCCCAGGCTACGCCATGAGGGCTTGTGGGCACCCTGCTGGCCCACTTGCCCCCTCTTTTGCTATATGAAGGGTTTCGTCCAGGAAAAAATCAGGGAGGAGCTTTTTCGTGGATTCGCTGCCGCCACAAGGCGGAACTTGAGCAGAACCAATCTAGAGCTCCGGCAGGACGATCCTGCCAGGGAAACTTCCCTCCCGGAGGGGGAAATCGTCGCCATCGTCATCACCAACACTCCTCTCATCGGAGGGGACTCGTCACCGTCAACATCTTCATCAGCACCATCTTATCTCCAAACCCTAGTTCATCACTTGTAACCAATCTCCATCTCGTGACTCCGATTGGTACTTGTAAGGTTGCTAGTAGTGTTGATTACTCTTTGTAGTTGATGCTAGTTGGATTATTTGGTGGAAGAGTTTATGTTCAGATCCTTGATGCTACTTATTACCTCTCTGGTCATGAATATGATTATGCTTTGTGAGTAGTTACTTTTGTTCCTGAGGCCATGGGATAAGTCATGCTAATAGTAGTCATGTGGATTTGGTATTTGTTCGGTAATTTGATATGGTGTATGTTGTTTTTCCTCTAGTGGTGTTATGTGAACTTCGACTACATAACACTTCACCATTATTTGGGCCTAGAGGAAGGCATTGGGAAGTAGTAAGTAGATGATGTGTTGCTAGAGTGACAGAAGCTTAAATCCTAGTTTATGCGTTGCTTCGTAAGGGGCTGATTTGGATCCACTAGTTTAATGCTATGGTTAGACTTTGTCTTAATTCTTCTTTCTTAGTTGCGGATGCTTGCGATAGGGGTTAATCATAAGTGGGATGCTTGTCCAAGTAAGGGCAGTACCCAAGCGCCGGTCCACCCACATATCAAACTATCAAAGTAACGAACGCGAATCATATGAACATGATGAAAACTAGCATGACAGAAATTCCCGTGTGTCATCGGGAGCGTTTTTCCTCCTATAAGACTTTGCCCAGGCTTGTCCCTTGCTACAAAAGGGATTGGGCCACTTTTCTGCATCGTTGCTACTTTTGTTACTTGTTGCTTGCTACGAATCATCTCACCACACAGTCACTTGTTACCGACAATTTCAGTGCCTGCAGATTTTACCTTGCTGAAAACCACTTGTTAGATCCTTCTGCTCCTCGTTGGGTTTGACACTCTTACTTATCGAAAGGACTACGATTGATCCCCTATACTTGTGGGTCATCAAGACTCTTTTCTGGCACCGTTGCCGGGGAGTGAAGCGCCTTTGGTAAGTGGAAATTGGTAAGGAAACATTCATATAGTGTGCTGGAATTTGTTGTCACTTGTCACTATGGATACTAATCCTTTGAGGGGCTTGTTCAGGGTATCTTCACCTCGAACGGAAGCACAAAGAGTTGCTCCTCAACCTTCTGCACCTACTGAAAATACTTGCTTTGAATTTCCTTCGGGTATGCTTGAGAAACTGCTGGTTAATCCTTTTACAAGAGATGGAACATCACATCCAGTCTTGCATCTGATCTATGTAGATGAAGTTTGTGGTTTATTTAAGCTTGCAGGTGTGCCCGAGGATGAGGTCAAGAAGAAGGTCTTTCCTTTATCTTTGAAGGATAAGGCGTTGACATGGTATAGGCTATGTGATGATACTGGATCATGGGACTACAATCGGTTAAAATTGGAATTTCATCAAAAGTTTTATCCTATGCATTTAGTACATCGTGATCGGAATTATATTTATAATTTTTGGCCTCGTGAGAGAGAAAGCATCGCTCAAGCTTGGGGGAGGCTTAAATCATGCTATATTCATGCCCCAATCATGAGCTCTCGAGAGAAATTATCATTCAGAACTTCTATGCTCGGCTTTCTCATGATGATTGCACCATGCTTGACACTTCTTTTACCGGTTCTTTTATGAAGAGAGGTATTGACTTCAAATGGAATTTATTGGAGAGAATTAAACGCAAATCTGAAGATTGGGAGCTTGAAGAAGGTAAGGAGTCAGGTATGAATTTCACGTTTGATTGCGTTAAGTCCTTTGTTGAGACAAATACTTTTTGTGACTTTAGCGCTAAGTATGGACTTGACTCTGAGATAGTAGCTTCATTGTGTGAATCCTTTGCTGCTCATATTGATCTCCCCAAAGAGAAGTGGTTTAAATATCATACTCCTTTAGAATTCAACGTAGTTAAACCCAATCCAGTTGAAGAAAGAGTCATTGCCTATAATGATCCTGTGGTTCCGAGTGCTTACATTGAGAAACCACCTTTCCCTGTTAGGATAAAGGATCATTCTAAAGCTTCAAGTGTGATACGTAGAGGCTATATTAGAACACCTACACCCCCTGAGCAAATTAGAGTTGAACCTACCATTGCTATTATCAAAGATCTTCTGTCCGACGATGTTGAGGGACATAATATTCACTTCTGTGAAGATGCTGCTAGAATTGCTAAACCTCATGCTAGATACAAACATAGGCCTGTTGTTGGCATGCCTGTGGTTTCTGTTAAGATGGGAGATCATTGTTATCATGGTTTATGTGACGTGGGTGCTAGTGTTAGTGCAATACCTCAATCCTTATATGATGAAATTAAAGATGAGATTGCACCTGTTGAGATAGAGCCTATTGATGTCACTGTTCAACTTGCGAATAGAGATACTAGCTGCCCTGTGGGAATTGTTAGGGATGTTGAAGTCTTGTGTGGTAAAATGAAGTATCCTACTGATTTCCTCGTTCTTGCTACCGCACAAGATAGCTTTTGTCCCATCATATTTGGTAGACCTTTTCTCAATACCGTCAATGCTCATATTGACTGTGAGAAGCAAAATGTCACTGTTGGCTTTGAAGGTGTGTCACATGAGTTCAATTTCTCCAAGTTTGGTAGACAACCTCATGAAAAAGAGTCACCTAGTAAGGATGAAACTATTGCCTTAGCTTCTATTGCCGTGCCTCCTACTGATCCCTTAGAGAAATACTTGCTTGAGCATGAAAATGATATGCATATGGATGAAAGGGATGAGATAGATATAGTTGTCTTAGAACAATATCCTATCATTAAGAATAATCTGCATGTTGAACTGCTTGGGGATCCACCCCCACCAAAGGGTGATCGTGTGTTCGAGTTTAAACAGTTGCCTGATACTCTTAAGTATGCCTATCTGGATGAAAAAGAGATATATCATGTTATAATTAGTGCTAGCCTCTCAGAGCATGAAGAAAAGAAGTTACTAAAAACTCTGAGGAAGCACCGTGCTGCTATTGGATATACTCTTGATGATCTTAAGGGCATTAGTCCTACCCTATGTCAGCAAAAGATTAAAACTGATCCTGATTCTAAATTAGTTGTTGATCATCAAAGGACATTAAATCCTAAGATGAAAGAAGTAGTAAGAAAAGAAATACTAAAACTCCTGGAAGCGGGTATTATCTATCCTGTTGCTCATAGCAATTGGGTGAGTCAGGTGCATTGTGTCCCTAAGAAGGGAGGCATTACCATTGTCCCTAATGATAAGGATGAATTGATCCCACACGGGATTATTACTGGCTATAGGATGGTGATCGATTTTAGGAAACTGGATAAAGCCACTAGGAAAGATCATTACCCTTTGCCTTTTATCGACCAAATGCTAGAAAGGCTGTCCAAACACACACACTTCTGCTTTCTAGACGGTTATTATGGTTTCTCCCAAATACCAGTTGCACAACCTGATCAGGAGAAAACCACTTTCACCTGTCCTTTCAGTACCTTTGCTTATAGACGTATGCCTTTTGGCTTATGTAATGCACCTGCCACCTTTCAAAGATGTATGATGGCTATATTATGTGACTTTTGTGAAAAGATTGTTGAGGTTTTCATGGATGACTTCTCTGTTTACGGGCCTTCCTTTGATGATTGCCTCAACAACCTTGATCGAGTCTTACAGAGATGTAAAGACACCAATCTTGTCTTGAATTGGGAGAAGTGCCACTTTATGGTTAATGAAGGCATCGTCTTAGGACATGAAATTTCTGAAAGAGGTATTGAAGTCGATAAGGCTAAGGTTGATGCAATCGAGAAAATGCCATACTGTTGGAATTATGCCCTAGAGGCAATAATAAATGTATAGTTATTATTATAATTCCTGTGTCAAGATAATAGTTTATTATCCATGCTATAATTGTATTGAATGAAGACTCATTTACATGTGTGGATACATAGACAAAACACCGTCCCTAGCATGCCTCTAGTTGGCTAGCCAGTTGATCAATGATAGTCAGTGTCTTCTGATTATGAACAAGGTGTTGTTGCTTGATAACTGGATCACGTCATTGGGAGAATCACGTGATGGACTAGACCCAAACTAATAGATGTAGCATGTTGATCGTGTCATTTTGTTGCTACTGTTTTCTGCGTGTCAAGTATTTATTCCTATGACCATGAGATCATATAACTCACTGACACCGGAGGAATGCTTTGTGTGTATCAAACGTCGCAACGTAACTGGGTGACTATAAAGATGCTCTACATGTATCTCCGAAGGTGTTAGTTGAGTTAGTATGGATCAAGACTGGGATTTGTCACTCCGTGTGACGGAGAGGTATCTCGGGGCCCACTCGGTAATACAACATCACACACAAGCCTTGCAAGCAATGTAACCTAGTGTAAGTTGCGGGATCTTGTATTACGGAACGAGTAAAGAGACTTGCCGGTAAACGAGATTGAAATAGGTATGCGGATACTGACGATCGAATCTCGGGCAAGTAACATACCGAAGGACAAAGGGAATAACATACGGGATTATACGAATCCTTGGCACTGAGATTCAAACGATAAGATCTTCGTAGAATATGTAGGATCCAATATGGGCATCCAGGTCCCGCTATTGGATATTGACCGAGGAGTCTCTCGGATCATGTCTACATAGTTCTCGAACCCGCAGGGTCTGCACACTTAAGGTTCGACGTTGTTTTATGCGTATTTGAGTTATATGGTTGGTTACCGAATGTTGTTCGGAGTCCCGGATGAGATCACGGACGTCACGAGGGTTTCCGGAATGGTCCGGAAACGAAGATTGATATATAGGATGACCTCATTTGATTACCGGAAGGTTTTCGGAGTTACCGGTAATGTACCGGGAATGACGAATGGGTTCCGGGAGTTCACCGGGGGGGGGCAACCCACCCCGGGGAAGCCCATAGGCCATAAGGGTGGCGCACCAGCCCTTAGTGGGCTGGTGGGACAGCATAAAAGGGCCCTATGCGCCAAGGATAAGAAATCAAAGGAAAAAGAAGAAAAAAGGGAGGAGGTGGGAAGGGAGGGGGACTCCCTCCCACCAAACCTAGTCCAACTCGGTTTGGGGGGGGAGAGTCCTCCCCCTTGGCTCGGCCGACCCCTTGAGGGTCCTTGGACCCCAAGGCAAGGCGCCCCTCCCTCCCACCTATATATACAGAGGCTTTAGGGCTGATTTGAGACGACTTTTCCACGGCAGCCCGACCACATACCTCCACGGTTTTTCCTCTAGATCGCGTTTCTGCGGAGCTCGGGCGGAGCCCTGCTGAGACAAGGTCATCACCAACCTCCGGAGCGCCGTCACGCTGCCGGAGAACTCTTCTACCTCTCCGTCTCTCTTGCTGGATCAAGAAGGCCGAGATCATCATCGAGCTGTACGTGTGCTGAACGCGGAGGTGCCGTCCGTTCGGTACTATATCGTGGGACTGATCGCGGGATTGTTCGCGGGGCGGATCGAGGGACGTGAGGACGTTCCACTACATCAACCGCGTTCTCTAACGCTTCTGCTGTACGATCTACAAGGGTATGTAGATCACTCATCCCCTCTCGTAGATGGACATCACCATGACAGGTCTTCGTGCGCGTAGGAAAATTTTTGTTTCCCATGCGACTTTCCCCAACAGTGGCATCATGAGCTAGGTTCATGCGTAGATGTCTTCTCGAGTAGAACACAAAAGTTTTTGTGGGCAGTGATGTGCGTTTTGCTGCCCTCCTTAGTCTTTTCTTGATTCCGCGGTATTGTTGGATTGAAGCGGCTTGGACCGACATTACTCGTACGCTTACGAGAGACTGGTTTCATCGTTACGAGTAACCCCCTTTGCTCAAAGATGACTGGCAAGTGTCGGTTTCTCCAACTTTAGTTGAATCGGATTTGACCGAGGAGGTCCTTGGATGAGGTTAAATAGCAACTCATATATCTCTGTTGTGGTGTTTGCGTAAGTAAGATGCGATCCTACTAGATACCCTTGGTCACCACGTAAAACATGCAACAACAAAATTAGAGGACGTCTAACTTGTTTTTGCAGGGTATGATTGTGATGTGATATGGCCAACGATGTGATGTGATATATTGGATGTATGAGATGATCATGTTGTAATAGAAATATCGACTTGCACGTCGATAGTACGGCAACCGGCAGGAGCCATAGGGTTGTCTTTATACTAACGTTTGTGCTTGCAGATGCGTTTACTATTTTGCTAGGATGTAGCTTTAGTAGTAATAGCATAAGTAGCACGACAACCCCGATGGCAACACGTTGATGGATGATCATGGTGTGGCGCCGGTGACAAGAAGATCGTGCCGGTACTTTGGTGATGGAGATCAAGAAGCACGTGATGATGGCCATATCATGTCACTTATGAATTGCATGTGATGTTAATCCTTTTATGCACCTTATTTTGCTTAGAACGACGGTAGCATTATGAGGTGATCTCTCACTAAAATTTCAAGACGATATTGTGTTCTCCCCGACTGTGCACCGTTGCTACAGTTCGTCGTTTCGAGACACCACGTGATGATCGGGTGTGATACACTCAACGTTCACATACAACGGGTGCAAAACAGTTGCGCACGCGGAACACTAGGGTTAAGCTTGACGAGCCTAGCATGTGCAGACATGGCCTCGGAACACATGAGACCGAAAGGTCGATCATGAATCATATAGTTGATATGATTAGCATAGGGATGCTTACCACTGAAACTATACTCAACTCACGTGATGATCGGACTTGGGATAGTGTAAGTGGATCATGAACCACTCAAATGACTAGAGAGATGTACTTTTTGAGTGGGAGATTAGCATATAATTTGATTAAGTTGAACTCTAATTATCTTGAACATAGTCTAAGTCCACTTTGAATATATTTGTGTTGTAGATCATGGCTCACGCGACAGTCATCCTGAATTTTAATACGTTCCTAGAGAAAGCTAAGTTGAAAGATGATGGAAGCAACTTTGTAGACTGGGATCGTAATCTTAAGCTAATCTTACAAGCTGGGAAGAAGGATTATGTCCTTAATGCTGCGCTAGGAGATGAACCACCCGCTACGGCTGATCAGGATGTTAAGAACGCTTGGTTAGCACGTAAGGAGGACTACTCAATAGTTCAATGTGTAGTCTTGTATGGGTTAGAACCGGGACTTCAACGTCGCTTTGAGCGTCATGGAGCATTTGAGATGTTCCAGGAGTTGGAGTTTATCTTTCAGAAGAACGCCCGGATCGAGAGGTATGAGACCTCCGATAAATTCTATGCTTTCAAGATGGAGGAAAACTCGTCTGTCAGTGAACATGTGCTCAAAATGTCTGGGTACTCAAACCGTCTAGCTGAGCTGGGGATTGAAATCCCGCAAGAAGCTATCACTGACAGAATCCTTCAATCACTGCCGCCAAGCTATAAAGGCTTTGTGTTGAACTACAACATGCAAGGGATGAACAAGTCTCCCGGCGAGTTGTTTGCGATGCTGAAAGTCGCAGAGTCTGAACTCCGTAAAGAGCATCAAGTGTTGATGGTGAGCAAGACCACTAGTTTCAAGAGAAACGGCAAAGGCAAGAAGGGCAATTCGAAGAAGAGCGGCAAGCCTGTTGCCAATCTGCCGAAGAAACCCAAGGCTGGACCTAAGCCTGAAACAGAGTGCTTCTATTGCAAGGGTATGGGTCACTGGAAGCGCAATTGCCCCAAGTATCTGGCAGATAAGAAGGCGGGCAAAGAAAAATCAGGTATATTTGATATACATGTTATTGATGTGTACTTAACCGGCTCTCGTAGTAGTGCCTGGGTATTCGATACCGGTTCTGTTGCTCACATTTGCAACTCGAAACAGGAACTGCGGAATAGACGAAGGCTGGCGAAAGACGAAGTGACGATGCGCGTAGGAAATGGTTCCAAGGTTGATGCAATCGCCGTCGGCACAGTGTCACTTCAGCTACCATCGGGATTAGTGATGAACTTAAATCATTGTTATTTAGTACCTGCGTTGAGCATGAACATTATATCTGGATCTTGTTTATTGCGAGATGGTTACTCTTTTAAGTCTGAGAATAATGGTTGTTCTATTTCTATGAGTAACATCTTTTATGGTCATGCACCGAATGTGAGAGGATTGTTCATATTGAATCTTGATAGCGATACGCATATACATAGCATTGAGACCAAAAGAGTTAGAGTAAACAATGATAGCGCCATATTTTTGTGGCACTGCCGTTTGGGTCATATTGGTGTAAAGCGCATGAAGAAACTCCATGCTGATGGACTTTTGGAGTCACTTGACTTTGATTCACTTGACACGTGCGAACCATGCCTCATGGGCAAGATGACTAAGACTCCGTTCTCCGGAACAATGGAGCGTGCAAGTGACTTGTTGGAAATCATACATACCGATGTGTGTGGTCCAATGAGCGTAGAGGCACGCGGCGGATATCGTTATTTTCTCACCTTCACTGACGATTTAAGTAGATATGGTTATGTCTACTTGATGAAGCACAAGTCTGAAACATTTGAAAAGTTCAAGCAATTTCAGAGTGAAGTGGAAAATCATCGTAACAAGAAGATCAAGTTCCTACGGTCTGATCGTGGGGGTGAATATATGAGTTTCGAGTTTGGTGCTCACTTAAGACAATGTGGAATTGTTTCGCAGTTAACACCGCCTGGAACACCACAGCGTAATGGTGTGTCCGAACGTCGTAATCGTACTTTGTTAGAGATGGTGCGATCTATGATGTCTCTTACTGATTTGCCGTTATCATTTTGGGGTTATGCATTAGATACAGCTGCATTCACTTTAAATAGGGCACCATCAAAATCCGTTGAGACGAGACCATACGAACTGTGGTATGGCAAGAGGCCAAAGTTGTCGTTTCTTAAAGTTTGGGGATGTGATGCTTATGTCAAAAAGCTTCAGCTTGAAAAGCTGGAACCCAAAGCGGAAAAGTGCGTCTTCATAGGTTACCCAAAAGAGACAGTTGGGTACACCTTCTATCTCAAATCCGAGGGCAAAGTATTTGTTGCTAAAAACGGAGCTTTTCTCGAGAAGGAGTTTCTCTCGAGAGAATTGAGTGGGAGGAAGATAGAACTTGACGAGGTTGTCGAACCTCTCATCCCTCTGGATGGTGGCGCAGGGCAAGGGGAAACCTCTGTCGTTGCGACGCCGGTTGAGGAGGAAGTTAATGATGATGATCATGAAACTCCAGTTCAAGTTTCTGTTGAACCACGCAGGTCGACGAGATCACGCGCTGCTCCAGAGTGGTACGGTAATCCCGTCTTATCAATCATGTTGTTAGACAACAATGAACCTGCAAATTATGAAGAAGCAATGGTGGGCCCAGATTCCGACAAATGGCTAGAAGCCATGAAATCCCAGATAGGATCCATGTATGAGAACAAAGTGTGGACTTTGGAGATACTACCTGAGGGCCGCAAGGCTATTCAGAACAAATGGATCTTTAAGAAGAAGACGGACGCTGACGGTAATGTGACCGTTTATAAAGCTCGACTTGTGGCAAAGGGTTTTTCACAAGTTCCAGGAGTTGACTACGATGAGACTTTCTCACCCGTAGCGATGCTTAAGTCCGTCAGAATCATGTTAGCAATAGCTGCATTTTTCGATTATGAAATCTGGCAGATGGATGTCAAAACGGCGTTCCTTAATGGTTTCCTTAAGGAAGAGTTGTATATGATGCAACCCGAAGGTTTTGTCGATCCTAAAAATGCTGACAAGGTGTGCAAGCTCCAGCGATCCATTTATGGACTGGTGCAAGCATCTCGGAGTTGGAACAAACGCTTTGATGAGGTGATCAAAGCATTTGGGTTTATACAAGTGGTTGGAGAATCTTGTATTTACAAGAAAGTGAGTGGGAGCTCTGTGGCGTTTCTAATATTATATGTGGATGACATATTACTGACTGGAAACAACGTAGAGCTTTTGGAGAGCATAAAAGGTTACTTGAATAAAAGTTTCTCTATGAAGGACCTAGGAGAAGCTGCTTACATTCTAGGCATTAAGATCTATAGGGATAGATCAAAACGCCTCATAGGACTTTCACAAAGCACATACCTTGATAAAGTTTTGAAGAGGTTCAAAATGGAACAGTCCAAGAAAGGGTTCTTGCCAGTTTTACAAGGTACGAGATTGAGTAAGACTCAGTGCCCAGCAACTGATGAAGATAGAGAGCATATGCGCTCCATCCCCTATGCTTCAGCCATAGGTTCTATCATGTATGCAATGCTGTGCACTAGACCGGATGTTGGCCTGGCCATAAGTATGGCAGGTAGGTTCCAGAGTAATCCAGGAGTGGATCACTGGACAGCGGTCAAGAATATCCTGAAGTACCTGAAAAGGACTAAGGAGATGTTTCTCGTGTATGGAGGTGACGAAGAGCTCGCCGTAAAAGGTTACGTCGATGCAAGCTTTGACACAGGTCCGGACGACTCTATGTCGCAAACCGGATACGTATTTATTCTTAATGGGGGTGCAGTAAGCTGGTGCAGTTCCAAGCAAAGCGTCGTAGCAGATTCTACATGTGAAGCGGAGTACATGGCTGCCTCGGAGGCGGCTAAGGAGGGTGTCTGGATGAAGCAGTTCATGACGGATCTTGGAGTGGTGCCAAGCGCACTGAATCCAATAACCTTGTTCTGTGACAACACTGGTGCCATTGCCTTAACAAAGGAACCACGGTTTCACAAGAAGACCAGACACATCAAAGGACGCTTCAACCTCATCAGCGACTACGTCGAGGAAGAGGATGTAAATATATGCAAAGTGCACACGGATCTGAATGTAGCAGACCCGCTGACTAAACCTCTTCCACGGCCAAAACATGATCGACACCAGAACTGTATGGGTGTTAGATTTATTACAATGTAATTCACATGGTGATGTGAGGGCTGGATTATTGACTCTAGTGCAAGTGGGAGACTGTTGGAATTATGCCCTAGAGGCAATAATAAATGTATAGTTATTATTATAATTCCTGTGTCAAGATAATAGTTTATTATCCATGCTATAATTGTATTGAATGAAGACTCACTTACATGTGTGGATACATAGACAAAACACCGTCCCTAGCATGCCTCTAGTTGGCTAGCTAGTTGATCAATGATAGTCAGTGTCTTCTGATTATGAACAAGGTGTTGTTGCTTGATAACTGGATCACGTCATTGGGAGAATCACGTGATGGACTAGACCCAAACTAATAGACGTAGCATGTTGATCGTGTCATTTTGTTGCTACTGTTTTTTGCGTGTCAAGTATTTATTCCTATGACCATGAGATCATATAACTCAGTGACACCGGAGGAATGCTTTGTGTGTATCAAACGTCGCAACGTAACTGGGTGACTATAAAGATGCTCTACAGGTATCTCCGAAGGTGTTAGTTGAGTTAGTATGGATCAAGACTGGGATTTGTCACTCCGTGTGACGGAGAGGTATCTCGGGGCCCACTCGATAATACAACATCACACACAAGCCTTGCAAGCAATGTAACCTAGTGTAAGTTGCGGGATCTTGTATTACGGAACGAGTAAAGAGACTTGCCGGTAAACGAGATTGAAATAGGTATGCGGATACTGACGATCGAATCTCGGGCAAGTAACATACCGAAGGATAAAGGGAATAACATACGGGATTATACGAATCCTTGGCACTGAGGTTCAAACGATAAGATCTTCGTAGAATATGTAGGATCCAATATGGGCATCCAGGTCCCGCTATTGGATATTGACCGAGGAGTCTCTCGGGTCATGTCTACATAGTTCTCGAACCCGCAGGGTCTGCACACTTAAGGTTCGACGTTGTTTTATGCGTATTTGAGTTATATGGTTGGTTACAGAATGTTGTTCGGAGTCCCGGATGAGATCACGGACGTCACGAGGGTTTCCGGAATGGTCCGGAAACGAAGATTGATATATAGGATGACCTCATTTGATTACCGGAAGGTTTTCGGAGTTACCGGTTGAAAAGGACGTGGATGTCGCCTAGAGGGGGGGGGGGTGAATAGGCGCTTTAAAATAGTTAAGGTTTAGGCTTGAACAACTGCGGAATAAAACTAACGTTTAATATGTCAAGCACAAAACCTACAAACAACTAGGCTCACCTATGTGCACCAACAACTTATGCTAAGCAAGATAAACAACTAAGTGATAGCAAGATATATTACAATAAACAATATGTCTATCACAAAGTAAAGTGCATAAGTAAAGGGTTCGGGTAAGAGATAACCGAGGCACGGGGAGACGATGATGTATCCCGAAGTTCACACCCTTGCGGATGCTAATCTCCGTTAGAGCGGTGTGGAGGCACAATGCTCCCCAAGATGCCACTAAGGCCACCGTAATCTCCTCACGCCCTCGCACAATGCAAGATGCCGTGATTCCACTAAGGGACCCTTGAGGGCGGTCACCGAACCCGTACAAATGGCAACCCTTGGGGGCGGTCACCGAACCCGTACAAATGGCAACCCTTGGGGGCGGTCACCGAACCCGTACACGTGGCAACCCTTGGGGGCGGTTACCGGTACCCGTACAAATTGCTCGGGGCAATCTCCACAACCTTATTGGAGACCCCGACGCTTCCCGGAGCTTCACACCACAATGATTGAGCTCCGAGACACCACCAAGCTTCTAGGACGCCAAAGCATCCACGAAGAACAATATCAAGGGTACTAAGTACCAAAGGTAGTAAGCTTCTCAACTTCTCACTTCCACGTATCACCGTGGAGAACTCAAACCGATGCAACTAATGCAATGGCAAGAACACACGAAGTGGTCAAGTCCCTCACACTCAAATCCCTCCACAACAACAAAAGCTATGGGGAAATATGAGAGGAAGAACAAGGAGCTCACAAAGAACTCCAAGATCAAGATCCGAGGGGTTCCCCTCACATAGAGGAGAAAGTGATTGGTGGAGATGTGGATCTAGATCTCCTCTCTCTTTTCCCTCAAGAACAAGCAAGAATCATTGGAGGGATAGAGAGTAATCAAGCTCTAAGAATGTCAACAATGGAGATAGAACAAGAGCTCAACAGATAGATAAGGCCAAGGGGGAAGAAGACCCCCTTTATATAGTGGGGGGAAGAATCAGACCGTTACCCCCACTCTCTGCCCGAGCTCCAGCGGTACTACCGCTGGCTGCAGCGGTACTACCGCTGGCACTCCAGCGGTACCACCGCTGTCACTCCAGCGGTACTACCGCCAGCTAGCGGTACTACCGCTAGCTGCAGCGGTACTACCGCTGGCACTCCAGCGGTACTACCGCTGGCCCCAGCGGTACTACCGCTGGGCCCCTGGTAGTGCAAAGGCACTACCACCGCCAAGAAAGTCTTCGCAAAAAGGTCCGTCCACGAACAACCGCTAGGCAGGCGGTACTAAGCTCCTGGAGCGGTACTACCGCTGACCAGGGGCGGTACTACCGCGAGCCAGCGGTACTACCGCTAGGGCCAGCGGTACTACCGCCAACTCTAGCGGTACTACCGCTAGGTCGAGCGGTACTACCGCTCGCCACTGAAACAGCCATAACTTTCGCATACGAGCTCCGAATCGAGCAAACCCAAGCTTGTTGGATTCAGGACGACAAGGGCTATGAATATGCCAAAGATATAGAGATGTGAGATCTCTATGAATGAAGAACCAGCAAAAACTCCAACATCGAAAACATCATAGTAGATGCATATGGACTCCGTTTTCGATGAACTCGAGCTTGTCATGGAGATGACCATAAGCTCTAAAACTCACAAAGAGAAACACCAACTAAGAACCAAGAAGTATGATGCAAGGATGCAAATGGTTTGAGCTCTCAACGAACGATACGATCAAGCTACTCACTTGAGAGCCCCCCTTGATAGAACAACAATCTATCCTAACCAGAAAACCTATCAAGGGCAAACCTATACCTTGCACCTCATCCTCTTGAGCTAGATGATGATGATCTTAGCTTCCTCAAGATGGACCACCTTTCTTGATTGTGTTGGCTTGATGAATACTAGTTGATTGCTCCCCCATACTCACTATGGGTGAGCCACTCTTCAGCATATCTTCACAAGTCCATTGCCACCATAATGGACGGCAAGCTTCAAGCATGCTATCTTCGTGCTGATCCACTTGAACTTGCACGTCGCAATCTTGATGACGATCACACCTTGACGTCATACTCCATGGGTTGTATGAGATCTTCCCTTTGACGCAAGCTCATGGAAACACACCTAACCCCCACATAGAACTCTCACGAAGACCATGGGTTAGTACACAAACACGTAATGGACAATGCTTACCATACCATGGGATCACTTGATCCCTCTCGGTACATCTTGTACGCTTTGTGTGTTGATCATCTTGATTTACTCTTTGTCTGAGATCTTGATCAACCATGTCTCTCTATGACCATTCTTTGGATAATACCTTGAATACCATCTTGGTCATCATATAAACTCCTTGAACCCAACAGATGGACTTCAAGAAGTGCCTATGGACAAATCCTATATATGTAACTTAAGGCAACCATTAGTCCATAGGAATTGTCATCAAGTACCAAAACCACATATGGAGATATATGCTCCAATATATGCTCCAACACCGGTAATGTACCGGGAATGACGAATGGGTTCCGGGAGTTCACCGGGGGGGGGGGGGCAACCCACCCCGGGGAAGCCCATAGGCCATAAGGGTGGCGCACCAGCCCTTTGTGGGCTGGTGGGACAGCCCAAAAGGGCCCTATGCGCCAAGGATAAGAAATCAAAGGAAAAAGAAAAAAAAGGGAGGAGGTGGGAAGGGAGGGGGACTCCCTCCCACCAAACCTAGTCCAACTCGGTTTGGGGGGGAGAGTCCTCCCCCTTGGCTCGGCCGACCCCTTGAGGGTCCTTGGACCCCAAGGCAAGGCGCCCCTCCCTCCCACCTATATATACGGAGGTTTTAGGGCTGATTTGAGACGACTTTTCCACGGCAGCCCGACCACATACCTCCACGGTTTTTCCTCTAGATCGCGTTTCTGCGGAGCTCGGGCGGAGCCCTGCTGAGACAAGGTCATCACCAACCTCCAGAGCGCCGTCATGCTGCCGGAGAACTCTTCTACCTCTCCGTCTCTCTTGCTGGATCAAGAAGGCCGAGATCATCGTCGAGCTGTACGTGTGCTGAACGCGGAGGTGCCGTCCGTTCGGTACTAGATCGTGGGACTGATCGCGGGATTGTTCGCGGGGCGGATCGAGGGACGTGAGGACGTTCCACTACATCAACCGCGTTCTCTAACGCTTCTGCTGTACGATCTACAAGGGTATGTAGATCACTCATCCCCTCTCGTAGATGGACATCACCATGACAGGTCTTCGTGCGCGTAGGAAATTTTTTGTTTCCCATGCGACGTTCCCCAACACATACCCCACAGATATCAAAGGTATAAGAAGTTTCCTTGGTCATGCTGGTTTCTATAGAAGGTTCATCAAAGACTTCTGTAAGATTTCTAGGCCTCTTAACAATCTCTTGCAAAAGGATATTCCTTTTGTTTTTGACGATGATTGTGAGGAAGCCTTCGAAATACTTAAGAGGGCTTCGATAACTGCACCTATTGTTCAACCACCTGATTGGAACTTACCTTTTGAGATCATGTGTGATGCTAGCGATTATGCTGTTGGTGCTATTCTAGGGCAAAGAGTTGACAAGAAGTTGAATATTATTCACTATGCTAGTAAAACTCTAGACAATGCCCAAAGAAACTATGCCACTACGGAGAAGGAATTTTTAGGAGTCGTGTTTGCATGTGAAAAGTTCAGGTCTTACATAGTTGATTCCAAAGTCACTATTCACACTGATCATGCTGCTATTAAGTACCTCATGGAGAAGAAGGACGCTAAACCTAGACTTATCAGATGGGTTCTCTTGCTACAAGAATTTGATTTGCACGTTGTCGACAGAAAGGGTGCTGATAACCCAGTAGCAGATAACTTGTCTAGGTTGGAGAATGTTCTTGATGACCCACAACCTATTGATGATAGCTTTCCCGATGAGCAATTGAATGTCATCAATGCTTCACATAGTGCACCGTGGTATGCTGATTATGCCAACTATATCGTTGCCAAATATATACCACCTAGTTTCACGTACCAGCAAAAGAAGAAGTTCTTCTTTGACTTGAGACACTACTTTTGGGATGATCCTCACCTTTATAAGGAAGGAGTAGATGGTGTTATTAGACGTTGTGTACCTGAACATGAACAGGGACAGATCCTACAGAAGTGTCACTCCGAGGCCTACGGAGGACACCATGCGGGAGATAGAACTGCACACAAGGTATTGCAATCAGGTTTCTATTGGCCCACTCTTTGCAAGGATGCCCGTAAGTTTGTCTTGTCTTGTGATGAATGTCAAAGAATAGGTAATATTAGCAAACGTCAGGAAATTCCTATGAACTATTCACTTGTCATTGAACCATTTGATGTTTACGGCTTTGATTATATGGGACCTTTTCCCAAATCCAACGGGTATACTCATTTCCTAGTTGCTGTTGATTACGTCACTAAGTGGGTAGAAGCTATCCCCACTAGTAGTGCTGATCACAACACTTCTATCAGGATGCTTAAAGAAGTTATTTTCCCTAGACTTGGAGTCCCTAGATATCTAATGACCGACGGTGGTTCACACTTCATTCATGGTGGTTTCCGTAAAACGCTTGCTAAGTATGTTGTCAACCATAGAATTGCGTCTCCCTACCATCCTCAGTCCAGTGGTCAAGTAGAGCTAAGCAACAGAGAGATTAAACTAATTCTGCAAAAGACTGTCAACAGGTCTAGAAAGAATTGGTCTAAGAAGCTCGATGATGCACTGTGGGCTTATAGAACTGCCTATAAGAATCCCATGGGCATGTCTGTGTACAAAATGGTGTATGGTAATGTCACGCCCACGATGCGACCCTATCCCCAATTTGGCACGAATGCCTCGTCAGGGATAGAAGCACATCTCGTCGTGTCGCAAGAATGGATATCGTTACAAGTACATGTACTGAAAAGAAGAGAGATATATATAGAATTGGCTTACACTCGCCACAAGCTACATCAGAGTCACAACTGTAAAATACATAATCATCATGAAGAAGAGCAGGGTCCGACTACAAACGAAAAAACAAACGATAAAAGAAGAACGATGTCCATCCTTGCTATCCCAGGCTGCCGGCCTGGAACCCATCCTAGATCGATGATGAAGAAGAAGAAGAAGCAACTCCAAACGAACAATCAACGTGCTCGCGTCAAGTAACCTTTACCTGTACCTACAACTGGTGTTGTAGTAATCTGTGAGCCACAGGGGACTCAGCAATCTCATTTCCAAAGGTATCAAGACTAGCAAAGCTTATTGGGTGAGGTATGGTTAAGTGGTGAGGTTGCAGCAGCGACTAAGAATATATTTGGTGGCTAAACTTACGAGTACCAGAAATAAGAGGGGGAAGATCTACGCATAACGGATGTGTCTACTGATGATCAAATGAATGATCCTGAACACCTACCTACGTCAGACATAACCCCACCGTGTCCTCGATCAGAGAAGGAACTCACGAAAGAGACAGTCACGGTTATGCACATAGTTGTCATATTTTAATTAAGTTAAATTCAAGTTATCTAGAACCAGTGTTAAACAAAGTTTCCACGTTGCCACATAACTACGGGCACGACTTTCCAAAAAGATTTAACCCTGCAGGGGTGCTCCAACTAGTCCATCACAAATTACCACAAGCGGCATAGAAATCCTCGATCACGACACTCGCGATCTCGTCGGATTCCTTAGTGGAAAACCTCAACTCTGAGATTACCCAAAGCATCACCGGAATCCCGATGCACAAGATATCTCGTCAAAGGTAAAACTAATTGAGCAAGGCCGCCCGACGTGTCGACGTACCCGATAGGAGCCGCGTATCTCGTTCTCAGGACACGACGGATGGAACTAGCTACGAGTGCCAAACCTCGAGTTTCCTCGCGGTGGCCCCGCAGGCAGACCGTTTGGGACCAACACCATTAGCACTGGCCCCCCTGTTTATGTAAAATTACTCCTCGGGTAGCGCTAACTCCCTATGCATTTCAGTGTTAACAAAATTATTATGTTAGGCAAATGTAGAACCAATGTTGGGCCTTGCCAGACCAGCTTTAATCTAAAACGAATTATCAAGGGGGTCCCCATAACAACCCCGACCATGTTAGGAGCGCTCAATTATGGAACATAACACCGGTAGCCGAAACTAAGGGGGCAAAGTTGGAACAAAACACCAGGCTAGAAAGGCCGAGCCTTCCACCTTTTACCAAGTATATAGGTGCATTAAATTAAATAGCATTTAATAGGGTGATATAACAAGGAACCCGTGTTATCACATGGAAGCAACTGCACCTGCAACTAGCAACGCTAACAACAAGGTTAAGCAAGCAGTAACATAGCCAATCAGTGGTTTGCTAGGTTGTGAACAGGTTGATGGTTTTCATGGCATTGTTGAGAGGCTGATATTTAACATGTGGTAGGCAACGAGACATAAACAATAGAAACGGTAAAACTAGCATGGCAATGATAGTAATGGTATCTGGGGAAATGGTCATCTTGCCTGAGATCCCGCTTGGAAGAAGAATGACTCCGTGAAGCAGACGAACCGATGTAGTCGAACGGGTCTTCACAATCCGACACGCTTGCGGAACTCTAGCGAGACAAAGGAAACCGGAACCAAGCATCAACACACGATATTCACCATACGATGCACAACACAAATGATGCGTGAGCAGCTGATCACATGCAAGACACGACATGACAATTCACAACAACCAAATACTACACATTAAGTGAAGTTCAATATGCAACGAGTTGCATATTGACAAAACTCCACATACGAGTTATTTAGTTCTATCCCGATTAGGTACTCGGCAATATTAAATGTGATTAAACATGGCAAGAGGTGAAGCGCAGTTAATCTACCTATCTAGGCATTTTAAATGAGGTCGGAAATGACATATAGCACCTCCGAGAGGACCTCACATGTTAATTTACAATTCTATCCAGATCTGAACTAACACATTTAATTAGTTGTTAAACAGCAAAACAAATATGTTCACGTGATTCTATGCGTTGT
Source organism: Hordeum vulgare subsp. vulgare (assembly GCF_904849725.1). Classification (NCBI taxonomy): domain Eukaryota; kingdom Viridiplantae; phylum Streptophyta; class Magnoliopsida; order Poales; family Poaceae; genus Hordeum; species Hordeum vulgare. The sequence continues at coordinate 120,125,590 of NC_058520.1, forward strand.
TGCAAGCAATTTACACATAGAGAACATCTCCAACGGAGCTACGGATCAAAAGATACAAGTGAAAAGGATCGAGATGGACCTAGAGGGGGGGGGGGTGAATAGGTACAAATCCAAATTTTAATAATTACTTAGCAATTTTAGGCAAAAGTGCGGAATATGAGTGTAGGCCTAATAATTGCTACGACAAGGAGTAAGCTATTTAGAGTGAAGTAAGACAAGCGGTAAACAATAATCAAATACAAGTATGTAATAAGGATTAACACAAGTAGAGATTTAGGGTTAGGAATAACCGAAACTCCAAGAGAGACAATGATGTATCCCGATGTTCACTTCCTTGGAGGGAAGCTACGTCACCGTTAGAGGGGCGGATGTTACCACAAAGGCACACCAACGCCACGAAGGCTCACCCTATTCTCCCTTTGAGATAACTCCACGAAGGCGTTTCTCAACCACTAGTGGTAAGCCTTGAGGTGGCTTCCAAACCTTCACAAACTTTCCGGGGGATATCACAATGGTTTGATTCCTCTCCGAAGACTCCTACCGCCTAGGAGTCTCCAACCTCCAAGACTAACAAGATCACGGGGATTGCTCAAAACTTTCTCAAATCACAAATCACTTTGGTGGGAAGGAGGAGAGGGAGACGATCTATCTTTTGATTGGAACAACACTCAAAGGGACTTACAAATGCTCTTGGGATCTAGGATTTGGTGTAGACAAGAGTGAGTGAGAGGAAAGGTTTTCTTGGGTGTATTCTAGCTGTGTTGAACACCCTTTCACGAGGTGGGAGAAGAGTATATATAGTGGGGAGTGAAATACAACCGTTGGGGACACTTTAAGTCACACAGGGTCCGGACGTCCGACAGTTGCCGGAAGTCCGGGCGTCCGCGAGGGGTCGGACGTCCGACAGGGGTCGGTCGTCCGAGGCCTGTAGATATGACTGAAACTATTTTGAATTGAATAGCGACCGGACGTCCGGAGAGGACCGGAAATCCAAGTTATTCGACTCAACTTCTTCTGGTTGTAGGTTCCAGATTTCCGAACGGGGTCGGACGTTCGGCCCTCGGACGTCCGGAGGGAGCCAAAATTCCGAGTTATAGAACTCAACTTCTACTGCTGCAGGGCACCGGATTTCCGGGGCTGGTCGGACGTCCGGACCTCGGATGTCCGGAGGGAGCCGGATTTCCGAGTTATATGACTCACAAACTTCTGGTGAAGGGCTACGGATTTCCGAAGCCTGCGGGTCGTCCGGCCCTCGGACGTCCGGAGGGAGCCGGATGTCCGAGGCAATAGACCTGTTTTGAGATAAGAACAGTGTGGAGAATATGTGGTATTGGGTATGACAGTGAAGATGTGGTATGAGCAAGTTCATCGCAAAACCTGTGATCCCCTCTTAATAGTGCGGGATCCCTATACTCAATATCAGTAAACTCAAAAGAATAGTCTATATCATCTTTTCTTAATCCTGAGCCTTCTCGAAATATAAATCCCAATCTTCTCAGACAACCTTTGGCACATAATTCTCAATCTACTAAAGTACTTGCCATCCTGAGATACACTCAACAAATAGGATTAGTTTCCTATGTATGTGTTGTCATTAACACCAAAAGTCGATTAGGGGCATAGCATGCACTTTCAATCTCCCCCTTTTTGGTAGTTGATGACAACATATACATAGGTCTCAAAAATATTTGACATACATTATAGTCTAGGAGATATTTAGTACGGAGCTCCCCCTTAGTATATGCATGATAATATATCGAAGCTCCCCTTTAATATGTTTATCGAACATATAATGGATCAACATGTAAATATAATAGATCATCATAGAAAGAGTGGAGCAAAAACATAATAGTCTATGATGATATCATAGCAATCACAATCATTCATAAGTAGCCATACATGAGTTTATCCATTACCATAAATCTCCAAAGACTAAAAACTATGATACATTACTCCCCCTTTGGCACCAAGTACCAAAAAGGGAGATATCAACAGCACCAACCATGCTCAGAGCTCATCAGCATCATTAGGCAAGCCACTGCCACCAGCCTCGTCAAGGAAATCAGCCCATTCAGGACCAGATGGGAAGCCAAAATCAGTAGGAGGAGCAGCAGGAGGGGCCTCATCATCACTCAAATCAAGAGCGTCCGAGGCTCTCAGACGAGCCTTGAGGGCATTCTTGGAGGAGACTAAGCGAGAAACCACATCATGGGTTTGACCACACTGGAAAGAGACGACCTTCATCAAAGCAGAATGTGCCTTGCCAAGGAATTTGGCAATGCGACCGAGAGGAGAGGAGCTAGATGAGGGGGTGGCGGCCCGTGCAGCAGTGCGGCGAGTGGATGTGGAGGATGAGGGGGTTTTCTTGGGAGCATAGTCATCCGCCATGTGAGCGGGAATGACCCACTTGCGATGTGTGTGAGTGACAGCCACAGAGAAATCAGCAACATGGTTAATAAGAGCCTGGATGAAGGGGGCATGAGGAAAGGCTCGCTTGTACTGAAAGCTAGCAAGCCGAATCTCATGCCATAGAAAATGAGGCACATTGATTTTGCCCTTGGGGTGCTCGAACAAGTGAGACATGATGTCGATACAATAGCCACTACAAGAACCCTTATCACCCATCTTGGGATAGATGGTGCGGATGAGACACTGAAAAATGATGAAGTAAGGTGAGCGCCAGATGGATACCTGGTTAAGGTCCTTCATGCGTTCATCCGCATCAAGCTCACTTAGTGGCTTGAGAAGATACCCACACGTGTCAATGGACTTAGGCGCATGGTTAGGATCATCCCTATGTATTTTGAAGCCGGAGTTGGGGAAACCAAGTGCGGCAACAAATGTATCATAAGAAGCTGTGAAGCGAACGTCAGAGGTGATCCAGCTGACAGTGTCGTTTGGACCAAAGTGGCATGTGGCATAGAACTGGTGAATGGCAGCAGCATTAAAGTCGCGATGAAAGGCAAACGGGGGGCAAGCCCCGATGCCTCAATAAGCTCAATGGCACCCGGATATTTCGCCGGGTGCATGCGAATATGCTCAACATCAATATAGAGATGAACAGATAACCCCTTAGGAACTATGACAGTGGTAAAAATGTCCGCCTGGACGTGTGTGCGGAAACGTGAGTCCGTAGAGTCACGTACGACAGCGTATTGATCAATGTCATGGCGGAAAGTGAGGTATGAAGCCGCGCCAAGTGTGGTGAAGTTCGTGATTGCACGACCTAAAGTAGCAGGAGGTTCTAGTGAGATGCGGCGAGCTTCACCTGCGGGTTGGGCAGGAGGAGGTGGTGGCATGTAAGACGCCCTGCGAGTCCCGGGCTTTGGCTTGGACCTTCGATCGACGTGCTGGTCAGGAAGGTCCTCGGCAGCAAGCTCCTCCTCGAAGTCGGGGTCATCACCATTAGACGACGAGGGGAGTTGTGGAGACGGAGAACGCCGGGCAGTCCGTTTGAAGGGACGACGTGGCTCATCCGATTCCGACCCCGTGCTAGTAGGGGCGCGAGATGATGAGCCAACCACGGTCTTCCGAGCGCTGTGCTTGGTCTTGCCCATGGAGCACAAAAACCTACGCGGATGAAAAATCCCCAAATGAGGAACGAACATGGAGATTCATGGGAGAGAGAGAACCAAAACAAACGCGAAAGGAACGGAGGAGCAACCTGTAGATGGATCCCGCGAGGGAAGAGGAGGAAGAAGAGGAGGATCCGCGGAGGAGATCGGCCCGATCTCAGTTCTGGCGGCGCAGGCTAGGGCTCCTCGAGCTGGCGGCGGCGGCGGTAGGGAGGAAAAGGGGCGCTGAGGGTTAGGGCAAGAGCCCAGCCCTTCGCCCAGCTATTTATAGGCCCGAGGCGTCGGACGTCCGACAGGCGTCGGACGTCCGGAGGTGATTGTGGGGTCGGACGACCGACACTGGTCGGACGACCGGAAGGGGATGTGCCGCCGGACGTCCGAGACATGTCGGACGTCCGAGAAGGAGGAGGTTGATTCTGGATTTTTTGTTTTGATGATGAGATGATGACTTTGCATGGTTTCTCACAAAAAGTACGAACATAGTTGCCTACAAGCATTACATGTACTACTTGGAGACAGAAATTGAATTATGCGTACTTTGTAAGCTTAAAAACAGAAAATGAAGACTCACCCCCCCTAAATGCATGCCCATATCAAGACACAAACATAATGTGAGTGTGTGTGTATGTGTGCAAGGTTTCAAGATATGTTGTCAAGCTCCAAGATACCAAGTTCACGCCTAAGTTGACACAACCTAGCTATGCTAAGTGGCTTGGTGAAAATGTCGGCTAACTGCATGTCGGTACCCACATGGGTAATATCAATGTCACCCTTTTGCACATGGTCTCTCAAGAAATGATACCTAATATCAATATGTTTTGTGCGAGGGTGATCAATGGGGTTCTCAGAGATCTTTATGGCACTTTCATTATCACAGAGAAGAGGAACGCGTCGATACGTGATACCATAGTCCTTTAGTGTTTGCCTCATCCATAGCAGTTGGGTTGCACAGCTTGCGGCTGCAATATATTCGGCCTCGGCCGTGGAGAGAGAAACACAGTTCTGCTTCTTTGAGGACCAACTTACCAAGGAGCGTCCAAGAAACTGACATGCACCGGAAGTGGATTTCCGTCCCACTTTATCACCGGCCCAATCCGCATCGGAATACCCAATAAGATCAAACTTTGCATCCTTAGGGTACCATAAGCCTAACTTTGGGGTGTGAACAAGGTATCTAAGAATTTGCTTAACCGCCGTGTGATGGCTTTCCCTAGGGGAAGCTTGAAATCTAGCACATATGCCTACACTTAACATGATGTCCGGTCTAGATGCGCAAAGATAAAGTAGCAAACCAATCATGGATCGGTACGTAGATGGGTCAAAAGGAATACCGTTTGTGTCTTCATTTAGAACTACATCGGTGGCCATGGGTGTCTTCATTGGTTTGGAATTTGTCATATCAAAATTTTCAAGAATGTCCTTGAGGTACTTAGTTTGAGACAAGAAAATCCCTTCTTGAAATTGTTGTATTTGAAAACCAAGAAAGAACTTCAAGTCCGTGTTGAGTGACATCTCAAAGGTCTTGGTCATGGAGGTCGCAAACTTCTTGCATAAATGGATGTTAGGAGAACCAAAAATGATGTCATCTACATATATTTGGCATAATATCAAATCACCATTTCCCCTCTTAGTAAAAAGAGTGGGATCGATCACCCCCACCACAAAGCCATCATCGAGTAGGAACTTCTTAAGATGATCGTACCAAGCACAAGGTGCTTGTTTGAGGCCATACAGAGCCTTGTGAAGTTTATATACATGGTATTTGTGATGAGGGTCAACAAACCCAGGTGGTTGTGATACATATACCTCTTCTTGTAGAGGACCGTTAAGAAAAGCAGTTTTCACATCCATTTGATGCAAAGTAAAACCATTGAAGGCAGCATAGGCCAATAAAATGCGAATGGACTCAAGACGGGCAACAGGGGTGAAAGTTTCACCAAAGTCCAAACCTTCAACTTGGGAGTACCCCTGTACTACTAACCTTGCCTTGTTGCGTAGGACAGTCCTGTTCTCATCTTCCTTGTTCTTGAAAATCCATTTAGTTCCAATGACATTATGTTCCTCAGTTGATCGTTCTACCAATGACCATACTTCGTTGCGTGTAAAACTGTTTAGCTCCTCTTGCATATCAAGTAGCCAGTCATTGTCACACAATGCATCTGAACCCTGTGTGGCACGGTACTAGAGGCAAACAAGAAGTGAGCACAAAAGTTTGTTAATTGTTTACGAGTCACTCTACCTTCCAACACGTCGGTGAGGATTTGATCAATATCAACACGACCGGCCACACGTGGCATGATGGAGGTCAAGGTTTCACGAGGTTCGACTTCGTTTCCATCATCAACGTCCTCAACATATGGATCATTTATGTGCGGAGGAAGATATTCCTCTTCGCGTTGCACCTGTTGAGGTTCATTATCAAACATACCCATACTTTGGTCTACCTCTTGAAGATCAACTTGTTCTTGAGTGTGATCAGGGTGAGAGACATGTTCTCCCACTTGATCCTCAACAACTGGCATGATGTGTGTGCTAGTATCTTGTGGAGGTACGGGCAGTGAACTGTCTTGAGGATGAGAAATACTCTCATCATCTTCATCATCATCATGGGGTCTTTGTTCCATGGGAAGAAGTGCACCTACACCCATGTTTAGGATATCTTGTGGGGAGTCTTCTTCACCTGCATCATTTAGATCAACTTGCTCCCCATGGGAGCGGTTAAATTCATCAAACGTCACATCACAGGTTTCTATAACACATCCAGTGGATTTGTTGTAGACTCTGTAGGCGTGAGAGTTTGACCCATAGCCAACAAAAATCCCTTCAGTTGTTTTGGATTGAAATTTTCCTAACCGTTCCCGTTTGTTGAGGATGAAACATTTGCATCCAAACACACGAAAGTACTTAACATTGGGCTTGTTCCCAGTTAGGAGCTCATATGGAGTCTTCTCCAATATTGATCGAAGGAAGAGCCGGTTTGATGCATGACATGCTGTGTTGACGGCCTCAGCCCAAAAACTATGTGGTGACTTGTATTCGTCTAACATGGACCTTGCCATTCCCACAAGTGTCCGGTTCTTCCTCTCTGCCACACCATTTTGTTGAGGGGTGTAAGGTGCGGAGTACTGATGTTCAATTCCCTCATCACTAAGAAATTCTTCTAGGGTGTAGTTCTTGAACTCAGAGCCATTATCACTTCTTACTGCCTTGATGTCCTTGTCAAACTTCCGCTGGGCTTGTTTGGCAAAGTTAATGAAGGTGATCTTCGTCTCGTCCTTGGACTTGAGAAAGAACACCCATGTATATCTTGAGTAATCATCAACAATGACTAGGCCATACTTTTTCCCTCCAAGACTTTCCCATGAAGGAGGCCCAAACAGATCCACATGAAGGAGCTATAACGGCCTCGAAGTGGATACAATGTTCTTGGGTGGATGTCTTGATTGATGTTGTTTCCCAGCTATGCATGCACTGCACACACGATCTTTCTTAAAAGATACATTTGTTAGTCCAAGGATGTGATTGCCGTTTAAGAGATTTTGAAGATTTTTCATGCCAACATGGGCGAGCCGGCGATGCCACAGCCATCCCATGTCGGCCTTGGCCATTAGACAAGTTGTATGGAAGGTGCTCTCTTTCGAGAAATCAACCGTGTAAAGGTTGCCATCCAACTCTCCAACAAAGGCCACTTCAAGAGTGTCTCTCTTAAAGACTTTCACATCCGTTAGTCCAAATAATGTGTCATAACCGACGGAAGCCAATTGGCGAACTGAAAGTAAATGTTATTGAAGAGATTGGACAAGCATGACATTTGCAATAGACATGTCATTAGTGATTGCCACCTTGCCCAACCCAATTACCTGCCCTTTCGACCCTCCACCAAATACAATGCTCATGTATGGTCGAATGTCTTGCATGAAGTCATAGAGCAAGTTACTATCTTCGGTCATATGATTGGTGCATCCACTGTCGATCACCCATTTGGCTCCTCCGGAGAAAGCAGCCTGCAACGAATTAAGACTTGGTTTGAGGTACCCATTTTGTCATGGGGCCTTTCACATTAGTTACAAGAGTCTTAGGGACCCAAATAGCATAGAATCAGAATGCATTACGGGGACCAACGAATTTAGCATAGACCTCTCCTTCCTTTGATTTGCATAGTACATAGGATGGAGGCATGAATTCGGTTGTCTTGTTGTGAGTAGGCGAACCCCTAGTGGCCGATCCACTCACAAACTTACCTTTCTCCTTGTGTCCCTCTCATACAAATATTTCTTTAAGCGGAGTGGTACACTTGAGAGGAGATGCACTTTTCTTGGCAGTGCTTGGGTTGAACCCAAGCCCTTCCTTGGCGAAGCCTCCATTGTGTCGACTTAAGATCTCATTGAGAGTCTTTTGTCCTTGTGCACATGTCATGAGACCTCTGTCTAGCTGTGCCTTTAGCAAACAGTTTTCCTCAAGGATAGATGTCAGTTCACTACTAGAGTTAGTAGTGCATGTATCAACATTAATAATAGGTGAGGAGTAGGCCTTAGCTAGAGTGTCAAGATAAGTAACCTTAAGTGCCTCAAAGCTCTTTGTAAGAACAGTGAGTTTCTCTTCCTTGTCTTTGAGAGACAAGGATAGACGCTCACAGTCCTTAGAAAGGGAAGCATGAGAGTTCACAAGTCGGTCTTTATCATTTAGTAGTTCTTTGCACACAGATTCAGCCTTTTTCAAGGAGGCAAGATCATTAGCATGTTTATCAAGGTTTTCACCTACTTTTGAACATAGTGCATCATTTTGTGCTTCCTCATACAAGACTTTCTGCTCAAGGATTTCATTTCTTTCCTTCTCCTCAGTGACGAGGGTTTCGAGTTCCTTGATGGTATTGGTGTGCTTACTCACCATTTCCATAAGTATGCGAAACATAGTGAGCTTATTTCCTTTAAGAGAGCACATAAATTTGTTTATTTTAGCAAACATGGGATGATCTAAGTCATTATCCTCATAGTTATCTTCCGCATCAAGATACTCATCAGATGGGGTAGAAGCTAGACTGAAAGAGTTTAACCGTGGAGTTACCTTAACCTTATCATGGGAGCTTTGGTCTTCCTCATCTCCCATGGCAGTCTTGGCCATCAAACACTTGTGAGCGTTGCCCTTGTAGTCCTTCATATAGTTGTAGTGAACAACATCACCACTTTTGTTGACTAGCCTGAAGGTGTTTTGTGTATCCTGAGCTACTCCGGCAACTCCACCAACATCTTCTGGATCTGATTCTTCTTGTGCAACCATTGCTCTTCCATCTGTCCTCTTGAACTTGGAGTTCATAGGGTTTGGTAACTTCTTCTTTACAAAGGTCTTTGGAAACCTTGGTTTGTCTTCTCTCTTCTCATAAGGGCAGTCATTGGAGAAGTGGTTGGTTTCCTCACAGTTATAGCATTTCCTTACCTTCTTCTTTGGGAATCTTCCCTTGAACTTTCCTGCACTGAACTTCTTTACAAAGAGAGCAATGTCCTCATAAGATGGGCTTTCATCAGAGTCAACATCATCACCATTTTCGCAGTCATCATCACCCTCTTCTTGTTCACTTTCTTCTTCGTCACATTCATGCTTGGCTTTCAAAGCAAGATTGATCTTTGATGTTGAAGTGCCATGCATGGCAAGGTGCTTTGTTGCATTTGCCTTTGACTCTTCAAATAATTGGAAAGTGGATATGATGTCATCTGGAGTCATTTCTTTGAATCCATGGTGCTGCCTCATGTCCCATACCATTTGATGGTGATACAGAGCAAGAGCATGAAGTAACTTGTCCATAAGAAATCTCTTGGTCAGATTGAAACCATCTTGCATCTTGTCACAGTCACATGACTCAATGTCTGCGGCGAGAGTCATGAGCCGTTCTAGTAGTTGTTTGGGAGATTCACCCTTTCCATACAGAAATTCTGTAAATTCCCCTTGGCAATTTCATATTGAGCAAGCCGAAGAGTGGAGGTGCCGGTCTTGGTCCTTATAATGCTATCCCATAGTTCCTTGGCACTTGTAATGTGAATGTAAGGTCTTCGTTGCTTGTCATTCATTCCTTTTCTTATGCACATGATTGCAGTGTCATTGAGATGCTTGTCATAAGTTTCTCTGGGAGTGAGGCACCTTGGATCTACAGGATGGTACCCATGCTCGAGGATGTCCAACATCTCATCATTGGCGTACCTAAGATGATCCTGCATACCAACTCTCCACAAAGCAAAATCGGAATTGTCATCAAGCAAGGGAGGTTTTCCTCCAGGATTGTACTTAGGTTTCTCAATTTGAGATCTAGCATAAAGCCATGGAACACTGGTTTGGTTCCTTTCCGGAGGTTGTTGGCCAAATGAAGTACCGTGCGCATGTGGCCCTGAGGCCCTCGGAGATGTGGTTGTTGTTGGGGAACGTCGCATGGGAAACAAAAATTTTCCTACGCGCACGAAGACCTATCATGGTGATGTCCATCTACGAGAGGGGGTGTGTGATCTACGTACCCTTGTAGATCATACAGCAGAAGCGTTAGTGAATGCGGTCGATGTAGTGGAACGTCCTCACGTCCCTCGATCCGCCCCGCGAACTATCCCGCGAACAGTCCCCACGATCTAGTGCCGAACGGACGGCACCTCCGCATTCAGCACACGTACAACTCGACGATGATCTTGGCCTTCTTGATCAAGCAAGAGAGACGGAGAGGTAGAAGAGTTCTCCGGCAGCGTGACGGCGCTCCGGAGGTTGGTGATGATCTCGTCTCAGCAGGGCTCCGCCCGAGCTCCGCAGAAACGCGATCTAGAGGTAAAACCGTGGAGATATGTGGTCGGGCTGCTGTGGCAAAGTTGTCTCAAATCAGCCCTAAAACCCCACTATATATAGGAGGGAGAGGGGGAGCCTTGCCTTGGGGTCCAAGGACTCCCAAGGGGGTCGGCCGAGCCAAGGGGGAAGGTCTCCCCCCCCAAACCGAGTCCTACTTGGTTTGGAAGGTGGAGTCCTTCCCTTTCCCACCTCCTTCTTTTTTTCCTTTTCTCTTTGATTTTTCTTCCAATGCGCATAGGGCTCTTTTGGGCTGTCCCAACAGCCCACTAAGGGCTGGTGCGGCACCCCCAATGCCTATGGGCTTCCCCAGGGTGGGTTGCCCCCCGGTGAACTCCCGGAACCCATTCGTCATTCCCGTACATTCCCGGTAACTCCGAAAACCTTCCGGTAATCAAATGAGGTCATCCTATATATCAATCTTCGTTTCCGGACCATTCCGGAAACCCTCGTGACGTCTGTGATCTCATCCGAGACTCCGAACAACATTCGGTAACCAACCATATAACTCAAATACGCATAAAACAACGTCGAACCTTAAGTGTGCACACCCTCCGGGTTCGAGAACTATGTAGACATGACCCGAGAGACTCCTCGGTCAATATCCAATAGCGGGACCTGGATGCCCATATTGGATCCTACATATTCTATGAAGATCTTATCGTTTGAACCTCAATGCCAAGGATTCGTATAATCCCGTATGTCATTCCCTTTGTCCTTCGGTATGTTACTTGCCCGAGATTCGATCGTCAGTATCCGCATACCTATTTCAATCTCGTTTACCGGCAAGTCTCTTTACTCGTTCCGTAATACAAGATCCCGCAACTTACACTAAGTCACATTGCTTGCAAGGCTTGTGTGTGATGTTGTATTACCGAGTGGGCCCCGAGATACCTCTCCGTCACACGGAGTGACAAATCCCAGTCTTGATCCATACTAACTCAACTAACACCTTCGGAGATACCTGTAGAGCATCTTTATAGTCACCCAGTTACGTTGCGACGTTTGATACACACAAATCATTCCTTTGGTGTCAGTGAGTTATATGATCTCATGGTCATAGGAACAAATACTTGACACGCAGAAAACAGTAGCAATAAAATGACACGATCAACATGCTACGTCTATTAGTTTGGGTCTAGTCCATCACGTGATTCTCCTAATGACGTGATCCAGTTATCAAGCAACAACACCTTGTTCATAATCAGAAGACACTGACTATCGTTGATCAACTGGCTAGCCAACTAGAGGCTTGCTAGGGACAGTGTTTTGTCTATGTATCCACACATGTATATAAGTCTTCATTCAATACAATTATAGCATGAATAATAAACGATTATCTTGATACAGGAATTATAATAATAAGTATATTTATTATTGCCTCTAGGGAATAATTCCAACAGTCTCCCACTTGCACTAGAGTCAATAATCTAGCCCTCACATCATCATGCGAATTACATTGTAATAAATCTAACACCCATACAGTTCTGGTGTTGATCATGCTTTGCCCCTGGAAGAGGTTTAGTCAGCGGGTCTGCTACATTCAGATCCGTGTGCACTTTGCATATATTTACGTCCTCCCCTTCGACGTAGTCGCAGATGAGGTTGAAGCGTCGTTTGATGTGTCTGGACTTCTTGTGAAACCGTCGTTCCTTTGCAAGGGCAATGGCACCCGTGTTGTCACAGAACAAGGTTATTGGATTCAGTGCGCTTGGCACCACTCCAAGATCCGTCATGAACTGCTTCATCCAGACACCCTCCTTAGCCGCCTCCGAGGCAGCCATGTACTCCGCTTCACATGTAGAATCTGCTATGACGCTCTGCTTGGAAGTGCACCAGCTTACCGCACCCCCATTAAGAATAAATACGTATCCGGTTTGCGACTTAGAGTCGTCCGGATCTGTGTCAAATCTTGCATCGACGTAACCTTTTACGGCAAGCTTTTTGTCACCTCCATACACGAGAAACATCTCCTTAGTCCTTTTCAGGTACTTCAGGATATTCTTGACCGCCGTCCAGTGATCCACTCCTGGATTACTCTGGAACCTACCTGCCATACTTATGGCCAGGCTAACATCCGGTCTAGTGCACAACATTGCATACATGATAGAACCTATTGCTGAAGCATAGGGGACATAGCGCATATGCTCTCTATCCTCATCAGTTGCTGGGCACTGAGTCTTACTCAATCTCATACCTTGTAAAACTGGCAAGAACCCTTTCTTGGACTGTTCCATTTTGAACCTCTTCAAAACTTTATCAAGGTATGTGCTTTGTGAAAGTCCTATCAGGCGTTTTGATCTATCCCTGTAGATCTTAATGCCTAGAATGTAAGCAGCTTCTCCTAGGTCCTTCATAGAGAAACTTTTATTCAAGTAACCCTTTATGCTCTCCAAAAACTCTACGTTGTTTCCAATCAGCAATATGTCATCCACATATAATATTAGAAACGCCACAGAGCTCCCACTCACTTTCTTGTAAATACAGGATTCTCCAACCACTTGTACAAACCCAAATGCTTTCATCACCTCATCAAAGCGTTTGTTCCAACTCCGAGATGCTTGCACCAGTCCATAAATGGATCGTTGGAGCTTGCACACCTTGTTAGCATTCTTAGGATTGACAAAACCTTCGGGTTGCATCATATACAACTCTTCCTTAAGGAAACCGTTAAGGAACGCCGTTTTGACATCCATCTGCGAGATTTCGTAATCGAAAAATGCAGCTATTGCTAACATGATTCTGACGGACTTAAGCATCGCTACGGGTGAGAATGTCTCATCGTAGTCAACTCCTTGAACTTGTGAAAAACCCTTTGCCACAAGTCGAGCTTTATAAACGGTCACATTGCCGTCAGCATCCGTCTTCCTCTTAAAGATCCATTTGTTCTGAATAGCCTTGCGGCCTTCAGGTAGTACCTCCAAAGTCCACACTTTGTTCTCATACATGGATCCTATCTCGGACTTCATGGCTTCTAGCCATTTGTTGGAATCTGGGCCCACCATTGCTTCTTCATAATTTGCAGGTTCATTGTTGTGTAACAACATGATTGACAAGACGGGATTACCGTACCACTCTGGAGCAGCACGTGGTCTCGTTGACCTGCGTGGTTCGACAGAAACTTGAACGGGAGTTTCATGATCATCATCATTAACTTCCTCCTCAACCGGCGTCGCAACGACAGAGGTTTCCCCTTGCCCTGCGCCACCATCCAGAGGGATGAGAGGTTCGACAACCTCGTCAAGTTCTATCTTCCTCCCACTCAATTCTCTCGAGAGAAACTCCTTCTCGAGAAAAGCTCCGTTTTTAGCGACAAACACTTTGCCCTTAGATTTGAGATAGAAGGTGTACCCAACTATCTCTTTTGGGTAACCTATGAAAATGCACTTGTCCGCTTTGGGTTCCAGCTTTTCAGGCTGAAGATTTTTGACATAAGCATCACATCCCCAAACTTTAAGAAACGACAACTTTGGCCTTTTGCCATACCACAGTTCGTATGGTGTCGTCTCAACGGATTTTGATGGTGCCCTATTTAAAGTGAACGCAGCTGTTTCTAATGCATAACCCCAAAATGATAATGGCAAATCGGTAAGAGACATCATAGATCGCACCATCTCTAATAAAGTACGATTACAACGTTCGGACACACCATTACGCTGTGGTGTTCCAGGCGGTGTCAACTGTGAAACAATTCCACATTGTCTTAAGTGAGCACCAAACTCGAAACTCAGATATTCACCCCCACGATCAGACCGTAGGAACTTGATCTTCTTATTACGATGATTTTCAACTTCACTCTGAAATTGCTTGAACTTTTCAAATGTTTCAGACTTGTGCTTCATTAAGTAGATATAACCATATCTACTCAAATCGTCAGTGAAGGTGAGAAAATAACGATATCCGCCGCGTGCCTCTACGCTCATCGGACCACACACATCGGTATGTATGATTTCCATCAAGTCACTTGCACGCTCCATTGTTCCGGATAACGGAGTTTTAGTCATCTTGCCCATGAGGCATGGTTCGCACGTGTCAAGTGAATCAAAGTCAAGTGACTCCAAAAGTCCATCGGCATGGAGTTCCTTCATGTGCTTTACACCAATATGACCTAAGTGGCAGTGCCACAAAAATATGGTGCTATCATTGTTAACTCTAACTCTTTTGGTCTCAATGTTATGTATGTGTGTATCACTATCAAGATTCAATATGAACAATCCTCTCACATTGGGTGCATGACCATAAAAGATGTTACTCATCGAAATAGAACAACCATTATTCTCTGACTTAAAAGAGTAACCATCTCGCAATAAACAAGATCCAGATATAATGTTCATGCAAAACGCATGCACTAAATAACAATGATTCAAGTTCATAACTAATCCTGATGGTAACCGAAGTGAAACTGTGCCGACGGCGATTGCATCAACCTTGGAACCATTTCCTACGCGCATCGTCACTTCATCTTTCGCCAGCCTTCGTCTATTCCGCAGTTCCTGTTTCGAGTTGCAAATATGAGCAACAGAACCGGTATCGAATACCCAGGCACTACTACGAGAGCCAGTTAAGTACACATCAATAACATGTATATCAAATATACCTGATTTTTCTTTGGCCGCCTTCTTATCAGCCAGATACTTGGGGCAATTGCGCTTCCAGTGACCCATACCCTTGCAATAGTAACACTCTGTTTCAGGCTTAGGTCCAGCTTTGGGTTTCTTTGTCGGATTGGCAACAGGCTTGCTGCTCTTCTTTGAGTTACCCTTCTTGCCTTTGCTGTTTCTCTTGAAACTAGTAGTCTTATTCACCATCAACACTTGATGCTCTTTACGGAGTTCAGACTCTGCGACTTTCAGCATCGCAAACAACTCGCCGGGAGACTTGTTCATCCCTTGCATGTTGTAGTTCAACACAAAGCCTTTATAGCTTGGCGGCAGTGATTGAAGGATTCTGTCAGTGATAGCTTCTTGCGGGAGTTCAATCCCCAGCTCAGCTAGACGGTTTGAGTACCCAGACATTTTGAGCACATGTTCACTGACAAACGAGTTCTCCTCCATCTTGCAAGCATATAATTTATCGGAGGTCTCATAGCTCTCGATCCGGGCGTTCTTCTGAAAGATAAACTTCAACTCCTGGAACATCTCAAATGCTCCATGATGCTCAAAGCGACGTTGAAGTCCCGGTTCTAAGCCATACAAGACTGCACATTGAACTACTGAGTAGTCCTCCTTACGTGCTAACCAAGCGTTCTTAACATCCTGATCAGCCGTAGCGGGTGGTTCATCTCCTAGCGCAGCATTAAGGACATAATCCTTCTTCCCAGCTTGTAAGATTAGCTGAAGATTACGAGCCCAGTCTACAAAGTTGCTTCCATCATCTTTCAACTTAGCTTTCTCTAGGAACGTATTAAAATTCAGGGTGACTGTCGCGTGAGCCATGATCTACAGCACAAATATAATCAAAGTGGACTTAGACTATGTTCAAGATAATTAGAGTTTAATTTAATCAAATTACTCGCTAAACTCCCACTCAAAAAGTACATCTCTCTAGTCATTTGAGTGGTTCATGATCCACTTACACTAGCTCAAGTCCGATCATCACGTGAGTCGGGCATAGTTTTAGTGGTAAGCATCAGTATGCTAATCATATCATTTATATGATTCATGATCGACCTTTCGGTCTCATGTGTTCCGAGGCCATGTCTGCACATGCTAGGCTCGTCAAGCTTAACCCGAGTGTTCCGCGTGCGCAACTGTTTTGCACCCGTTGTATGTGAACGTTGAGTCTATCACACCCGATCATCACGTGGTGTCTCGAAACGACGAACTGTAGCAACGATGCACAGTCGGGGAGACCACAATTTTGTCTTGAAATTTTAGTGAGAGATCACCTCATAATGCTACCGTCGTTCTAAGCAAAATAAGGTGCATAAAAGGATTAATATCACATGCAATTCATAAGTGACATGATATGGCCATCATCACGTGCTCCTTGATCTCCATCATCAAAGCACCGGCACGATCTTCTTGTCACCGACGCCACATCACGATCTCCATCAACGTGTCGCCATCGGGGTTGTCGTGCTACTCATGCTATTACTACTAAAGCTACTTCCTAGCAAAATAGTAAACGCATCTGCAAGCACAAACGTTAGTTATAAAGACAACCCTATGGCTCCTGCCGGTTGCCGTACCATCGACGTGCAAGTCGATATTATCTATTACAACATGATCATCTCATACATCAAATATATCACATCACATCGTTGACCATATCACATCACAAGCATACCCTGCAAAAACAAGTTAGACGTCCTCTAATTTTGTTGTTGCATGTTTTACGTGGTGACCATGGGTATCTAGTAGGATCACATCTTACTTACGCAAACACCACAACGGAGATATATGAGTTGCTATTTAACCTCATCCAAGGACCTCCTCGGTCAATTCCGATTCAACTAAAGTTGGAGAAACTGACACCCGCCAGTCATCTTTGAGCAACGGAGTTACTCGTAGCGATGAAACCAGTCTCTCGTAAGCGTACGAGTAATGTCGGTCCGAGCCGCTTCGATCCAACAATACCGCGGAATCAAGAAAAGACTAAGGAGGGCAGCAAAACGCACATCACCGCCCACAAAAACTTTCGTGTTCTACTTGAGAAGACATCTACGCATGAACCTAGCTCTGATACCACTGTTGGGGAACGTCGCATGGGAAACAAAGATTTTCCTACGCGCACGAAGACCTATCATGGTGATGTCCATCTACGAGAGGGGATGTGTGATCTACGTACCCTTGTAGACCGTACAGCAGAAGCGTTAGTGAACGCGGTTGATGTAGTGGAACGTCCTCACGTCCCTCGATCCGCCCCGCGAACTATCCCGCGAACAGTCCCACGATCTAGTGCCGAACGGACGGCACCTCCGCGTTCAGCACACGTACAGCTCGACGATGATCTCGGCCTTCTTGATCCAGCAAGAGAGACGGAGAGGTAGAAGAGTTCTCCAGCAGCGTGACGGCGCTCCGGAGGTTGGTGATGATCTCGTCTCAGCAGGGCTCTGCCCGAGCTCCGTAGAAACGCGATCTAGAGGTAAAACCGTGGAGATATGTGGTCGGGCTGCCGTGGCAAAGTTGTCTCAAATCAGCCCTAAAACCCCACTATATATAGGAGGGAGAGGGGAGCCTTGCCTTGGGGTCCAAGGACTCCCAAGGGGGTCGGCCGAGCCAAGGGGGAAGTTCTCCCCCCCAAACCGAGTCCTACTTGGTTTGGAAGGTGGAGTCCTTCTTCCCTTTCCGACCTCCTTCTTTTTTTTCCTTTTCTCTTTGATTTTTCTTCCAATGCGCATAGGGCTCTTTTGGGCTGTCCCACCAGCCCACTAAGGGATGGTGCGGCACCCCCAATGCCTATGGGCTTCCCCGGGGTGGGTTGCCCCCCCGGTGAACTCCCGGAACCCATTCGTCATTCCCGGTAACTCCGAAAACCTTCCGGTAATCAAATGAGGTCATCCTATATATCAATCTTTGTTTCCGAACCATTCCGGAAACCCTCGTGACATTCGTGATCTCATCCGGGACTCCGAACAACATTCGGTAACCAACCATATAACTCAAATACGCATAAAACAACGTCGAACCTTAAGTGTGCAGACCCTGCGGGTTCGAGAACTATGTAGACATGACCCGAGAGACTCCTCGGTCAATATCCAATAGCGGGACCTGGATGCCCATATTGGATCCTACATATTCTACGAAGATCTTATCATTTGAACCTCAGTGCCAAGGATTCATATAATCCCGTATGTCATTCCCTTTGTCCTTCGGTATGTTACTTGCGTGAGATTCGATTGTCAGTATCCGCATACCTATTTCAATCTCGTTTACTGGCAAGTCTCTTTACTCATTCTGTACTACAAGATCTTGTAACTTACACTAAGTCACATCGCTTGCAAGGCTTGTGTGTGATGTTGTATTACCGAGTGGGCCCCGAGATACCTCTCCGTCACACGGAGTGACAAATCCCAGTCTTGATTCATACTAACTCAACGAACACCTCCGGAGATACCTGTAGAGCATCTTTATAGTCACCCAGTTACGTTGCGACGTTTGATACACACAAAGTATTCCTCTGGTGTTAGTGAGTTATATGATCTCATGGTCATAGGAACAAATACTTGACACGCAGAAAATAGTAGCAATAAAATGACACGATCAACATGCTACGTCTATTAGTTTGGGTCTAGTCCATCACGTGATTCTCCTAATGATGTGATCCAGTTATCAAGCAACAACACCTTGTTCATAATCAGAAGACACTGACTATCATTGATCAACTGGCTAGCCAACTAGAGGCTTGCTAGGGACAGTGTTTTGTCTATGTACCCACACATGTATATAAGTCTTCATTCAATACAATAATAGCATGAATAATAAACGATTATCTTGATACAGGGATTATAATAATAACTATATTTATTATTGCCTCTATGGCATAATTCCAACACTTGTCCCCGTGGTTAGTGATGCTAGTCTCATTTGGACCATGGCCTCAAGAGAAGCATCATGCTCATCCTTTTGCTTGGCAAGGGCCCGTTCCAGGTCCTCAGAGGTGAAAGATTTGACTTCCGAGGAAGTCCCGTCCCTCTGCACTGGAGTTACCGTAGCTGGTTCCCCGTCCATCTCGCTCTAGGGCGGTTAAGCCACACGAATAGAGCACGAGGCTCTGATACCAATTAAAAAGGATCGAGATGGACCTAGAGGGGGGTGAATAGGTACAAATCCAAATTTTAATAATTACTTAGCAATTTTAGGCAAAAGTGCGGAATATGAGTGTAGGCCTAATAATTTCTACAACAAGGAGTAAGTTATTTAGAGTGAAGTAAGACAAGCGGTAAACAATAATCAAATACAAGTACGTAATAAGGATTAACACAAGTAGAGATTTAGGGTAAGGAATAACCGAAACTCCAAGAGAGACAATGATGTATCCCGATGTTCACTTCCTTGGAGGGAAGCTACGTAACCGTTAGAGGGGCGGATGTTACCACAAAGGCATACCAACTCCACGAAGGCTCACCCTATTCTCCCTTTGAGATAACTCCACGAAGGCGTTTCTCAACCACTAGTGGTAAGCCTTGAGGTGGCTTCCAAACCTTCACAAACTTTCCGGGGGATATCACAATGGTTTGATTCCTCTCCGAAGACTCCTACCGCCTAGGAGTCTCCAACCTCCAAGACTAACAAGATCACGGGGATTGCTCAAAACTTGCTCAAATCACAAATCACTTTGGTGGGAAGGAGGAGAGGTAGACGATCTATCTTTTGATTGGAACAACACTCAAAGGGACTCACAAATGCTCTTGGGATCTAGGATTTGGTGTAGACAAGAGTGAGTGAGAGGAAAGGTGTTCTTGGGTGTATTCTAGCTGTGTTGAACACCCTTTCACGAGGTGGGAGAAGAGTATATATAGTGGGGAGTGAAATACAGCCGTTGGGGACACTTTAAGTCACACAGGGTCCGGACGTCCGATAGTTGCCGGAAGTCCGGGCGTCCGACAGGGGTCGGTCGTCCGAGGCCTGTAGATATGACAGAAACTATTTTGAATTGAACAACGACCGGACGTCCGAAGAGGACCGGAAATCTGAGTTATTCGACTCAACTTCTTCTGGTGGTAGGTTCTGGTTTTCAGAACGGGGTCGGACGTCCGGCCCTCGGACGTCCAGAGGGAGCCGGAATTCCGAGTTATAGAACTCAACTTCTACTGGTGCAGGGCACCGGATTTCCGGGGCTGGTCGGACGTCCGGCCCTCGGATGTCCGGAGGGAGCCGGATTTCTGAGTTATATGATTCACAAACTTCTGGTGAAGGGCTACGGATTTCCGAAGCCTACCGGTCGTCCGGCCCTCGGACGTCCGGAGGGAGCCGGATGTCCGAGGCAATAGACCTGTTTTGAGATAAGAACAGAGTGGAGAATATGTGGTATTGGGTATGACAGTGAAGATGTGGTATGAGCAAGTTCATTGCAAAACCTGTGATCCCCTCTTAATAGTGCGGGATCCCTGTACTCAATATCAGTAAACTCAAAAGAATAGTCTATATCATCTTTTCTTAATCCCGAGCCTTCTCAAAATATAAATCCCAATCTTCTCAGACAACCTTTGGCACATAATTATCAATTACTAAAGTACTTGCCATCCTGAGATACACTCAACAAATAGGATTAGTTTCCTATGTATGTGTTGTCATTAACACCAAAAGTCGATTAGGGGCATAACATGCACTTTCAACAAGCACCGCAAGATATGATGGCATGAATGCAATATGTGTGCAACTACGGTCTCGAGCACTTCAAAACATACAACCAGCAAGAGAAAATGAAACTACACGAGATTCTAAGCAAGTTTCATATAGGACACGAACAAAACGGAGCTACAAATCAAAAACTATGAGCTAAACAAGAAATCACTACAATCTGCCAAAATCAGCCACATAGCATTTTCTACACCCCACAACTACGAGCTACAAAATCCCAACATGCTCAACCAAGGCATGACACGAAAGAGGGCAAGAAGCACTACAACATACAACCAACAACACCTAGCATGGCAGCATGGATCACTAGGAAAAGAAGTCACAAAATGGCTTCTCACACACTATCTCAGACTTAGTGAAAATAGCAGTTTATGAAGCTGCAATTTTGGATCTGAAGGCATATTGACAGCAGCAAAACCATAAGCTACATGACTCCAAATGGCATGAAAATTCACAACATGCTAGAGAAACACAAAGTCTACAACTAACTCCATTGGACCAACCTCAAAAGAGCTACATATCACAAGATAGAAGCAAAACAAAACAACAACAAAATATAACAGATCTCAGACTTAGAAATATTTCAGCATCTCTAAAACATCACTATTTCTAGCAACTTGAGAGCAAGCAAACCACACCTAAACATGCATTTCTATTGCAACCAAAAATACCAGGGGCTAGAGTAAACATCAAAGAACAAATCCCTAGTTGACAACTTAATCAAACGAAGCAGGAAATAAATCCTACGAAATAGACAAGAGGAAAACATAGCAAAATATCGCGTGAACTAACTTACTCAAAAGCTAAAACTAAATACACAGAAAAATCCCATGGATTTTTCTATCCCGAAAACATATAAAACATGTGAGGTTGCAACACAAAAATAATGCCACACGTAAATGCGAGATAATAACCTATACACGGAAAAATAAACTAGCGACAATCCCTACACGCAAAATACCAAAGTCTACTCTAAAATACATGGAAAAGTGGTTCCTAAAACATGGGCATTTCTACTACGGCATTCCAGCAATCCGGTCTTGCGCGAAAAATAAATACGGGCGTCTATCCTATTGGAACAACACATTAATCTATGCATTTGGCATGGCAAACCACGTCAAACAAATATGCAAGTTATAAATTCGGATTCTATGCGAAATTCTACTCCAAAACCATATACAATATGCCTCGATCCGACTAACGGAATAAAAGATACGGTCGTTAATATAATGTTATATTTCCTGAAATAACGAATTCAAAACTAAAAAAACAGAAAAACTATTGGGCTGAGAGGGCATGCGCAACATAATGGAAATGTGCACGGGTGGGGGGATTCTCAGCCTCACCTTGGGCCGGTTGGAGGGGCTGCAGCAGAGAAGGGACGGCGGAGGCTTGGGCCGCGGAGGAGGCCGAAGGAGCCAGCTCGGCCTGCAGGGAGGCCGGCCTGCCTAAGCTGGCGCTGCAGGCGCACTCTGCTGGGGCGAGGATCTGGCGGTTGTTGGCGCTGGCGCACGGGAGCTAGCGCCTGACGCACGGGGAAGACCGAGCATGGTCAACGCGGGGGCTCGCTTCCTCGTTCCCTTCGCCCGAGGCGAGGCCACGTTTGGCGGCTGCCGGCTGGAGCACTTCCACTTGGTCGCACGGGACAACTCCCGATTTGGACACCCGATCCAGATCACGGGAAGGGGCGGGGCTCCCGAGGCGATTGTCAGCAGGAGGTGCCGAAGGACACGGGCGGTGGCTGCTGCACAACTCGGGTCGCGGCACGCACGGGCTCTGGGATCGAGCGGAGCTGGCGGCTGGCTCGCAGATAGATGGAAGGGGCTGCACGGGCTTCAGGGGCGCCTGGATGCCTGGCGGGGAAAGCTAGGTTGTTAGGAATGGATCTGGCGCGTGATTGGGGTGGAGGAAAAAAACGAGGAAGAAGACGAGGTGATGTGCGACGGCGGCGCTGATGGGACAGGGGGAGAAAATTTAGGGTTTCGGTCTAATAGAGCTAGGGTAGCCTACATAGCTAGTGGGTTAGGTATAGGGGCATCTGGACCCTCCGATTTAGATCAGATGGTCGAGATAATTAGGTTCGGGAGTGTATTGGACAAACCGATGACGATTTGCGGTCAAACGGGGTTGATTCGGATCCAACGGTCACGATCGCCGGGTTCGGGTTCCGGGAGGTTTTCACACTGGGCTGCGCGTAGGGTCGATGCACTGTGCAGAGGGGCTAGTAGGAGATGAGAGGGAAAATGGGCACCCGGCAACAATTTCTAGAACACCGATAACCGTCCGACGGTAGACCGAATACGGTGCCGCTACGGTCGACCGTTCGGGTACCAGACAAACTCCGATGGCGACGAAATTCGACAGGCGGTTGCTACTGCAACAAAAGACCTTCCAACGACGCGAGAAACAAGCGTGCTGACGGGAGACTATTCTTGTCTTGATTCTCCTCAGCAACGGCACCAGGAATCCTTCTGCTATGGCTACGCCTTTAGGGACTTCCTAGGAAAATATGCAAAGGATTCCCCCGTGGCCTTGGAGCCTTGTGTTGGTGTTCCCTCGAAGCGGAAAGGGTGATGTAGCACAGCGGCGGTAAGTATTTCCCTCAGTTTTGAGAACCAAGGTATCGATCCAGTGAAGGAGTATCACAAGTGCCTGCACAAACACAAAGAGCTTGCTCCCAATGCTATGAAGGGGTTGTCAATCCCTTATAGATTGTTTGCCAAGTGAGAACTGAAAGCAACAAAGTAACAAAGCAAAGTAAAAGCAAAAGTGGAAACGATAGGTGTGAATAGACCCGGGGGCCGTAGTGTTCACTAGTGGCTTCTCTCGTGAAAGCAAGTAGACGGTGGGTGAACGAATTACCGTCGAGCAATTGATAGAACCGCGCAAAGTCGTGACGTCATCTATGGCAATGATTATATCTATAGGCATCACGTCCAAAACAAGTAGACCGATACTTTCTACATCTCATATCTACGACAAAGCCTATCTTGTTACCCTTGATGGCAACAACATGATGTGTGCCTCGCTGCCCCTACTGTCACTGGGAAAGGTCACCACACGGCATGAACCCAAAACCAAGCACTTCTCCCATTGCAAGAATCATAGATCTAGTTGGCCAAACAAAACCCAAGACTCGGAGAGACTTACAAGGATATCAAACCATGCATATAATAAATCAGCAAAGACTCAAATATATATAATAGATAATCTGATCACAAATCCACAATTCATCGGATCTCGACAAACACACCGCCAAAGAGGATTACATCGGATAGATCTCCATGAAGATCATGGGGAACTTTGTATTGAGGATCCAAGAGAGAGAAGAAGCCATCTATCTACTAACTACGGACCCGTAGGTCTGAAGTGAACTACTCACGAGTCATTGGAGGGGCGATGATGTTGATGAAAAAGCCCTCCAACTCCAAAGTCCCGTCCGGCAGGGCACCGGGAAGGGTCTCCAGATGAGATCTGATGGAAACGGAAGCTTGCGGCGGTGGAAAAGTGTTTTCGTGGACGCCCAGATTTTTCTGGATTTTTAGGGAATTTATAGGCCAAAGACCTAGGACAGGGGAGCGCCGGGGAGGCCACAAGCTTGGTTGCCGCGGCGTCCCCCCTGGCCACGGCAACAGGGCTTGTGGGCTCCTTGTGGGCCCACTTGCTTGGCCCTCAAGCCTCCCGATCTTCTTCCGTTCTGGAAAAAATCATTTTGGGGATTTTATTCCGTTTGGACTTCATTCCAAAATCAGATCTGAAAAGAGTCAAAAACACAGAAAAAACAGGAACTGGCACTTGGCACTGAATTAATAAGTTAGTCCCAAAAAAAGATATAAAAGGTAAACAAAACATCCAAAGTTGACAAGATAACAGCGTGAAACCATCAAAAATTATAGATACGTTTGAGACGTATCAAGCATCCCCAAGCTTAACTCCTGCTCGTCCTCGAGTAGGGAAGTGATAAAGAATGAAGTTTTGATGCTTTCATGCTACCTAGCATAGATGTCCTTTGTAACTCCTCTTATGTGACGTGAATGTTCAGATCCATCAGATTCAAAACGATAGTTTGCTATTGACGTGGAAACAATAATAGTTCAAGCAAACTAGCTAAGTAATCATGAACTTTCAAAATAACAAGGCCAAAAGAAAGTTATCCCTACAAAATCATATAGTCTGGGTATGCTCTATCATCATTGCACAAGGGATTTAAATCATGCACAACCCCGGTATTGGCCAAGTAATTGTTTTCACACCTTTACTTTCTCAAACTTTTTCAACTCTGACGCAATACATGAGTGTGAGCCATGGTTTTAGCACTATAAGTGGTGTGGAGTGTGGTGGAGGTTGCAAGAAAAACAAGGAGAAGATGGTCACATTAACTAGGCATATCAATGAGCTGTGGAGATGCTCATCAATAGATATCAATGTGAATGAGTAGGGATTGCCATACAAATGATGCACTAGAGCTAAGAGTATGTGAAAGCTCTTAAAGAAAACTAGTGGGTGTGCATCCAACTTGCTTGCTCACGAAGACTTAAGGCAATTTTGAGGAAGCCTATCATTGGAATATACAAGCCAAGTTATATAATGCAAATTTCCCACTAGCTATATGGTGGTGACAAAACGAGAGACTCTCAATCATGAAGATCATGGTGCTTAATATGCACAAGTGTGGAAAAGTGGTAGCATTGTCCCTTCTCTCTTTTTCTCTCATTTTTTGGATGGGCTCTTTGGCCCTTTTTTTTATTTTTTTTATTTTGGTGGGCATCTTTGGCCTCTTTTATTTCCTCACATGGGACAATGCTCCATCAATGATGATCATCACACTTACAACTCAAAACTTAGAACAACGATGACTCTATATGGAATGCCTTCGGTAGTATACCGTGACAATGATCTAGCATGGCATGGACATTAATGGAAACATCATGCTAGCTATCTTAAGCCATAGTAGGTAGGTATGGTGGCTGTTTTGAGGGAGGCTAATGGTGGGTTTTGTGCACCGACGAAAGTTGCACGACACTAAAGAAAATAGTGATGCTGGAAGGTGAACGTGCATCTAAACCATGGACTCAACATTAGTCATGAAGAACTCATATACTTGTTGCAAAAGTTTTATTAGTAATCGAAACAAAGCATTCAACGCATACTCCTAGGGGAAGGGTTGGTAGGTACAAACCATCGCGCGATCCCGACCGCCACACAAAGGATGACAATCAATAGACTAATCATGCTCAGACTTCATCACATAGCGGTTCACCATACGTGCATGCTACGGGAATCACTAACTTCAACACAAGTGTTTCTAGATCCACAACACCTTACTAGTATAACTTCTATATTACCGTAACCACAACTCAAAACTAGTTGAGATGAATCAAACTTCTCTAACTATTCAATGCACATGAAGGTGGAAGTTTTCGTATCCCTTTGGATAACTACCCCTTTCGAGACTACTTTCAAAGCATAGATCAACTACCAAGCCACACACCACCATGCTCTAAAAGGTATAAGTGAAGCACATAGAGAAAAAACATCTAGCTCAAAAGATATAAGTGAAACACATGTGAGCTGAATTGTCTAACCAAAGGATATAAGTGAAGCTCGACAAAATCACGGTGAGTGCATGTCTCTATCTCTAGGTGTGCAGCAAGGATGATTGTGACACAACAAAAATAAAATACTCCTACGATACAAGATGCTCCAAGCAAGACACATAACATGTGGTGAATAAAAATATAGCCCCAAGTAACGTTGCCGATGGATTGAAGACGAAAGAGGGGATGCCTTCCCGGGGCATCCCCAAGCTTAGGCTTTTACGACATCCTTGAATCATCTTGGGGTGCCTTGGGCATCCCCAAGCTTGAGATCTTGCCACTCTTTATCTTTTTGTCCATAAGAACTTCACCCAAAACTTTAAAACTTCACAACACGAAACTTAAACAGAAACTCGTGATAACATTAGTATAAGAAAGCAAACCACCACTTCCTTAGGTACTGTAGCAAACTTGAATTCTACTTATGTTGATGTTGGGTTACTGTATTTTCAATCTTCTATGGCTAATACCCCCTGATACTATCCATAGTTTCATCAAAATAAGCAACCAACACAACAAAAACAAAATCTGTTAACAGCAGACCAGTCTGTAGCAATCTGTATACTTCGTATACTTCCGGTACTTCAAAAATTCTGAACAATTACGACGGTCTAAAGAATTTGCGTAGCAATCAGAAGCAAAAAGAATCAACTTAAAAGCTCTTACAGAAAAAAAAGAAAATTCTTTTCATGAGAAGAAAGTTTCTGTCTTTTCCAGCATGACCAAACGATCATCCCTAAGACTAATCATAACAGTTTTGCTTGGCACAAGCGCAAAAAGAAACACAAAAAACACAATCATAACAGAATTATGAAAGTGTGGAAAACACAAAATAGAAAGAAAAAGGATAGATTCGTTGGGTTGCCTCCCAACAAGCGCTATTGTTTAATGCCCTTAGCTAGGCATAAGGTGATGAAATCACGTATAGTCATCCTTGGTGCTCAAACCATAAGTAGCCCTCATCATAGATTCATAAGGCAATCTTATTTTCTTTCTAGGAAAGTGCTCCATGCCCTTCTTTAGAGGAAATTGAAATCTAATATTCCCTTCCTTCATATCGATGATAGCACCAATAGACCTTAGGAAAGGTCTACAAAGAATAATGGGACATGAAGGATTGCAATCTATGTCAAGTACAATGAAATCCAGGGGTACATAGTTCTTATTTGCAACAATAAGAACATCATCGATCCTTCCCATGGGTTTCTTGATAGTAGAATCCGCAAGATGCAAATTAAGAGAACACTCTTCAATCTCATGAAAACCAAGAATATCACATAAAGACTTTGGAATCGCGGAAACACTAGCACCCAAATCACACAAAGCATTGCACTCATAGTTTTTGATCTTGATTTTGATAGTAGGTTCCCACTCATCTTGAAGTTTCTAGGTATAGAGACTTCTAATTCGAGCTTCTCTTCAAGAGATTTGATCATAGCATTTACGATATGCGTGGTAAAGGCTTTGCTTTGGCTATAAGCATGTGGAGAGTTTGCAATGGATTGCATCAAAGAAATGCATTCAAACAAGGATTAACTATCATAATTGAATTCCTTGAAATCCAAAGTGGGAGTTTCATTACTATCCAAAATTTTGATTTCTTCTACTCCACTCTCCACACCTTTATCATCAAGATAGGTCGACTCCGAATCACTGGGGCATTTTCCAACCAAAGTGGATTCATATACAGCCCCTTCAATAGGTTTGACACGCGAAAACAAAGATTCTAGAGGAGTCACACCAAGCACTTTAAGATCTTCGTGATTTGCATCACTAGAACGCACCCTTTTAATCCATTCATGCCTAGCGCGAATTTGGGCGGTTCTTTCTTTGCTCTCATTCATGGAGACACGCATAGCTTTCAAAGTTTCACCCAAGTTGACCTTGGGAGGAGCACATGTAACTTTCAAAGCGTCAATATCACAAGACATCCTATCAACGCTTTTAGCCAAATCGTCAATTTTGAGCAGTTTTTCCTCTATGGACGCATTGAAAATCTTTTGAGAGTTGATGAACTCTTTGATATTACTCTCTAAATCAGAAGGTAATTTGTTATGATTTCCATAAGTGTTGTTGTAGGAATTGCCATAATTGTTAGAGGAGTTACTAGGAAAAAGCCTAGGAGAAATACAAGGGTGCTCCCTCCCGGCGGCGCGCTCCCTCCTGGCGGCGCGCTCTCCCCCCCGGCGGAGCGCTCCCTCCCGGCGGCGTCTCTCCGCTCGGCGGCGTGTTCCCTCACGACGGCGCGCTCTCTCTCGGAGGCGCTACCTTCCCCGACGCGTGCTCCTTCGGGACGGGTGATAGGCCTCGTCTCGGCGGCGCGCCCTTCCCGCGGCGAGCATCAGGTGCTCCGTTTCCGCGCCGCACTCCCCGGCGGTGGGATGTGCGGGGTGGAGGGCGGTATGCGGTGGCGGGTGCGGTATGCGGCGGATCTCGTCTCTACCAGTCAGATCCGCTTCGACGAAGGAGTCCTATGGCTTTGATTGGAGGCGATGAGGATGGTTCTTCTCGATGTGGACGGGAAGATGGTGGATGCTAGATTTCTCAAGGATGGAGAGCGGATTGACATAGGTGAGATCGTTTCATTTCCATGTCACTTTGCTTGGGTTCGTGATAGAATTCCGGTCACCGGAGTTGGTGGGGAGGACCCTGACGGATGCATCACTCCGGTGGGCGGCGACGCGGTTGGTGGGGGAGACGACCATGGTTCTGGCCCACCGTGGCGTCCCCCTCCCCCAATAGGTGGGCCTAGGCCGGGGGGCGCGGACCCGTTGCGGACGGTGTGGATGGACGACACGTGGACCTGGAGGGATTGAACCGCTGCGAGGCGAACGTGGCTAGGGTTTCAGGATCTCCGGGTATAAAACAAGGGGTGCCCCCTCCTTTGCCCACTTTCGATCTTGAGGATAGTCTTGCGCATTTCTGTAGTGTCTCGTGCGGCGCTTGCGCTAGGGTTAGCCAGAACTTCTCCTGGTGGGAAGGGAAGATCGGGGGGGGGGGATCCCCGCTCTTATGCGCAAGTAACTGCTGCTCCTCCGCCTCCTCCTCTTGTTCATCCTCTACCCACCCAGAAATCTAAGATGAGAGGGGACGGTTTTGGTGCGGGGCGCCATGGTCGTGGTGCGGGGAGGTTCAATCGAGGAGCCGGACGGGGTTTCGACTCCAACATGTGGAAGCGCAAATCAGAGACAGGGGCTTCTTCCTCGACTAGAGCCTCTGGATCTGATGCGTCCGGATTTGACAAGTGGGATGCTGCGGCAGGAGGAGAAAAAGAAGATCGCGGCCACCAGGAGCCGTGGAAGGAAGGGGGTGAAGGAAGATCTTCGCCCCATCATGATGACAAGGCTGCTGCAGACAGGCAGGCCGTCCCTCCTCACCAGGAGAAGTGGGGGGGGGGGTCTGATGCTGGGGGAAGGAATGCCCCTGTGAGAGATCGGGATCTTCCTGCTAAGCCTGGTAACATCATCCCTTTTGCTTGTCCTTGCCAGATGTGTCATGCGATAGGACATACTACTGCTAGATGCCCTCAGGCCATATGTGATAGATGTAAGAAAAAAGGTCATCTGTCTCTGATATGTGCAGAGTTCATTCCTTGGGAATGTATGCCTGTGATGTGTGCTTTCCAAGCTAAGGGGCAAGGTTTCTTTTACATCCCTGATCTTAATGTTGAGAGACAGTCTAGGGATAGAAATCACAACATCATTGTTACTATCACTGAAGGGTCTGCACTCACAAAAGATATTGAGGCTGAGCTGAGTGTGTATGTAGGCCAGGGATGGAGATGCTCTGCTAAATTCTTTGCTCCTCAGATATTTGTTATGAGAATGCCTAATCCTAGGGAAATAGAACGTGCATTGTTTGTAGAGCATGTGAAGCTTAAAAAATGTGGGGTTAGTGTAAAATTCTCACCATGGTCTGATGATTTGGAATCTGAGGGGTTGCTGGAAGTGGCTTTGGTTAAGATTGGTAGGATCCCTATTAACAAAAGATGCAACAAGACTGTTGCTTATGTTGGAGGGCTTGTGGGAATTACCTTAGAGGTGGATATGTCAACCCTCAATCGACCTGCGTCGGTTAGAGCTAAGATTGGCTGCAGGCATGTTGATCAAATCCCAACTTCTGCTGAAGGGGTATTGGGGAGTCGTTTTTACAAGTTTACTTATGAGGTGGAAGAAGTGTTGGTTAAAAACACTGTCACAAAGGAAACCGCGGTGCCTGTTGCACGCGATGATGCCTCTAAACAGAACCTGACACCTAAGCGTAAACGTGAACATCATGATAATGAGAAGGATGACAGTTATTCTGAATCCTCGGGGGCTAACATATTTGGCGAGTCATATAGGGGGGGGGGGTAAAAACTGTCGTTTGCCCTCCCCGGAGAAGGAAGTGTCAGGATCTGAGGAGAGCAAGGAAGATAATGAGCTGCTAATTGAGTCAATGCAGTTGGATCATGAGGAGTACTTAAAAGACTCATCTAAGTGGATTGTGCCTGGTCCGTTGGATAGAGGGAACAATACCCCGGAGACACATAATGATCTGAAGGATGTCCAGGTGACTTTTAGTTCTGTTGTCCGAAAATCCCTGTCATATGCAGATGTTGTAACTAATAATTGGCAGGTGTCGGAGCTGGAAGGGTAGGCTGATCCTAACATGAAAATTTCATGTGATTATGTGGTACTGTCACCTGAAACTGATCACAATGTGGATGTGATTCCTACACCTCCCATTGCTTCTGAAGCTGCCACCAGGTTCAGTAAGATACGTGTGGGATGCAGGAGAAGGTGGAGGACAGAGCCAGGAGGTTGGCTAGTAAGAGAGATCTGGAAGGTAATCCTCAGCTTCGCAATAACTCTTTTAGTGTCCTTTCTGATGCTGAGTTGATTAGTAGAGCTAGCAATATGGGGGTCATTATTCCTGATGGTAGCTTTGCTTGTATTGATGTGCTTAGAGAGCTGGAGCAGGTTAGAGAAGAGCTTGACCTTAAGAAGAAAACGAGCCATGAAAAACAGGAACATGACATGTTTATCACCAATGGCTTGGGACATAATACCCCTGTTAGCTTAGAATGGCTGGACCAAGATGAAACAATTTATGAAAATGAATCTATTACTAAGTCTAAAAAGAAAAAATAATAGAAAACCTACTGTGAAGATTTCTAGACCTGTGACTAGAAGTCAGAAAAAGAAAGAAGATAATGAGGGAGGGAAATGTAACTCTACCATGTCCCCTGGTGGAGTTACTCGGGCAAAATTCCACAAGAAGCGTTCCAAATGAGAGGTCTCATTTGGAACTGTCAGGGGGTAGGCAAGAAAGGAATGGCCACGTGCCTCACTGACCTCATTCGTGATCATTCCCTGGATTTCTTGGGTCTTCAAGAAACCATGAAAAAAGATTTTCCCCCTAAATGCCTTAGGAGGCTGGACCCCTTTGGCATGTTTAACTGGGAGTGGATTCCATCCAGAGGTAAATCTGGAGGGGTTTTGTGTGGAGTTAGGCATGACACTCTGGACATTATATCCTGCATCAAAGGCAATTATATCTTGCAAATGGTACTGGATGATAAGAGAAAAAAGATAGTATGGGGTTTGTTGGTGGTATATGGGTGTGCTCATGAGGAATGGAAAGAAGAATTTTTGGTGGAGCTGGCATCTATGTGCAGTAATATGAAAGTATCGTACATAGTGGGAGGTGATTTTAATATTTTGAGACACTCCGGGGAGAAGAATAAGAGCTTCTCTATCCGCAAATCCATAGATCTTTTCAATTCAGTTATCAATACTTTGGCATTGAGTGAGATCCATATTAGTGGGGGTAAGTATACCTGGACCAATAATCAAGCTCATCCTACTTTAGAAAAACTTGATCGTATTCTGATGTCTGAAACATGGGAAGACTTATTTCCTCTTGTTTCGGTCAGGAAATTGGTTATGGAGATTGCTGATCAGAGTCCTCTTTTGCTTAGTTCGGGGGAGGAGGGGAGGGACGTGCCTAAACCTCGTGAATTTCGGTTTGATCTATCTTGGATCGAAGATGATAAGTTCATCCCCGCTGTTAGCAGAATCTGGTCCAGGCCTGTGCGATCTGTTGATCCCATAGATATCCTGAACATTAAGTTGAAAAGGATTAAAACCTACTTTAAGGGTTGGGGCTCGGATAAGTTCGGCCGTGATAAGAAGAGAAAAGAGGAGCTTAAGAACGAACTAGCTCATCTGGAAGAATTGGAGGAAAAGGGTCCGCTGTCGCCTGAATTATATAATAAGAAAGTTGACGTCGACTTCGAGCTTCATGAGTTGTTGGTTAATGAAGAAATCTACTAGCTGCAGCAATCTCATTAGAGATGGTTGTTGAAAGGAGACATGAATACGAGTTACTATCATAAGATAGCTAACGGCCATAAACGGAAGACCACGATTCACTCGCTTAAGATGGGGGGAGAAGTGATTGAGGGAAATGAAAATCTTATTTCTCACGCCACTGAGTTCTACAAGGAACTATTTGGTCCTGGTCAGGGCAATATTTTTCATCTGGATCCCGAGACATGGTCGCAGGAGGAGAAGCTGAGTGAAGCTGATAACGATACCCTGTGTCGAGATTTTACATAGGCTAAAGTTAAATATGCTTTATTTGATATGGCAGCAAATAGAGCTCCTGGTCCAGATAATATACCTGCTGAATTCTAGCAGGATTGTTGGGATATTGTCAAGAATGACATTATGTCACTGTTTCATCACTTTCATAGGGGAGCGCTTGATGTTAAGCGTCTTAATTACGGAGTGATTACCTTGCTGCCTAAGGTCCCGGGAGCTGATAGAATCCAACAATTTAGGCCCATATGCTTACTAAGATGTCCCTATAAGCTGATCACGAAGGTGCTGGATAGGCGTGCAACTTGTGTAGGTGATGCTTTGATTAGTTCCACACATAATGCTTTTATAAAAGGGAGAAACATTATGGATGGGATTTTGGCTCTGCATGAGATTCTTAACTATACTCATGTGAGTAAAAAAGTTGGCATTGTACTAAAGCTTGACTTTGAGAAAGCTTATGACAAAGTTAACTGGGACTTCCTTTTGGAATGTCATAGCATGAGAGGCTTTAGTAATACTTGGTGTGGTTGGATTAAAAAAATCTTATATGATGGTACTGTCAGCATTAAGCTTAACAATTGCGTGGGGCCTTATTTCCAGAGCGCAAAAGGGGTGCGGCAAGGTGACCCGCATTCCTTGTTTCTTTTTAATCTTGCTGCGAAATGCCTTGCGAAGATGATTAAGAATGCTCAGCGGAACAAGCTTATTGTTGGTCTTGCGGCAGATCTTATTCCTGATGGTATTGCTGTGCTGCAATACGCTGATGATACAATTATTTGTATTGAGCATGATGTAGAAAAAGCAGTCAACCTGAAGTTGCTGCTTTACATTTTTGAAATGATATCTGGCCTTAAGGTCAATTATCAGAAAAGTGAAATTTTCACTATTGGAGGGGATGAGAATGTGATTAAAACCTATGCCGATCTGTTTAATTGTGATATTGGTAAGTTCCCTATCAAATACCTTGGGATGCCTGTTAGTTATACTGCTTTGAAGAATTCTGATTGGGAATTTATTGTGGAAAAATATATGAAGTGGTTTGAAGCCTGGATTGGCAATGCTGCTTCCATGGGTGGTAGACTGACTCTCCTGGAGTCTGTTATCACCCAGATCTCCATTTATCACATGTCTATGTGGCTCATGAATAAAACATTCATAGAAAGGCTGGATAAACACAGACGTAGGTTTTTCTGGCAAGGCAATAACAATAAGAGGAGATACCATATGGTGAAGTGGGGTTGGGTATGTAAATCCAAGCAGAAAGGGGGCTGGGGGTTAAAGACCTTCGCAAACAAAATATTAGCTTGATGGTGAAGTGGTGGTGGAAATTGGAGACAAAGAAGGGTGTCTCGCAAGATATTATCAAAGCTAGATATCTCAGAAATAAAACTGTGACAACTGTTAAGCCCAGATTCTCTGACTCACCCTGTTGGAAATCTATTCTTAAGGTCAAAGAATTTTACTTAGCAGGGAGAAAAGTTAATATTAAATCTGGGGGTATTGCCAGGATTTGGCATGATTCTGTTGTGGGACTTCCTCCTTTCAAAGTCAAATTCCCTATGCTGTTTGATATTTGCAACGATGCAGAGTGTACGGTGAATAGGTTATGCCAGGTTGATGATCACTCCTTTAGGAGAATATTAACCCCTGAACTTAAAGATCAATGGAGGGAGATGCATAAGACTATCTCTGGGATGGTGCTGACCAGGGACAGTGACAAAATTACCTGGGGTATGACTGGGAATGGGAAGTTTAGCACTAAGTCCATGTATAGGTGGCTAGAGAAACCACTACATGGGTGTCATTATAGATGGATTTGGAAGGCAAAAATGCCTTTGAAAATTAAGATTTTTATGTGGCAGATGTCTCAAGATGCGGTGTTGACTAGAGATGTGATGAAAAGGAAAAATTGGCCTGGGAATCCTTGCTGTTCTTTTTGTTGTCAAAAGGAAACTTCCCAACACCTTTTCTTTACATGTCCTGTTGCTAGGGTCGTGTGGAGGTCGATTGGGGTCACCTTGGGGACTGACAGTTGTCCTAATTCCTACTGGCAATATTATTCTTGGTGCAATGCTTTTTTACCTGCTGGTGAAAAAATTATACGATGGGGCTTGCAGCTGTATGTTGGGCTCTTTGGTTGGCCAGGAACATGGCTACTTTTGAAAATAAATTGATCAAAACTCCTTTTGAGATTATTTTTTCAATGTGTTTGTTCCTTCTATATTGGGCAGGATTGCAGCAGGAGGGCGACGCAGGAGAGCTACGTTCTGGTGCGGAGTTGGTGAGGACTAATACCATGCAGTTGATGAAGCTCTGCGAGACAGCGAGGCAGGGGATCGCAGGAGGATGACCGCACTGTCCTTTGATGATCTCTGGGGGATATCCTGCTAGTTGTTAGCTCGTATATTT
The DNA here is from genome assembly GCF_904849725.1 of Hordeum vulgare subsp. vulgare. Lineage (NCBI taxonomy): Eukaryota > Viridiplantae > Streptophyta > Magnoliopsida > Poales > Poaceae > Hordeum > Hordeum vulgare. Next base: position 120,160,875 of record NC_058520.1, read on the forward strand.
GGTCAAGTTCTATGCGCGCGGTTTTGCTGTATTAGAGACTACTTTTCCCTGCTCTGCTTTGATTAGTGGCTTTCAGGCTATGGCAGTCGGTTCGATGGCGAGCGGCTGTTCCATAGATGAGAGCTGGTAGTCTGCGAGAGCATGTTGGCGTACCCTGTACTTTCTCTCTGTTTTTCTGTTGGCAAAACTTTGTGGTACTGCTGTATTTCTATTCGAACTAATGGAAAGGGGTGTGATGCTCGGTTCAAAAAAAGGAAAAGGCCTAGGAACATAGTTTCTTCTAAAAGCATTGTTGTTGCCAAAATTGTTCCTACCAACAAAGTTAACGTCCAAACTAGCGTTGCTACACTCAATCAAGGAAGATAGTGGAACGTCATTAGGATCTACAGTAGCGTTTCTACTAGCAACCAAATTCATCAACTCGTCCATCTTAGCACTAAGCGAGTTAATTTCTTTTATAGCGTGTACCTTTTTGCTAGCAGGTGACCTTTCAGTGTGCCACTGAGAGTAGTTGGTCATGATATTGTCTAGGAGTTTTGTAGCGTCTCCTAACATGATTTCCATGAATGTTCCACCTGAGGCGGAGTCCAAGATATTGTGAGAAGCGAAATTCAAACCAGCGTAAAAGATTTGTATAATCAACCACAAACTCAAGCCATGAGAGGTACAATTTCTAATCATAAGCTTCATCCTCTCCCAAGATTGTGCAATGTGTTCATGATCAAGTTGCTTGAAATTCATGATATCGTTACATAAGGAGATAATCTTAGCCGGCGGAAAATACTTGTATATGTAAGCATCTTTGCACTTATCCCAAGAATCGATACTATTTTTAGGCAAAGAAGAAAACCAAGTTTTTGCACGATCTCGCAACGAGAAAGGAAAAAGCTTCAACTTAATCACGTCATTATCCACATCTCTTTTCTTTTGTATATCGCAAAGCTCAATGAAGGTATTGAGATGGGATGCGGCATCTTCACTAGGAAGGCCACATAATTGCTCTTTCATAACAAGATTCAGCAAAGCTGCGTTGATTTCATACGATTCCACACTAGTGGCGGGAGCAATCGGAGTACTAATAAAATCATTATTATTGGTACTCGAGAAGTCGCAAAGTTTGGTGATTTCAGCCATGATGACTGATACGTCTCAAACGTATCTATAATTTTCGATGGTTTCACGCTGTTATCTTGCCTTCTTTGTATGTTTTATGTACCTTTTTATATCTTTTTGGGACTAACTTATTAATTCAGTGCCAAGTGCCAGTTCCTGTTTTTTTTCGTGTTTTTGACTCTTTTCAGATCTGATTTTGGAATGGAGTGCAAACGGAAGAAAAACCCCGAAATGGTTTTTTCCCGAACGGAAGAAGTCCAGGGAGCTTTTGGGCCAAGCCAGGTGGGCTCCATGGAGCCCACAAGCCCCCACTCCGCCACAAGGGGGAGGCGGCGGTGGGCAGGCTTGTGGCCTCCCTGGCCGCCCCCTGACCTAGGTCTTGCGCCTATATATTCCCAAATATTCCGCAAAAAATCGGGGAGCCTCGAAAATACTTTTCCACCGCCGCAAGCTTCCATTTCTTCGAGATCTCATGTGGAGACCCTTCCCGGCACCCTGCTAGAGGGGACTTTGGAGTTGGAGGGCTTCTTCATCATCATCATCGCCCCTCCAATGACTCGTGAGTAGTTCACTTCAGACCTACGGGTCCGTAGTTAGTAGCTAGATGGCTTCTTCTCTCTCTTGGATCTTCAATACAAAGTTCTCCATGATCTTCATGGAGATCTATCCGATGTAATCTTCTTTGGCGGTGTGTTTGTCGAGATCCGATGAATTGTGGACTTGTGATCAGATTATCTATGATATATATTTGAGTCTTTGCTGATTTCTTATATGCATGATTTGATATCCTTGTAAGTCTCTCCGAGTCTTGGGTTTTGTTTGGCCAACTAGATCTATGATTCTTGCAATGGGAGAAGTGCTTGGTTTTGGGTTCTGCCATGTGGTGACCTTTCCCAGTGACAGTAGGGGCAGCAAGGCACACATCAAGCAGTTGCCATAAAGGGTAAAAAGATGGGGTTTTTATCATTAGTTTGAGATTATCCATCTACATCATGTCATCTTGCTTAAGGCGTTACTCTGTTCTTATGGACTTAATACACTAGATGCATGCTGGATAGCGGTCGACGTGTGGAGTAATAGTAGTAGATGCAGAAAGTATCGGTCTACTTGTTTCGGACGTGATGCCTATAGAAATAATCATTGCATAGATATCGTCACGACTTTGCGCGGTTCTGTCAATTGCTCGACAGTAATTTGTTCACCCAGCGTCTACTTGCTTTTATGAGAGAAGCCACTAGTAAACACTACGACCCCCGGGTCTATTCACATCCATCGTTTACATCTCCGCTTTTACTTTGCTTTGTTACTTTGTTGCTTTCTGTTCTCACTTGACAAACAATCTATAAGGGATTGACAACCCCTTCATAGCGTTGGGTGCAAGCTTTTGTGTTTGTGCAGGATCTTGAGATACTCTTCCGTCGGATTGATACCTTGGTTCTCAAACTGAGGGAAATACTTACCGTCGTTGTGCTACATCACCCTTTCCGCTTCGAGGGAACACCAACGCAAGGCTCCAAGGCCACGGGGGAAATCCTTTGCATACTTTCCTAGGAAGTCCCTTAAGGCGTAGCCGGAGCTAAAGGATTCCTGGTGCCGTCGACACAACTATTTCTGGCGCCATTGCAAGGGATACACAGCAAAACATCAGAAGTATTTCTGGCGCTGTTGCCGGGGAGGAGAAATCAAGATCTATCCAAGTAGGTCTCACAAACTCTTCTTTTGCATTTACTTTTGTTGCCAGTTGCCTCTCGTTTTCCTCTCCCCCACTTCACATTTGCCGTTTTCTTGCCTTTCTCCTTTGCCGTTTCCTTTTGCCCATTTCACTCTCTCTTGCTTCTCGTTTGTGTGTGAGATAGTCCATCAATGGCTAGACCCACCACTTCAAACGACACCCCTGAAAATGAAGTTCTCAATTTCAGCCAGAATGAGGAAGAAAATTTGAAGGACGCTTGGTACAGGATTTGCAATGCTCAAAGTAGATCTACTCGTAAGCAATCCACTACCGTCCTCCTTCGCAGTTTCTATGTTGGAATTTCTCCGTGGAATAGGTATATCCTTGATACCATTGTAGGCATGAACTTTTTGGGGAGCCATACTGTTGACTCCTATAGAGCTATCATTAATTTGGTAGGCTCACCCCCGCTCATGGTTAATGGAACTATCTTGACCTTGGAACACGTGATGCAAAAGCTTGACGCTATTGAAAACAAAATTGCCACAGTTGAACTTATTGAGGGTTTGGATAGAAAGATCCACAATCAAATTACTCAGTACGGATCCAAAGTGGGAAACTTTTTGAAAAAATTAAAGGAGAAGGAACTTATAGTTAACGATTCTTCTAGAATCGGCAAATTAGAAGATGTCATAACCAACTTGGGTTCCGCTTTTGCCGCTGTGCAAAATACTCCAAATCTTACTCTCAAAAAGACCGTCAAGCCTGTTTTTGTTCCTAGAGCTAGTGGTGAGTCATATAATAAAGATGAAAATGTTAAGATGATAAATGATCACGCTACCTATGGTTTGAGCACCAAAGATGACTATACGTGATTCCATCACTTTCGCCTAGCTAAGGGCGTTAAACAAAAGCGCTTGTTGGGAGGCAACCCAACGAATCTATCCTTTTTCTTTCTGTTTTGTGTTTTTCACACTTTCATAATTCTGTTATGATTGTGTTTTTTGTGTTTCTTTTTGTGTTTGTGCCAAGCAAAACCGTTATGATTAGTCTTGGGATGATCGTTTGGTCATGCTGGAAAAGACAGAAACTTTCTGCTCACGAAAAGTATTTTACTTTTTTTCTTCTGTAAGAGCTTTTGAGTTGATTCTTTTTGCTGCTGATTTCTATGCAAATTCTTTAGACTGTCGTAATTTTTCAGAATTTTTGAAGTACCAGAGGTATACGAAACATACAGATTGCTACAGACTGGTCTGCTGTTAACAAATTCTGTTTTTGTTGTGTTGGTTGCTTATTTTGATGAAACTATGGATAGTATCGGGGGGTATTAGCCATGGAATATTGAAAGTACAGTAACTCAACATCAGCACAAGTAGAATTTAAGTTTGCTACTGTACCTAAGGAAGTGGTGGTTTGCTTTCTTGTACTAATGTTATCACGAGTTTCTGTTTAAGTTTCGTGTTGTGAAGTTTTCAAGTTTTGGGTGAAGTTCTTATGGACAAAAAGATAAAGAGTGGCAAGAGCTCAAGCTTGGGGATGCCCAAGGCACCCCAAGAGATTCAAGGATGCCGTAAAAGCCTAATCTTGGGGATGCCCCGGGAAGGCATCCCCTCTCTCGTCTTCAATCCATCGGTAACGTTACTTGGGGCTATATTTTTATTCACCACATGTTATGTGTTTTTGCTTGGAGCGTCTTGTATCGTAGGAGTCTTTTTTTTGTTGTGTTACAATCATCCTTGCTGCACACCTAGAGAGAGAGAGACATGCACTCACCGTGATTTTGTCGAGCTTCACTTATATCTTTTGGTAGACAATTCAGCTCACATGTGCTTCACTTATATCTTTTGAGCTAGATACTTTTGCTCTATGTGCTTCACTTATATCTTTTAGAGCACAGCGGTGCGTGGCTTGGTAGGTGATCTATGCTTTGAAAGTAGTCTCAAAAGGGGTAGTTATCCAAAGGGATATGAAAACTTCCACCTTCATGTGCATTGAATAGTTAGAGAAGTTTGATTCATCTCAATTAGTTTTGAGTTGTGGTTATGGTAATATTGAAGTCATGCTAGTAAGGTGTTGTGGATCTAGAAATACTTGTGTTGAAGTTAGTGATTCCCGTAGCATGCACGTATGGTGAACCACTATGTGATGAAATCTGAACATGATTAGTCTATTGATTGTCATCCTTTGCGTGGCGGTCGGGATCGCGCGATGGTTTATACCTACCAACCCTTTCCCTAGGAGTATGCGTTCAATGGTTTGTTTCGATTACTAATAAAACTTTTGCAACAAGTAGATGAGTTCTTCATGACTAATGTTGAGTCCATGGTTTAGATGCACTTTCACCTTCCACCATCACTATCTTCTTAGTGCCGTGCAACTGTCGCCGGTGCACAAAACTGTTGGAAATATGCCCTAGAGGCAATAATAAAATGGTTATTATCATATTTCCTTGTTCATGATAATCGTCTATCGTTCATGCTATAATTGTATTAACAGGAAACAGTAATACATGTGTGAATGAATAGATCACAATGTGTCCCTAGCAAGCCTCTAGTCAGCTAGCTCGTTAGTCAATAGATGATCATGGTTTCCTGATCATGGACATTGGATGTCATTGATAACGGGATCACATCATTGGGAGAATGATGTGGTGGACAAGACCCAATCCTAAGCCTAGCACTAGATCGTATTGTTCGTATGCTAATGGTTTTCTAATGTCAAGTATCTTTTCCTTCGACCGTGAGATCGTGCAACTCCCGGATACCGTAGGAGTGCTTTGGGTGTATCAAACGTCACAACGTAACTGGGTGACTATAAAGATGCACTACGGGTACCTCCGAAAGTGTCTGTTGGGTTGGCACGAATCGAGATCGGGATTTGTCACTCCGTGTGACGGAGAGGTATCTCTGGGCCCACTCGGTAGAACATCATCATGAGCTCAATGTGACTAAGGAGTTAGTCACACGATGACGTGCTACGGAACGAGTAAAGAGACTTACCGGTAACGAGATTGAACAAGGTATAGGTATACCGACGATCGAATCTCGGGCAAGTTCTATACCGACAGACAAAGGGAATCGTATACGGGATTGATTGAATCCTTGACATCGTGGTTCATCCGATGAGATCATCGTGGAGCTAGTGGGAGACACCATGGGTATCCAGACCCCGCTGATGGTTATTGGCCAGGGAGGTGTCTCGGTCATGTCTGCCTGTCTCCCGAACCCGTAGGGTCTACACACTTAAGGTTCGATGACGCTAGGGTTGTAGGGAATTGTTATATGAGATTACCGAAAGTTGTTCGGAGTCCCGGATGAGATCCAGGACGTCACAAGGAGCTCCGGAATGGTCCGGAGGTAAAGATTGATATATAGGACGGATAGTTTCGGAGACCGGAAGTGTTTCGGGCATCACCGGTAACGTACCGGGACCACCGGGACCACAGGAGGTGGTCCCGGGGGACCACCGAAGGGGGGCTGCGACCCCAAGAGGTAAGATGGGCTAAGTGGGGGTGGGAACCAGCCCCTAGTTGGGCTGGTGCGCCTCCCCACTCAGCCCATGGCGCAGGGGAAAGAAAAAGAGGGGGGGGAACCCTAACTCAGGTGGGCCTTAGGCCCACCAGAGGGGTGCGCCACCCCCTCCTCCCCATCTGGCCGCCACAAACCCCATCTGGGAGGGCTGCCGCACCCCCTAGGGTGGGAACCCTAGGGGTGGCACCCCCTCTCCCCTTCCCCTATATATAGATGAGGTCCGGGGCTGTTTGAGACACGGTTTAATCTCTCTCTCTCGCAGCCCTGCCCTCTCCCTCCTCCTCTCTGCCGGTGCTTGGCGAAGCCTTGCCGGGAGACCTCGTCTCTCCACCAACACCACGCCGTCGTGTTGCTGGTCTTCTTCCCCAACCTCTCCCTCCTCCTTGCTGGATCAAGGTGCGGGAGACGTCACCGGGCTGCACGTGTGTTGAACGCGGAGGTGCCGTTGTTCGGCACTAGATCGGAATCGCCGCGAGTACGACTCCATCAACCGCGTTCTAGCAAACGCTTCCACTTAGCGATCTTCAAAGGTACGAATATGCTCTTACCCCTCTCTCGTTGCTGGTCTCTCCATAGGAAGATCTGAACATGCGTAGGAAAATTTTGAATTTATGCTACGTTAACCAACAGTGGCATCCGAGCCAGGTTTTCTATGCGTAGATTCTATGCACGAGTAGAACACAAAAGTTGTGGGCGATGGTTTGTCAATTTGCTTGCCGTTACTAGTCTTATTCTTTTCCGGCGGTATTGTGGGATGAAGCGGCCCGGACCGACCTTACACGTACGCTTACGTGAGACTGGTTCCACCGACAAACATGCACATCGTGCATAAAGGTGGCTAGCGGGTGTCTGTCTCTCCTACTCTAGTCGGATTGGATTTGATGAAAAGGGTCCTTATGAAGGGTAAATAGCTTTGGCATATTATCGTTGTGGCTGTCACGTAGGTAAGAAGGCGTTCTTGCTAGAAACCCAAATCAGCCACGTAAAACTTGCAAACAACAATTAGAGGACGTCTAACTTGTTTTTGCAGGGTTTGACATGTGATGTGATATGGCCAAAGTTGTGATGTTGCATGTATGATGTATGAGATGATCATGTTATTGTAATAGGTTTCACGACTTGCATGTCGATGAGTATGACAACCGGCAGGAGCCATAGGAGTTGTCTTAATTTATTGTATGAGATGCAACGCCATGTGCTTGCTACTTTTACTTCATTGCTAACGGTTAGCTATAGTAGTAGTGATAGTAGTAGTTGGCATGACGACTTCACGGAGACACGATGATGGAGATCATGATGATGGAGATCATGGTGTCACGCCGGTGACGATGATGATCATGCGATGCCTGAAGATGGAGATCGAAAGAGCAAAGATGATAATGGCCATATCATGTCACTATATGATTGCATTGTGATGTTTATCATGTTTTACATCTTATTGCTTAGAACGACGGTAGCACAATAAGATGATCCCTCCTAAAATTTCGAGAATATATTCCCCTAAGTGTGCACCGTTGCGAAGGTTCGTTGTCTCGAAGCACCACGTGATGATCGGGTGTGATAGATTCTAACGTTCGCATACAACGGGTGTAAGCCAGATTTACACACGCGAAACACTTAGGTTGACTCGACGAGCTTAGCATGTACAGACATGACCTCGAATACAAGAGACCGAAAGGTCGAACATGAGTCGTATGGTTGAATACGATCAGCATGAAGTTGCTCACCATGGTGACTAGTCCGTCTCACGTGATGATCGGACACGGGTTAGTCAAACATGGATCATGTATCACTTAGATGACTAGAGGATGTCGATTTAAGTGGGAGTTCATACTTAATTTGATTAAATGAACTTAATTGTCATGAACTTAGTCTAAAAGTTGTCTTTATAAATATTGTAGATGTCCAACGTCAACCTCAACTTCAACGCATTCCTAGAGAAAAACAAGCTGAAAGATGATGGTAGCAACTATGCGGACTGGGTTCGCAACCTGAAGCTCATCCTTGAAGCAGCTAAAAAGGCTTATGTCCTTAATGCGCCGCTAGGTGACCCTCCCGCTCCCGCAGCAGCGCAGGACGTTCTAAACGTCTGGCAAGCGCGAAGTGATGACTACTCTCTGGTCAGGTGTGGCATGTTATACAGTTTAGAAACGGTGCTCCAAAGACGTTTTGAGCAACACGGGGCATATGAGATGTTCCAAGAGCTGAAGCTAGTATTTCAAGCTCATTCCCGTGTCGAGAGATATGAAGTCTCCGACAAGTTCTTCAGCTGTAAGATGGAGGAGAACAGTTCTGTCAGTGAGCACATACTCAAAATGTCTGGGTTACACGGTCGTCTAACTTCACTTGGAGTCGAACTTCCGGATGATGCTATCATTGACAGAATCCTCCAGTCTCTCCCACCAAGCTACAAAGGCTTTGTGCTTAACTACAACATGCAAGGGATGGAGAAAACCATTCCCGAGTTGTACTCGATGCTCAAGTCTGCAGAAGTAGAAATCAAGAAGGAGCATCAAGTGTTGATGGTCAACAAGACCACTAGTTTCAAGAAAGGCAAGGGTAAGAAGAACTTCAAGAAAGACGGCAAAGCTGTTGCCGCGCCCGGTAAGCCAGATGCCGGGAAGAAGAAAAAGAACAGACCCAAGCCTGAGACTGAGTGCTTCTACTGCAAGGGAAAAGGTCACTGGAAGCGGAACTGCCCCAAATACTTAGCGGACAAGAAGGCCGGCAACGTTAAAGGTATATGTGATATACATGTTATTGATGTGTACCTTACCAGCGCTCGTAGTAGCTCCTGGGTATTTGATACCGGTGCTGTTGCTCACATTTGCAACTCAAAGCAGGAACTGCGGAATAAGCGGAGACTGGCCAAGGACGAGGTGACGATGCGCGTCGGGAATGGTTCAAAGGTCGATGTGATCGCCGTCGGCACGCTACCTCTACATCTACCGTCGGGATTAGTTTTAAACCTTAATAATTGTTATTTAGTACCAGCTTTAAGCATGAACATTGTATCAGGGTCTTGCTTAATGCGAGACGGCTACTCATTTAAGTCAGAGAATAATGGTTGTTCTATTTATATGAGTGATATGTTTTACGGTCATGCTCCGCTGGTGAATGGTTTATTCTTGATGAATCTCGATCGTGATGTTACACATATTCATAGTGTGAGTACCAAAAGATGCAAAGTTGATAATGATAGTCCCACATACTTGTGGCACTGCCGCCTTGGTCATATCGGCGTTAAGCGCATGAAAAAGCTCCATACTGATGGACTGCTAGAGTCTCTTGACTTTGAATCATTTGACACATGCGAACCGTGCCTCATGGGCAAGATGACTAAGACTCCATTCTCAGGAATAATGGAGAGAGCCACCGACTTATTGGAAATAATACATACTGATGTGTGTGGTCCAATGAACGTTGAAGCTCGCGGTGGTTATCGTTATGTTCTCACTCTGACCGATGATTTGAGTAGGTATGGGTATATCTACTTGATGAAGCACAAATCTGAGACGTTTGAAAAGTTCAAGGAATTTCAGAGTGAGGTTGAGAATCAACGTGACAGAAAGATTAAATGTCTACGATCTGATCGTGGAGGAGAATATTTGAGTCACGAATTTGGCACACACCTAAGAAAGTGTGGAATCGTTTCACAACTAACGCCGCCTGACACACCGCAACGAAACGGAGTGTCTGAACGTCGTAATCGCACCTTATTAGATATGGTATGATCTATGATGTCTCTCGCCGACTTACCGCTATCATTTTGGGGATACGCATTAGAAACTGCAGCATTCACTTTAAATAGGGCACCGTCTAAATCCGTTGAGACGACACCGTATGAACTGTGGTTTGGCAAGAAACCTAAGTTGTCGTTTCTTAAAGTTTGGGGCTGCGATGCTTATGTGAAGAAACTTCAACCAGAAAAGCTCGAACCCAAAGCGGAGAAATGCGTATTCATAGGATACCCTAAGGAAACTATTGGGTATACCTTCTATCTTAGATCCGAAGGTAAAACCTTTGTTGCCAAGAACGGATCCTTTCTAGAGAAAGAGTTTCTCTCGAAAGAAGTAAGTGGGAGGAAGGTAGAACTTGATGAGGTAATTACACCCCCTCTCGAACAGGAAAGTAGCGCAGCGCAAGAAGTTGTTCCTGTGGTGCCTACACCGACTGAAGAGGAAGTTAATGATGATGATCATGAAGCTTCGGATCAAGTTACTACTGAACCACGAAGGTCCACAAGGGTACGCTCCGCACCAGAGTGGTACGGCAACCCAGTGATGGAAATCATGTTGTTAGACAACGGTGAACCTTCGAACTATGAAGAAGCGATGGCGGGCCCGGATTCCAACAAATGGCTTGAGGCCATGAAATCCGAGATAGGATCCATGTATGAGAACAAAGTATGGACTTTGGTGGACTTTCCCGATGAACGGCGAGCCATAGAAAATAAATGGATCTTCAAGAAGAAGACTGATGCAAACGGTAATGTAACCGTTTACAAAGCTCGACTTGTCGCAAAGGGTTTTCGAAAAATTCAAGGAGTTGACTACGAAGAGACTTTCTCTCCCGTAGCGAAGCTGAAATAAGTCCGAATCATGTTAGCAATTGCCGCCTTTTATGATTTTGAAATTTGGCAAATGGACGTCAAAACAGCGTTCCTTAACGGGAATCTTAAGGAAGAGTTGTATATGATGCAACCAGAAGGTTTTGTCGATCCTAAAGGTGCTAACAAAGTATGCAAGCTCCAGCGCTCCATCTATGGGCTGGTGTAAGCATCTCGGAGTTGGAACATTCGCTTTAATGAGGTGATTAAAGTGTTTGGGTTCATACAGGTTTACGGAGAAGCCTGTCTGTACAAGAAAGTGAGTGGGAGCTCTGTAGCTTTCCTCGTACTATATGTGGATGACATATTATTGATGGGGAATGATATAGAGATGTTGGAGAGCATAAAGGCCTATTTGAACAAGAGTTTTTCAATGAAGGACCTTGGAGAAGCTGCATACATATTAGGCATCAAGATCTATAGAGATAGATCGAGACGCCTCATAGGTCTTTCGCAAAGTACATACCTTGACAAGATATTGAAGAAATTCAATATGGAAAACTCAAAGAAAGGGTTCTTACCAGTTTTGCAAGGTATGAGATTGAGTAAGACTCAGTCGCCGACCACGGCAGCAGATAGAGAGAAGATGAGTTCTGTCCCCTACGCTTCAGCCGTGGGCTCTCTAATGTATGCCATGCTGTGTACCAGACCTGATATAAACCTTGCGATAAGCTTGGTAGGGAGGTACCAAAGTAATCCCGGTGCGGAACACTGGACAGCGGTCAAGAATATCCTTAAGTACCTGAAAAGAACTAAGGAAATGTTTCTCGTTTATGGAGGTGACGAAGAGCTCGTCGTAAAGGGTTACGTCGATGCTAGCTTCGACACAGATCCGGATGACTCTAAGTCACAAACCGGATACGTATATGTGTTGAATGGTGGGGCAGTGAGCTGGTGCAGCAGCAAGCAAGAAGTCGTGGCAGCATCTACATGTGAAGCGGAGTACATAGCTGCTTCAGAAGCGGCTCATGAAGGAATTTGGATGAAGGAGCTCATCACCGACCTTGGAGTGGTTCCAAGCGCGTCGGGTCCTATGACACTCTTCTGGGATAACACTCGAGCCATTGCCATAGCCAAAGAGCCCAGGTTTCACCGGAAGACGAAGCACATCAAGCGCCGCTACAACTCCATCCAGGACCATGTCCAAACTGGAGTGATAGATATTTGTAAAGTACACACAGATTTGAATATTGCAGACCCGTTGACTAAACCTCTTCCACGAGCAAAACATGATCAGCACCATAATGCTATGGGTGTTCGATACATCACAATGTAACTAGATTATTGTCTCTAGTGCAAGTGGGAGACTGCTGGAAATATGCCCTAGAGGCAATAATAAAATGGTTATTATCATATTTCCTTGTTCATGATAATCGTCTATCGTTCATGCTATAATTGTATTAACAGGAAACAGTAATACATGTGTGAATGAATAGATCACAATGTGTCCCTAGCAAGCCTCTAGTCAGCTAGCTCGTTAGTCAATAGATGATCATGGTTTCCTGATCATGGACATTGGATGTCATTGATAACGGGATCACATCATTGGGAGAATGATGTGGTGGACAAGACCCAATCCTAAGCCTAGCACTAGATCGTATTGTTCGTATGCTAATGGTTTTCTAATGTCAAGTATCTTTTCCTTCGACCGTGAGATCGTGCAACTCCCGGATACCGTAGGAGTGCTTTGGGTGTATCAAACGTCACAACGTAACTGGGTGACTATAAAGATGCACTACGGGTACCTCCGAAAGTGTCTGTTGGGTTGGCACGAATCGAGATCGGGATTTGTCACTCCGTGTGACGGAGAGGTATCTCTGGGCCCACTCGGTAGAACATCATCATGAGCTCAATGTGACTAAGGAGTTAGTCACACGATGACGTGCTACGGAACGAGTAAAGAGACTTACCGGTAACGAGATTGAACAAGGTATAGGTATACCGACGATCGAATCTCGGGCAAGTTCTATACCGACAGACAAAGGGAATCGTATACGGGATTGATTGAATCCTTGACATCGTGGTTCATCCGATGAGATCATCGTGGAGCTAGTGGGAGCCACCATGGGTATCCAGACCCCGCTGATGGTTATTGGCCAGGGAGGTGTCTCGGTCATGTCTTCCTGTCTCCCGAACCCGTAGGGTCTACACACTTAAGGTTCGATGACGCTAGGGTTGTAGGGAATTGTTATATGAGATTACCGAAAGTTGTTCGGAGTCCCGGATGAGATCCAGGACGTCACGAGGAGCTCCAGAATGGTACGGAGGTAAAGATTGATATATAGGACGGATAGTTTCGGAGACCGGAAGTGTTTCGGGCATCACCGGTAACGTACCGGGACCACCGGGACCACAGGAGGTGGTCCCGGGGACCACCGAAGGGGGGCTGCGACCCCAAGAGGTAAGATGGGCTAAGTGGGGGTGGGAACCAGCCCCTAGTTGGGCTGGTGCGCCTCCCCACTCAGCCCATGGCGCAGGGGAAAGAAAAAGAGGGGGGGAACCCTAACTCAGGTGGGCCTTAGGCCCACCAGAGGGGTGCGCCACCCCCTCCTCCCCATCTGGCCGCCACAAACCCCATCTGGGAGGGCTGCCGCACCCCCTAGGGTGAGAACCCTAGGGGTGGCACCCCCTCTCCCCTTCCCCTATATATAGATGAGGTCCGGGGCAGTTTGAGACACGGTTTAATCTCTCTCTCTCGCAGCCCTGCCCTCTCCCTCCTCCTCTCTGCCGGTGCTTGGCGAAGCCTTGCCGGGAGACCTCGTCTCTCCACCAACACCACGCCGTCGTGTTTCTGGTCTTCTTCCCCAACCTCTCCCTCCTCCTTGCTGGATCAAGGTGCGGGAGACGTCACCGGGCTGCACGTGTGTTGAACGCGGAGGTGCCGTTGTTCGGCACTAGATCGGAATCGCCGCGAGTACGACTCCATCAACCGCGTTCTAGCAAACGCTTCCGCTTAGCGATCTTCAAAGGTACAAAGATGCTCTTACCCCTCTCTCGTTGCTGGTCTCTCCATAGGAAGATCTGAACATGCGTAGGAAAATTTTGAATTTATGCTACGTTACCCAACAAAAACCCACCATTAGCCTCCCTCAAAACAGCCACCATACCTACCTACTATGGCTTTTTCAAAGTCATTCCGAGATATATTGCCATGCAACTACCACCATGACATGTGCCACCACGTCTACATTGCCATTGCATGATCGTAAGATAGCTAGCATGATGTTTCCTTTGATGTCTATGCCATGCTAGATCATTGCCACGGTACACTACCGAAGGCATTCCATATAGAGTCATAGTTGCTCTAAGTTTTGAGTTGAAAGTGTGATGATCATCATTATTGGAGCATTGTCCATGTGAGTAAATAAAAGAGGCCAAAGAAGCCCATAAAAAAGAGTCCAAAGAGCCCACCAAAATAAAAAAATGAGAGAAAAAGAGAGAAGGGACAATGCTACCTCTTTTCCCACACTTGTGCATTTTGAGCACCATGATCTTCATGATTGAGAGTCTCTCGTTTTGTCACCACCATATAGCTAGTGGGAAATTCTCATTATATAACTTGGCTTGTATATTCCAATGATAGGCTTCCTCAAAATTTCCTTAGGTTTTCGTGAGCAAGCAAGTTGGATGCACACCCACTAGTTTTCTTTAAGAGCTTTCACATACTTGTAGCTCTAGTGCATCATTTGTATGGCAATCCCTACTCATTCACATTGATATCAATTGATGAGCATATCCACAGCTCATTGATATGCCTAGTTAATGTGACTATCTTCTCCTTTTTGTCTTGCAACCTCCACCATATTCCACACCATCTATAGTGCTATAACCATGGCTCACGCTCATGTATTGCGTGAGAGTTGAAAATGTTTGAGAAAGTAAAGGTGTGAAACAATTACTTGGCCAATACCGGGGTTGTGGATGATTTAAATTCGTTGTGCAATGATGATAGAGCATAGCTAGACTATATGCTTTTGTAGGGATAACTTTCTTTTGGCCTTGTTATTTTGAAAGTTCATGATTACTTTGCTAGTTTGCTTGAATTATTATTGTTTCCACGTCAATAGCAAACTATTGTTTTTAATCTAATGGATCTGAACATTCACGTCACATAAGAGGAATTACAAAGGACACCTATGCTAGGTAGCATGAAAGCATCAAAAATTCATTCTTATCACTTCCCTACTCGAGGACGAGCAGGAGTTAAGCTTGGGGATGCTTGATACGTCTCAAACGTATCTATAATTTTTGATGGTTTCACGCTGTTATCTTGCCTTCTTTGTATGTTTTATGTACCTTTTTATATCTTTTTGGAACTAACTTATTAATTCAGTGCCAAGTGCCAGTTCCTGTTTTTTTCGTGTTTTTGACTCTTTTCAGATCTGATTTTGGAACGGAGTCCAAACAGAAGAAAAACCCCGAAATGATTTTTTCCCGAATGGAAGAAATCCAGGGGGCTTTTGGGCCAAGCCAGGTGGGCTCCACAGAGCCCACAAGCCTCCACTCCGCCACCAGGGGGAGGCGGCGGTGGGCAGGCTTGTGGCCTCCCTGGCCGCCCCCTGACCTAGGTCTTGCACCTATATATTCCCAAATATTCCACAAAAAATTGGTGGAGCCTCGAAAATACTTTTCCATCGCCGCAAGCTTCTGTTTCTGCGAGATCTCATCTGGAGACCCTTCCCGGCACCCTGCCGGAGGGGACTTTGGAGTTGGAGGGCTTCTTCATCATCATCATCGCCCCTCCAATGACTCGTGAGTAGTTTACTTCAGACCTGCGGGTCCGTAGTTAGTAGCTAGATGGCTTCTTCTCTCTCTTGGATCTTCAATACAAAGTTCTCCATGATCTTCATGGAGATCTATCCGATGTAATCTTCTTTGGCGGTGTGTTTGTCGAGATCGGATGAATTGTGGACTTGTGATAAGATTATCCATGATATATATTTGAGTCTTTGCTGATTTCTTATATGCATGATTTGATATCCTTGTAAGTCTCTCCATGTCTTGGGTTTTGTTTGGCGTACTAGATCTATGATTCTTGCAATGGGAGAAGTGCTTGGTTTTGGGTTCTGCCATGTGGTGACCTTTCCCAGTGATAGTAGGGGCAGCAAGGCACACATATGGCAGTTGCCATCAAGGGTAAAAATATGGGGGTTTTATCATTGGTTTGAGATTATCCATCTACCTCATGTCATCTTGCTTAAGGCGTTACTCTGTTCTTATGGACTTAATACACTAGATGCATGCTGGATAGCGGCCGACGTGTGGAGTAATAGTAGTAGATGCAGAAAGTATCGGTCTACTTGTTTCGGACGTGATGCCTATAGAAATAATCATTGCATAGATATCGTCACGACTCTGCACAGTTCTATCAATTGCTTGACAGTAATTTGTTCATCCACTGTCTACTTGCTTTTATGAGAGAAGCCACTAGTAAACACTACGGCCGCCGGGTCTATTCACATCCATCGTTTACATCTCCGCTTTTACTTTGCTTTGTTACTTTGTTGCTTTCAGTTCTCACTTGGCAAACAATCTATAAGGGATTGACAACCCCTTCATAGCGTTGGGTGCAAGCTTTTGTGTTTGTGCAGGATCTTGAGATACTCTTCCGCCGGATTGATACCTTGGTTCTCAAACTGAGGGAAATACTTACCGTCGCTGTGCTACATCACCCTTTCCGCTTCGAGGGAACACCAACACAAGGCTCCAAGGCCACGGGGGAAATCCTTTGCATACTTGCCTAGGAAGTCCCTTAAGGCGTAGCCGTAGCTGAAGGATTCCTGGTGCTGTCGACACAACTATTTCTGGCGCCATTGCAAGGGATACACAGCAAAACATCAATGACTTCAACAAACAAACAAGCACACAAGCAAGCAAGAAAACCAGCAAAGGAAAACGACAAAGGGCAAAAGAAAGCGGCAAAAAGGCAAAAGAAAACGGCAAAGGAGAAAGGCAAATGAAAACGGCAAATGTGAAGTGGGGGAGAGGAAAACGAGAGGCAACTGGCAAAACAAGTAAATTCAAGAGATGAGTTTGTGAGACCTACTTGGATAGATCTCTCCTTCCCCGGCAACGGCGCCAGAAATACTTCTTGCTACTGCAACAAAAGACCATCCAACGTCGCCAGAAACAAGCGTGCTGACGGGAGACTATTCTTGTCTTGATTCTCCTCAGCAACGGCACCAGGAATCCTTCTGCTACGGCTACGCCTTTAGGGACTTCCTAGGCAAATATGCAAAGGATTCCCCCGTGGCCTTGGAGCCTTGCGTTGGTGTTCCCTCAAAGCGGAAAGGGTGATGTAGCACAACGGCGGTAAGTATTTCCCTCAGTTTTGAGAACCAAGTATCGACCTAGTGAAGGAGTATCACAAGTGCCTGCACAAACACAAAGAGCTTGCTCCCAACGCTATGAAGGGTTTGTCAATCCCTTATAGATTGTTTGCCAAGTGAGAACTGAAAGCAACAAAGTAACAAAGCAAAGTAAAAGCGAAAGTGGAAACGATAGGTGTGAATAGACCCGGGGGCCGTAGTGTTCACTAGTGGCTTCTCTCATGAAAGCAAGTAGACGGTGGGTGAACGAATTGCTGTCGAGCAATTGATAGAACCGCGCAAAGTCGTGACGTTATCTATGGCAATGGTTATATCTATAGGCATTATGTCCAAAACAAGTAGACCGATACTTTCTGCATCTACTACTATTACTCCAAACGTCGACCGCTATCCAGCATGCATCTAGTGTATTAAGTTCATGAGAACAGAGTAACGCCTTAAGCAAGATGACATGATGTAGATGGACAATCTCATATGTACGACAAAGCCCATCTTGTTACCCTTGATGGCAACAACATGATGTGTGCCTTGCTGCCCCTACTGTCACTCGGAAAGGTCACCACACGGTATGAACCCAAAACCAAGCACTTCTCCCATTGCAACAATCATAGATCTAGTTGGCCAAACAAAACCCAAGACTTGGAGAGACTTACAAGGATATCAAATCATGCATATAAGAAATCAGCAAAGACTCAAATATATATCATAGATAATCTGATCACAAATCCACAATTCATCGGATCTCGACAAATACACCGCCAAAGAGGATTACATTGGATAGATCTCCATGAAGATCATGGAGAACTTTGTATTGAAGATCCAAGATAGAGAAGAAGCCATCTAGCTACTAACTACGGACCCGTAGGTCTGAAGTGAACTACTCATGAGTCATTGGAGGGGCGATGATGTTGATGAAGAAGCCCTCCAACTCCAAAGTCCCCTCCAGCAGGGCACCGGGAAGGGTCTCCAGATGAGATCTCGCGGAAACGGAAGCTTGCGGCGGTGGAAAAGTGTTTTTGTGGACGCCGTGATTTTTTCTGGATTTTTAGGGAATTTATAGGCCAAAGACCTAGGGAAGGGGAGCGCCAGGGAGGCCACAAGCTTGGTTGCCGCGGCCTCCCCCTGGTCACGGCAACAGAGCTTGTGGTGTCCCTGTGGGCCCACTTGCTTGGCCCTCAAGCCTCCCGATCTTCTTCCGTTCTGGAAAAAATCATTTTGGGGATTTTATTCCGTTTGGACTTCGTTCCAAAATCAGATCTGAAAAGAGTCAAAAACATAGAAAAACAGGAACTGGCACTTGGGACTGAGTTAATAAGTTAATCCCCAAAAAAGATATAAAAGGTAAACAAAACATCCAAAGTTGACAAGATAACAACGTGAAACCGTAAAAAATTATAGATACGTTTGAGACGTATCAGCGGCCTAGCTATAACTAATTACGACCGCATGCCAAGTTTCACCTTGATCAGATAAAGTTTTAAGCACACTTTTAAAACAGGGTTTAAACGATGCCGCGGGCGTGTGCGGGTGCGGTCGGGCTCAGAACGGACAACGATGTGAACCGGCAACTAACAACGGATGCAAGTTTTGAAAACTAGCGGCAACAAAGATGCCGATGCAATGCAGATGATGCGAATGATGCAATGATGACGCCACAAATAAAATAAGCCACACGACGAAAATGGAATAGAAGGGGAATCTTGTGGAACGTCGGTCTCGGGCTGTCACAACTCTCCTACACTATAAGAGGATCTCGCCCCGAGATCCAAGAATGCAAGGGGGAGAGGATGAGAAAGAACAAGAGGTAAAAACTTAGTCGCTTCTTTGACAAACGAGTGAAACCAACGATACTTGAAAGTTGCAAAGAGATGAGGAATGATATGGGAAAGAAGCAAGAATTCAGGAAAAATTTCGGCAGCACTGCGGTAGGAAAATGGGACAAAAATTCGATGAGATGGAAGAATTAGACAATATTCATAAAAAACAACTAAATAGAACAAGGGAACACCATGATCTTGATAGAACAACATGATAGACCCAAAAGAGCAACATCACAATGCGTCCGAAACAATAGAACAGGAACTAACTCATACGGAAGAAGAGAATGAAGAAAAGAATGACAACTACTATCTCAAATGAACTTGGCAAGCATCCTTGCAAGAAGAATTGAACGGAGTTGTTGGAAAAACAACAACGAAAAGAACTAGATAGAAGTGGGCTTGTGGAAACCTTTTCAAACTAATGAAGTGACAACCAGCCACTAACAGAAACATGGGTTGATTGGGAGAAAAAAGATATGAACAATTGCTTACACCAAGAGGATACATTGAGAACTTGGATTAATGACAAGCACCATGATAGCAACAATCCATAGGAAAAGCTTTAGGTGAAATCCAAACCAAGATAGCTCAATGAAGGAATCATGGGTTGAAAATATTTCATGATCATAGAATTGGTGGGTTTAATTATCTCATTCTTGAAAGAAAAATCTCTTCGAGACTGCTACACTAACAAGAATGCTATAATACCACCTCAAAGGATAAAGGAGAACAATTGCACATAGAAATGCAAGAGAAAGGATACTTTAGGTTCTCCAATAATAATCTTTAAGAAAACTTGAGAATGGATTGAAACCTTGATGAACCACCATGAAGGACCTCCGTATACAAATGAATGATGCAACGATATGAAGGTAGAAAAGAATAAGATTATGACCTTGCCAAAATTTAGATGAAGCCTCACAAAGAGATACTTAAAAGAATTTGGAACTCTGGAAAAGAAAGATTGGCACTTGAGAAAAGAATTGATATCATGAGCCCTCCAGAAGAAGAATTGAAATCTCTTGGAAGAAGGAAGGACAATAATAAGAATTATGTTATGCTCATCCTTCATCAAATTAAATTGATGACAAGCAACGGATCTAGCATACAACTTATACTTCTGAAAAGATTGAGGAAAGATATGAGCACAAACTAAAAGAATTGTTGCAAGAAACACCGGTGAGAATTGAAATGAACGAGGCAACCATGAATGAATGGAGATACATGAGAATGAAGAGCTCATGAGCCACGTGAGAGAAAACTAGAACAAGGCACCAGATAAACGAGAGACAAACGAAGAGACAACAATGGAGAAGAATTTGAGAATGAAAGCTGCAAGATGAGAATGAACAAAATCTTCTGGATGATGGCCTTCGGAGGATCGAGAATGAAAACAACTCAGAGATGCACCAGATAGCAAGAAAGGGATACTCATGATTGGAACAAATGAGAGGATAACACGAAGCTGAGATGACAATCTTCACAAGAATGGAGCAAGACTGAGAGAAACACTCCTTTGATCTTCAAAGCTGAAACATGATGAGGAGAACACCACCAAGAATAACTGAGACACTCCGGCATAAATAAAAAAAAATGCAAGGTTGAGCCAAATATGAGAATTAACTCAAATTGATCTTGAAGAAGGAATATGACTGATGAAATTCATACTTATGTCATAGTTGAAAAGACTTAAAGATCTCTGGAAAAGATTACAAGGGCTAAAAGATCCTGGGAAACCTGTGGGTTATGGGCCCACTCAAAGAAACCACCGTTGAAAAGATTGCTAGAAAGAGGGATATTGCACCGGTATAAGAAAACTAGATGAGGTTAGCACCTCAAAATAACTGAAGGATCGAAAACCAGAACTTCTGAATTATCTTTAACACTCCGGATAGAAAAAATAGGAATGAATAGCAAGATAGGCTCATAAGAATTATCAACATGGGAAAGAATTTACACGGATGAAAAGGATATATTGAACACGGATAGCTTGAACTGAATTCATCAGAAAAGAACAAATTTAAGAAATGATGAACTCGACTCGTGAGAATCTTCACAATGAATCACCAGATAGGACACGGAAGAAAAGATAGCGGAAGCATCACTAAAATGGAATGCACTTGGATGAAATCCAAACACTGAAGAAAAGGGCGGGAGGGCGGGGAAAAACAAAAACAACTTGGGACAGATGAGATGAACTCTGGAATAAAATGAGAGAATGATCTGCAATATTGGAGATAGTTGAATTCACTTGAGGAGAAGCACACCGGTTGGAAAGAATTACCATGACGACTCCGGTCGACAAGAATTGATAAGACAATTGATTAAGCAAAAGGATTAGCACTCTCATATGAATATGAGAACACTGCTTAGAAAAGATCTGAAATCACCACTTGATATCGAAGCAACTTGAATTACCACATTCCAACAAAACAAAGGGCGAGGCTTATGAAACAAGCCAGAACAAACTCATGAGAGAGATTTCCGTTTGATATTTTCGTGGACAGGATCGCACGGGCTCGAACCTTACAGTAGCCATCAAGTGCAAGGCAGTGCACCCGACATACAAAGTGTCCCGGAGTCGTAGAAAGCTACAAGGACTCTTTAAGACACAATGTGAACCGCTGTAAGTCGACCGTCAATAAACGAATCCACTAGATGTCGAACCCCAACCTAACATCATGCATTTGTTGGAAGATTGTCCTATAAGTAACTACTTGAATTCCCACCTAAGAATTCCTGAAATATCTGGTCATGAAATGTGGTACACGGATACAAGGAGTAATAATCACACAACTCCTACACTAACCCGTCACCTGTATCACATCCGTCAACACACGACCAGAATCTCGGACCTTCATCTACTACAGACCCTCGTGATCACAACGATACAAAGTATGGCAGTACTCCCGAACAATCTGCACCAGTACTGGGGACATCGGGGTTATCTCGCCACTACTAGTATTGAAGCAATTATGAACATCCTTCGTTCTGAGATACTAAGAAATCCGAATGATAGCGATGTGCTCGAGAACCCCTGGAGCTCAACTCCCCGGAAGAAAATCAAGTCAGACAGGAGGCACCAAGACAGAACTCTGACACATCAGCATCATATAGATCCCAATAATATCCGCGTGATCCTAAAAAAAATTGAGTGAGAGGCAGAGTAGAATTAAAATATTACGTCAAGATTCCTCACCAGAGCATAGAAGAGGAGAAAAAATAATCCTACTCTCCGATATATAACTGGACTCAAAGAAATTTTTCACTAGACTCAACTAGGCCAAGTTCGATCAATCAAGAGGGCTCCTAGGTCGGTACTGCTCTGATACCAACTTGTCACGCCCAAGATGCGACCCCGTCCCCAATTTGGCACGAATGCCTCGTGAGGGATAGAAGCGCATCTCGTCGTGTCGCAAGAATGGATATCATTACAAGTACATGTACTGAAAAGAAGATATATATATATATATATATATATATATATATATATATATATATATATATAGAATTGGCTTACACTCGCCACAAGCTAGATCAGAGTCACAACTGTATAATACATAATCATCATGAAGATGTTGGTGAACGTCGCATGGGAAACAAAAATGTCCTACGCGCACGAAGACCTATCATGGTGATGTCCATCTACGAGAGGGGATTTCTGATCTACGTACCCTTGTAGATCGCACAGCAGAAGCGTTAATAAACGGGGTTGATGTAGTGGAACGTCCTCACGTCCCTCGATCCGCCCCGCAAACCGTTCCACGAACCGTCCCGCGATCCGTCCCACGATCCGCTCCGATCTAGTGCCGAACGGACGGCACCTCCGCGTTCAGCACACGTACAACTCGACGATGATCTCGGCCTTCTTGATCCAGCAAGAGAGACTGAGAGGTAGATGAGTTCTCCGGCAGCGTGACGGCGCTCCAGAGGTTGGTGGTGATCCTATCTCAGCAGGGCTGCGCCCGAGCTCCGCCCGAGCTCCGCAGAAACGCGATCTAGAGGTAAAACCGTGGAGATATGTGGTCGGGCTGCCGTGGTAAAGTTGTCTCAAATCTGCCCTAAAACCCCACTATATATAGGAGGGAGAGGGGGAGCCTTGCCTTGGGGTCCAAGGACTCCCAAGGGGGTCGGCCGAGCCAAGGGGGAAGGTCTCCCCCCCCAAACCGAGTCCTACTTGGTTTGGAAGGTGGAGTCCTTCCCTTTCCCACCTCCTTCTTTTTTTTCCTTTTCTCTTTGATTTTTATTCCAATGCGCATAGGGCTCTTTTGGGCTGTCCCAACAGCCCACTAAGGGCTGGTGCGGCACCCCCAATGCCTATGGGCTTCCCCGGGGTGGGTTGCCCCCCGGTGAACTCCCGGAACCCATTCGTCATTCCCGTACATTCCCGGTAACTCCGAAAACCTTCCGGTAATCAAATGAGGTCATCCTATATATCAATCTTCGTTTCCGGACCATTCCGGAAACCCTCGTGACGTCCGTGATCTCATCCGAGACTCCGAACAACATTCGGTAACCAACCATATAACTCAAATACGCATAAAACAACGTCGAACCTTAAGTGTGCAGACCCTGCGGGATCGAGAACTATGTAGACATGATCCGAGAGACTCCTCGGTCAATATCCAATAGCGGGACCTGGATGCGCATATTGGATCCTACATATTCTACGAAGATCTTATCGTTTGAACCTCAGTGCCAAGGATTCATATAATCCCGTATGTCATTCCCTTTGTCCTTCGGTATGTTACTTGCCCGAGATTCGATCGTCAGTATCCGTATACCTAATTCAATCTCGTTTACCGACAAGTCTCTTTACTCGTTCCGTAATACAAGATCCCGTAACTTACACTAAGTCATATTGCTTGCAAGGCTTGTGTGTGATGTTGTATTACCGAGTGGGCCCCGAGATACCTCTCCGTCACACGGAGTGACAAATCCCAGTCTCGATCCATACTAACTCAACGAACACCTTCGGAGATACCTGTAGAGCATCTTTATAGTCACCCAGTTACGTTGCGACGTTTTATACACACAAAGCATTCCTCCGTTGTCCGTGAGTTATATGATCTCATGGTCATAGGAACAAATACTTGACACGCAGAAAACAGTAGCAACAAAATGACACGATCAACATGCTACGTCTATTAGTTTGGGTCTAGTCCATCACATGATTCTCCTAATAATGTGTTCCGCTTATCAAGTGACAACACTTGCCTTGATCAACGAGCTAGTCAACTAGAGGCTTACTAGGGACAGTGTTTTGTCTATGTATCCACACAAGTATTGTGTTTCCAATCAATACAATTATAGCATGGATAATAAACGATTATCATGAACTAAGAAATATAATAATAACTAATTTATTATTGCTTCTAGGGCATATTTCCAACAGTCTCCCACTTGCACTAGAGTCAATAATCTAGTTCACATCACCATGTGATTCCAACGAATCCAACACCCATATAGTTATGGGGTCTGATCACGTCTTGCTCGTGAGAGAGGTTTTAGTCAACGGTTCTAAAACTTTCAGATCCGTGCATTCTTTACAAATCTTTATGTCATCTTATAGATGCTGCTACTACGTGCTATTCGGAAATGCTCCAAATATCTACTCTACTATACGAATCCGTTTCACTACTCACAGTTATTCGGATTAGTGTCAAAGCTTGCATCGATGTAACCTTTTACGACGAACTCTTTAACCACCTCCATAATCGAGAAAAATTTCCTTAGTCCATTAGTTACCAAGGATAAATTTTGACCGCTGCTAGTGATTCAATCATGGATCACTCTCTATACCTCTCAACAGACTTTGAGTCAAGGCACACATCAGGTGCGGTACAGAGCATGGCAGACTTTAGATTCTACGGCTAAGGCATAGAAGACGACCTTTGTCTATTCTCTTTATTCTGCCGTGGTCGGGTTTTGAGTCTTACTCAAATTCACACCTTACAACGCAACCAAGAACTCCTTCTTTGCTGACCTATTTTGAACTCTTTCAAAAACTTGTCAAGGCATGCATCTTGCTGAAACTTCCATTAAGCGTTTTTGATCTATCTCCATAGATCTTTGATGCTCAATGTTCAAGTAGCTCAATCTAGGTATTCCTTTGAAAAACTCCTTTCAAACAACCTTGTATGCTTTACAGAAATTCTACATTACTTCTGATCCACAATATGTCAACCACATATACTTATCAGAAATTCTATAGTGCTCCCACTCACTTCTTTGGAAATACAAATTTCTCATAAACCTTGTACAAACCCAAAATCTTTGATCATCTCATCAAAGTGTATATTCCAACTCCGAGATGCTTGCACCAGTCCATTGAAGGATCACTGGAGCTTGCATACTTGCTAGTATCTTTAGGATCGACAAAACCTTCTGGTTGTATCACATACAATGTTTGCTCAAGGAAACCGTCGAGGAAACAATGTTTTGACATCCTACGTGCAATATTTCATAAATAATGCATCAACAACTAACATAATTCTAACAGACCTTTAGCATCGCTACGAGTGAGAAAGTCTCATCATAGTCAACTGTTTGATCTTGTCGAAAACATCTTTGCGACAATTCGAGCTTTTCTTAATAGTGACTTATCACCATCATCGTCTGTCTTCCTTTAAAGATCCATTTTTACTCAATAGTCCTATGACCATCAAGTAATTCTTCCAAAGTCTACACTTTGTTTTCATACATGGATCCTCTCTCGTATTTCATGGCTTCCAGCCATTTGTCGGAATCTGGGCCCACCATCGCTTTCTCCATAACTCGTAGGTTCACTGTTGCTCAACAACATGACCTCCAAGACAGGGTTACCGTACCATTCTGTAGCAGTACGCGACCTTGTCAACCTACGAGGCTTGTAGTAACTTGATCCGATGCTCGATGATCACCATCATCAGCTTTCACTTCAATTGGTGTAGGCGCCACGTGAACAACTTCCTGCGCCCTGCTACACACTGGTTGAAGTGATGGTTCAATAACCTCATCAAGTTCTACCACCCTCCCACTCAATTCTTTCGAGAGAAACCTTTCCTCGAGAAAGGATCCGTTTCTAGAAATAAACACTTTGCTTTCGTATCTGAGATAGGAGATGTACCCAACTGTTTTGGATATCCTATGAAGATGCATTTATCCGCTCTGGGTTCGAGTTTATCAGACTGAAACTTTTTCACATAAGTGTCGAAGCCCCAAACTTTCAAGAAACGACAGTTTAGATTTCTCTAAACCTTAGTCTACACTGTGTCATCTCAACGGAAATACGTGGTGCCCTATTTAAAGTGAATGCGGTTGTCTCTAATGCTTAACCCATAAACGATAGTGGTATTTCGATAAGAGACATCATAGCATGCACCATACCAAATAGTGTGTGGCTATGACGTTCAGACACATCATCACACTATGATGTTCCAGGTGGCATGAACTGCGAAACAATTTCCACATTGTCTTAAATGCGTACCAAAACTCGTAACTTAGATATTCATTTCTATGATCATATCGTAGAGAGTTTATCCTCTTGTTACGACGAACTTCACTCCGAAACAGAATTGAACCTTTCAATATTTCAGACTTGTGATTCATTAGGTAAATACTCTTGTATCTACTCAAATCGTCATTGAAGTAAGAACATAATGATATCCACTGCGTGCCTCAGCACCCATTGGACTCCATACATCAAAATGTATCACTTCCAACAAGTTACTATCTTGTTTCATCTCAATGAAAACAAGGCCTTGCTCATGTGGTATGATTTGCATGTCACTAGTGATTCAAAATCAAGTGAGTATAAAGATCCATCAGCATGGAGCCTCTTCATGCAATTTATACCAACATGACTCAAGCGGCAGTGCCACAAGTAAGTGGTACTATCATCATTACCTCGTATCTTTTGGCACCAATATCATGAACATGTGTAACACTACGATCAAGATTCAATAAACCATTGAAGGTGATTATTCAAGAAAATAGAGTAACCATTATTCTCTTTAAATGAATAATTGTACTGCAATAAACACGATCCAATCATGTTCATGCTTAACGCAAGCACCAAATAACAATTATTTAGGTCTAACACAAATCCCGATGGTAGAGGGAGCGTGCGACGTTTGATCATATCAACCTTGGAAACACTTCCAACACGTATCGTCACCTCACCTTTAGCTAGTCTCCGTTTATGTCGTAGCTTTCATTTCGTGTTACTAATCACTTAGCAACCGAACCGGTATCCAATACCCTCATGCTACTAGCAGTACTAGTAAAGTACACATAAACATCATGTATATCAAATATACTTCTTTCAAATTTAGCCAGCCTTCTTATCTACCAAGTATCTAGAGTTGCTCCGCCTCAGTGACTGTTCCCCTCATTACAGAAGCACTTAGTCTCGGGTTTGGGTTTAATCTTGGGTCTCTTCATTAGTGCAGCAACTGTTTTGCCGTTTCACGAAGTATCCTTCTAGCCCTTGCCTTTCTTGAAACTTAGTGGTTTTACAAACCATCAACTATTGATGCTCCTTCTTGATTTCTACTTTCGCAGTGTCAAACATCGCGAATCGCTCAAAGATCATTGTATCTATCCTTGATATGTTATAGTTCATCACGAAGCTCTCACAGCTTGGTGGCAGTGACTTTGGAGAACCATCACTATCTCATCTGGAATATTAACTCCCATTTGATTCAAGCGATTGTCGTACTCAGACAATCTGAGCACACGCTCAACGATTGAGCTTTTCTCCTTTACTTTGTGGACAAAGAATCTTGTTGGAGGTCTCGTACCTCTTAACAAGGGCACAAGCATGAAATCATAATTTCATCCTTTTAGAACATCTCTTATGTTCCGTGACGTTTCAAAACGTTTTCGGCGCCTTGCTTCTAAGCCATTAAGTATTTTACACTGAACTATTGTGTAGTCATCAGAAACGTGTATGTCGGATGTTCACAGCATCCACAGACGACGCTCGAGGTGCAGCACACTGAGTGGTGCATTAAGGACATAAGCCTTCTGCGTAGTAACAAGGACAATCCTCGGTTTTACAGACTCAGTCTGCAAAGTTTGCTACTATCAATTTTCAACTAAATTTTCTCTAGGAACATATAAAAATAGTAGAGCTATAGCGCAAGCTACATCGTAATTCGCAAAGACCATTAGACTATGTTCATGACAATTAGTTCAATTAATCATATTACTTAAGAACTCCCACTCAAAAAGTACATCTCTCTAGTCATTTGAGTGGTACATGATCCAAATCCACTATCTCAAGTCCGATCATCACGTGAGTCGAGAATAGTTTCAGTGGTAAGCATCTCTATGCTAATCATATCAACTATACGATTCATGCTCGACCTTTCGGTCTCATGTGTTTCGAGGCCATGTCTGCACATGCTAGGCTCGTCAAGCTTAACCTGAGTGTTCTGCGTGCGCAACTGTTTTGCACCCGTTGTATGTGAACATTGAGTCTATCACACCCGATCATCACGTGGTGTCTCGAAACGACGAACTGTAGCAACGGTGCATAGTCGGGGAGAACACAATTTCGTCTTGAAATTTTAGTGAGAGATCACCTCATAATGCTACCGTCGTTCTAAGCAAAATAAGGTGCATAAAAGGATTAACATCACATGCAATTCATAAGTGACATGATATGGCCATCATTATGTGCTCCTTGATCTCCATCACCAAAGCACCGACACGATCTTCTTATCACCGGCGCCACACCATGATCTCCATCAACGTGTCGCCATCGGGGTTGTCGTGCTACTCATGCTATTACTACTAAAGCTACATCCTAGCAAAATAGTAAACGCATCTGCAAGCACAAACGTTAGTTATAAAGACAACCCTATGGCTCCTGCCGGTTGCCGTACCATCGACGTGCAAGTCGATATTATCTATTACAACATGATCATCTCATACATCCAATATATCACATCACATCATTGGCCATGTCACATCATAAGCATACCCTGCAAAAACAAGTTAGATGTCCTCTAATTTTGTTGTTGCATGTTTTACGTGGTGACCATGGGTATCTAGTAGGATCGCATCTTACTTACGCAAACACCACAACGGAGATATATGAGTTGCTATTTAACCTCATCCAAGGACCTCCTCGGTCAAATCCGATTCAACTAAAGTTGGAGAAACTGACACCCGCCAGTCATCTTTGAGCAACAGAGTTACTCGTAGCGATGAAACCAGTCTCTCGTAAGCGTACGAGTAATGTCGGTCCGAGCCGCTTTGATCCAACAATACCGCGGAATCAAGAAAAGACTAAGGAGGGCAGAAAAACGCACATCACCGCCCAAAAAACTTTTGTGTTCTACTTGAGAACACATCTACGCATGAACCTAGCTCATGATGCCACTGTTGGTGAACGTCGCATGGGAAACAAAAATGTCCTACGCGCACGAAGACCTATCATGGTGATGTCCATCTACGAGAGGGGATTTACGATCTACGTCCCCTTGTAGATCGCACAGCAGAAGCGTTAATAAACGCGGTTGATGTAGTGGAACGTCCTCACGTCCCTCGATCCGCCCCGCGAACCGTCCCACGAAGTGTCCCGCGATCCGCTCCGATCTAGTGCCGAACGGACGGCTCCTCCGCGTTCAGCACACGTACAGCTCGACGATGATCCCGGCCTTCTTGATCCAGAAAGAGAGACGGAGAGGTAGATGAGTTCTCCGGCAGCGTGACGGCACTCCGGAGGTTGGTGGTGATCTTATCTCAGCAGGGCTCCGCCCGAGCTCCGCAGAAACGCGATCTAGAGGTAAAACCGTGGAGATATGTGGTCGGGCTGCCGTGGCAAAGTTGTCTCAAATCAGCCCTAAAACCCCACTATATATAAGAGGAGGAGGGGGGAGCCTTGCCTTGGGGTCCAAGGACTCCCAAGGGGGTCGGCTGAACCTAAGGGGGAAGGTCTCCCTCCCCAAACCGAGTCCTACTTGGTTTGGAAGGTGGAGTCCTTCTTCCCTTTCCCACCTCCTCTTTTTTTTCTCTTTGATTTTTCTTCCAATGTGCATAGGGCTCTTTTGGGCTGTCCCACCAGCCCACTAAGGGCTGGTGCACCACCCTCAATGCCTATGGGCTTCCCCGGGGTGGGTTGCCCCCCCGGTGAACTCCCGGAACCCATTCGTCATTCCCGATACATTCCCGGTAACTCCGAAAACCTTCCGGTAATCAAATGAGGTCATCCTATATATCAATCTTCGTTTCCGGACCATTCCAGAAACCCTCGTGACGTCCGTGATCTCATCCGGGACTCCGAACAACATTCGGTAACCAACCATATAACTCAAATACGCATAAAACAACGTCGAACCTTAAGTGTGCAGACCCTGCGGGTTCGAGAACTATGTAGACATGACCCGAGAGACACCTCGGTCAATATCCAATAGCGGGACCTGGATGCCCATATTGGATCCTACATATTCTACGAAGATCTTATCGTTTGAACCTCAGTGACAAGGATTCATATAATCCCGTATGTCATTCCCTTTGTCCTTCGGTATGTTACTTGCCCGAGATTCGATCGTCAGTATCCGTATACCTATTTCAATCTCGTTTACCGACAAGTCTCTTTACTCGTTCCGTAATACAAGATCCCGTAACTTACACTAAGTCACATTGCTTGCAAGGCTTGTGTGTGATGTTGTATTACCGAGTGGGCCCCGAGATACCTCTCCGTCACACGGAGTGACAAATCCCAGTCTCGATCCATACTAACTCAACGAACACCTTCGGAGATACCTGTAGAGCATCTTTATAGTCACCCAGTTACGTTGCGACGTTTGATACACACAAAGCATTCCTCCGGTGTCCGTGAGTTATATGATCTCATGGTCATAGGAACAAATACTTGACACGCAGAAAACAGTAGCAACAAAATGACACGATCAACATGCTACGTCTATTAGTTTGGGTCTAGTCCATCACATGATTCTCCTAATAATGTGATCCCGTTATCAAGTGACAACACTTGCCTATGGCCAGGAAACCTTGAACATCTTTGATCAACGAGCTAGTCAACTAGAGGCTTACTAGGGACAGTGTTTTGTCTATGTATCCACACAAGTATTGTGTTTCCAATCAATACAATTATAGCATGGATAATAAACGATTATCATGAACTAAGAAATATAATAATAACTAATTTATTATTGCCTCTAGGGCATATTTCCAACAGAAGAAGAGCAGGGTCTGATTACGGATGAAAAAAACAAACGATAAAAGAAGAACGACGTCCATCCTTGCTATCCCAGGCTGCCGGCCTGGAACCCATCCTAGATCGAAGATGATGAAGAAGAAGAAGCAACTCCAAACAAACAATCAACGCGCTCACATCAAGTAACCTTTACCTGTAACTGCAACTGGTGTTGTAGTAATCTGTGAGCCACAGGGGACTCAGCAATCTCATTTCCAAAGGTAGAAATACTAGCAAAGCTTACTCGGTGAGGTTTGGTTAAGTGGTGAGGTTGCAACAGCGACTAAGCATATATTTGGTGGCTAAACTTACGAGTACCAGAAATAAGAGGGGGAAGATCTACGCATAACGGACGTGTCTACTGATGATCAAATGAATGATCCTGAACACCTACCTACGTCAGAGATAACCCCACCGTGTCCTCGATCAGAGAAGGAACTCATGAAAGAGACAGTCACGGTTACGCACATAGTTGGCATATTTTAATTAAGTTAACTTCAAGTTATCTAGAACCAGTGTTAAACAAAGTTTCCACGTCGCCACATAACCGCGGGCACGGCTTTCCGAAAAGATTTAACCCTGCAGGGGTGCTCCAACTAGTCCATCACAAATTACCACAAGCCGCATAGAAATCCTCGATCACGACACTCGCGATCTCGTCGGATTCCTTAGTGGAAAACCTCAACTCCGAGATTACCCAAAACATCACCGAAATCCCGATGCACAAGATATCTCGTCAAAGGTAAAACTAATTCAGCAAGGCCGCCCGACGTGTCGACGTACCCGATAGGAGCTGCGTATCTCGTTCTCAGGACACGACGGATGGAACTAGCTATGAGTGCCAAACCTCGAGTTTCCTCGCGGTGGCCCCGCAGGCAGACCATTTGGGACCAACACCATCAGCACTGGCCCCCCTATTTATGTAAAATTACTCCTCGGGTAGCCATAACTCCCTTTGCATTTCAGTGTTAACAAAATTATTATGTTGGGAAAATGTAGAACCAATGTTAGGCCTTGCCAGACCAACTTTAATCTTAAACGAATTATCAAGGGGGTCCCCATAACAACCCCGATTGTGTTAGGAGCGCTCAATTATGGAACATAACACCGATAGCCGAAACTAAGGGGGCAAAGGTGGAACAAAACACCAGGCTAGAAAGGCCGAGCCTTCCACCTTTTACCAAGTATATAGGTGCATTAAATTAAATAGCATTTAATAGGGTGATATAACAAGGAACCCATGTTATCACATGGAAGCAACTGCACCTGCAACTAGCAACGGTAATAACAAGGTTAAGCAAGCAGTAACATAGCCAATTAGTGGTTTGCTAGGTTGTGAACAGGTTGATGGTTTTCATGGCATTGTTGAGAGGATGATATTTAACATGTGGTAGGCTACGAGACATAAACGATAGAAACGGTAAAACTAGCATGGCAATGATAGTAATGGTATCTGGGGAAATGGTCATCTTGCCTGAGATCCCGCTTAGAAGAAGAATGACTCCGTGAAGCAGACGAACCGATGTAGTCGAACGGGTCATCACAATCCGACACGCTTGCGGAACTCTATCGAGACGAAGGAAACCGGAACCAAGCATCAACACACGATATTCACCATATGATGCACAACACAAATGATGCATGAGCAGCTGATCACATGCAAGACACGGCATGACAATTCACAACAACCAAATACTACACATTAAGTGAAGTTCAATATGCAACGAGTTGCATATTGACGAAACTCCACATACGAGTTATTTAGTTCTATCCCGATTAGGTACTCGGCAATATTAAATGTGATTAAACATGGCAAGAGGTGAAGCGCAGTTAATCTACCTATCTAGGCATTTTAAATGAGGTCAGAAATGACATATAGCACCTCCGAGAGGACCGCACATGTTAATTCACAATTCTGTCCAGATCTGAACTAACACATTTAATTAGTTGCTAAACAGCAAAACAAATAGATTCACGTGATTCTACGCGTCGTTACAAGCAATTTACACACAGAGAACATCTCGAACGGAGCTACGGATCAAAAGATACGAGCACCACAAGATATGATGGCATGAATGCAATATGTGTGCAACTACGGTCTCGAGCACTTCAAAACATACAACCAGCAAGAAAAAATGAAACTACACAAGATTCTAAGCAAGTTTCATATAGGACACGACCAAAACAGAGCTACGAATCAAAAACTACGAGCTAAACAAGAAATCACTACAATCTGCCAAAATCAGCCACATAGCATTTTCTACACCCCACAACTACGAGCTACAAAATCCAACATGCTCAACCAAGGCATGACACGAAAGAGGGCAAGAAGCACTACAACATACAACCAACAACACCTAGCATGACAACATGGATCACTAGGAAAAGAAGTCACAAAATGGCTTCTCACACACTATCTCAGACTTAACGAAAATAGCAGTTTATGGAGCTGCAGTTTTCGATCTGAAGGCATATTGACAACAGAAAACCATAATCTACAGGACTCCAAATGGCATGGAAATTCACAACGTGCTAGAGAAACACAAAGTCTACAACTAACTCCATTGGACCAACCTCAAAAGAGCTACAGATCACAAGATAGAAGCAAAACAAAACAACAACAAAATATAATAGATCTCAGACTTAGAAATATTTCAGCATCTCTAAAATATCACTATTTCTAGAAACTTGCGAGCAAGCAAACCACACCTAAACATGCATTTATATTGCAACCAAAAATACCAGGGGCTAGAGTAAACATCAAAGAACAACTCCCTAGTTGACAACTTAATCAAACGAAGCACGAAATAAATCCTACGAAATAGACAAGAGGAAAACATAGCAAAATATCGCGCGAACTAACTTACTCAAAAGCTAAAACTAAATACACAGAAAAATCCCATGTGGGGTTGCAACACAAAAATAATGCCACACGTAAATGCGAGATAATAACCTATACATGGAAAAATAAACTAGCGGCAATCCCTACACGCAAAAATACCTACGTCTACTCTAAAATACATGGAAAAGTGGTTCCTAAAACATGGGCATTTCTACTACGGCATTCGAGCAATCCGGTCTTGCGCGAAAAATAAATACGGGCGTCTATCCTATTGGAACAACACGTTAATCTATGCATTTGGCATGGCAAACCACGTCAAACAAATATGCAAGTTATAAATTCGGATTCTACACGAAATTCTACTCCAAAACCATATACAATACGCCTCAATCCGACTAACGGAATAAAAGATACGGTCGTTAATATATTGCTATATTTCCTGAAATCACTAATTCGAAACTAAAAAAACAGAAAAACTATTGGGCCGAAAGGGCATGCGCAACATAATGGAAATGTGCACATGTGGGGGGATACTCAGCCTCACCTTGGGCCGGTTGGAGGGGCTGCAACAGAGAAGGGCCGGCGGAGGCTTGGGCCGCGGAGGAGGCCGAAGGAGCCAGCTCGGCCTGGAGGGAGGCCGGCCTGCCTGAGCTGGCGCTGCAGGCGCACTGGGCCGGGGTGAGGATCTGGGCCGACGAGGCCAAGGGGCGACGGGCCATCGCGCTGGAGGTTGCTGGCGCAGGCGCACGGGAGCTAGCGCCTAGCGCACGGGGAAGACCGAGCATGGTCAACGCGGGGGCTCGCTCCCTCGTTCCCTTCGCCCGAGGCGAGGCCACGTCTGGCGGCTGCTGGGTGGAGTGCTTCCACCTGGTCACGCGGGATGGCTCCCGATCTGGACACCCGATCCAGATCGCGGGAAGGGGCGGGGCTCCCGAGGCGATTGTCGGCAGGAGGCGTCGAAGGACACGGGCGGTGGCTGCTGCACAACTGGGGTCGCGGCACGCGCGGGCTGTGGGATCGAGCGGAGCCGGCGGCTGGCTCGCAGATCGACGGAAGGGGTTGCACGGGCTTCAGGGGCGCCTGGCTGCCTGGCGGGGAAAGCTAGGTGGCAGGAATGGATCTGGCGCCTGATTGGGGTGGAGGAAAAAAACAAGGAAGAAGACCAGGTGATGTGCGGTGGCGGCGCTGATGGGGCAGGGGGAGAAATTTTACAGTTTTGGTCTAATAGAGCTAGGGTAGCCTACATAGCTAGTGGGTTAGTTATAGGGGCATCTGGACCCTCCGATTTAGATCAGATGGTCGAGATAATTAGGTTCGGGAGTGCAATGGACAAACCGATGACGATTTGCGGTAAAACGGGGTTGATTCCGTTCCAACGGTCACGACCGCCGGGTTCGGGTTCCGGGAGGTTTTCGGACTGGGCTGCGCGTAGGGTCGATGCACTGTGCAGAGGGGCTAGGTGGAGATGAGAGGGAAAGGGGAACCCGGCAACAATTTCTAAAACACCGATAACCGTCCGACGGTAGACCGAATATGGTGCCGCTACGGTCGACCGTTCGGGTACCAGACGAACTCCGATCGCGACAAATTCGAGAGGCGGCCTAGCTATATCTAATTACGACCGCATGCCAAGTTTCACCCCTATCAGAGAAAGTTTTACGCACACTTTTAAAAACAGGGTTTAAACGATGCCGCGGGCGCGTGCGAGTGCGGTCGGGTTCAGAACGAACAACGATGTGAACCGGCAACTAACAACGGATGCAAGTTTTGAAAACTGGCGGCAACGGAGATGCCGATGCAATGCAGATGATGCGAATGATGCGATGATGATGCCACAAATAAAATAAGCCACACGCCGAAAATAGAATAGAAGGGGAATCTTCTAAATGTCGGTCTCGGGCTGTCACACGTAAAGCATGTCATTTACCTCTTGAGCTAGAGCATAAATCTTATTGGGCAATCAAAGAGCTCAACTTTGATTTCAAACTTGCGGGTGAGAAGAGGTTATTCGATATTAGTTCGCTTAATGAGTGGAGAACTCAGGCATATGAGAATGCCAAGTTGTTCAAAGAGAAGGTTAAGAGGTGGCATGATAAGAGGATACAAAAGCGTGAGTTCAATGTAGGTGATTATGTCTTGCTATATAACTCTCGTTTAAGATTGTTTGCACGCAAGCTTCTCTCTAAATGGGAAGGTCCCTATGTTGTTGAGGAAGTATATCGTTCCGGTGCTATCAAGATCAACAACACGGAAGGTAATTGTCCAAGAGTTGTAAATGGGCAGAGAATCAAGCATTATATCTCAAGTACTCCCATAAATGTTGAAAGCAATATTATCAATACCATAACTCCGGAAGAATACCTAAGGGACATTTATCAGCCTGTTTGAGACTCCAAAAACGAAGAGGTATGTGATTCGGTAAGAAAACAGAGTCCAAAACTTTTCCAGTAGGAAATTTTCTCCGTTTTGGAATATTTGAAAAATACAAAAATTGGAAGTAGTCCGGAAAGTGTGCGAGGAGGCGACAAGCCTGCACGGTGCGGGGCCACCCCCTGGCCGCGCCTGAGGGCTTGTGGCCACCTCGTGCGCCTCCCGGACTCCGTTTTCGTGTAGGGTACTCCTTCTGGTCTGGAAAAAATCATTATATATACTGCCGTTTGGTCTGACCCTGCATCACACAGATTTTCTCTGTTTTTCGTTTCGAGCCTGTTTCTGTTGCAGATCTAGATCGCTATGACTTCTCCAAAAGGTTTGAAGGACAAGATCTTCGAGAAGGTCATCAACCCCTACCTCACGGGAGTGCTGCAACACCCTCAATCTATCGAGGTGCATGAGGGGATGTTGCACATCCGTGATGTTGAGGGGCCCAAGAAGACCGGAAGCGTGGAGACGAGGCTCGAAGCAATGGAGGAACAAGTCTTCAAGTGCCAAGAGATGGTGGAGCGTGGGCTCAACGCCAACCACATGATGATCACGGAGTTCACCAACAAGCACATGATTGATGCCAATGACATTGGGAAGCACCTCTCCAGGCTCTATGACAGGATTGATCAACTCCAGGCCCAGATGTCACGCCCAAGATGCGACCCTATCCTCAATTTGGCACGAGGGCCTCGTCAGGGATAGAAGTGCATCTCGTCGTGTCGCAAGAATGGATATCGTTACAAGTACATGTACTGAAAAGAGGAGATACATAAAGAGTTGGCTTACACTCGCCACAAGCTACATCAGAGTCACATCAGTACATTACATAATCATCAAGAGTAAGAGCAGGGTCCGACTACGGACGGAAACAAACGATAACAGAAATAACGACGTCCATTCTTGCTATCCCAGGCTACCGGCCTGGAACCCATCCTAGATCGATGAAGAAGAGAAGAAGAAGCAACTCCAAATAAACAATCAACGCGCTTGCATCACGTAACCTTTACCTGTACCTGCAACTAGTGTTGTAGTAATCTGTGAGCCACAGGGGACTCAGCAATCTCATTTCCAAAGGTATCAAGACTAGCAAAGCTTAATGGGTGAGGTATGGTTAAGTGGTGAGGTTGCAGCAACGACTAAGCACATATTTGGTGGCTAACTTACGAGTACCAGAAATAAGAGGGGGAAGATCTACGCATAACAGACGCGAACTACTCGTGATCAAAAGAATGATCCTGAACACCTACCTACGTCAGTCATAACCCCACCGTGTCCTCGATCGGAGAAGGAACTCACGAAAGAGACAGTCACGGTTACGCACACATTTGGCAAATCTTAATTAAATTAACTTCAAGTTATCTAGAACCAGTGTTAAACAAAGTTTCCACGTTGCCACATAACCGCGGGCACGGCTTTCCGAAAGGTTTAACCCTGCAGGGGTGCTCCAACTAGTCCATCACAAATTACCACAAGCCGCATGGAAATCCTCAATCACGAAGCTCGCGATCTCGTCGGATTCCCTAGTGGAAAACCTCAACTCTGAGATTACCCAAAGCATCACCGGAATCCCGATGCACAAGATATCTCGTCAAGGTAAAACTAATCCAGCAAGGCCGCCCGACATGTCGACGATCCCGATAGGAGTCGCGTACCTCGTTCTCAGGACACGACGGATGAGCGATGGTTACCACGCCAAACGCCGAGTTGCCCCGGGTAGCGTTAATAAGCTGTTCTGTTTTGGACCAACACTCATGAGGAGCACTGGCCCAGGGGTTGAATAAAATAGTCCGCGGGTGCCGGCGGGTCCCTATGCAATTTTATTAGGTGATTAGGCAAATGTAGTACCAATGTTGGGCCTTGCCAGACCAGCTTTAATCTAAAACGAATTATCAAGGGGGTCCCCATAACAACCCCGATCGTGTTTGGAGCGCTCAAATATGGAACATAACACCGGTAGCCGGTAACTAAAGGGGGCAAAGGTGGAACAAAACACCAGGCTAGAAAGGCCGAGCCTTCCACCTTTTACCAAGTATATAGGTGCATTTAAATTAAGTAGCATTTAAATATGGTGATAAAACAAGGAACCCATGTTTTCACATGGAAGCAACTGCACCTGCAACTAGCAACGCTAACACAGGGTTACGCAAGCAGTAACATAGCCAATCAGTGGTTTGCTAGGTCGAACAGGTTGAAGGTTAACATGGCATTGTTGAGAGGCTGGTATTTAACAGGTGGTAGGCAACGAGACATAATCGACAGAAGCGATAAAACTAGCATGGCAATGATAGTAATGGTATCTGGGGAAATGATCATCTTTCCTGAGATCCCGCTTGGAAGAAGAATGCCTCCGTGAAGTAGACGAACCGACGTAGTCGAACGGGTCCTCACAATCCGGCACGCTGTGGAACTCTATCGAGACGAAGCAAACCGGAAACACAAATCAACACACGAAATTCACCACACGATGCACAGCACATATGATGCATGAGCTACTGAATACATGCAAGTCATGGCATGACAAATCACACAATCAAACACTACACATTAAGTGAAGTTCAATATGTGCGAGTTGCATATTGACGAAACTCCACATTAATTATTTAGTTCACTCCAGGTTATCTACACGGCAATATTAATGTTGTCAAACATGCAAGAGGTGGAGCGGAAATTAAACTACCTATCTAAGCATTTTAAGTGAGGTCGGAAATGACATATAGCACCTCCGAAACGACCTCACATGTTAATTTACAATTCTATCCAGATCTGCACTAATGCATTTAATTGGTGGTTAAACAGCAAAACAAATAGGTTCACGTGATTCTACGCGTCAAGGCAAGCAATCTACACATAAAGAACACCTCCAACGGAGCTACGGTTCAAAATTTACAAGCACCGCAAGATATGATGGCATGAATGCAAAAATGTGTGCAACGGCGGCTACGAGCACTTCATCACATGCAACCAGCAAGAGAAAATGAAACTACACGAGATTCTAAGCAAGTTTCATGTAGGACACGATCAAATCGGAGCTACGGTTCAAAAACTACGAGCAAAACAAGAAAGGGCTACAATCTGCCTAAAACAGCCACATAGCACTTTCTACGCCCCACAACTACGGCTACACAACTCCGATATGCTCAAGCAAGGCATGGCACGGAAGAGGGCAAGAAGCACTACTACAAACAACTAACAACAACTAGCATGGCAGCAAGGAGCACTAGGAAATGAAGACACAAAATGGCATCTCACAGACTATTTCAGACTTAGTGAAAATAACACCTCCCAAAAGTGCAGATTTTCAGCCTGAAGCAAAATTGACAGCAGCAAAACTTATATCTACAGGACTCCAAATGGCATGAAACTTAACAGCATGCTAGAGAAACATAAGGGGTACAACTAACTCCATTGGACCAACCCCAAAAGAGCTACAGATCACAAGATGCAAGCAAGACAAGGCAGGAACAAAATAATAACAGATTCCAGACTTAGAAATATTTCAGCTCCTCTAAAACAGCACTATTTCTAGCAACTTGAGAGCAAGCAAACAACACCTAAACATGCATTTCTATTGCAACCAAAAATACCAGGGGCTAAACAAAACATCCAAGATCAACTCTCTAGTTGACAACTAATTCAAACGAGGCACGGAATAAATCCTACGAATTAAACAAAAGGGCATCACGGCAAAATATCTCGCGAACTAACTTGCTCTAATGCTAAAACTAATTACACAGAAAAATCCATGGGATTTTTCTACCCCGGAAACATATAAAATATGTGGGGTTTGCAACACAAAATAATGCCACACATAAATGCGAGGTAAAATCTATATACGGGAAAATAAACTACCGGCAAATCCCTACACGCATAAATATCAATGACCGCACTAAAATGCATGCAAAAATGATCCCTAAAACATGGGCATTTATGCCACGACATCCGGGCTATCCGAACACGCGCGAAAAATATATACCGGGCATTCCCCTAGTGGGACAGCACGCTAAACAAAGCATTTGGCGCGTTAAACTAGCTCAAAAAAATTACGCAAGTTAGAAATTCAGAATCTACGCGGAAAACTACATAAAAACGATGTATTACACGTCTCGATCCGATTTACGAATATAAAACTACGGGCGTTTGAAATAAAACCTACTTATCTGGAATTTATATTAATTCCTAAACCAAGCTAAATCACTAATGGGCCGAACGGGGTACAATATAGATAAGGTGTGCAGGGGGGGAGGGATAGCTCACCTTGGCCACTTGGGCCTGGCCGGTTGGATGCGCTGGGACCTGGCCCGGTCGGTGCGCGGTAGGGGAGGCTGAGCTGGGCCGGGAGGCGAGGCCGGCCCACGCGGAGGAGCAGTCCCACGCGACGAGCAGGGACGCTGCCCGTTCCTCTCCTGCTCGCTCCTGAGCTCAGCCATGGCGGCGGCGAGGGCTTGTCGTCGAGCATCCTTGCAGGTCCTCCGGCGAGACGAGGTAGGCTACCGGCGGCGGCACACTTGTGCTTGAGTCGGCAGGCGGCGGATCCGGCGCGGGGACGCGCGGGGAACGAGGAGCAACAACAAGGCAACCGACGACGGGGCAGGGCGGTTCCGGCGAGGCGAGCGGCTGCGGCTTGGGGCGATCCGACGACGAAGGGTTCCGGCGAGGCCTAGCGAGGAGGCGGCGAAGCACCTCGGCAGGGATGACCTCGCAGCCGGTGGTGGCGCTTGAGGGCCGCCGTGGGGCGCTCCGGCCCGAGAGGAGGAGGCAGGGGCGGCTCGGGCGGGTGACGGCGCGACCGGGCCCGGGGAGGGCCGCGGATGGGCTTCGGCGGGCCCTGCATGCTGGGGAAGGAGAGAGAGGTGGGAGAATTAGGGTTTCGGGACGGTGCGGATCCCGAGGTGGAGAGGGGTTGGTTGCCTAAAATTAAGGAGGAGGGGGTATATATAGACAAACGGGGGGCTCGGTTAACCGGAATTTCGTTCCGGATCCAACCGCGGGGTCAGATTCGGACGATTCCGAACGCGGAAACGGGTACGTGGCCGTGTAGGGTGGTTATCCGGAGACGGGAGGGAGAACGGGCGGCGCGGCAACGATTTTTAGAACACCGACACACGTCCGACGATAGACCGAATATGGTGCCGCTACGGTCGACCGTTCGGGTACCAGACGGTCTCCGATCGCGACGAAATTTGACAGGCGGCCTTGCTATAACTAATCACGACCGCACGTCAAATCTCAACCCGATCAGAGAAAGTTTTAAACGCACT
Source organism: Hordeum vulgare subsp. vulgare (assembly GCF_904849725.1). Classification (NCBI taxonomy): domain Eukaryota; kingdom Viridiplantae; phylum Streptophyta; class Magnoliopsida; order Poales; family Poaceae; genus Hordeum; species Hordeum vulgare. The sequence continues at coordinate 120,202,683 of NC_058520.1, forward strand.
TTAAAAACAGGGTTTCGACGGTGCCGCGACGCATGCGTGTGCGGTCGGACTCAGAACGGACAACGACGAGGACCGCAACTACTAACGGATGCAAGTTTTGAAAACGGGCGCAACGGAGACGCCGATGCAATGCAGATGATGCGCATGATGCGATGATGATACGGCAACTGAAAATACCCACACGACGAAAACGAAAAGAAAAGGGGAAGCTTCTGGAACGTCGGCATCGGGCTGTCACAACTCTCCTACACTACAAGTGGATCTCGCCCCGAGATCCAAGAATGAAAGGGGGAGAGGATGAGAAAGAACAAGGGGTAAAAACTTAGTTTGCTTCTTTGACAAACGAGTGAAACCAACGATCCTTGAAAGTTGCAAAGAGATGAGGAATGATATGAGAAAGAGGCAAGAATTAACGGAAAATTTCGGCAACACTTCGGTAGGAAAATGGGACAAAAAATTCGATAAGAAGAGAGAATTAGACAATATTCACAACAAACAAGTAAATAGAACAAGGGAACACCATGATCTTGATAAAACAACATGATTGACCCAAAAGAGCAACAACACAATGCCTCCGGAACAAGAGAATATGAACTAGCTCAAGCGGAAGAAGAGAATGAAGAAACAAATGACAACTATCATCACAATAGAATTGAAGAGCCTCCGGACAGAGAATTGACGTAGTGGTTGGAAAAACAACAACGAAGAACAAGACAGAAGTGGGCTTACGAGGATCATCTCAACCAATATAAGGAGACAACCAACCACTCAAAGGAACAAGGACAGATGAAAGCAAGGATATGAAAACTTCTTACACCGAGAGGATACATTGAGAACTGGGATTAATGACAAGCATCATGATAGCACAATCCATATGAAAAGGCTTTAGGTGAAGTCCAAACCAAGATAGCTCAATGAAGAAATCATGGGTTAAAATATCTCATGATCAAAGAATTGGTGGATTTAATTATCTCATTCTTGAAGAAAAAACTCTTCGAGTCTCCTACGCTAACAAGAAGGCTATAATACCACCTCAAAGGATAAAGGAAGAACAATTGCACATATAAATGCAAGAGAAAGGATACTTGAGGTTCTCCAACAAGAATCTTGAAGAACACTTGAGAATGAATTGATATCATGACGAACCACCATGAAGGACCTCCGTATACAAATGAATGATGCAAAGATATGAAGGATGAAAGAATAAGATTATGACCTTGCCAAACTTTAGATGAAGCTTCACAAAGACATACTTGACAAAACTTGGAACTCCGGAAAAAGAAAGATAGCGCTTGAAAAAAAAAGAATTGATATCTTGAGCCACTCCGGAAGAAGAATTGAAATCTCTTGGAAGAAGGAAAAACAAAAATAAGAATTATGTTATGCTTATCCTTCATCAAGTTAAATTGATGACAAGCAACGGATTTAGCATACAACTTATTCCTCTTGCAACAATCTTGAAGAGATAGAGAGATAAGCACCACATGACGCATAATTGAAGGAAGCACCGATTAGAATTCAAAATTGAATGGGAACACCACGAATTAATGGAGATGCAAGATAACGAAGAGATCATGAGCCACCTGAGAGAAAACTAGAACAAGGCACCAGAATAATCGAGAGACGAATGAAGAGACACAATTGAGAAGAATTGCGGATGAAAGCTGAAAGCTGAGAACGAAGAATCTTCTGAAATGATGGCCTTCGGAGGAACGAGAAGTAAAAACAACTCATAGAAGCACCGGATAGCATGAAAGGTTTTACTCATTATTGGAAATAATGAGAGGGTAACACGAAGCTGAGATGACAATCTTCACAAGAACGGAGCAAGATTTATGAGGAACACTCCTTCGAATCTTCAAAGGAGAGAATGACGAGGAGAACATCACTAAGAATACTGAGACACTCCGGAATAAAGAAAAATGCAAGGTTGAGCCAATATGAGAATTAATTCGAATAGATCTTGGAGAAGGGATATGACTGATGAAAATGATACTTACGTCATAGTTGAAAGAATTAAAGATCTCTGGATATGATTAAAAGAGCCAGGTAAGATTCTGGGAAAGAACCTGTGGGTTATGGGCCCACTCAAAGAAACCACCGTTGAAGAGATTACTAGACCGGGAGATATTGCACCGGTAAAAAGAAAACTGGATGAGGTTATCACCTCGAAATAATTAAAAGAATTGAAAACGAGAAACTGCTGAAATATCTTTAACACTCCGGATAGAAAGAGAGAGGAATTAATAAGCAAGATAGGCTGAAAGAATTTCCAACGTCAGAAAGAATTACAAGGATGAATGGATAAGATGACACGGACAACTAAATTGAATTCACCGGTAAGGATGACAAGAATGAACAGAGAGGAACACGAAGCTCCTGGGAATCTTCACAATGAATCACCGGCTACGAAAGGAAGAAGAGATAGCGGAAGCACAATGAAATGAATGCACTTGGATGAAATCCAATCACCGAAGAAAAAGGGCGGGAGGGCGGGGAAAAACAAAGACGACTTGGGACGGATGAAATGAACTCCGGAATAAAATGAGAGAATGATCTTGCAAAATTGGAGAGGATTGAATTCACTTGAGGAGAAGCACACCGGTAAAATGGAATTGATACGACGACTCCGCTTGACAAGAATTGATAAGACAACTGATTGAACAAAAGAATTATAATTCACATAAAAATATGAGAACACCTCTTAGGAAAGATCTGAAATCACCACTTGACATCGAAGCAACTGAATTACCATATTTCAACAAAACAAAGGGTGCGGCTTATGAAACAAGCCAGAACAAACTCATGAGAAAGATTTCCGTTCGATATTTTCGTGGACAGGATCGCACGGGCACGATTTACAGTAGCCATCAAGTGCAAGGCATTGCACCTGACATACGAAGCGTCCCCGAGTCGTAGCAAGCTACAAGGACTCTTTAAGACACAACGTGTGCCGCTGTAAGTCGACCGTGAACAAACGAATCCACTAGATGTCGAACCCCAACCTAACATCATGCATTTGTTGGAAGATTGTCCTATAAGCAACTACTTGAATTCCCACCTATGAATTCCAGAAATATCTGGTCATGCAATCTGGTACACGGATACAAGGAGTAATATCACACAACTCCTATACTAAACCGTCACTTGTATCACATCCGTCAACACACGACCAGAATCTCGGACCTTCACTATAACAGACCCTCGTGATCACAACGATACAAAGTATGGCAGTACTCCCGAATAATCTGCACCAGTACTGGGGACATCGGGGTTATCTCGCCACTACTCGTATTGAAGCAATTATGAACATCCTTCGTTCTGAGATACTAAGAAATCTGAATGATAACGATGTGCTCAAGAATCCCCTGGAGCTCAACTCCCCGGAAGAAAATCAAGTCAGACAGGAGGCACCAAGACAGAACTCCGTCACATCGACATCATATAGATTTCAAAAATATCCGCGTGATCCTAAAGTTTTTTTTGAGTGGGAAGAGGAGTAGAATAAATTATTACGTCAAGATTCCTCACCAGAGCATAGAAGAGGAGAAAAAAGAATCGTACTCTCCGATATATAACTAAGACTCAAATAGTTTTCACTAGACTCGACTCGGCCAAGTTCGATCAATCAAGGGGGATCCTAGGTCGGTCCTTGCTCTGATACCAACTTGTCACGCCCAAGATGCGACCCTATCCTCAATTTGGCACGAGGGCCTCGTCAGGGATAGAAGCGCATCTCGTCGTCTCGCAAGAATGGATATCGTTACAAGTACATGTACTGAAAAGAGGAGATATATAAAGAGTTGGCTTACACTCACCACAAGCTACATCAGAGTCACATCAGTACATTACATAATCATCAAGAGTAAGAGCACGGTTCGACTATAGACAGAAACAAACGATAACAGAAAGAACGACGTCCATTCTTGCTATCCCAGGCTGCCGGCCTGGAACCCATCCTAGATCGATGAAGAAGAGAAGAAGAAGCAACTCCAAATAAACAATCAACGCGCTTGCATCACGTAACCTTTACCTGTACCTGCAACTAGTGTTGTAGTAATCTGTGAGCCACAGGGGACTCAGCAATCTCATTTCCAAAGGTATCAAGACTAGCAAAGCTTAATGGGTGAGGTATGGTTAAGTGGTGAGGTTGCAGCAACGACTAAGCACATATTTGGTGGCTAACTTACGAGTACCAGAAATAAGAGGGGGAAGATCTACGCATAACAGACGCGAACTACTCGTGATCAAAAGAATGATCCTGAACACCTACCTACGTCAGTCATAACCCCACCGTGTCCTCGATCGGAGAAGGAACTCACGAAAGAGACAGTCACGGTTACGCACACATTTGGCAAATCTTAATTAAATTAACTTCAAGTTATCTAGAACCAGTGTTAAACAAAGTTTCCACGTTGCCACATAACCGCGGGCACGGCTTTCCGAAAGGTTTAACCCTGCAGGGGTGCTCCAACTAGTCCATCACAAATTACCACAAGCCGCATGGAAATCCTCAATCACGAAGCTCGCGATCTCGTCGGATTCCCTAGTGGAAAACCTCAACTCTGAGATTACCCAAAGCATCACCGGAATCCCGATGCACAAGATATCTCGTCAAGGTAAAACTAATCCAGCAAGGCCGCCCGACGTGTCGACGATCCCGATAGGAGTCGCGTACCTCGTTCTCAGGACACGACGGATGAGCGATGGTTACCACGCCAAACGCCGAGTTGCCCCGGGTAGCGTTAATAAGCTGCTCTGTTTTGGACCAACACTCATGAGGAGCAGTGGCCCGGGGGTTGATTAAAATAGTCCGCGGGTGCCGGCGGGTCCCTATGCAATTTTATTAGGTGATTAGGCAAATGTAGTACCAATGTTGGGCCTTGCCAGACCAGCTTTAATCTAAAACGAATTATCAAGGGGGTCCCCATAACAACCCAGATCGTGTTAGGAGCGCTCAAATATGGAACATAACACCGGTAGCCGGTAACTAAAGGGGGCAAAGGTGGAACAAAACACCAGGCTAGAAAGGCCGAGCCTTCCACCTTTTACCAAGTATATAGGTGCATTTAAATCAAGTAGCATTTAAATATGGTGATAAAACAAGGAACCCATGTTTTCACATGGAAGCAACTGCACCTGCAACTAGCAACGCTAACACAGGGTTACGCAAGCAGTAACATAGCCAATCAGTGGTTTGCTAGGTCGAACAGGTTGAAGGTTAACATGGCATTGTTGAGAGGCTGGTATTTAACAGGTGGTAGGCAACGAGACATAATCGACAGAAGCGATAAAACAAGCATGGCAATGATAGTAATGGTATCTGGGGAAATGATCATCTTGCCTGAGATCCCGCTTGGAAGAAGAATGCCTCCGTGAAGCAGACGAACCGACGTAGTCGAACGGGTCCTCACAATCCGGCACGCTGTGGAACTCTATCGAGACGAAGCAAACCGGAAACACAAATCAACACACAAAAGGGCATCACGGCAAAATATCTCGCGAACTAACTTGCTCTAATGCTAAAACTAATTGCACAGAAAAATCCATGGGATTTTTCTACCCCAGAAACATATAAAATATGTGGGGTTTGCAACACAAAATAATGCCACACATAAATGCGAGATAAAACCTATATACGGGAAAATAAACTACCGGCAAATCCCTACACGCATAAATATCAATGACCGCACTAAAATGCATGCAAAAATGATCCCTAAAACATGGGCATTTATGACACGACATCCGGGCTATCAGAACATGCGCGAAAAATATATACCGGGCATTCCCCTATTGGGACAACACGCTAAACAAAGCATTTGGCACGTTAAACCAGCTCAAAAAAATTATGCAAGTTAGAAATTCGGAATCTACGCGGAAAACTACATAAAAACCATGTATTACACGTCTCTATCCGATTTACGAATATAAAACTATGGGCGTTTGAAATAAAACCTACTTATCTGGAATTTATATTAATTCCTAAATCAAGCTAAATCACTAATGGGCCGAACGGGGTGCAATACAGATAAGGTGTGCAGGGGGGCGAGGGATAGCTCACCTTGGCCACTTGGGCCTGGCCGGTTGGATGCGCTGGGACCTGGCCCGGTCGGTGGGCGGCAGGGGAGGCTGAGCTGGGCCGGGAGGCGAGGCCGGCCCACGCGGAGGAGCAGTCCCACACGACGAGCAGGGACGCTGCCCGTTCCTCTCCTGCTCGCTCCCGAGCTCAGCCATGGCGGCGACGAGGGCTTGGCGTCGAGCATTCCTGCAGGTCCTCCGGCGAGACGAGGTAGGCAACCGGCGGCTGCGCACTTGTGCTTGAGTCGGCAGGCGGCGGATCCGGCGCGGGGACGCGCGGGGAACGAGGAGCAACAACAAGGCAACCGACGACGGGGCAGGGCGGTTCCGGCGAGGCGAGCGGCTGTAGCATGGGGTGATCCGACGACGAAGGGCTCCGGCGAGGCCTAGCAAGGAGGCGGCGAAGCACCTCGGCAGGGATGAGCTCGCGGCCGGTGGTGGCGCTCGGGGGCCGCCGTGGGGCGCTGCGGCCCGAGAGGAGGAGGCAGGGGCGGCTCGGGCGGGTGACGGCGCGACCGGGCCCGGGGAGGGCCGCGGATGGGCTTCGGCGGGCCCTGCGTGCTGGGGAAGGAGAGAGAGGTGGGAGAATTAGGGTTTCGGGACGGCGCGGATCCTGAGGTGGAGAGGGGTTGGTTGCCTAAAATTAAGGAGGAGGGGATATATATAGACAAACGGGGGGCTCGGTTAACCGGAATTTCGTTCCGGATCCAACCGCGGGGTCGGATTCGGACGATTCCGAACGCGGAAACGGGTATGTGGCCATGTAGGGTGGTTATCCGGAGACGAGAGGGAGAACGGGCGGTGCGGCAACAATTTTTAGAACACCGACAGACGTCCGACGATAGACCGAATACGGTGCCGCTACGGTCGACCGTTCGGGTACCAGACGGTCCCCGATCGCGACGAAATTCGACACGCGGCCTCGCTATAACTAATCACGACCGCACGTCAAATCTCAACCTGATCATAGAAAGTTTTAAATGCACTTTAAAAACAGGGTTTCGACGGTGCCGCGGCGCGTGCGTGTGCGGTCGGACTCAGAACGAACAACGACGAGGACCGACAACTACTAACGGATGCAAGTTTTGAAAACGGGCGCAATGGAGACGCCGATGCAATGCAGATGATGCGCATGATGCGATGATGATGCGGCAACTGAAAATACCCACACGACGAAAACGGAAAGAAAAGGGGAAGCTTCTGGAACGTCGGCATCGGGCTGTCACACCAGATCTATGACCTGCAGAACCAAAACTGTGAGTATGAGTATAGATTTAAATCAATACGGTTGGCTGCAGATTTGAGGATTCCAGAGATTCGTTCATCTTTCCATGATGGAGCACCTATGCCTTGGAAGACGGAGGATCAAACTCATGTTGCAACAACTCCTCCACCACCACCAAAGGAAGACAACCAAGCATTGGTATGGGCAATCCCCTTGGCTTGTTCCAAGCTTGGGGGAGTTGCCCCAGTATTGTATCACCATCACATCTTTTGCCTTTACCTTTGTTTTAGTTTTCCTTTTCAGTTTTCTCTTTCTCTAGTAGATTAAAAGTCTTAGTGTTTTAGTCTTGAGTTTTGCTTTGTGTCACCCCCGATGTATTCGAGCTCGTGAGCCATATAATAAAGAGTGTCTTAGTTGAAGGGCTTTGCCTCTTGCCATGACCAAAAGAGTAAGAATAGAACAAAAGCATGAAAGATCATGTAATGATCTTATGGGAAGTGATGGCTTCACATATAAAAAGAATGATGATTGAAACTTGTTGAGGGTAGGCAAACGTAGACCTTGGTCATGATTGCAATTAATAGGAAGTGATAAGGAAGGAGAGGTTCACATATAAACATATCATCTCTGACACCATCTATGATTGGGAACACTCACTAAACTATTGCATGCCTAGAAGTAGATGTTGGACAAGGAAGACAACATAATGAATTGTGTTTGCTTGGTTTCGAACAATGTTATATGATTAGAGATCCCTTAGCATGTGACGATTGCTTCCACCTCATATTAGCAAAAACTCCCGCACCAAGTAGAGATACTACTTGTGCATCCATAAACCTTCAAACCAGTTTTGCCATGAGTGTCCACCATACCTACCTATGGATTGAATAAGATCCCTGAAGTAAGTTGTCATCGGTGCAAGCAATAAAAATTGCTCTCTAATATGTATGATCTATTAGTGTGTGGAAAATAAGCTTTATACGAACCTGTGATGCGGAAGACATAAAAGCGACAGACTGCATAATAAAGTTCTTTATCACAGGAGGCAATATAAAGTGACGTTCCTCCGCACTAAGAGGACACACATCCAAACCTCAAAAGCGCATGACAACCTCTGCTTCCCTTTGCGAAGGGCTTATCTTGTACCTTTACCTTTTGCCCTTGAAAGAGTCATGGTGATCTTCACCAATTCCTTATCTCGCCTTTATCTTGGCTAACGTCATATACTTGGGAAAGATCTATATTCATATGTCAACTTGGAGGTAAGTATTCATGAATTATTATTGTTGACATTACCCTTGAGGTAAGCAGTTGGGAGGCAAAACTGTAAGCCCCTATCTTTCTCTGTGTCCAGCTGAAACTTTGATCTCATGAGTACCATGTGAGTTGTTGCAATTGTAGAGAATGAAAGAATGATTGAGTATGTGGATTTGCTTTATAAGCTCTTATTTGAATCTTTCTGATGTTGTGATAAATTGCAATTGCTTCAATGACTAAATGCTATCGGTTGTTACTTCTCCATAAGGTTCTTGATCCATGCTTTACTTCGTGAAGGAATTATCACTTTAGCATGAGAGATTATATGTCGGTATTGCTGTTCTGATCATGATCATGATGCATGCATGTTCGTATCTTGTTTTGTCGACACCTCTCTCCCTAATCACGTGGACATATTTATTGAGCTAGGCTTTCGCTTGAGGACAAGCAAGGTCTAAGCTTGGGGGAGTTGATACGTCCATTTTGCATCATGTTTTCATGTTGATATTTATCACTTCTTGGGCTGTTATTTCACTTCACGGTACAATTCTTATGCCTTTTCTCTCTTATTTTGCAAGGTTTACATGAAGAGGGAGAATGCCGGCAGCTGGAATTCTGGCTTGAAAGTGGAGCAAAGTTGAGATACGTATTCTGCGCAACTCCAAATGCCGTAAAAATCAACGAGGATTTTTTTCCGGATTTATAAAAAATACTGGGCCGAAGAAGTGCCAGAGGGGCGCCACGGGGTGGCCACAAACCTGCACGGCGCGGCCACCCCCCAGGCCGCGCCATGAGGGATTGTGGGCACCCTACTGGCCCACTTGCCCCCTCTTTTGCTATATGAAGGGTTTCGTCCAGGTAAAAACCCAGGGAGGAGCTTTTTCGTGGATTTGCCGCTGCCACGAGGCGGAACTTGAGCAGATCCAATCTAGAGCTCCGGCAGGACGATCCTGCCGGAGAAACTTCCCTCCCGGAGGGGGAAATCGTCGCCATCGTCATCACCAACACTCCTCTCTTCGGAGGGGACTTGTCACCATCAACATCTTCATCCCACCATCTCATCTCCAAACCATAGTTCATCACTTGTAACCAATCTCCGTCTCGAGACTCCGATTGGTACTTGTAAGGTTGCTAGTAGTGTTGATTACTCTTTGTAGTTGATGCTAGTTGGATTATTTGGTGGAAGAGTTTATGTTCAGATCCTTGATGCTACTCATTACCTATCTGGTCATGAATATGATTATGCTTCGTGAGTAGTTAGTTTTGTTCCCGAGGACATGGGATAAGTCATGCTAATAGTAGTCATGTGAATTTGGTATTCGTTCGGTAATTTGATATGTTGTATGTTGTTTTTCCTCTAGTGGTGTTATGTGAACGTCGACTACATAACACTTCACCATTATTTGGGCCTAGAGGAAGGCATTGGGAAGTAGTAAGTAGATGATGGGTTGCTAGAGTGACAGAACCTTAAACCCTAGTTTATGCGTTGCTTTGTAAGGGGCTAATTTGGATCCACTAGTTTAATGCTATGGTTATACTTTGTCTTAATTCTTCTTTCATAGTTGCGGATGCTTGCGAGAGGGGTTAATCATAAGTGGGATGCTTGTCCAAGTAAGGGAAGTACCCAAGCGCCGGTCCACCCACATATCAAACTATCAAAGTAACGAACGCGAATCATATGAATATGATGAAAACTAGCATGACAGAAATTCCCGTGTGTCCTCGGCAGTGTTTTTCCTCCTATAAGACTTTGCCTAGGCTTTTACCTTGCTACAAAAGGGATTGGGCCACTTTGCTGCAACGTTGCTACTTTTGTTACTTGTTGCTTGCTACGAATCATCTCACCACACAATCACTTGTTACCGACAATTTCAGTGCGTGCAGATTTTACCTTGCTGAAAACCAGTTGTTAGATCCTTGTGCTCCTCGTTGGGTTCGACATTCTTACTTATCGAAAGGACTACGATTGATCCCCTATACTTGTGGGTCATCAGTATCTATGCTACCCGTCTTGCCACACACTTTGAGATACCCATTAGACTGGATGAACAAGAAGAGATTCTTCTTCCCGAGAGATATCTAGATCACGATAGCATGGTTCGCCATGACTTTCTTGATAGAGATATAAATAGAAGGATGATGTATAACCTTGTATTTAGTCAGGGTACTCGTGAGACTATTACTTTGCCTGCTCCTTCTTTATTCAATCTTCATGCAGGCGGGTACATTATTATGCCCTCGGACATCTACGCATATTGCGGCTTGGCCCAACCACAGGTGCCCGTGCCCGAGCCACCAGTCAAGTACCAGATGCCAGTTTACCAGTGGGAGCCAGAGGAGCTCACACAACAGTGGCATCCTCAGTCCACTCCGGAGTATCCCGGAGCTGGTTATTTCCCTCCATGGGAGTAGACCAACTTAGGCCAAAAGCCTAAGCTTGGGGGAGTATGTGTTCTCACCGACTTTACATTCTTGCTTATGCTTTCACTTTGTTAGCCTGTGTTCACACTTTGCCACTGTATCATCCATGTTAGTTTATTTTCTTTTTCTCGTTTTCTTTTCATGTGTCTGTCTAGTTTGAGAGAAACCAAAACGATTTCTTTTTCTTCTTTTGCTTGTTGGGAGCTTTCCCGTGTAAATTGTTTTATTTTTCTTTGGGTCAAGGTAGAATATCATGGTTACAATGTTTAGTGGCTCTTGCATGCATACCTGTTTAGCTTTCAAAGAGCCATATTACTTTGTCTTCTCCTTTGTGTTTGCCTGCAGATTCCAGCTTTAGTCCAATGCATGAGCACTCTTATTATTGTTCACATCGTTCGGTCGTGCAAGTGAAAGGCAATAATGACGATATATGATGAAGTGACTGAGCCTGGAAAAGCTGGTATGAACTCAATCTATTTTGTTTTTGTAAATATGACTAGCTCATCATGCCTGATTCAACTTTCTTGTGAGAGAAACATGTTTGCAATGACAACTTAGAGATCATAGTTGCTTATGCCATGCTTACTTAGCTAGGAGCTTATAATGGTTTGTCGTGGATGCCCACATGAATGTTGAGATGACTGTGTTGTAGTATGATAGGATGGTATCCTCCTTTGAATGTTTCAAGTGGCTTGACTTGGCGCATGCTCATGCATGTAGTTGAAACAAAATCAACATAGCCTCTATGATATTCATATTCATGGTGATTTATGTCCTACTCATGCTTGCACTCAATGTTAGTTAATCTCAATGCATTTTGATGACTGTTGTCGCTCTCTAGTTGGTCGCTTCCGAGTCTTTTGCTAGCCTTCACTTGTACTAAGAGGGAATTCTGCTTGTGCATCCACTTCCATAACCCCAAAGTTGTTCCATATGAGTCCACCATACCTACCTATGTGCGGTATCTACCTGCCATTCCAAGTAAATTTGCATGTGCAACTCTCTAAACCTTCAAGAAATAATCTGTTTTGCATGCCCGAACCGCTCATGTGGTGACAGGGGGATATTGGTATCTTCCATGCTAGGCGTGTTATCCTCGATATGTGTTTATTCACTATCATTCACGAGAAAGGGGCCGGTAATTGGAATTCCCAGTTCCATACTCAAATCAAAAATATAATTGCAAACAAAACTCCCCCAGGATTGATGTTGGTATGGACGGTACCCGAGGATTCGGCTAGCCGTGGAGTGTGATTGATTGGTGGTGGGGTAGTCAAAACTTTACTTTTCTGTTTGGGAACCGCCTATAGCATGTGTAGCATGGAAGATGTTGAGAACTCTTAGTCATTGGGTTGACAATGAAAGCATGCCACCCAAAATTATTATCTCCGTTTTAAAAGCTTGAGCTCTGGCAACTCTGCAAATCAATGCTTCCCTTTGCGAAGGGCATGTCTATTTATGTTCCTGTCGAGTCATCCTCCTCTTACAAAAGCACCAATTAGAGAGCACCTCTGTCATTTTTATGCTTTGCTTTTAACTGTGTTGAGTATGACTGTGACTGGATCTTCATACCTTGAATTACAATGTTTAGTCAGCCCTTGGTCTTTGAAGGTGCTCTGCATTTATGTTTTGCGGTCTCAGAAAGAGCTAGCGAGATACCATCTATTCGTACTGCTTCATGTTGTTTTGATTGAAGTGTTGACGTTTGAGACTTATTATTATTTGCTCGCTAGTTGATTATGCCATTGATATGAGTTTACCATGAGACCTAGATGTCATTTGCTTATGTGGTTTACTTGTGATCTTGCTGAAATTCTGGTTATGAGTTATACATAGTTGCAACCACAAGATCAAACAGAGTTCATCAAAGTTTTTGTTTTGTCTCTTTCAGTTTGTCAACTGAATGGCTTGAGGACAAGCAAGGCTTTAAGCTTGGAGGAGTTGATACGTCTCCGTCGTATCTACTTTTCCGAACTCTTTTCCCCTTATTTTGGACTCTAATTTGCATGATTTGAATGGAACTAACCCGGACTAACGCTGTTTTTAGCAGAATTGCCATGCTGTTGTTTTTGTGCAGAAATAAAAGTTCTCGGAATGACCTGAAAATTTATGGAGAATTTTTCTAGAATTAATGAAAAATACATGCGCAAAGATCCACCGAAGGAGGTGAGCCAGTGGGCCACAAGCCTAGGGGGCGCGACCACCCCCCTGGCCGCGCCGTGAGGGCTTGTGGGGCCCACAGAGCTCCACCACCTCGAGTCTCAACTCTATATATTCTGTTTCACCCGGAAAAAAATCAGGGAGAAGGATTCATCGCGTTTTACGATACGGAGGCGCCTCCATCTCCTGTTCTTCATCTGGAGGGCAGATCTGGAGTCCGTTCTGGGCTCCGAAGAGGGGAAATCGTCGCCATCGTCATCATCAACCTTCCTCCATCGCCAATTCCATGATGCTCTTCACCGTTCGTGAGTAATCTCATCGTAGGCTTGCTGGACGGTGATGAGTTGGATGAGATCTATCATGTAATCGAGTTAGTTTTGACGGGGATTGATCCCTAGTATTGATACGACTCCAACGTATCTATACTTTTTGATGGTTCCATGCTATTATCTTGTCAACTTTGGATGCTTTATATGCATGAATATGCTATTTCATATCTTTTTTGGGACTAACCTATTAACTCAGTGCCAAGTGCCAGTTTCTGTTTTTTCCATGTTTTTGGCCCATTTTCAGACGGAGTCCAAATGGAATGAAACTTTACGATGATTTTTTTGGACCAAAAGAGACCCCCAAAGCTTTGGAAGAAGGCCAGAAGAGACACGAGGGAGTCACAAGCCCTGACGCCGCCACCACCCCCTAGGTGGCGCATGGCAGGCTTGTGACCTCCTCGTGGGCCCAACCGACGTAATTCCACCGCCATAAATTCCTATAAATTCAGAAACCTCCAGAAAGAAACCTAGATCGGGAGTTTCGCCGCCGCAAGCCTCTGTAGCCACCAAAAACCAATCTGGAGCCTGTTCCGGCACCCTGCCGGAGGGGGAATCCATCTCCGGTGGCCATCTTCATCATCCCGGTGATCTCCATGACGAGGAGGGAGTAGTTCTCCCTCGGGGCTGAGGGTATGTACCAGTAGCTATATGTTTGATCTGTCTCTCTCTCGTGTTCTTGAGATGTCTTGATCTCGATGTACCATGGGCTTTGCTACTATAGTTGGATCTTATGATGTTCTTCCCCCTCTCCCTCTTGTAATGAATTGAGTTTCCCCTTTGGAGTTATCTTATCGGATTGAGTCTTTGAGAACACTTGATGTATGTCTTGCACGTGTCTATCTGCTGTGATCAACTCGCGGGTTTGTGACATTGGGAACCTATGCATATGGGTTGGCACACGTTTGATTCATGTGAGTACTCGATGTATGTTTTGGTGATCAACTTGCGGGTTCGTGATATTGGGAACCTATGCATAGGGGTTGTCACACATTTTGACTCTCCGGTAGAAACTTTGGGGCACTCTTTGAAGTTCTATGTGTTGGTTGAATAGATGATTCTGAGATTATGTGATGCATATCTTATAATCATGCCCACGAATACTTGAGGTGACAATCGAGTATCTAGGTGACATTAGGGTCTTGGTTGATATGTATCTTAAGGTGTTATTCTAGTACGAACTCTATGATAGATCAAACGGAAAGAATAGCTTCGTGTTATTTTACTACAGACTCTTGAATAGATCGATCAGAAAGAATATCTTTGTGGTGGTTTCGTACCCGACTATAATCTCTTCGTTTGTTCCCCGCTATTAGTGACTTTGGAGTGACTCTTTGTTGCATGTTGAGGGCTAGTTATATGATCCAATTATGTTATCATTGTTGAGAGGACTTCACTAGTGAAAGTATGAACCCTAGGCCTTGTTTCCACGCATTGCAATACCGTTCGTGCTCACTTTTACCATTTGTTACCTTGCTGTTTTTGTAATTTCAGATTACAAAAACCTATATCTACCATCCATATTGCACTTGTATCACCATCTCTTCGCTGAACTAGTGCACCTATACAACTTACCATTGTATTAGGTGTGTTGGGGACACAAGAGACTCTTTGTTATTTGGTTGCAGGGTTGCTTGAGAGAGACCATCTTCATCCTACGCCTCCCACGGATTGATAAACCTTAGGTCACCCAATTGAGGGGAAATTGCTACTGTCCTACAACCCTCTGCACTTGGAGGCCCAACAACGTCTACAAGGAGAAGGTTGGGTAGTAGACATCAAGTATCCACTATGTTCTGAGATTGATGTTGATACTGCTTTGCCATGCTTAATGCTTGTCACTAGGGCCCGAGTGCCATGATTTCAGATCTGAACCTATTATGTTGTCGCCAATATATGTGTGTTTTAGATCCTATCTTGCAAGTTGTAGTCACCTACTATGTGTTATGACCTGGCAACCCCGGAGTGACAATAGCCGGAACCACTCCCGGAGATGACCATAGTATGAGGAGTTGATGTATTCACCAAGTGTTAATGCGTTGGTTCGGTTCTTTATTAAAAGGAGAACCTTAATATCCCGTAGTTTCCATTAGGACCCCACTGCCACGGGAGGGATGGACAATAGATGTCATGCAAGTTCTTTTCCCTAAGCACATATGCCTATATACGGAATACATGCCTACATTAGATTGACGAACTCGAGCTAGTTACTTATCTCTCCGTGTTATAACTGTTACATGATGAATCACATCCGGCATAATCATCCATCACTGATCCAATGCTTATGAGTCTTTTACTACTGGTCCTTGCTACGTTACTTTGCCGCTACTGCTGTCATTGCTGCTGCTGTTACTCTGTTGCTACTGCTATTACTTTGTTGCAACTGGTTACTGTTGCTACTGCTGCTATCATACTATCTTGCTACTGATACTTTGCTGCAGACACTAAATCTTTCAGGTGTGGTTGAATTGACAACTCAACTGCTAATACTTGAGAATATTCTTTCGCTTCCCCTTGAGTCGAATCAATAAATTTGGGTTGAATACTCTACCCTCGAAAACTGTTACGATCCCCTATACTTGTGGGTTATCAAGACATTTTTCAGAAAAATGTCTTGATAACCCACAAGTGTAGGGGATCGCAACCCAAAATTTTCAATACACCTCAAGGGGAAGCGAAAGAATATTCTCAAGTATTAGCAGCTGAGTTTGTCAGATTCAACCACACCTGAAAGATTAGTGTCTGCAGCAAAGTATCAGTAGCAAGATAGTATGATAGCCGCTAAATCATGGAGGTTGCGAGAGGGGGAAGTCGAGCCGGAGCCGCGCGAAGGTGAGAGAGTCCTCCTACTCACCCACGTCGAGCGAGGTTTTTCTTTGCCTCCTCACGCATTCATCCGCACATTCTTAAACTTTTTCGATGCTCAAATCCACCACCTTCCTCCAAATGCTATTGCACACCTTGTCACGATCATAACGTTGTGCGAATGTTTCTTGGGCTATTCTCCTCATTGGGGACTGTTCAAACATATCTTCACCGTACGTTCTCAGTCGGTAAAGAAAGTCAATCATAGGGATAGTAGAACCATGTCATCCAACTGTGTGGTGGCTTGGGGATCCAGAAGAGGAGCAAGAGTGCGTTTCCGCAAATGAATCTTTTGAATCCGTCCGAGATATGTCGGTTGGTCTTCCCCCCTTCACTTTGGAGTGACCCAGTGCTCCCAGAACGCTGACTGTGTTAGAGGGGGAGAAGGTCCATGTAGGAATTCTAGTGAATGCGTTAGTCGATCTGATGAGTGGCGGGGTGACTGGGATGGACCTACTTGAGATATTTCTCAGTCAGCGTATCCAACCTCTTCTAGCAAGAGACCATGCCATGTGGCATTATTCAGGTCCCGAGGACTCCACTCGGTCACACCCAGAGGAGGTCTCCGAAGAAACTGTGGTGCAGTGGCTCAGAAGCATCACTGGGGCCTACGACAATCTGCTGGGAGCCAAACGGGTCTTGCTCTTCTCTGTCGAGAATAAGCCGCCGAATGTGGTGAGTTGTGTCCTTACTAAATACTTTCATATATTTGTCAAGTGATTGAATCTCCAATCGAATGACTTTGTTGTTTTTATATCTTGTAGGAGTTGCCAAATATGTATTCACCCGTGCCAAATGGTGAGCAACTTGACGTCGGTGAAGAGAGTGAAGGCGGCAACACGAATAGTGATTATGCTGAGGACAACGAGGACAACAAAGACGGCTCAGAGGAGAGTGAAGAAGAGATTAAGTCTCCTCCACGTAACGAGTCTCGATCCAAGCATCGCCAAGACCCGACGGCCACCCCAAGCAAGACCCTGGTGTCAAGCACCAGAAATATGACGCGTGACACGACCGCAACAACTGAGTTGGCAGAGAAGGCTGTGAAACAGCCAAACCCGACGCTCCCAAACCTCGGAAGGCTTTGCCCCGAATGAGGATCATCGTGACAGTCGCTTTAGCGTGAGTGTTTACTTCCTGTCTTTGGTTGTTGTGGAATTTCCTGCCTTTGATGTATGAGTGGAATTCGCTTGTCAGAGCTGCTACCTTGGTGACGTCGCCTCGTGGAGACGAAGAGGATCACATGGACGTGGATGTTGCAGACTTGGTCACCTCCCAACGAGGTATAACAAATCTTCACTCCTTTCTGTTTTCTGGATAAAATTCATCGATTGGATAAACTAACATTGTCGATTGACAGCTAAACACATCATCCACTTGGAACACGATAATGAACTGCATCGGTCGACTGCTGAATTGCCTTCAGAACTTGGTGACTCGTCCCGAGCCAAAAGTGGGCTTGATATTTCGCTGTCGAATGCTCCTCCGATGAGTTCAACCCTTGTGACTCCAACACCGATTGAACAACTTCCAGTAACTCTTGTGACCTCGGCTGTAGTGCCGACTCCTCCAATGCATGCATTCTCAATGCACCGTGTCCCAAAAGACCAGACTGGAGCCGATAAGGAGACCATGATCCAAGATGAGCAGATGATGCTGCGAACCAAGGAGGCGTATGAGGCCAGCAATTTGGCGTATGATGCCAGCTCGGTGCTTCGTGCTAATGTCCGAGTAAGTGGGATTGTAAGTTCATTTCCGATTGAATTTTGTCCATCTTGACTCTACACCCACTGTGTGTTTTCTTTTGGTGCATACTTGCTTGTTTCTAGTCCAGTGGGGGCATGCTGATCGATTGAACCCACTAGGTGTAGTCTCCGAGACCGTTGTCGAATGACGGTGACATTGGAAGGGGTCTTTTATTGGTTTTTGATAGTCGTTCACTCATACGTCCATTTTGTATCATGCTTTCATGTTGATATTTATCGCTTTATGGACTGTTATTATACTTTGTGGAACCTTACTTATGCATTTTCTCTCTTATTTTGCAAGGTTTATTTGAAGAGGGAGAATACCGGCAGCTGAAATTCTGGACTAGAAAAGGAGCAAGTCCGAGTGCTCTATTCTGCGCAACTCCAAATGTCCTGAAAATCAATGTGGATTTTTTTTGGATTTTATAAAAAATACTGGGCGAAAGAAGTGTCACAGGGGAGGAACCAGGGGCCCACAAGCCTGGTTGCCGCGGCCTACCCCCCTGACCGCGGCAACACGGCTTGTGGGCACCCTGGCGGCCCACTGGCCCCCCTCTTTTGCTATATGAAGGGTTTCGTTCCAGAAAAAAAATCATTCTTGAGCTTTTTCATAGATTCTCCGCCGCCACGAGGCGGAACTTGAGCAGATCCAATCTAGAGCTCCGGCAGGACGATCCTGCCTTGGAAACTTCCCTCCCGGAGGGGGAAATCGTCTCCATCATCATCACCAACACTCCTCTCGTCGGAGGGGAGGCATCTCCATAACCATCTTCATCAGCATCATCTCCTCTCCAATCCCTAGTTCATCTCTTGTAACCAATCTCCGTCTCGCGACTCCGATTGGTACTTGTAAGGTTGCTAGTAGTGTTGATTACTCTTTGTAGTTGATGCTAGTTGGATTACTTGGTGGACGAGTTTATGTTCAGATCCTTGATGCTATTCATTACACCTCTGATCATGATTATGATTATGCTTTGTGAGTAGTCACTTTTTTCCTGAGGACATGGGATAAGTCAAGCTAATAATAGTCATGTGAGTTTGGTATTCGTTTGGTATTTTGATATGTTGTATGTTGTTTTTCCTCTAGTAGTGTTATGTGAACGTCGACTACATAACACTACACCATATTTGGGACTAGAGGAAAGCATTGGGGAGTAGTAAGTAGATGATGGGTTGCTGGAGTGACAGAAGCTTAAACCCTAGTCTATGCGTTGCTTCGTAAGGCGCTGATTTGGATCCACTAGTTTAATGCTATGGTTAGACGTTGTCTTAATTGTTCTTTTGTAGTTGTAGATGCTTGCGAGAGGGGTTAATCAAAAGTGGGATGCTTGTCCAAGTAAGGGCAGTACCCAAGCGCCGGTCCACCCACATATCAAACTATGAAAGTAACGAACACGAATCATATGAACATGATGAAACTAGCATGACAGAAATTCCCGTGTGTCCTCGGGAGTGCTTTTCCTCTTATAAGAGTTTGTTCAGGCTTGTTGCTTGCCACAAAAGGGATTGGGCCACTTGTTGCACCGTTGCTACTACTTGTTACTTGTTACTTTTCGCTTGCTACATTTCACCTCACTACACCATCACTTGTTACCGCTACTTTCAGTGCTTGCAGTTATTACCTTGCTGAAAACCGTTTATCAGAGCCTTCTCCTCCTCGTTGGGTTCGACACTCTTACTTATCGAAAGGACTACGATTGATCCCCTATACTTGTGGGTCATCAAGACTCTTTTCTCTCGCCATTGCCGGGCAGGGAAGCGTCTTTGGTAAGTGGAATTTGGTAAGGAAACATTTATATACTATGCTGAAATTTATTGTCACTTGTCACTATGGAAACTGTTCCTTTGAGGAGTTTGTTCGGGGTATCTTCACCACGAACGTAAGCACGAGGAGTTGTTCCTCATTCTGAGGTACCTACTGAAAATATCTTTTATGAAATTCCTTCGGGTATGCTTGAGAAACTGCTGGCTAATACTTTTACATGAGATGGATCATCCCATCCAGACTTGCATATGATCTATGTAGATGAAGTTTGTGGTTTATTTAAGCTTGCAGGTTTGCCCGAGGATGAGGTAAAGAAGAAAGTCTTTTCTTTATCTTTGAATGATAAGGCGTTGACATGGTATAGGCTATGTGATGATACTGGATCATGGGACTACAATCGGTTGAAATTGGAATTTCATCAAAAAAATTATCCTATGCATTTAGTACATCGTGATCGGAATTATATTTATAACTTTTGGCCTCGTGGCAGGGAAAGCATAGCTCAATCTTGGGGGAGGCTTAAATCAATGCTATATTCATGCCCCAATCATGAGCTCTCGAGAGAAATTATCACTCAAAACTTTTATGCTCGGCTTTCCCATGAAGATCGTACCATGCTTGACACTTCTTGTACCGGTTCTTTTATGAAGAAGGATATTGACCATAAGTGGAATTTATTGGAAAGAATCAAACGTAACTCTGAAGATTGGGAGCTGGAAGAAGGTAAGGAGTCAGGTATGAATTTCCAGTTCGATTGCGTTAAATCTTTTGTTGAGACAAACACTTCTAGAGATTTTAGCGCTAAGTATGGACTTGACTCTCAGATAGTAGCTTCTCTTTGCGAATCTTTTGCTGCTCATGTTGATCTTCCCAAAGAGAAGTGGTTTAAGTATCATCCTCCTATAGAAAGCAACATAGTCAAAACCAATCTAGTTGAGGAGAAAGTCATTGCTTTTAGTGATCCTATTGTTCCTTCTGCCTACGCTGAGAAACCACCTTACCCTGCTAGGAAAAATGATTATTCTAAAGCTCCAACTGTGATACGTAGGGGTTACATTAGACCACTTGCACCCCTGAGGAAATTAGAGTTGAACCTAGTGTTGCTATTATCAAAGATCTCTTAGCCGAAGACATAGATGGGCATGTTATCAAATTCTGTGAGAACTCCGCTAGAATAGCTAAACCTCACACGAACGACAAATACAGACCTGTAGTTGGCTTGCCCGTTTTCTCTGTCAAGATAGGAGATCACTGTTACCATGGTTTATGTGATATGGGTGCTAGTGTTAGTGCAATACCCCGTTCCCTATATGATGAAATCAAAGATGAGATTGCACATGCTGAGTTAGAACCCATTGATGTCACTATTATGCTAGCTAATAGAGACACTATCTGCCCTCTCGGAATTGTGAGAGACGTAGAAGTCATTTGTGGTAAGACAAATTATCCTACTGATTTCCTCGTCCTTGCCACTGCACAAGATAGCTTTTGTCCCATCATATTTGGTAGACCCTTTCTCAACACTGTCAATGCTCACATTGATTGCATTAAACAGACTATCACTGTTCGTTTCGAGGGTGTGTCTCATGAATTTGAACTTCTCCAAGTTTGGAAGACAACCCCATGAAAAAGAGTCGTCTGGTAGGGATGAAATCATTGCTCTTGCCTCTATTGCCGTAACTCCTACGGATCCTTTAGAGCAATATCTCCTTGAGCATGAAAATGATATGCATATGGAGGAAAGATATGAGATAGATAAAATTGTGTTAGAGCAATATCCTATTCTCAAGAATAATCTGCCTGTTGAATTGCTTGGGGATCCTGTGTTCGAGCTAAAACAGTTACCAGATACTCTCAAGTATGAGAAGGAGATATATCCTGTTATTATTAGTGCTCACCTCTTGGATCACGAAGAGAAGAAGTTATTAAAAACCTTGAGGAAGCACTATGCTGCTATTGGATATACTCTTGATGATCTTAAGGGTATTAGTCCCAAACTATGTCAGCACAAGATTAAAACCGATCCTGATTTTAAGCCAGTTGCTGATCATCAACGGAGATTAAATCCGAGGATGAAAGAGGTTGTGAGAAAAGAAATATTAAAGCTTCTGGAAGGAGGAATCATCTATCATGTTGCTCATAGTGATTGGGTAAGTCCAGTACATTGCGTACCTAAGAAGGGAGGTATCACCATCGTTCCTAATGATAAGGATGAACTAATCCCGCAGAGGATTATTACTGGCTATAGGATGGTGATAGACTTCCAGAAACTGAACAAGGCAACCAGGAAGGACCATTATCCTTTACCGTTCATCGACCAGATGCTAGAAAGGCTATCTAAACACACACACTTCTGCTTTCTAGATGGTTATTCAGGTTTCTCGCAAATACCTGTTGCACAATCTGATCAAGAGAAAACCACCTTCACATGCCCCTTCGGTACCTTCGCTTATAGACGTATGCCTTTTGGCTTGTGCAATGCACCTGCCACCTTTCAAAGATGTATGATGGCTATATTCTCTGACTTTTGTGAAAAGATTGTTGAGGTTTTCATGGATGATTTCTCCGTCTACGGTTCTTCCTTTGACGATTGCCTCAACAACCTTGATCGAGTCTTACAGAGATGCAAAGATACCAACCTCGTCTTGAACTGGGAGAAGTGCCACTTCATGGTTAATGAAGGCATCGTCTTAGGACAAAAAATCTCTGAGAAAGGCATTGAAGTTGATAAGGCTAAGGTTGATGCAATTGAGAAAATGCCTTGCCCCACAGATATCAGAGGTATACGAAGTTTCCTAGGTCATGCTGGTTTCTAGAGAAGGTTCATTAAAGACTTCTCGAAGATTTCTAGGCCTCTTACCAACCTCTTGCAGAAGGATGTTCCTTTTGTTGTTGATGAGGATTGTGAGGAAGCTTTCGAAATACTTAAGAAGGCCTTGATAACCGCACCTATTGTTCAACCACCTGATTGGAACTTGCCCTTTGAAATCATGTGCGATGCTAGAGATTATGCTGTTGGTGCTGTTCTAGGACAAAGAGTTGACAAGAAGTTGAATGTCATTCACTACGCTAGTAAAACTCTAGAGAGTGCCCAAAGAAACTATGCCACTACGGAGAAGGAGTTTTTAGCAGTCGTGTTTGCATGTGAAAAGTTCAGATCTTATATAGTTGACTCCAAAGTCACTATTCACTCTGATCATGCTGCTATTAAGTACCTCATGGAGAAGAAGGACGCTAAGCCTAGGCTAATCAGATGAGTTCTCCTGCTACAGGAATTTGATTTGCATGTTGTTGACCAAAAGGGTGCTGATAACCCTGTAGCAGATAACTTGTCTAGGCTAGAGAATCTCCTTGATGACCCACGACCTATTGATTACAGCTTTCCTGATGAGCAATTGAATGTCATCCGCACTTCACATAGTGCATCGCGGTATGCTGATTACGCAAACTATATCGTAGCCAAATACATACCACCCAGTTTCACCTACCAGCAAAAGAAGAAATTCTTCTTTGATTT
Organism: Hordeum vulgare subsp. vulgare; assembly: GCF_904849725.1. Classification (NCBI taxonomy): domain Eukaryota; kingdom Viridiplantae; phylum Streptophyta; class Magnoliopsida; order Poales; family Poaceae; genus Hordeum; species Hordeum vulgare. The sequence continues at coordinate 120,226,045 of NC_058520.1, forward strand.
GAGACACTACTTTTGGGATGATCCTCACCTCTATAAGGAAGGAGTAGATGGTGTTATTAGACGTTGTGTGCCTGAACATGAACAGGGACAGATCCTGCAGAAGTGTCATTTCGAGGCTTACGGAGGACACCATGCTGGAGACAGAACAACTCATAAGGTATTGCAATCAGGTTTCTATTGGCCCACTCTCTTCAAGGATGCCCGTAAGTTTGTCTTGTCTTGTGACGAATGTCAAATAATAGGGAACATTAGAAAACATCAAGAAATGCCTATGAACTATTCAGTGTTCATTGAACCATTTGATGTCTGGGCTTTGATTATATGGGACCCTTCCCGAGTTCCAATGGGTACACTCACATCTTAGTTGTTGTGGATTATGTCACTAAGTGGGTAGAGGCTATCCCCACTAAAAATGCTGATCACCACACCTCTATTAAGATGCTTAAAGAAGTCATTTTCCCAAGATTTGGAGTCCCTAGATATCTGATGACTGATGGCGGTTCACACTTCATTCACGGTGTTTTCCGCAAGATGCTCGCTAAGTATGATGTCAACCATAGAGTTGCATCTCCTTATCATCCTGAGTCTAGTGGTCAAGTGGAGTTGAGTAATAGGGAGATCAAATTGATCTTACAAAAGACTGTCAATAGATCTCGAAAGAATTGGTCTAGCAAACTTGACGATGCACTATGAGCTTATAAGACTGCTTATAAGAATCCCATGGGCATGTCACCGTATAAAATGGTTTATGGTAAGGCCTGCCATTTACCTCTTGAGCTGGAACACAAAGTTTATTGGGAAATCAAAGAGCTCAACTTCGATTTCAAACATGCCGGTGAGAAGCGGTTGTTTGATATCAGCTCATTAGATGAATGGAGGGCCCAGACATATGAGAATGCCAAGTTGTTCAAGGAAAAGGTTAAGAGATGTCACGATAAAAGAATACAAAAACGAGAGTTCAATGTAGGTGATTATGTCCTGCTATACAATTCTCGTTTAAGATTCTTCACAGGCAAGCTTCTCTCTAGATGGGAAGGTCCCTACGTTGTTGAGGAAGTATATCGTTCCGGTGCCATCAAAATCAATAACACGGAAGGCAATTTTCCTAGAGTGGTAAACGGGCAAAGAATCAAGCATTATATCTCTGGTACCCCCATAAATGTTGAGACCAACATCATCAATATCATAACTCTAGAGGAGTACATTAGGGATGTTTATCAGCCTGTTTCAGACACTGAAAACCAAGAGGTATCTGTTTCGGTAAGTAATTGGACTCCGAAACTTTTCCAATAGGAAATTTTCTTTGTTTTGGAATTTTTGGAAATAAGCCCCTATCTTTCTCTGTGTCCAACTAAAACTTCGATACCATGAGTACCACGTGAGTAGTAACAATTGTGGAAAACAAAAGAGATGATTGAGTATGTGGATTCGCCGTACAAGCTCTTATTGGACTCTTCCTGATAATGTGATAAATTGCAATTGCTTCAATGACTTTGGACGGTTGTTGGCCACTTCTCGGTAAGGTTTTTGTCTCATACTTTGCTTTGTGAAGGAATAGTTACTTTCCCATAAGAATCTCTATGATGTATTGTTGTTCTATGTGTGATCATGATGCCCTCATGTCCGTATTTTGTTTTATCGACACCTACACCCCTAAACATGTGGACATGTTTTGGGTCTTGGTTTTCGCTTGAGGACAAGCGAGGTCTAAGCTTGGGGGAGTTGATACGTCCATTTTGCATCATGCTTTCATGTTGATATTTATCGCTTTATGGACTATTATTATACTTTGTGGAACCTTACTTATGCCTTTTCTCTCTTATTTTGCAAGGTTTATTTGAAGAGGGAGAATACCGGCAGCTGAAATTCTGGACTAGAAAAGGAGCAAGTCTGGGTGCTCTATTCTGCGCAACTCCAAATGTCCTGAAAATCAACGTGGATTTTTTTTATGGATTTTATAAAAAATACTCGGCGAAACAAGTGTCAGAGGGGAGCAACCAAGGACCCACAAGCCTGGTTGCTGCGGCCTACCCCCCTGGCCACGGCAACACGGCTTGTGGGCACCCCGGTGGCCCGCTGGCCCCCCTCTTTTGCTATATGAAGGGTTTCGTTCCAGAAAAAAAATCATTCGGGAGCTTTTTCGTGGATTCTCCGCCGCCACGAGGCGGAACTTGAGCAGATCTAATCTAGAGCTCCGTCAGGACAATCCTGCCGGGGAAACTTCCCTCCCGGAGGGGGAAATCGTCGCCATCATCATCACCAACACTCCTCTCGTCGGAGGGGAGGCATCTCCATCAACATCTTCATCAGCACCATCTCCTCTCCAATCCCTAGTTCATCTCTTGTAACCAATCTCCATCTCGCGACTCCGATTGGTACTTGTAAGGTTGCTAGTAGTGTTGATTACTCTTTGTAGTTGATGCTAGTTGGATTACATGGTGGAAGAGTTTATGTTCAGATCCTTGATGCTATTCATTACACCTCTGATCATGATTATGATTATGCTTCGTGAGTAGTCACTTTTGTTCCCGAGGACATGGGATAAGTCATGCTAATAATAGTCATGTGAGTTTGGTATTCGTTCGGTATTTTGCTATGTTGTATGTTGTTTTCCTCTAGTGGTGTTATGTGAACGTTGACTACATAACACTTCACCATATTTGGGCCTAGAGGAAGGCATTGGGCAGTAGTAAGTAGATGATGGGTTGCCGGAGTGACAGAAGCTTAAACCCCGGTCTATGCGTTGCTTCGTAAGGGGCTGATTTGGATCCACTAGTTTAATGCTATGGTTAGACGTTGTCTTAATTCTTCTTTCGTAATTGCGGATGCTTGCGAGAGGGGTTAATCATAAGTGGGATGCTTGTCCAAGTAAGGGTAGTACCCAAGCGCCGGTCCACCCACATATCAAACTATCAAAATAACGAATGTGAATCATATGAACATGATGAAACTAGCATGACAGAAATTCCCGTGTGTCCTCGGGAGCGCTTTTCCTCTTATAAGACTTTGTTCAGGGTTGTCCCTTGCTACAAAAGGGATTGGGCCACTTGCTGAACCGTTGCTACTACTTGTTAGTTGTTACTTTTCGCTTGCTACGTTTCACCTCACTACACCATCACTTGTTACCGCTACTTTTAGTGCTTGCAGTTATTACGTTGCTGAAAACCGTTTATCAGAGCCTTCTCCTCCTCGTTGGGTTTGACACTCTTACTTATCCAAAGGACTATGATTGATCCCCTATACTTGTGGGTCATCATTGACACTCGACAGGGCACACCCGCGCGAGTGATAATAAGTCCAATGAGGGCACGCTAAGTGCACCCACTAATTGTAGTCCCGAGACCGCCGTCGAGTGCTTGCATCGGCGGGGGTCTGATTGAGATGGTTTTAGATATTTGCTCTCTTTTTTTGACTCGGACATGATGGACCTGGTCGAGTGGTGTCGTATCCAGTGGGGGCACGCTGAGTGTACCCACCGGGTGTAGTCCTCGAGACTACTATCGATCGTTTACGATGGATAGTAGTCTTTAGAACTTGGACTCAAGGTCCTTTTGCGTACTTGTAGTACTTTTATAATTCGGTTTGTCGAGTAAATGTTTCTCTTCAGTGTCTACACCGCTGAGTTTTTGCCGTATGGATGAAAAGGTTCGTACCAACAAGATTTATCCTGCAAGTTTCATGGACATCATTTACATCAACCATGATATGATGCTTTGTAGGGGTGTGGGTGGGGCGGCGGGCCGCCTTCCAGCCATGTGAACTACTCTTCTCCACTCGGGAGTGGAGAAATATTAGTGTCGACTGAAATACTTTTTTGATGATTTCGGAAGTCCTGTGAGCTTGGGACCAAGTACGTCGACTTGGAAAAAGAGAAGAACTAGCTTCAGCCGGATTTGGAGGTGACCACAAATGATCTGAACCTCTTGAAGCAGGCTCTCGAAGACAAGGACAAAGCACTTGATGATGCTAAGGAGAAATCTGAGGCCGTGGAGAAGAAGCTTGCTACTTCTCAAACAACAGTGCCAGAAATTGACACGTTGACGGAGACTTGCTTGCGTTGGTTTTTCCCTTGAAGAGGAAAGGGTGATGCAGCACAGGAGCAGTAAGTATTCCCTCAGTTTGAGAACCAAGGTATAAATCCAGTAGGAGAATCTCGTCAAGTCCAGAGTACCTGCGCAAACACAAAAGAGCTTGCACCCAACGCTACAAAGGGGTTGTCAATACCTTCAAGATTGATTGCAAAGTGAGATCTGAAGGCAGAAAGTGCAACGAAGTAAAGGAGTAAGGCTGAAAATATGGTGTGGAGTAGACCGGGGGGCCATAGTGTTCACTAGAGGCTTCTCTCAAAATAGCAAATATTACGGTGGGTGAACAAATTACTGTCGAGCAATTGATAGAACTGCGCAAAGTCATCACGATATCTAAGGCAATGATCATACATATAGGCATCACATCCAAGACAAGTAGACTGATACTTTCTGCATCTACTACTATTACTCCACACATCGACCGCTATCCAGCATGCATCTAGTGTATTGAGTTCATGACGAACAGAGTAACGCCTTAAGCAAGATGACATGATGTAGAGGGATAAAATCAAACCAATGATGAAAACCCCACCTTTTTACCCTTATTGGCAACCAGATGATGCGTGCCTCACTAACCCTTCTGTCACTGGTTGAGGTCACCGCAAGGTATGAACCCAAAACCAAGCACTTCTCCCATTGCAAGAATCATAGATCAAGCTGGCCAAACGAAACACACAACTCGAAGAGAATTACAAGGATATGAAATCATGCACAAGAGAGATCAGAAGAAACTCAAATAAGATTCATAGATAATCTGATCATAAATCCACAATTCATCGGATCTCGACAAACACACCGCAAAAGAAGATTACATCGGATAGATCTCCATGAAGATCATGGAGAACTTTGTATTGAAGATCCATGAGAGAGAAGAAGACATCTAGCTACTAGCTATGGACCCGTAGGTCTATGGTGAACTACTCACGCATCATCGGAGAGGTCATGGTGTTGATGAAGAAGCCCTCCGTATCCGAATCCCCCCTCCAGCAGGGCACCATAACGTGCCCCAGATGGGATCTTGCGGAGACAGAAGCTTGCGGTGGCGGAAAAGTACTTTCGATGATCTCCTGATTTTTTCTAGAATTATTGGGAATATATAGGCGAAAGACCTAGGGCAGAGGTGGCTCAGGGAGCCCACAAGCCTAGGAGGCGCGGGCCCCCCTGGCCGCGGCTAGGGGGCTTGTGGTGTCCCTAGTGCCCCCCTGCCTTGGTTCTCAAGTCCCCCGATCGTCTTCTGTTTCGGAAAAAATCTTTTTGGAAGTTTCGTTCCGTTTGGACTCCGTTTAAAATCCTCCTCTGAAAGGGGTCAAAAACACGGAAAACAGGAACTCGCACTTGGCACTGAGTTAATAAGTTAGTCCCAAAAAAGATATAAAAGGCATACAAAACATCCAAAGTTTGACAAGATAATAGCATGAAACCATCAAAAATTATAGATGCGTTGGAGACGTATCAAGCATCCCCTAGCTTAACTCATGCTCGTCCTCAAGTAGGGAAGTGATAAAGACTGAATTTTTTGATGTGGAATGCTACCTAGCATAGTTGTCCTTTGTAACTTCTTTCGCGTGACATGAATGTTCAGATCCGTAAGATTCAAAACAATAGTTTGCTATTGACATGAAAACAATAATACTTCAAGCAAACTAGCAAGGTAATCATGAACTTTCAAAATAACAAGGCCAAAGAAAGTTATCCCTACAAAATCATATAGTCTGGCTATGCCCCATCATCCTCACACAACTAATTTAAATCATGCACAACCCCGGTATTGGCCAAGTAATTGTTTTCACACTCTTACTTTCTCAAACCTTTTATAACTATCACACAATACATGAGCGTGAGCCATGGATATAGCACTATAAGTGGAATAGAGTGTGGTGGTGGTTGTGAGACAAAAAGGGAGGAGATGGTCACATTGACTCGGCGTATCAAAGGGTTATGGAGATGCCCATTAATAGATATCAATGTGAATGAATAGGGATTGCCATACAAAGGATGCACTAGAGCTATAAGTATGTGAAAGCTAAAAAGGAGAACTAGTGGGTGTGCATCCAACTTGCTTGCTCACGAAGACCTAGGGCAATTTTGAGGAAGCCCATCATTGGAATATACAAGCCAAGTTATATAATAAAGATTCCCACTAGTATATGGTGGTGACAAAGCAAGAAGCTCTTAATCATGAAGAACATGGTGCTATTATGAAGCACAAGTGTGGAAAAAGATAGTAGCATTGTCCCTTCCCTATTTTTATCTCTTTTTTTATTTATTTTGGCTCTTTGGCCTCTTTTTTTCTCTTTTTTTATGTGGGCAACTTTGGCCTCTTTTTTTTAATTCCTCTAATGGGACAATGCTCTAATAATGACGATCATCACACTTTTATTTACTCACAACTCAAAGCTTAGAACGATGATGACTCTATAGGAAATGCCTCCGGCAGTGTACCGAGATGTGCAACGATGTAGCTTGTCGTATGACGTTGAAACATCTCGCTAGCTATCTTACGATCATGCAATGGCAATATGAGAGTGACGACACAAGTCATGAGATGGAACGGTGGGAGTTGCATGGCAATATATCTCGGAATGACTATGAAGATGCCATAGTAGGTAGGTATGGTGGCTGTTTTGAGGAAGACATATGGTGGGTTTGTGTACCGGCAAAAGTTGCACGACACTAGAGAGGCTAGCAATGGTGGAAGGTGAAAGTGCATCTATACCATGGACTCACATTAGTCAGGAAGAACTCACATACTTGTTGCGAAAGTTTTTATTAGTAATTGAAACAAAGTGCTAAACGTATACTCCTAGGGGAAGGGTTGGTAGGTGTTAACCATCACACGATCCCGACCACAACACAAAGGATGACAATCAATAGATCAATTATGCTACGACTTCCTAACATAGTGGTTCACCATACGTGCATGCTACGGGAATCGCTAACTTCAACAAAAGTATTTCTAGATTCACAACACCCTACTAACATAACTCTTAATATTACCAAATCCACGTCTCAAAACTAATTGAGAGGAAACAAAACTTCTCTTTCTACTCAATGCACATGAAGATGGAGGTTTTTGTATCCTCTTTGGGTACCTATAACCTTTGGGACTACTTTCATAGCACAAGCCAACTACCAAGTCACGCACCGCCGTGCTCTAAAAGATCTAAGTGAAGCACATAGAGCAAAATTATCTAGATCAAAAGATATAAGTGAAGCACTATGAGCATTCTAGCAAAATCACGATGAGTGCATGTCTCTCTCAAAAGATGTGCAGCAAGGATGATTGTGACACAAGAAAAAGAAAAGACTCCTACGATACAAGACGCTCCAAGCAAAACACATATCATGTGGTGAATAAAATTATAGCTCCAAGTAATGTTACCGATGGATTGAAGACGAAAGAGGGGATGCCTTCCCGGGGCTGTTGGGGAACGTCGGATGGGAAACAAAAATTTTCCTACACGCACGAAGACCTATCATCGTGATGTCCATCTACGAGAGGGGATGAGTGATCTACGTACCCTTGTAGACCGTACAGCAGAAGCGTTAGAGAACGCGGTTGATGTAATGGAACATCCTCACGTCCCTCGATCCGCCCAGCGAACAATCCGGCGATCAGTCCCACGATCTAGTACCGAACGGACGGCACCTCCGCGTTCAGCACACGTACAGCTCGACGATGATCTCGGCCTTCTTGATCCAGCAAGAGAGACGGAGAGGTAGAAGAGTTCTCCGGCAGCGTGACGGCGCTCCGGAGGTTGGTGATGACCTTGTCTCAGCAGGGCTCAGCCCGAGCTTCGCAGAAACGCGATCTAGAGGAAAAACCGTGGAGGTATGTGGTCGGGCTGCCGTGGAAAAGTCGTCTCAAATCAGCCCTAAAACCTCCGTATATATAGGTGGGAGGGAGGGGACCTTGCCTTGGGGCTCAAGGAGCCCCAAGGGGGTCGGCCGAGCCAAGTGGGAGGACTCTCCCCCCCAAACCGAGTTGGACTAGGTTTGGTGGGAGGGAGTCCCCCTTCCTTCCCACCTCCTCCTTTTTTTTCTTTCTCTCTTGATTTTCTTCTCCTTGGCGCATAGGGCACTTGTGGGCTGTCCCACCAGCCCACTAAGGGCTGGTGTGTCTCCCCAAAGGCCTATGGGCTTCCCCGGGGTGGGTTTCCCCCCCGGTGAACTCCCGGACCCCATTCGTCATTCCCGGTACATTCCCGGTAACTCCGAAAACCTTCCGGTAATCAAATGAGGTCATCCTATATATCAATCTTCGTTTCCGGACCATTCCGGAAACCCTCGTGACGTCCGAGATCTCATCCGGGACTCCGAACAACATTCGGTAACCAACCATATAACTCAAATACGCATAAAACAACGTCGAGATCTCGTCGACCTGCGTGGTTCAACAGAAACTTGAACTGGAGTTTCATGATCATCATCATTAACTTCCTCCTCAACCGGCGTCGCAACGACAGAGGTTTCCCCTTGCCCTGCGCCACCATCCAGAGAGATGAGAGGTTCGACAACCTCGTCAAGTTCTATCTTCCTCCCACTCAATTCTTTCGAGAGAAACTCCTTCTCAAGAAAAGCTCCATTTTTAGCAACAAACACTCTGCCCTCGGATTTGAGATAGAAGGTGTACCCAACTGTCTCTTTTGGGTAACCTATGAAGACGCACTTTTCCGCTTTGGGTTCCAGCTTTTCAGGCTGAAGCTTTTTGACATAAGCATCACATCCCCAAACTTTAAGAAACGACAACTTTGGCCTTTTGCGATACCACAGTTCGTATGGTGTCGTCTCAACGGACTTTGATGGTGCCCTATTTAAAGTGAATGCAGCTGTTTCTAATGCATAACCCCAAAATGATAACGGCAAATCAGTAAGAGACATCATAGATCGCACCATCTCTAACAAAGTACGATTACGACGTTCGGACACACCATTACGCTGTGGTGTTCCAGGCGGTGTTAACTGCGAAACAATTCCACATTGTCTTAAGTGAGCACCAAACTCGAAACTCAGATATTCACCCCCACGATCAGACCGTAGGAACTTGATCTTCTTGTTACGATGATTTTCCACTTCACTCTGAAATTGCTTGAACTTTTCAAATGTTTCAGACTTGTGCTTCATCAAGTAGACATAACCATATCTACTTAAATCGTCAGTGAAGGTGAGAAAATAACGATATCCGCCGCGTGCCTCTACGCTCATTGGACCACACACATCGGTATGTATGATTTCCAACAAGTCACTTGCACGCTCCATTGTTCCGGAGAACGGAGTCTTAGTCATCTTGCCCATGAGGCATGGTTCGCACGTGTCAAGTGAATCAAACTCAAGTGACTCCAAAAGTCCATCAGCATGGAGTTTCTTCATGCGCTTTACACCAATATGACCCAAGCGGCAGTGCCACAAAAATATGGCGCTATCATTGTTTACTCTAACTCTTTTGGTCTCAATGTTATGTATATGCGTATCGCTATCAAGATTCAATATGAACAATCCTCTCACATTCGGTGCATGACCATAAAAGATTTTACTCATAGAAATAGAACAACCATTATTCTCAGACTTAAAAGGGTAACCGTCTCGCAATAAACAAGATCCAGATATAATGTTCATGCTCAACGCAGGCACTAAATAACAACGATTTAAGTTCATCACTAATCCCGATGGTAGCTGAAGTGACACTGTGCCGACGGCGATTGCATCAACCTTGGAACCATTTCCTACGCGCATCGTCACTTCGTCTTTCGCCAGCCTTCGTCTATTCCACAGTTCCTGTTTCGAGTTGCAAATGTGAGCAATAGAACTAGTATCGAATACCCAGGCACTACTACCAGAGCCGGTTAAGTACACATCAATAACATGTATATCAAATATACCTGATTTTTCTTTGCCCGCCTTCTTATTTTCCAGATACTTGGGGCAATTGCGCTTCAAGTGACCCATACCCTTGCAATAGAAGCACTCTGTTTCAGGCTTAGGTCCAGCCTTGGATTTCTTTGGCGGATTGGCAACAGGCTTGCCGCTCTTCTTCGAATTGCCCTTCTTGCCTTTGCCGTTTCTCTTGAAACTAGTGGTCTTGCTCACCATCAACACTTGATGCTCTTTACGGAGTTCAGACTCTGCGACTTTCAGCATCGCAAACAACTCGCCGGGAGACTTGTTCATCCCTTGCATGTTGTAGTTCAACACAAAGCCTTTATAGCTTGGCGGCAGTGATTGAAGGATTCTGTCAGTGATAGCTTCTTGCGGGAGTTCAATCCCCAGCTCAGCTAGACGGTTTGAGTACCCAGACATTTTGAGCACATGTTCACTGACAGACGAGTTTTCCTCCATCTTGCAAGCATAGAATTTATCGGAAGTCTCATACCTCTCGATCCGGGCGTTCTTCTGAAAGATAAACTCCAACTCCTGGAACATCTCAAATGCTCAATGACGCTCAAAGCAACGTTGAAGTCCCGGTTCTAAGCCATACAAGACTGCACATTGAACTATTGAGTAGTCCTCCTTACGTGCTAACCAAGCGTTCTCAACATCCTGATCAGCCGTAGCGGGTGGTTCATCTCCTAGCGCAGCATTAAGGACATAATCCTTCATCCCAGCTTGTAAGATTAGCTTAAGATTACGAGCCCAGTCTACAAAGTTGCTTCCATCATCTTTCAACTTAGCTTTCTCTAGGAACGTATTAAAATTCAGGATGACTGTCGCGTGAGCAATGATCTACAACACAAATATATTCAAAGTGGACTTAGACTATGTTCAAGATAATTAGAGTTTAACTTAATCAAATTATTCGCTAAACTCCCACTCAAAAAGTACATCTCTCTAGTCATTTGAGTGGTTCATGATCCACTTACACTAGCTCAAGTCCGATCATCACGTGAGTTGAGTATAGTTTCAGTGGTAAGCATCCCTATGCTAATCATATCATCTATATGATTCATGATCGACCTTTCGGTCTCATGTGTTCCGAGGCCATGTCTGCACATGCTAGGCTCGTCAAGCTTAACCCGAGTGTTCCGCGTGCGCAACTGTTTTGCACCCGTTGTATGTGAACGTTGAGTCTATCACACCCGATCATCACGTGGTGTCTCGAAACGACGAACTGTAGCAACGGTGCACAGTCGGGGAGAACACAATTTCGTCTTGATATTTTAGTGAGAGATCACCTCATGATGCTACCGTCGTTCTAAGCAAAATAAGGTGCATAAAAGGATTAACATCACATGCAATTCATAAGTGACATGATATGGCCATCATCACGTGCTTCTTGATCTCCATCACCAAAGCACCGGCACGATCTTCTTGTCACCGGCGCCACACCATGATCATCCATCAATGTGTTGCCGTCGGGGTTGTCGTGCTACTTATGCTATTACTACTAAAGCTACATCCTAGCAAAATAGTAAATGCATCTGCAAGCACAAACGTTAGTTTAAAGACAACCCTATGGCTCCTGCCGGTTGCCATACCATCGAGGTGCAAGTAGATATTTCTATTACAACATGATCATCTCATACATCCAATATATCACATCACATCGTTGGCCATATCACATCACAATCATACCCTGCAAAAACAAGTTAGACGTCCTCTAATTTTGTTGTTGCATGTTTTACGTGGTGACCAAGGGTATCTAGTAGGATCGCATCTTACTTACGCAAACACCACAACGAAGATATATGAGTTGCTATTTAACCTCATCCAAGGACCTCCTCGGTCAAATCCGATTCAACTAAAGTTGGAGAAACCGACACTTGCCAGTCATCTTTGAGCAAAGGGGGTTACTCGTAACGATGAAACCAGTCTCTCGTAAGCGTACGAGTAATGTCGGTCCAAGCCGCTTCAATCCAACAATACCACGAAATCAAGAAAATACTAAGGAGGGCAGCAAAACGCACATCACCGCCCACAAAAACTTTTGTGTTCTACTCGAGAAGACATCTAATCATGAACCTAGCTCATGATGCCACTGTTGGGGAACGTTGCATGGGAAACAAAAAATTTCCTACGCGCACGAAGACCTATCATGATGATGTCCATCTACGAGAGGGGATGAGTGATCTACGTACCCTTGTAGATCGTACAGCAGAAGCGTTAGAGAACGCGGTTGATGTAGTGGAACGTCCTCACGTCCCTCGATCCGACCCGCGAACAATCCCGCGATCAGTCCCACGATCTAGTACCGAACGGACGGCACCTCCGCGTTCAGCACACGTACAGCTCGACGATGATCTCGGCCTTCTTGATCCAGAAAGAGAGACGGAGAGGTAGAAGAGTTCTCCGGCAGCGTGACGGCGCTCCGGAGGTTGTTGATGACCTTGTCTCAGCAGGGCTCCGCCCGAGCTCCGCAGAAACGCGATCTAGAGGAAAAACCGTGGAGGTATGTGTTCGGGCTGCCGTGGAAAAGTCGTCTCAAATCAACCCTAAAACCTCCGTATATATAGGTGGGAGGGAGGGGACCTTGCCTTGGGGCTCAAGGAGCCCCAAGGGGGTCGGCCGAGCCAAGGGGGAGGACTCTCCCCCCCCCAAACCGAGTTGGACTAGGTTTGGTGGGAGGGAGTCCCCCTTCCTTCCCACCTCCTCCTCTTTTTTTTTCTTTCTCTCTTGATTTTCTTCTCCTTGGCGCATAGGGCACTTGTGGGTTGTCTCACCAGCCCACTAAGGGCTGGTGTGTCTCCCCAAAGGCCTATGGGCTTCCCCGGGGTGGGTTGCCCCCCCGGTGAACTCCCGGAACCCATTCGTCATTCCCGGTACATTCCCGGTAACTCCGAAAACCTTCCGGTAATCAAATGAGGTCATCCTATATATCAATCTTCGTTTCCGGACCATTCCGGAAACCCTCGTGATGTTCGAGATCTCATCCGGGACTCCGAACAACATTCGGTAACCAACCATATAACTCAAATACGCATAAAACAACGTCGAACCTTAAGTGTGCAGACCCTGCGGGTTCGAGAACTATGTAGACATGACCCGAGAGACTCCTCGGTCAATATCCAATAGCGGGACCTGGATGCCCACACTGGATCCTACATATTCTACGAAGATCTTATCGTTTGAACCTCAGTGCCAAGGATTCGTATAATCCCGTATGTCATTCCCTTTGTCCTTCGGTATGTTACTTGCCCGAGATTCGATCGTCAGTATCCGCATACCTATTTCAATCTCGTTTACCGGCAAGTCTCTTTACTCGTTCCGTAATACAAGATCCCGCAACTTACACTAAGTTACATTGCTTGCAAGGCTTGTGTGTGATGTTGTATTACCGAGTGGGCCCCGAGATACCTCTCCGTCACACGGAGTGACAAATCCCAGTCTTGATCCATACTAACTCAACCAACACCTTCGGAGATACCTGTAGAGCATCTTTATAGTCACCCAGTTACGTTGCGACGTTTGATACACACAAAGCATTCCTCCGGTGTCAGTGAGTTATATGATCTCATGGTCATAGGAATAAATACTTGACACGCAGAAAACAGTAGCAACTAAATGACACGATCAACATGCTACGTCTATTAGTTTGGGTCTAGTCCATCACGTGATTCTCCCAATGACGTGATCCAGTTATCAAGTAACAGCACCTTGTTCATAATCAGAAGACACTGACTATCATTGACCAACTGGCTAGCCAACTAGAGGCATGCTAGGGACGGTGTTTTGTCTATGTATCCACACATGTAAATGAGTCTTCATTCAATACAATTATAGCATGGATAATAAACTATTATCTTGATACAGGAATTATAATAATAACCATATTTATTATTGCCTCTAGGGCATAATTCCAACAGGGGCATCCCCAAGCTTAGGCTTTTTGGTGTCCTTGAATTTGACTTGGGATGCCTTGGGCATCCCCAAGCTTGAGATCTTTCCACTCCTTATCTCTTTGTCCATGAGAACATCACCCAAAACTTGAAAACTTCACAACAGAAAACTTTAAACAGAAACTCGTGATATCATTAGCACAAGAAAACAAACTACCACCTCATTAGGTACTGTAGCAATCTTGATTTCTATTTATATTGGTATTAAATTACTATATTCTCACTTTTCCATGGCTAGTACCCCCCGATACTATCCATACTTTCATCAAAACAAGCAACCAACTCAACAAAAAAACAGAATCTGTCAAAAACAGACCAGTCTGTAGCAATCTGTGTACTTCGTATACTTCTGGTACGTCAAAAATTCTAAAAATTACGACTGCCTGGGCAAAAGGCATATAAACCAGGAGAAAAAATAATCAACTCAAAATCTATTTCTGAATAAAAATGAAAAATAATCTCGTGAGCGAACAATTTCTGTCTTTTTCCAGCACGATCAAACAACCATCACCAAGACTAGTCATAAAGGTTTTACTTGGCTCAAACACAAAAAGAAACACAAAAGACACTATCATAACAGAATTATGATGGTGTGAACGCAACAAAACAGAAATAAAAAGAGAAATTCATTGGCTTGCCTCCCAACAAGCGCTATTGTTTAACGCCCTTAGCTAGGCATAAAGCGATAGAATCACGTATCGTCGTCTTTGGTGCTCAAACCATAAGCAGCCCTCATCATGGATTCATAAGGCAATCTTATTTTCTTTCTAGGAAAGTGTTCCATGCCCTTCTTTAAAGGAAATTGAAATCTAATATTCCCTTCCTTCATATCGATGATAGCACAGATAGTCCTTAGGAAAGGTCTACCAAGAATAATAGGGCATGTAGGATTGCAATCAATGTCAAGCACAATGAAATCCACGGGTACATAGTTCCTATTTGCAATAATAAGAACATCATTGATCCTTCCCATGGGTTTCTTGACAGTAGAATCCGCTAGGTGAAAATTAAGAAAACACTCCTCAATCTCATTAAAACCCAGAACATCACATAAAGACTTTGGAATCGCGGAAACACTAGCACCCAAATCACACAAAGCATTGCATTCATATTTTTTGATTTTGATTTTGATAGTAGGTTCCCACTCATCATGAAGCTTTCTAGGGATAGAGACTTCGAATTCAAGTTTCTCTTCAAGAGATTTTATCATAGCTTCGACGATATGATCGGTAAAGGCCTTGTTTTGGCTATAAGCGTGTGGAGAGTTTAGCATGGATTGCATTGAGGAAATACATTAAATCAAGGAGCAACTATCATAATTGAATTCCTTGAAATCCAAAGTAGTAATTTCATTACTACTCAAAGTTTTAATATCTTCTACTCCACTTTTAATGCTTTTAGCATCAAGATAGATGGACTCCGAATCATTGGGGCGTTTTTCAACCAAAGTGGATTCATATCCAGACCCATAATCATTAGGTTTGACACAAGAAAACAAATATTCAATGGGAGTCACACCAAGCACATTAAGATCTTCGTGATTCTTATCACGAGAACACGCCTTTTTAAGCCATTCATGTCTAGCACGAATTTGGGCGGTTCTTTCTTTGCTCTCACTCATGGAGACACGCATAGCTTTCAAAGTTTCATCCATATTGATCTTGGGAGGAGCACATCTAAATTTCAAAGCATCAATATCACTAGACATTCTATCAACGCTCCTAGCCAAATCGTCAATTTTGAGTAGTTTTTCCTCTATGGACACATTGAAAATCTTTTGCGAGTTGATAAACTCTTTGATATTACTCTCTAGATCAGAGGGTAATCTATTGTAATTTCCATGAGCATTGTTGTAGGAGTTGACAAAGTTATTAGAGGAGTTACTAGGAAAAGGCCTACGAACATAGTTTCCTCTAAAAGCATTGTTGTTGCCAAAATTATTCCTACCAACAAAATTAACGTCCAAGCTAGCGTTGCTACTCTCAATCAAGGAAGACAAGGACATGTCATTAGGATCAAAAGGAGAACTTCTACTAGCAACCAAATTCATTAACTCATCCATCTTAGCACACAACGAGTTAATTTCTTCTATAGCGTGTACCTTCTTACTAGTAGGTGACCTTTCACTGTGCCACTGAGAGTAGTTCGTCATGATATTATCTAGGAGTTTTGTGGCTTCTCCTAACGTGATTTCCATGAACGTTCCAGCTGAGGTGGAGTCCAAGATATTTCTAGAAGAAAAATTCAAGCCAGCGTAGAAGATTTGTATAATCATCCAAAGACTCAAGCCATGAGCGGGACAATTTCTAATCATTAATTTCATTCTCTCCCAAGATTGTGCAACATGTTCATGATCAAGTTGCTTAAAATTCATGATATCATTACGGAGAGAGATAATCTTAGCCGACGAAAAATACTTGGATATGTTAGCATCTTTGCACTTATTCCAAGAATCAATACTATTTTTGGGCAAAGACGAAAACCAAGTTTTTGCTCGACCTCGCAACAAGAAAGGAAAAAACTTCAATTTAATCACATCATTATCCACATCTTTCTTTTTTGGCATATCGCAAAGCTCAATGAAGGTATTAAGATGGGATGCGGCATATTCACTAGGAAGGCCGGAGAATTGCTCTTTCACAACAAGATTCAACAAAGCAGCATTGATTTCGTACGACTCCGCACTAGTGGTGGGAGCAATCGGAGTACTAATAAAATCATTATTATTAGTATTCAAGAAGTCACAAAGTTTGGTGTTTTCAGTCATGGTGACTTCAGCAAGCAAGCAAGCACACAAGCGAATAAAGAGCAAGAGAGAGAAAAGGGTGAACGAAAAAGGCAAACGAAGAAAAGGGCAAATATTTTTGTAAATTTTTGTTTTTCAGAAGTGGGGGAGAGGAAAACGAGAGGAAAAAAAGTTAATGCAAGAGATGAGTTTGCGACACTTACTTGGATGAGTTCTTGACTTGATCCTCCCTGGCAACGGCGCCAGAAATCCTTCTGCTACTTCTCAAACAATAGTGCCAGAAATTGACACGTTGACGGAGACTTGGTTGCGTTGGTTTTTCCCTTGAATAGGAAAGGGTGATGCAGCACAGGAGCAGTAAGTATTTCCCTCAGTTTGAGAACCAAGGTATCAATCCAGTAGGAGAATCTCGTCAAGTCCAGAGTACCTGCGCAAACACAAAAGAGCTTGCACTCAACGCTATAAAGGGGTTGCCAATCCCTTCAAGATTGATTGCAAAGTGAGATTTGAAAGCGGAAAGTGCAACGAAGTAAAAGAGTAAGGCTGAAAATATGGTGTGGAGTAGACCCGGGGGCCATGATGACCCACAAGTATAGGGGATCAATCGTAGTCCTTTCGATAAGTAAGAGTGTCGAACCCAACGAGGAGAAGAAGGCTCTGATAAACGGATTTCAACAAGATAATTATTGCAAGCACTGAAAGTAGCGGTAACGAGTTATTGTGTAGCGAGGTGAAACATAGCAAGCAAAAAGTAACAAGTAACAAGTAGTAGCAGCGGTGCAGCAAGTGGCCTAATCCCTTTTGTAGCAAGGGACAAGCCTGAACAAAGTCTTATAGGAGGAAAAAGGCTCCCAAGGACACACGGGAATTTCTGTCATGCTAGTTTGATCATGTTCATATGATTCGCGTTCGTTACTTTGATAGTTTGATATGTGGGTGGACCGGCGCTTGGGTACTGCCCTTACTTGGACAAGCATCCCACTTATGATTAGCCTCTCTCGCAAGCATCCGCAACTACAAAAGAAGAATTAAGACAAAGTCTAACCATAACATTAAACTAGTGGATCCAAATCAGCCCCTCACGAAGCAACGCATAGACTGGGGTTTAAGCTTCTGTCACTCCAGCAACCCATCATCTACTTACTACTTCCCAATGCCGTCCTCTAGGCCCAAATATGGTGAAGTGTTATGTAGTCGAAGTTTACATAATACCACTAGAGGAAAAGACAACATACAACATATCAAAATACCGAACGAATATCAAATTCACATGACTATTATTAACATGACTTATCCCATGTCTTGAGGAACAAAAGTAACTACTCACAAAACATAATCATAATCATGATCAGAGGTGTAATGAATAGCATCAAGGATCTGAACATAAACTCTTCCACCAAGTAATCCAACTAGCATCAACTACAAAGGGTAATCAACACTACTAGCAACCTTACAAGTACCAATCGGAGTCGCGAGATGAAGATTGGTTACAAGAGATGAACTAGGGATTGGAGAGGAGATGGTGCTGATAAAGATGTTGATGAAGATGCCTCCCCTCCGACGAGAGGAGTGTTGGTGATGACGATGGTGACGATTTCCCCCTCCGAGAGGGAAGTTTCCCCGGTAGGATCGTCCTGCCGGAGCTCTAGATTGGATCTGCTCAAGTTCTGCCTCGTGGCGGTGGCGAAACCACGAAAAAGCTCCCTTCTGATTTTTTCTGGACCAGGATGCTTCATATAGAAAAAGAGGGGGGCTAGTGGGCCGTCAGGGAGCCCACAAGCCCCCACTTCGCCACCAGGGGGAGTGGTGGTGTCAGGGCTTGTGGCGTCCTCGCAGTGCCCCTCCGGTAGTTCTTTCGCCCAGTATTTTTTATATAATCCCAAAAAAATCCACGGAACTTTTCAGGGCATTTGGAGATGTGCAGAATAGTGGACTAGGATTTGCTCCTTTTCCAGTCCAGAATTACAGTTGCCTGAATTCTCCCTCTTCAAATAAACCTTGCAAAATAAGAGAGAAAAGGCATAAATATGGTACCACAAGTAATATAACAGCCCAAAAAGCAATAAATGTCAAGATGAAAGCATGATGCAAAATGGACGTATCAACTCCCCCAAGCTTAGACCTCGCTTGTCCTCAAGCGAAAACCAAGTTCCATAAACATGTCCACATGTTGAGGGACGAAGGTGTCGATAAAACATAATACAGACATGAGGGCATCATGATCACACATAGAACAACAATACATCATAAAGATTCTTATGGGAAAGTAACAATTCCTTCACAAAGCAAAGCATGAAGCAAAAACCTTACCGCGAAGCAACCAACTATAAACCATAGTCATTGAAGCAATTGCAATTTATCACAACATTAGAAAGAGTCAAATAAGAGCTTGTAAGGCAAACCCACATACTCAATCATCTCTTTTGTTTTCCACAATTGTTACAACTCACGTGGTACTCATGGTGTCAAAGTTTCAGCTGGACACAAAGGAAGATAGGGGCTTATAGTTTTGCCTCCCAACCATTGACCTCAAGGGTAAAGTCAACAACAATAAAGCATAAGTACTCAACTCCAAGTTGATATATGAATATAGATCTTTCCCAAACATGTGACAGTAGCCAAGACAAAGGCAAAAAGGGAATTTGTGATGATCACCATGACTCTTACAAGGGCAAAAAGTAAAGGTACAAGATAGGCCCTTCGCAGATGGAAGGAGAGGTTGTCATGCGCTTTTGAGGTTTGAATGCGTGTCCTCTTACTGCGGAGGAACGTCACTTTATATTGCCTCCTGTGATAAAGAACTTTATTATGCAGTCTGTCGCTTTTATGTCTTCCTCATCACAGGTTTGTACAAAGCTTATTTTCCACACACTAATCGATCATACATATTAGAGAGCAATTTTTATTGCTTGCACCAATGACAACTTACTTGAAGGATCTTATTCAATCCATAGGTAGGTATGGTGGACTCTCATGGCAAAACTGGGTTGGAGGTTTATGGATGCACAAGTAGTATCTCTACTTGGTGCGAGAGTTTTGGCTAATATGAGGTGGAAGCAATCGTCACATGCTAAGGGATTTCTAATCATATAACATTGTTTGGAACTAAGCAAACACAATTCATTATGTTGTCTTCCTGGTCCAACATCTACTCCTAGGCATGTAATAGTTTGGTGAGTGCTCACAATTGTAAAAAGTGTCTAAGATGATATATTTATATGTGAACCTCTCTTTCCTTATTACTTCTTATTAATTGCAGCAATGACTGAGGTCTATGTTGATTTATTCTCAATAAGTTTCAATCATCATACGTGTCATAAGTGAAGTTATCACTTTCCATAAGATCGTCTCATGATCTTTCATGCTATCGTTCTTTTCATACTTTTGATCATGGCACAAAGCAAAGCCCTTGACTAAGACGCTCTTTATTATATAGCTCGTAAGCTCGAATACATCGGGAGAGAGACAAAATCAAAAGACTCAAACTAAACACTAAAGACTTATTCCTCTAAGAGAAGAAATAAAAACTGAAAAGGAAAGAACTAAAACAAAGGTAAAATCAAAAGATATAAGGGTGATACGGTACCAGGGCAACTCCCCCAAGCTTGGCAGAAGCCAAGGGGATTGCCCATACCAATGCTTAGTTGCCTTCCTTTGGTGGTGAAGGTGGTGAAGTTGTTGGAGTAGTTTGATCCTCCGTCTTCCAAGGCATAGGTGCTCCATCATGGCAGGATGAACGAGTCGCCGGAATCCTCAAATCTGCAGCCAACCTTATTGATTTAAATATGTACTCATACTCACAGTTTTGGTTCTGCGGGTCATAGATCTGGCCCTGAAGTTGATCAACCCTGTCATAGAGCCTGGAGAGGTGTTTCCCAATATCAATGGCATCCATCTTGTGATTACTAGTGAACTCCGTGATCATCGTGTGTTTGGCGTTGAGTCCACGCTCCACCATCCCTTGGCACTTGAAGACTTGTTGCTCCATTGCTTCGAGCCTCGTCTCCATGCTTCCGGTCTTCTTAGGCCCCTCAACATCACAGATGTGCTACATCCCCTCGCTCATCTTGATAGATTGAGGGTGTTTCAGCACTTCCGTGAGGTAGGGATTGATGACCTTCTCGAAGATCTTGTCCTTAGGAGCGTTTGGGGAAGTCACGATGATCTAGATCTGTCACAGAAACAGGCTCAAAACAAAAACAGAGGAAAACTACGCGATACGGAGATCAAAACCTTCAGGCGACTATATATTGATTTTTTCTGGGCTAGAAGGAGTCCTCCGCAAGAAAACAGAGTCTTGGAGACACACGAGGTGCCCACAAGCTTGCCCTCCGCCACCAGGGGGTAGGGGGTGGTGGCAAGGCTTGTGGCCGCCTCGTTCCCTCACCGGACTGCTTTTTATTTTTCTAATTTTCCAAAAATTCCAAAACGGAATAAATTTCCTATTGGAAAAGTATCGGAGTCCAATTTCTTACCGATACAGATACATCTTTGTTTTCAAAGTCTAAAACAGGCTGATAAACATCCCTTATGTACTCCTCTGGAGTTATGACATTGATGATATTGGTCTCAATATTTATGGGAGTACCAGAGATGTAATGCTTGATTCTTTGCCCATTTACCACTCCAGGAAAATTTCCTTCCGTGTTATTGATTTTGATGGCACCAGAACGATATACTTCCTCGATAACATAGGGACCTTCCCATTTAGAGACAAGCTTGCCTACGAAGAATCTCAAACGAGAATTGTATAACAAGACATAATCACCTACATTGAACTCTCGTTTCTGTATTCGTTTGTCATGCCATCTCTTAACCTTTTCCTTGAACAACCTGGCATTCTCATATGCCTGGGCTCTCCATTCATCTAACGAGCTGATATCAAACAACTGCTTCTCACCGGCAAGTTTGAAATCAAAGTTGAGCTCTTTGATTGCCCAATAAGCTTTGTGTTCCAGCTCAAGAGGCAAATGGCAGGCCTTACCGTAAACCATTTTATACGGTGACATGCCCATGGGATTCTTATAAGCAGTCCTATAAGCCCATAGTGCATCGTCAAGTTTGCTAGACCAGTTCTTTCGAGATCTATTGACGGTCTTTTGTAGGATCAACTTGATCTCCCTATTACTCAACTCCACTTGACCACTAGACTGAGGATGATAAGGAGATGCAACTCTATGGTTGACATCATACTTAGCTAGCATCTTGCGGAAAACACCATGAATGAAGTGTGAACCGCCATCAGTCATCAAGTATCTAGGGACTCCAAATCTTGGGAATATGACTTCTTTAAGCATCTTAATAGAGGTGTGGTGATCAACATTTTTAGTGGGGATAGCTTCTACCCACTTAGTAACGGAATCCACAGCAACTAAGATGTGAGTGTACCCATTGGAACTTAGGAAGGGTCCCATATAATCAAAGCCCCAGACATCAAATGGTTCAATGACAAGTGAATAGTTCATAGGCATCTCCTGACGCTTACTGATGTTCCCTATTCTTTGGCATTCGTCACAAGACAAGGCAAACTTACGGGCATCCTTGAAGAGAGTGGGCCAATAGAAACCTGATTGCAATACCTTATGGGCAGTTCTATCTCTAGCATGGTGTCCTCCGTAGGCTTCGGAATGACACTTCTGCAAGATCTGTCCCTGTTCATGTTCAGGCACACAACGTCTAATAACACCATCTACTCCTTCCTTATAAATGTGAGGATCATCCCAAAAGTAGTGTCTCAAATCAAAGAAGAATTTCTTCTTTTGTTGATAGGTGAAACTGGGTGGTATGTATTTGGCTACGATATAGTTTGCATAATCGGCATACCACAGTGCACTATGTGAAGTGTGGATGACATTTAGTTGCTCATCAGGAAAGCTATCATCAATAGGTAGTGGGTCATCAAGTAAATTCTCTAGCCTAGACAAGTTATTTGCTACAGGGTTATCAGCACCCTTTTGGTCAACGACGTGCAAATCAAATTCCTATAGCAGGAGAACCCATCTGATAAGCCTAGGCTTAGCGTCCTTCTTATCCATGAGGTACTTAATAGCAGCATGATCAGAGTGAATAGTGACTTTGGAGTCAACTATGTAAGATCTGAACTTTTCACATGCAAACACGACTGCTAAAAAGTCCTTCTCCGTAGTGGCATAGTTTCTTTGGGCACTGTCTAGAGTTTTACTAGCGTAGTGAATGACATTCAACTTCTTGTCAACTCTTTGTCCTAGAACAACACCAACAGCGTAATCACTAGCGTCACACATGATTTCAAAGGGCAAGTTCCAGTCACGTGGTTGAACAATAGGTGCAGTTATCAAAGCCTTCTTAAGTATTTCGAAGGCTTCCTCACAATCCTCATCAAAAACAAAAGGAACATCATTCTGCAAGAGGTTGGTAAGAGGCCTAGAATTCTTAGAGAAGTCTTTAATGAACCTTCTATGGAAACCAACATGACCTAGGAAACTTCGTATACCTCTGATATCTGTGGGGCAAGGCATTTTCTCAATTGCATCAACCTTAGCCTTATCAACTTCAATGCCTCTTTCAGAGATTTTGTGTCCTAAGACGATACCTTCATTAACCATGAAGTGGCACTTCTCCCAGTTCAAGACGAGGTTGGTTTCTTCGCATCTCTGTAAGACTCGATCAAGGTTGCTGAGGCAATCATCAAAGGAAGACCCGTAAACGGAGAAGTCATCCATGAAAACCTCAACAATCTTTTCACAAATGTCAGAGAATATAGCCATCATACATCTTTGAAAGGTGGCAGGTGCGTTACATAAGCCAAAAGGCATACGTCTATAGGCAAAGGTACCGAAAGGGCAGGTGAAAGTGGTTTTCTCTTGATCAGATTGTGCAACAGGTATTTGCGAGAAACCTGAATAACCATCTAGAAAGCAGAAGTGTGTGTGCTTTGATAGCCTTTCTAGCATTTGGTCGACAAACGACAATGGATAATGATCTTTCCTGGTTGCCTTGTTCAGTTTCCGGAAGTCTATCACCATCCTATAGCCGGTAATAATCCTTTGTGGGATTAGTTCATCCTTATCATTAGGAACGACGGTGATACCTCCCTTCTTAGGTACGCAATGTACTGGACTTACCCAATCACTATGAGCAACAGGATAAATGATTCCTGCTTCCAGAAGCTTTAATATTTCTTTTCTAACGACCTCTTTCATCTTAGGATTTAATCTCCTTTGATGATCAGCAACTGGTTTAAAGTCAGGATCGGTTTTAATCTTGTGCTGACATACAGTAGGACTAATACCCTTAAGATCATCAAGGGTATATCCAATAGCAGCGCGGTGCTTCCTCAGAGTTTTTAATAACTTCTTCTCTTCGTGATTCGAGAGGAGAGCACTAATAATGACATGATATATCTCCTTCTCATCAAGATAGGCATACTTAAGAGTATCAGGCAACTGTTTAAGCTCGAACACAGGATCACCCTTTGGTGGGGGAGGATCCCCAAGCAGTTCAACAGGCAGATTATTCTTGAGAATAGGATATTGTTCTAAGACAATTTTATCTATCTCATCTCTCTCCTCCATATGCATATCATTTTATGCTCAAGCAGATATTGCTCTAAAGGATCCGTAGGAGGTACGACAATAGAGGCAAGAGCAATAATTTCATCTCTACCATACGACTCTCTTTCATGGGGTTGTCTTCCAAACTTGGAGAAGTTAAATTCATGAGACACACCCTCGAAACTTACTATGACAGTCTGCTTAGTGCAATCAATGTGAGCATTGACAGTGTTGAGAAAGGTTCTACCAAATATGATGTGACAAAAGCTATCTTGTGCAGTACCAAGGACGAGGAAATCAGTAGGATACTTCGTCTTACCACACATGACTTCTACGTCTCTCACAATTCCCAGAGGGCAAATAGTGTCTCTATTAGCTAGCGTGATAGTGACATCAATGGGTTCTAACTCAGCAGTTGCAATCTCATCTTTGATTTCATCAGATAGAGAATGGGGTATTGCACTAACACTAGATCCCATATCACATAAACCATGGTAACACTGATCTCCTACCTTAATAGAAACAACGGGCAGGCCAACTACAGGTCCGTGCTTGTCTCTCGCGTGAGGTTTAGCAATTCTAGCAGAGTCCTCACAGAATTTGATGACATACCCATCTATTTCTTCGGCTAAGAGATCTTTGATAATAGCAACACTAGGTTCAAATCTAATCTCCTCATGGGGTGCAAGTGGTCTAATGTAACCCCTACGTATCACAGTTGGAGCTTTAGAATAATCCTTTATCCTAGCAGGGTATGGTGGTTTTTTAGTGTAAGCACAAGGAACAACAGGATCACTAAAAGCAATGACTTTCTCCTCAACTAGATTGGTTTTGGCTATGTTGCTTTCTATAGGAGGATGATATTTAAACCACTTCTCTTTGTGAAGATCAACATGAGCAGCAAAAGATTCACATAGAGGAGCTACTATCTCCGAGTCAAGTCCATACTTAGCGCTAAAATCTCTAGAAGTGTTTGTCTCAACAAAAGATTTAACACAATCAAACTGGAAATTCATACCTGACTCCTTACCTTCCTCCAGCTCCCAATCTTCAGAGTTGTGTTTGATTCTCTCCAATAAATTCCACTTGTGATCAATATCCTTCTTCATAAAAGAATCGGTACAAGAAGTGTCAAGCATGGTACGATCTTCATGGGAAAGCCGAGCATAAAAGTTTTGAGTGATGATTTCTCTCGAGAGCTCATGATTGGGGCATGAATATAGCATTGATTTAAGCCTCCCCCAAGCTTGAGCTATGCTTTCCCTGTCATGAGGCCAAAAGTTATAGATAAAGTTCCGATCAGGATGTACTAAATGCATAGGATAGAACTTTTGATGAAATTCCAATTTCAACCGATTGTAGCCCCATGATCCAGTATCATCACATAGCCTATACCATGTCAACGCCTTATCCTTCAAAGATAAAGGAAAGACTTTCTTCTTTACATCATCCTCGGGCAAACCTGCAAGCTTAAATAAACCACAAACTTCATCTACATAGATTAGATGCAAGTCTGGATGTGAAGATCCATCTCCTGTGAAAGGATTAGCCAGCAGTTTCTCAAGCATACCCGAAGGAATTTCGTAAAAGATATTTTCAGTAGGTACCTCAGGTTGAGGAACAACTCCTCGTGCTTCTGTTCGTGGTGAAGATACCCCGAACAAACTCCTCAAAGGAACAGTTTCCATAGTGATAAGTGACAATAAATTTCAGCACAGTATATAAATGTTTGCTTACCAATTTCCACTTACCAAAGGCGTTTCACTCCCCGAAAACGGCGCCAGAAAAGAGTCTTGATGACCCACAAGTATAGGGGATCAATCGTAGTCCTTTCGATAAGTAAGAGTCTCGAATCCAACGAGGAGCAGAAGGCTCTGATAAACGGATTTCAGCAAGGTAATAACTGCAAGCACTGAAAGTAGTGGTAACGAGTGATTGTGTAGCGAGGTGAAACGTAGCAAGCAAAAAGTAACAAGTAACAAGTAGTAGCAGCGGTGCAGCAAGTGGCCCAATCCCTTTTGTAGCAAGGGACAAGCCTGAACAAAGTCTTATAGGAGGAAAAACGCTCCCGAGGACACACGGCAATTTCTGTCATGCTAGTTTCATCATGTTCATATGATTCGCGTTCGTTACTTTGATAGTTTGATATGTGGGTGGACTGGCGCTTGGGTACTGCCCTTACTTGGACAAGCATCCAACTTATGATTAACCTCTCTCGCAAGCATCTGCAACTACAAAAGAAGAATTAAGACAAAGTCTAACCATAGCATTAAACTAGTGGATCCAAATCAGCCCCTCATGAAGCAACGCATAGACTAGGGTTTAAGCTTCTGTCACTCCAGCAACCCATCTTCTACTTACTACTTCCCAATGCCTTCCTCTAGGCCCAAACATGGTGAAGTGTTATGTAGTCGACGTTCACATAACACCACTAGAGGAAAAGACAACATACAACATATCAAAATACCGAACGAATATCAAATTCACATGACTACTATTAACATAACTTATCCCATGTCCTCAGGAACAAAAGTAACTACTCACAAAACATAATCATAATCATGATCAGAGGTGTAATGAATAGCATCAAGGATCTAAACATAAACTCTTCCACCAAGTAATCCAACTAGCATCAACTACAAAGAGTAATCAACACTACTATCAACCTGACAAGTACCAATCAGAGTTGGGAGACGAAGATTGGTTACAAGAGATGAACTAGGGATTGGAGAGGAGATGGTGCTGATGAAGATGCCTCCCCTCCGACGAGAGGAGTGTTGGTGATGACGATGACGATGATTTCCCCCTCCGGGAGGGAAGTTTCCCCAACAAGATCATCCTGCCGGAGCTCTAGATTGGATCTGCTTAAGTTCCGCCTCGTGGCGGCGGCGAAACCACAAAAAAGCTCCCTTCTGATTTTTTCTGGACCAGTCGCTTCATATAGCAAAAGAGGGGGGCTAGTGGGCCGTCAGGGAGCCCACAAGCCCCCACTCCGCCACCAAGGGGTGGCGGTGTCAGGGCTTGTGGCGCCCTGGCAGCCCCCCTCCCGTAGTTCGTTCGCCCAGTATTTTTTATATAATCCCAAAAAAATCCACGTAACGTTTCACGGCATTTGGAGATGTGCAGAATAGTGGACTAGGATTTGCTCCTTTTCCAGTCCAGAATTCCAGCTGCCTGAATTCTCCCTCTTCAAATAAACCTTGCAAAATAAGAGAGAAAAGGCATAAATATGGTACCACAAGTAATATAACAGCCCAAAAAGCAATAAATATCAACATGAAAGCATGATGCAAAATGGACGTCAGGCCATAGTGTTCACTAGAGGCTTCTCCCAAAATAGCAAATATTACGGTGGGTGAACAAATTACTGTCGAGCAATTGATAGAACCGCACAAATATGACGATATCTAAGGCAATGATCATACATATAGGCATCACGTCCGAGAAAAGTAGGCCGATACTTTCTGCATCTACTACTATTACTCCACACATCGACCGCTATCCAACATGCATCTAGTGTATTGAGTTCATGTAGAACTAAGTACCGCCTTAAGCAAGATGACATGATGTTGAGGGATAAACTCAAACCAATGATGAAAACCCCATATTTTTACCCTTGATGGCAACAACACGATGTGTGCCTCGCTACCCCTTCTGTCACTAGGTGAGGTCACCGCACGGTATGAACCCAAAACCAAGCACTTCTCCCATTGCAAGAATCATAGATCAAGCTGGCCAAACAAAACCCACAACTCGAAGAGAATTACAAGGATATGAAATCATGCATAAGAGAGATCAGAAGAAACTCGAATAAGATTCATAGATAATCTGACCATAAATCCACAATGTCGTGGGTATAATTATGACAGTAGAAGTATGGGGTACGAAAGTATATGGGCAGAGCCTTAGCTACGGCGAGGATGTATGAGTTCAGGCCCCTCTGCGGTGGAGGTAAAAGCCCTATGTCTCAGTGCTCTTGGGAGCTTTGTGTCGAGTGAATTATAGGATTACAGCACGTGACAACCCCCGTACCAGTTGTGAAGGGCAACTTATATAGAGTGCGCTGCCCTTCATAATGGCCCGGTGGACAGGGGTGGAGTAGTGGCGAGTAAACGCTTATGTTACCAGTAACGTAAGCTTTAAATGCTAATAATGGTGTATGAAAACGTATGACCGTTGCCCTCCTGGGAGGTTACGATGTACAAAGTGAATTCCTGTCGATACATTAGATATGCTCCGAGTGGATCATCATCGACTCGATGATGGGGGCGCCCTTAGTTCAGTCAGAATTATCTAAGGGCTTTGTCTTCCTTGAAGGGTAGTCCTTGGGTAGTACCTATAGGGCAGACCTATGACCCTACCGTGGGACTATAACCCCGTCATTAGTCCCTGAATGGATTGGGGTTGGAATGATGATGTGATGTCCGGAGTTTGGAGCCGACTGGTATTGAGGTGACTTTAGCGTTGTTTGCCTCGATCCATTTTATCTTTTCAGCTAGTGATCCGAGTGAAAGCAAGCGAAACGAACCGTGAGGGACCGACTGCTCTTGCGGAATCTTTCGATGTGACCGGTCATACTGACAGCGCCGAATTTTCCGGGATCCTCAAATTTCGGTTGCCGCGCGCTCAGCGGGGATGACGACATTGCCATCTAGTAGGTTTCACCTCCTCGATTACCGCGCTGTTATCTTCTCCACTAATCTTGCAGCGGCCGGTTGGGGGGATAAGATCCCGGGCCCGCCTGTAGGTGACTCAGTCGGAGGCCTATTAAAGCTTCCCCGGTGGACTTTCCTGTTGCGCTGCTCGTCCTCCTCCCGTTAATCTCGCCCTCTCCCGCAACTCCTTGCGCACCTCTAGCCACCTCCTTCCTATCCTCCTCCGCGGATCCGTCGCCCTCGCCATGACGAAGGGACAGACCAGCAAGCTCGAGGCGAAGAAGAAGAAGAAGGGGGCGGCGTCCACTCAGCGGCGGCAGCGGGCGTTGCCGGCGAGCTGGATCCAGGGGGATTTCCTCCCCTCCTCGGTGACGGAGAACGACGTGCTGGAGCTGGTGGAGCACGACATGGTCGTCAACAAGTCCTGGAGGCTGCCGGAAGGCGAGACAGAGCCGGCGCCGAAGGAGGGGGAGCGCGTTCTGCCGCTCAGCCACATGGCCAGAGGTTTCTCCTTGCCTCCCCATCCTTTCTTCCGAGGTATCATGAATTACTTTGGGGCGCAGCTCCATCACTTTCCTCCGAATGCGATAGCTCATCTTTCCGCATTCGTCACCCTCTGCGAGTGCTTCATAGGATGTCCTCCCCACTAGGGCCCTTTAAATATGTCTTCTCCGCTAGATCCCAAACTGTTAAGAAGCTTAGCCAGTCAGATGATAAGACACACATCCTCCAGCTCTGCGGGGGTTTAGGCTTTCAGAAGAAAACAAAGAGTAGTTATCCTTCCCTTCAACTATCCGAGTCAGTTAGGAACTCGCAATCGTCCTGGTTCTATTGCCAGGACATTGCCTGCCCGAATGCTTCGAGTGGGTTGCCACCCTTCAGTTTAGACCGTCCGGGCCCTCCCAGGAAGCTTGCGCTCTCTAAGGGAGAAAGAACCCAGATACAGCCTTTGGTCGACGCGCTGATAGCCGTCATCGGGAGGGGCGTCACCCGCATGGACCTGCTGGAGACTTTTCTGGGTCGACGCATCCAGTCGCTGCAAGCCCAAGACCATGCTATGTGGCATTACACGGGGCCTTCGGATACCACTCGGTCCCATCCCGAAGACGTGAGCGAGGAGACCGTGAGCGCATGGGTCCGCAGCATCACGGGCACGTGTAATAACCCCATGGGAGCTCGGCGGGTGAAGGCCTTCCGCGCCAAAAACCCTCCTCCGAATGAGGTGAGTACATGTCGTCGAGTGCTTTTAACCTTCTCAGCTTTATTGCTTTTCTTGTCTCGCTGACTGACGTTGCCGACTGTGTTTTGTGCAGGAGTGGACGAACTGGCATTCTGCACTCTCAAATGGGAATCCAGTCGAGGAAGAGGAAGGCAGCATGGAGGGCAGCGCGGATAGCGCCGAGTACGTCTCTGACAATGGGGAGAGTGGAGAGCAGAGCTCGTCACCCTCACCATGAGAGCACCGAACCAAGCGCCGTCATGACCCCGCTGCTCCACCGGCTCCTCCCGTGGCCCAGAGTGCTCGGAGTGTGAAGAGAACCAGGGGTGCTTCTGCCGAACCCGTGAACCAGCCGTCCAAGGTGGCTAAACCCAGCGGGTCTAAACCTCGGAAAGCCTTGCCCCGGATGAGGATCGCTGTTCTGGTCGCCTCAGCGTAAGTATCTTTACTCTTCCATCTTCCTTCAGTATCCGATTGAACTCTTCTTTTTGGGAACTCATGTTTATCCGTCGAGTGGATTTCACTCAATAGAGCTGCTACCACCGCCACCTCTCTGCCGCGCCAGGACGATGATCCCATGGACACTGATAACGTCGCCACGTCCCAGCAAGGCATGTTGTCATGACTCCGAGAGCTGTATTACTGTTTCGCGAGTGCTGTCTTTGATCTTGACCTTTTTCTGTAATTTTATTTTGTTCAGTCGGGCTTCCTTCGGAGGTGATCCAACTGTACGACGACGACCAAAGGAGGTCGAAACCAGCTTTGGCGCCTGTCCCTGGGGTTATCCAACCTGCTGCATATCCCGCCATGAACGTGCCGCCAACTGAGATACTGCCGCCGACTGAGACGGTGGCCCTCACGGCGGAACCTGTTGGGGAACGTCGCATGGGAAACAAAAAATTTCCTACGCGCACGAAGACCTATCATGGTGATGTCCATCTACGAGAGGGGACGAGTGATCTACGTACCCTTGTAGACCGTACAGCAGAAGCGTTAGAGAACGCAGTTGATGTAGTGGAACGTCCTCACGTCCCTCGATCCGCCCCGCGAACAATCCCGCGATCAGTCCCACGATCTAGTACCGAACGGATGGCACCTCCGCGTTCAGCACACGTACATCTCGACGATGATCTCGGCCTTCTTGATCCAGCAAGAGAGACGGAGAGGTAGAAGAGTTCTCCGGCAGCGTGACGGCGCTCTGGAGGTTGGTGATGACCTTGTCTCAGCAGGGCTCCGCCCGAGCTCCGCAGAAACGCGATCTAGAGGAAAAACCGTGGAGGTATGTGGTCGGGCTGCCGTGGATAAGTCGTCTCAAATCAGCCCTAAAACCTCCGTATATATAGGTGGGAGGGAGGGGGCCTTGCCTTGGGGTCCAAGGACCCTCAAGGGGGTCGGCCGAGCCAAGGGGGAGGACTCTCCCCCCCCCCAAACGGAGTTGGACTAGGTTTGGTGGGAGGGAGTCCCCCTCCCTTCCCACCTCCTCCTTTTTTTTATTTTTCCTTTGATTTCTTATCCTTGGCGCATAGGCCCCTTTTGGGCTATCCCACCAGCCCACTAAGGGCTGGTGTGCCACCCTTATGGCCTATGGGCTTCCCCGGGGTGGGTTGCCCCCCCCGGTGAACTCCCGGAACCCATTCGTCATTCCCGGTACATTCCCGGTAACTCCGAAAACCTTCCGGTAATCAAATGAGGTCATCCTATATATCAATCTTCGTTTCCGGACCATTACGGAAACCCTCGTGACGTCCGTGATCTCATCCGGGACTCCGAACAACATTCGGTAACCAACCATATAACTCAAATACGCATAAAACAACGTCGAACCTTAAGTGTGCAGACCCTGCGGGTTCGAGAACTATGTAGACATGACCCGAGAGACTCCTCGGTCAATATCCAATAGCGGGACCTGGATGCCCATATTGGATCCTACATATTCTACGAAGATCTTATCGTTTGAACCTCAATGCCAAGGATTCGTATAATCCCGTATGTCATTCCCTTTGTCCTTCGGTATGTTACTTGCCCGAGATTCAATCGTCGGTATCCGCATACCTATTTCAATCTCGTTTACCGGCAAGTCTCTTTACTCGTTCCGTAATACAAGATCCCGCAACTTACACTAAGTTACATTGCTTGCAAGGCTTGTGTGTGATGTTGTATTACCGAGTGGGCCCCGAGATACCTCTCCGTCACACGGAGTGAAAAATCCCAGTCTTGATCCATACTAACTCAACTAACACCTTCGGAGATACCTGTAGAGCATATTTATAGTCACCCAGTTACGTTGCGACGTTTGATACACACAAATCATTCCTTCGGTGTCAGTGAGTTATATGATCTCATGGTCATAGGAATAAATACTTGACACGCAGAAAACAGTAGCAACAAAATGACAAGATCAACATGCTACGTCTATTAGTTTGGGTCTAGTCCATCACGTGATTCTCCCAATGACGTGATCCAGTTATCAAGCAACAACACCTTGTTCATAATCAGAAGACACTGACTATCATCGATCAACTGGCTAGCCAACTAGAGGCATGCTAGGGACGGTGTTTTGTCTATGTATCCACACATGTAAATGAGTCTTCATTCAATACAATTATAGCATGGATAACAAACTATTATCTTGATACAGGAATTATAATAATAACTATATATTTATTATTGCCTCTAGGGCATAATTCCAACAGTCTCCCACTTGCACTAGAGTCAATAATCTAGCCCTCACATCACCATGTGAATTACATTGTAATAAATCTAACACCCATACAGTTCTGGTGTCGATCATGTTTTGGCCGTGGAAGAGGTTTAGTCAGCGGGTCTGCTACATTCAGATGCGTGTGCACTTTGCATATATTTACGTCCTCTTCCTCGACGTAGTCGCGGATGAGGTTGAAGCGTCGTTTGATGTATCTGGTCTTCTTGTGAAACCGTGGTTCCTTTGCAAAGGCAATGGCACCAGTGTTGTCACAGAACAAGGTTATTGGATTCAGTGCGCTTGGCACTAGTCCAAGATCCGTCATGAACTGCTTCATCGAGACACCCTCCTTAGCCGCCTCCGAGGCAGCCATGTACTCCGCTTCACATGTAGAATCTGCTACGACGCTTTGCTTGGAACTGCACCAGCTTACTGCACCCCCGTTAAGAATAAATACGTATCCGGTTTGCGACTTAGAGTCGTCCGGATCTGTGTCAAAGCTTGCATCGACGTAACCTTTTACGGCGAGCTCTTCGTCACCTCCATACACGAGAAACATCTCCTTAGTCCTTTTCAGGTACTTCAGGATATTCTTGACCGCTGTCCAGTGATCCACTCCTGGATTACTCTGGAACCTACCTGCCATACTTATGGCCAGGCTAACATCCGGTCTAGTACACAGCATCGCATACATGATAGAACCTATGGCTGAAGCATAGGGGACGGAGCGCATATGCTCTCTATCTTCATCAGTTGCTGGGCACTGAGTCTTACTCAATCTCGTACCTTGTAAAACTGGTAAGAACCCTTTCTTGGACTGTTCCATTTTGAACCTCTTCAAAACTTTATCAAGGTATGTGCTTTGTGAAAGTCCTATCAGGCGTTTTGATCTATCCCTATAGATCTTAATGCCTAGAATGTAAGCAGCTTCTCCTAGGTCCTTCATAGAGAAACTTTTATTCAAGTAACCTTTTATGCTCTCCAAAAGCTCTATGTTGTTTCCAATCAGTAATATGTCATCCACATATAATATTAGAAACGCCACAGAGCTCCCACTCACTTTCTTGTAAATACAAGATTCTCCAACCACTTGTATAAACCCAAATGCTTTGATCACCTCATCAAAGCGTTTGTTCCAACTCCGAGATGCTTGCACCAGTCCATAAATCGATCGCTGGAGCTTGCACACCTTGTCAGCATTTTTAGGATCGACAAAACCTTCGGGTTGCTTCATATACAACTCTTCCTTAAGGAAACCGTTAAGGAACGCCGTTTTGACATCCATCTGCCAGATTTCATAATCGAAAAATGCAGCTATTGCTAACATGATTCTGACGGACTTAAGCATCGCTACGGGTGAGAAAGTCTCATCGTAGTCAACTCTTGGAACTTGTGAAAAACCCTTTGCCACAAGTCGAGCTTTATAAACAGTCACATTACCGTCAGCGTCCGTCTTCTTCTTAAAGATCCATTTGTTCTGAATAGCCTTGCGGCCCTCAGGTAGTATCTCCAAAGTCCACACTTTGTTCTCATACATGGATCCTATCTCGGATTTCATGGCTTCTAGCCATTTGTTGGAATATGGGCCCACCATTGCTTCTTCATAATTTGCAGGTTCATTGTTGTCTAACAACATGATTGATAAGACGGGATTACCGTACCACTCTGGAGCAGCGCGTGATCTCGTCGACCTGCGTGGTTCAACAGAAACTTGAACTGGAGTTTCATGATCGTCATCATTAACTTCCTCCTCAACCGGCGTCGCAACGACAGAGGTTTCCCCTTGCCCTGCGCCACCATCCAGAGGGATGAGAGGTTCGACAACCTCGTCAAGTTCTATCTTCCTCCCACTCAATTCTCTCGAGAGAAACTCCTTCTCGAGAAAAGCTCCGTTTTTAGCAACAAACACTTTGCCCTCGGATTTGAGATAGAAGGTGTACCCAACTGTCTCTTTTGGGTAGCCTATGAAGACGCACTTTTCCGCTTTGGGTTCCAGCTTTTTAGGCTGAAGCTTTTTGACATAAGCATCACATCCCCAAATTTTAAGAAACGACAACTTTGGCCTTTTGCCATACCACAGTTCGTATGGTGTCGTCTCAACGGACTTCGATGGTGCCCTATTTAAAGTGAATGCAGCTGTTTCTAATGCATAACCCCAAAACGATAACGGCAAATCAGTAAGAGATATCATAGATCGCACCATTTCTAATAAAGTACGATTACGACGTTCGGACACACCATTACGCTGTGGTGTTCCAGGCGGTGTTAACTGCGAAACAATTCCACATTGTCTTAAGTGAGTACCAAACTCGAAACTCAGATATTCACCCCCACGATCAGACCGTAGGAATTTGATCTTCTTGTTACGATGATTTTCTACTTCACTCTGAAATTGCTTGAACTTTTCAAATGTTTCAGACTTGTGCTTCATTAAGTAGACATAACCATATCTACTCAAATCGTCAGTGAAGGTGAGAAAATAACGATATCCGCCGCATGCCTCCACGCTCATCGGACCACACACATCGGTATGTATGATTTCCAACAAGTCACTTGCACGCTCCATTGTTCCGGAGAACGGAGTCTTAGTCATCTTGCCCATGAGGCATGGTTCGCACGTGTCAAGTGAATCAAAGTCAAGTGACTCCAAAAGTCCATCAGCATGGAGTTTCTTCATGCGCTTTACACCAATATGACCCAAGCGGCAGTGCCACAAAAATATGGCGCTATCATTGTTTACTCTAACTCTTTTGGTCTCAATGTTATGTATATGCGTATCGCTATCAAGATTCAATATGAACAATCCTCTCACATTCGGTGCATGACCATAAAAGATGTTACTCATAGAAATAGAACAACCATTATTCTCAGACTTAAAAGAGTAACCGCCTCGCAATAAACAAGATCCAGATATAATGTTCATGCTCAACGCAGGCACTAAATAACAATGATTTAAGTTCATCACTAATCCCGATGGTAGCTGAAGTGACACTGTGCCGACGGCAATTGCATCAACCTTGGAACCAATTCCTACGCGCATCGTCACTTCGTCTTTTGCCAGCCTTCGTCTATTCCGCAGTTCCTGCTTCGAGTTGCAAATGTGAGCAACAAAACCGGTATCGAATACCCAGGCACTACTACGAGAGCCGGTTAAGTACACATCAATAACATGTATATCAAAGATACCTGATTTTTCTTTGCCCGCCTTCTTATCTGCCAGATACTTGGGGCAATTGCGCTTCAAGTGACCCATACCCTTGCAATAGAAGCACTCTGTTTCAGGCTTAGGTCCAGCCTTGGGTTTCTTCGGCGGATTGGCAACAGGCTTGCCGCTCTTCTTCAAATTTCCCTTCTTGCCTTTGCCGTTTCTCTTGAAACTAGTGGTCTTGCTCACCATCAACACTTGATGCTCTTTACGGAGTTCAGACTCTGCGACTTTCAGCATCGCAAACAACTCGCCGGGAGACTTGTTCATCCCTTTCATGTTGTAGTTCAACACAAAGCCTTTATAGCTTGGCGGCAGTGATTGAAGGATTTTGTCAGTGATAGCTTCTTGCGGGAGTTCAATCCCCAGTTCAGCTAGACGGTTTGAGTACCCAGACATTTCGAGCACATGTTCACTGACAGACGAGTTTTCCTCCATCTTGCAAGCATAGAATTTATCGGAGGTCTCATACCTCTCGATCCGGGCGTTCTTCTGAAAGATAAACTCCAACTCCTGGAACATCTCAAATGCTTCATGACGCTCAAAGCGACGTTGAAGTCCCGGTTCTAAGCCATACAAGACTGCACATTGAACTATTGAGTAGTCCTCCTTACGTGCTAACCAAGCGTTCTTAACATCCTGATCAGCCGTAGCGGGTGGTTCATCTCCTAGCGCAGCATTAAGGACATAATCCTTCTTCCCAGCTTGTAAGATTAGCTTAAGATTACGAGCCCAGTCTACAAAGTTTCTTCCATCATCTTTCAACTTAGCTTTCTCTAGGAACGTATTAAAATTCAGGATGACTGTCACGTGAGCCATGATCTACAACACAAATATATTTAAAGTGGACTTAGACTATGTTCAAGATAATCAGAGTTCAACTTAATCAAATTATATGCTAAACTCCCACTCAAAAAGTACATCTCTCTAGTCATTTGAGTGGTTCATGATCCACTAACACTATCCCAAGTCCGATCATCACGTGAGTTGGGTATAGTTTCAGTGGTAAGCATCCCTATGCTAATCATATCAACTATATGATTCACGATCGACCTTTCAGTCTCATGTGTTCCGAGGCCATGTCTGTACATGCTAGGCTCGTCAAGCTTAACCGAGTGTTCCGCGTGCGCAACTGTTTTGCACCCGTTGTATGTGAACGTTGAGTCTATCACACCCGATCATCACGTGGTGTCTCGAAACGACGAACTGTAGCAACGGTGCACAGTCGAGGAGAACACAAATTCGTCTTGAAATTTTAGTGAGAGATCACCTCATAATGCTACCGTCGTTCTAAGCAAAATAAGGTGCATAAAAGGATTAACATCACATGCAATTCATAAGTGACATGATATGGCCATCATCACGTGCTTCTTGATCTCCATCACCAAAGCACCGGCACGATCTTCTTGTCACCGGCGCCACACCATGATCATCCATCAACGTGTTGCCGTCGGGGTTGTCGTGCTACTTATGCTATTACTACTAAGGCTACAACCTAGCAAAATAGTAAACGCATCTGCAAGCACACACGTTAGTATAAAGACAACCCTATGGCTCCTGCCGGTTGCCGTACCATCAACATGCAAGTTGATATTTCTATTACAACATGATCATCTCATACATCCAATATATCACATCACATCGTTGGCCATATCACATCACAATCATACCCTGCAAAAACAAGTTAGACGTCCTCTAATTTTGTTGTTGCATGTTTTACGTGGTGACCAAGGGTATCTAGTAGGATCGCATCTTACTTACGCAAACACCACAACGGATATATATGAGTTGCTATTTAACCTCTTCCAAGGACCTCCTCGGTCAAATATGATTCAATTAAAGTTGGAGAAACTGTCACTTGCCAGTCATCTTTGAGCAAAGGGGGTTACTCGTAACAATGAAACCAGTCTCTCGTAAGCGTACGAGTAATGTCGGTCCAAGCCGCTTCAATCCAACAATACCGCGGAATCAAGAAAAGACTAAGGAGGGCAGCAAAGCGCACATCACCGCCCACAAAACCTTTTGTGTTCTACTCGAGAAGACATCTACGCATGAACCTGGCTCTGATACCACTGTTGGGGAACGTCGCATGGGAAACAAAAAATTTCCTACGCGCACGAAGACCTATCATGGTGATGTCCATCTACGAGAGGGGATGAGTGATCTACGTACCCTTGTAGACCGTATAGCAGAAGCGTTAGAGAACGCGGTTGATGTAGTGGAACGTCCTCACGTCCCTCGATCCGCCCCGCGAACAATCCCGCGATCAGTCCCACGATCTAGTACCGAACGGACGGCACCTCCGCGTTCAGCACACGTACAGCTCGACGATGATCTCGGCCTTCTTGATCCATTAAGAGAGACAGAGAGGTAGAAGAGTTCTCCGGCAGCGTGACGGCGCTCCGGAGGTTGGTGATGACCTTGTCTCAGCAGGGCTCCGCCCGAGCTCCGCAGAAACGCGATCTAGAGGAAAAACCGTGGAGGTATGTGGTCGGGATGCCGTGGATATGTCGTCTCAAATCAGCCCTAAAACCTCCGTATATATAGGTGGGAGGGAGGGGGCCTTGACTTGGGGTCCAAGGACCCTCAAGGGGGTCGGCCGAGCCAAGGGGGAGGACTCTCCCCCCCCCAAACCGAGTTGGACTAGGTTTGGTGGGAGGGAGTCCCCCTCCCTTCCCACCTCCTCCTTTTTTTTTCTTTTTCCTTTGATTTCTTATCCTTGGCGCATAGGCCCCTTTTGGGCTGTCCCACCAGCCCACTAAGGGCTGGTGCGCCACCCTTATGGCCTATGGGCTTCCCCGGGGTGGGTTGCCCCCCCCGGTGAACTCCCGGAACCCATTCGTCATTCCCGGTACATTCCCGGTAACTCCGAAAACCTTCCGGTAATCAAATGAGGTCATCCTATATATCAATCTTCGTTTCCGGACCATTCCGGAAACCCTCGTGACGTCCGTGATCTCCGAACAACATTCGGTAACCAACTATATAACTCAAATACGCATAAAACAACGTCGAACCTTAAGTGTGCAGACCCTGCGGGTTCGAGAACTATGTAGACATGACCCGAGAGACTCCTCGGTCAATATCCAATAGCGGGACCTGGATGCCCATATTGGATCCTACATATTCTATGAAGATCTTATCGTTTGAACCTCAGTGCCAAGGATTCGTATAATCCCGTATGTCATTCCCTTTGTCCTTCGGTATGTTACTTGCCCGAGATTCGGTCGTCAAGTCTCGTTTACCGGCAAGTCTCTTTACTCGTTCCGTAATACAAGATCCCGCAACTTACACTAAGTTACATTGCTTGCAAGGATTGTGTGTGATGTTGTATTACCGAGTGGGCCCCGAGATACCTCTCCGTCACACGGAGTGACAAATCCCAGTCTTGATCCATACTAACTCAACTAACACCTTCGGAGATACCTGTAGAGCATCTTTATAGTCACCCAGTTACGTTGCGACGTTTGATACACACAAAGCATTCCTCCGGTGTCAGTGAGTTATATGATCTCATGGTCATAGGAATAAATACTTGACACGCAGAAAACAGTAGCAACAAAATGACACGATCAACATGCTACGTCTATTAGTTTGGGTCTAGTCCATCACGTGATTCTCCCAATGACGTGATCCAGTTATCAAGCAACAACACCTTGTTCATAATCAGAAGACACTGACTATCATCGATCAACTGGCTAGCCAACTAGAGGCATGCTAGGGACGGTGTTTTGTCTATGTATCCACACATGTAAATGAGTCTTCATTCAATACAATTATAGCATGGATAATAAACTATTATCTTGATACAGGAATTATAATAATAACTATATATTTATTATTGCCTCTAGGGCATAATTCCAACAGAACCGATTAGAGCAGAGCTCGGGATGCCGAGGGGAGCATTCTGCCACGCCGGGTCCGTCGGCTATTCAATATGATGCCCGACGCCTCCCGGAAGATCAAGTAGGAGCTGCCAAGGATGCCAATGTGCAAGTAGAGGTGATGGTGGGCCACACCAAGGGAGCATATGACTCCATCGCATCCATGTACAAGAAGAGCTTGGAGCTTCGGGATGATATCCGAGTAAGTGCGCTAGTAAGTGTTTACATTCCTCTTGGTGCCCACTGGGGGTTTCAGCGAGATACTCAGACACAGTAGGATGATTTTGCAGTGGGTTCACTCCGAGTGAACCCAGTGTGTGTAGTCCCCGAGACTTCTGCCGAGTGCTTGCGCCGACAGTTCTCTTTATATGTATTTTCCATAATCTGTACAGATCAGAGCTGATCTGCCCGAATGGTACCAGTGGGGGCACGTCGAGTGCACCCACTGGGTGTAGTCCCCGAGAGTAGTGTTACTCGGGTCGAGTGATAGTAATCTCATAGTGTTGTTGGTTTGCTATGGAGCTCAATGGGACCGACCTGTTCGAGCTTCATACCAGTGGGGTCACTCTCAGTGAACCCACTGGGTGTAGTCCCCGAGACCGCTCTCGATTGCTTGCATTGCCCGGGGTCTGAAGAATCTTGAGTTTTGATTGTTTTGTAATATCTGTCGAGACTTTTTCCTTGTTGAATCTGGCTGATCCTCCCTTTGTGTCTCTTTGCCAGAAGACTTGTGAAATGGGATCGGCCTATAATGCTCCGAAGGCTGAGAAGACTCAACTTGCTGTCGACTTGGAGGTAGCTGCAAATGACCTGGCTGGCACGAAGAAGGCTCTCGCTTAACGAGAAAAATCTTTGGAGGAATCTCGGGAGGCTAACAAGGCACTGCTAGCCGAAGTAGAAAAAATGAAGAGGGAGAGATCCGAATGGATGGGCCAGCTGAAGGTAATGAACACTCGGTGCAGAGCGCAGGAGAACTACGTCGGCGACTGGGCGAATAAGATGGTCGCACTGCTTGGTGGTAAGTTCTTGCCGAGTGATTTTTGACTTTGGAGTTCACTCCGCACTTATTTTCCGCTTGTCTTTTCTTTGCAGATTTCTGTCGGGACGTTGAGGCCGAAACAGCCGAAATTGAATGGTCGCTTGTTCCGAATGTTCCACTCGGCGATGAAGCTAACTGGGACATGTTCCGAGTGAATTCTCGCCTTAACAGGGTGGGTCCTTTCATTGGTCGCCTGAGAGGAGTTGTCGGCCGAATCGACAAGGAGCTGTGGCCTGAAGATGACTCCCGGAACGAGATAGAGGGGTTGATGACTCGACTGGAGGACGTTCCAAGCAGAGTGCAGGCATGAAAGAAGTCTGCCGCTCGGTGTGGTGCGGACGTGGCGCTGTCTCTGGTCCGAGTGCACTGCAAGGAAGCTCGTGAAGACAAGCTGAAGACGTTGCAGGTCGCCAACACCAAGAAGCTCTGATTTGAAGATTGCATGGAGATCTTCCTCGACACAGCCACTCGGATTGTAGATGGAATCGACCTCGACACCTTTGTGGAGCCTGCCAGTCCCGGCGATGCTTGATAAACTTTATGCTGAACGCACATTTACCTCGGTATGCCGAGTGGAGTCTGTATTAAACTTTGGCCACTGCTGTTGGCCGGTACATTCGTGGCTCGGTGTGGATAAACTTGATTCACACCGAGCCGACTGATCGTAGAACCAATTTGAATTCGAATCGGATCTTTTGCTCTTCTTTCGCTGAGTTTTTTCTGACACGATTTTTGCTCGTGGTTTTTGTTTGGGCGTCTCTTGGTGAAGCCAACGGCAAACATGCGGAGCATGTAGTTGTCAGTTGTCTTCACATCCACATGAGCCTCAATGAGGGTCTGCTAAGCCTCTGAGTGTATCTCGAGTGCCCACTCGAAGGAAGCTTTTTACTTAGGTGACTCTGGTTCGCATCTAAGTCTCCGAGTGTGACTTGAAATGTACACTCGGAGCAAGTTGTTTACTTAGGCGACTCTGAGTCGCAGCTAAGTCCCCAAGTGTGACTTTTGGTGCACACTCGGAGCGAGTTGTTACTTAGGCGATTCTGGGTCGCAGCTAAGTCTCCGAGTGTGACTTTTGGTGCACACTCGCAGCGAGTTTTCACTTAGGCGGCTCTGGGTCGCAGCTAAGTGTTGGAATTATGCCCTAGAGGCAATAATAAATATAGTTATTATTATAATTCCTGTATCAAGATAATCGTTTATTATCCATGCTATAATTGTATTGAATGAAGACTCATTTACATGTGTGGATACATAGACAAAACACTGTCCCTAGCAAGCCTCTAGTTGGCTAGCCAGTTGATCAACGATAGTCAGTGTCTTCTGATTATGAACAAGGTGTTGTTGCTTGATAACTGGATCACGTCATTAGGAGAATCACGTGATGGACTAGACCCAAACTAATAGACGTAGCATGTTGATCGTGTCATTTTATTGTTACTGTTTTCTGCGTGTCAAGTATTTATTCCTATGACCATGAGATCATATAACTTACTAACACCGGAGGAATACTTTGTGTGTATCAAACGTCGCAACGTAACTGGGTGACTATAAAGATGCTCTACAGGTATCTCCGAAGGTGTTCGTTAACTTAGTATGGATCGAGACTGGGATTTGTCACTCCGTGTGACGGAGAGGTATCTCGGGGCCCACTCGGTAATACAACATCACACATAAGCCTTGCAAGCAATGTGACTTAATGTAAGTTGCGGGATCTTGTATTACGGAACGAGTAAAGAGACTTGCCGGTAAACGAGATTGAAATAGGTATACGGATACTGACGATCGAATCTCGGGCAAGTAACATACCGAAGGACAAAGGGAATGACATACGGGATTATATGAATCCTTGACACTGAGGTTCAAACGATAAGATCGTCGTAGAATATGTAGGATCCAATATGGGCATCCAGGTCCCGCTACTGGATATTGACCGAGGAGTCTCTCGGGTCATGTCTACATA
This sequence comes from Hordeum vulgare subsp. vulgare, assembly GCF_904849725.1. Taxonomy (NCBI): domain Eukaryota; kingdom Viridiplantae; phylum Streptophyta; class Magnoliopsida; order Poales; family Poaceae; genus Hordeum; species Hordeum vulgare. The sequence goes on from NC_058520.1 coordinate 120,268,904, forward strand.
GTTCTCGAACCCGTAGGGTCTGCACACTTAAGGTTCAACGTTGTTTTATGCGTATTTGAGTTATATGGTTGGTTACCGAATGTTGTTCGGAGTCCCAGATGAGATCACGGACGTCACGAGGGTTTCCGGAATGATCCGGAAACAAAGATTGATATATAGGATGACCTCATTTGATTACCGGAAGGTTTTCGGAATTACCGGGAATGTACCGGGAATGACGAATGGGTTCCGGGAGTTCACCGGGGGGGGCAACCCACCCCGGGGAAGCCCATAGGCCTTGGGAGTGGCGCACCAGCCCTTAGTGGGCTGGTGGAGCCCAAGAGAGGCCTATGCGCATTGGGAAGAAAATCAAAGAGGAAAAAAAAGAAGGAGGTGGGAAAGGGAAGAAGGACTCCACCTTCCAAACCAAGTAGAATTCGGTTTGGGAGGGGGAGACCTTCCCCCTTGGCTCGGCCGACCCCCTTGGGAGTCCTTGGACCCCAAGGAAAGTCTCCTCCCTCCTCCTCCTCCTATATATAGTGGGTTTTTAGGGCTGATTTGAGACAACTTTGCCACGGCAGCCCGACCACATATCTCCACGGTTTCACCTCTAGATCGCGTTTCTGCGGAGCTCGGGCGGAGCCCTGCTGAGACGAGATCATCACCAACCTCCGGAGCGCCATCACGCTGCCGGAGAACTCTTCTACCTCTCTGTCTCTCTTGTTGGATCAAGAAGGCCGAGATCATCGTCGAGCTATACGTGTGCTGAACGCGGAGGTGCCGTCCGTTCGGCACTAGATCGTGGGACTGATTGCGGGACGGTTCGCGGGGCGGATCGAGGGACGTGAAGACGTTCCACTACATCAACCGCTTTCACTAACGTTCTGCTGTACTTTCTACAAGGGTACGTAGATCACACATCCTCTCTCGTAGATGGACATCACCATGATAGGTCTTCGTGCGCGTAGGAAATTTTTTGTTTCCCATGCGACGTTCCCCAACAGTGGCATCATGAGCTAGGTTCATGCGTACATGTCTTCTCGAGTAAAACACAAAAGTTTTTGTGGGCGGTGATGTGCGTTTTGCTTCCCTCCTTAGTCTTTTCTTGATTCCGCGGTTTTGTTGGATCGAAGCGGCTCGGACCGACATTACTCGTACGCTTACGAGAGACTTGTTTCATCGCTACGAGTAACTCCGTTGCTCAAAGATGACCGGCGAGTGTCGGTTTCTCCAACTTTAGTTGAATCGGATTTGACCGAGGAGGTCCTTGGATGAGGTTAAATAGCAATTCATATATCTCCGTTGTGGTGTTTGCGTAAGTAAGATGCGATCCTACTAGATACCCATGGTCACCACGTAAAAGATGCAACAACAAAATTAGAGGACGTCTAACTTGCTTTTGCAGGGTATGCTTGTGATGTGATATGGCCAACGATGTGATGTAATATATTGGATGTATGAGATGATCATGTTGTAATAGATAATATCGACTTGCACGTCGATGGTACGGCAACTGGCAGGAGCCATAGGGTTGTCTTTATAACTAACGTTTGTGCTTGCAGATGCGTTTACTATTTTGCTAGGATGTAGCTTTAGTAGTAATAGCATGAGTAGCACGACAACCCCGATGGCGACACGTTGATGGTGATCATGGTGTGGCGCCGGTGACAAGAAGATCGTGACGGTGCTTTGGTGATGGAGATCAAGAGGCACGTGATGATGGCCATATCATGTCACTTATGAATTGCATGTGATGTTAATCCTTTTATGCACATTATTTTGCTTAGAACGACGGTAGCATTATGAGGTGATCTCTCACTAAAATTTCAGGACGAAATTGTGTTCTCCCCGACTGTGCACCGTTGCTACAGTTCATCGTTTCGAGACACCACGTGATGATCGGGTGTGATAGACTCAACGCTCACATACAACGGGTGCAAAACAGTTGCGCACGCGGAACACTCGGGTCAAGCTTGACGAGCCTAGCATGTGCAGACATGGCCTCGGAACATATGAGACCGAAAGGTCGATCATGAATCATATAGATGATATGATTAGCATAGGGATGCTTACCACTGAAACTATACTCAACTCACGTGATGATCGGACTTGAGCTAGTGTAAGTGGATCATGAACCACTCAAATGACTAGAGAGATGTACTTTTTGAGTGGGAGTTTAGCGAATAATTTGATTAAGTTAAACTCTAATTATCTTGAACATAGTCTAAGTCCACTTTGAATATATTTGTGTTGTAGATCATGGCTCACGCGACAGTCATCCTGAATTTTAATACGTTCCTAGAGAAAGCTAAGTTGAAAGATGATGGAAGCAACTTTGTAGACAGGGCTCGTAATCTTAAGCTAATCTTACAAGCTGGGAAGAAGGATTATGTCCTTAATGCTGCGCTAGGAGATGAACCACCCGCTACGACTGATCAGGATGTTAAGAACGCTTGGTTAGCACGTAAGGAGGACTACTCAATAGTTCAATGTGCAGTCTTGTATGGCTTAGAACCGGGACTTCAACGTCGCTTTGAGCGTCATGGAGCATTTGAGATGTTCCAGGAGTTGAAGTTTATCTTTCAGAAGAATGCCCGGATCGAGAGGTATGAGACCTCCGATGAATTCTATGCTTGCAAGATGGAGGAGAACTCGTCTGTCAGTGAGCATGTGCTCAAAATGTCTGGGTACTCAAACCGTCTAGCTGAGCTGGGGATTGAACTCCCGCAAGAAGCTATCACTGACAAAATCCTTCAATCACTGCCGCCAAGCTATAAAGGCTTTGTGTTGAACTACAACATGCAAGGGATGAACAAGTCTCCCGGCGAGTTGTTTGCGATGCTGAAAGTCGCAGAGTCTGAACTCCGTAAAGAGCATCAAGTGTTGATGGTGAATAAGACCACTGGTTTCAAGAGAAACGGCAAAGGCAAGAAGGGTAAATCAAAGAAGAGCGGCAAGCCTGTTGCCAATCCGACGAAGAAACCCAATGCTGGACCTAAGCCTAAAACAGAGTGTTACTATTGCAAGGGTATGGGTCACTGGAAGCGCAATTGCCCCAAGTATCTGGATGATAAGAAGGCGGCCAAAGAAAAATCAGGTATATGTGATATACATGTTATTTATGTGTACTTAACCGGCTCTCGTAGTAGTGCCTGGGTATTCGATACCGGTTCTGTTGCTCATATTTGCAACTCGAAACAGGAACTGCGGAATAGACGAAGGCTGGCGAAAGATGAAGTGACGATGCGTGTGGGAAATGGTTCCAAGGTTGATGCAATCGCCGTCGGCACAGTCTCACTTCAGTTACCGTCAGGATTAGTTATGAACTTAAATCATTGTTATTTAGTGCCTGCGTTGAGCATGAACAATATATCTGGATCTTGTTTATTGCGAGACGGTTACTCGTTTAAGTCAGAGAATAATGGTTGTTCTGTTTCTATGAGTAACATCTTTTAAGGTCATGCACCCAATGTGAGAGGATTGTTCATATTGAATCTTGATAGTGATACACACGTACATAACATTGAGACCAAAAGAGTTAGAGTTAACAATGATAGCGCCATATTTTTGTGGCACTGCCGCTTAGGTCATATTGGTGTAAAGCGCATGAAGAAACTCCATGCCGATGGACTTTTGGAGTCACTTGACTTTGATTCACTTGACACATGCGAACCATGCCTCATGGGCAAGATGACTAAAACTCCGTTCTCCGGAACAATGGAGCGTGCAAGTGACTTGTTGGAAATCATACATACCGATGTGTGTGGTTCGATGAGCGTAGAGGCACGCGGCGGATATCGTTATTTTCTCACCTTCACTGACGATTTGAGTAGATATGGTTATATCTACTTAATGAAGCACAAGTCTAAAACATTTGAAAAGTTCAAGCAATTTCAGAGTGAAGTTGAAAATCATCGTAACAAGAAGATCAAGTTCCTACGGTCTGATCATGGGGGTGAATATCTGAGTTTCGAGTTTGGTGCTCACTTAAGACAATGTGGAATTGTTTCACAGTTAACACCGCCTGGAACACCACAGCGTAATGGTGTGTCCGAACGTCGTAGTCGTACTTTATTAGAGATGGTGCGATCTATGATGTCTCTTACCGATTTGCCATTATCATTTTGGGGTTATGCATTAGAAACAGCTGCATTCACTTTAAATAGGGACCATCAAAATCCGTTGAGACGACACCATACGAACTGTGGTATGGCAAAAGGCCAAAGTTGTCGTTTCTTAAAGTTTGGGGATGTGATGCTTATGTCAAAAAGCTTCAGCCTGAAAAGCTGGAACCCAAAGCGAAAAAGTGCATCTTCATAGGTTACCCAAAAGAGACAGTTGGGTACACCTTCTATCTCAAATCCGAGGGCAGAGTGTTTGTTGCTAAAAACAGAGCTTTTCTCGAGAAGGAGTTTCTCTCGAGAGATTTGAGTGGGAGGAATATAGAACTTGACGAGGTTGTCGAACCTCTCATCCCTCTCGATGGTGGCGCAGGGCAAGGGGAAACCTCTGTCGTTGCGAAGCCGGTTGAAGAAGAAGTTAATGATGATGATCATGAAACTCCAGTTCAAGTTTCTGTCGAACCACGCAGGTCGACGAGACCACGTGCTGCTCCAGAGTGGTACGGTAATCCCGTCTTATCAATCATGTTGTTAGAGAACAATGAACCTGCAAATTATGAAGAAGCAATGGTGGGCCCAGATTCCAACAAATGGCTAGAAGCCATGAAGTCCAAGATAGGATCCATGTATGAGAACAAAGTGTGGACTTTGGAGGTACTACCTGAGGGCCGCAAGGCTATTCAGAACAAATGGATCTTTAAGAGGAAGACGGACGCTGACGGCAATGTGACCGTTTATAAAGCTTGACTTGTGGCAAAGGGTTTTTCACAAGTTCAAGGAGTTGACTACGATGAGACATTCTCACCCGTAGCGATGCTTAAGTCCGTCCGAATCATGTTAGCAATAGCTGCATTTTTCGATTATGAAATCTGGCAGATGGATGTCAAAACGGCGTTCCTTAACGGTTTCCTTAAGGAAGAGTTGTATATGATGCAACCCGAAGGTTTTGTCGATCCTAAGAATGCTAACAAGGTGTGCAAGCTCCAGCGATCCATTTATGGACTGGTGCAAGCATCTCGGAGTTGGAACAAACGCTTTGATGAGGTGATCAAAGCATTTGAGTTTATACAAGTGGTTGGAGAATCTTGTATTTACAAGAAAGTGAGTGGGAGCTCTGTGGCGTTTCTAATATTATATGTGGATGACATATTGCTGATTGGAAACAACGTAGAGTTTTTGGAGAGCATAAAGGATTACTTGAATAAAAGTTTCTCTATGAAGGACCTAGGAGAAGCTGCTTACATTCTAGGCATCAAGATCTACAGGGATAGATCAAAATGCCTGATAGGACTTTCACAAAGCACATACCTTGATAAAGTTTTGAAGAGGTTCAAAATGGAACAGTCCAAGAAAGGGTTCTTGCCAGTTTTACAAGGTACGAGATTGAGTAAGACCCAGTGCCCAGCAACTGATGAAGATAGAGAGCATATGCGCTCCATCCCCTATGCTTCAGCCATAGGTTCTATCATGTATGCAATGTTGTGCACTAGACCGGATGTTAACCTGGCCATAAGTATGGCAGGTAGGTTCTAGAGTAATCCAGGAGTGGATCACTGGACGGCGGTCAAGAATATCCTGAAGTACCTGAAAAGGACTAAGGAGATGTTTCTCGTGTATGGAGGTGACGAAGAGCTCGCCGTAAAAGGTTACGTCGATGCAAGCTTTGACACAGATCCGGACGACTCTAAGTTGCAAACCGGATATGTATTTATTCTTAATGGGGGTGCGGTAAGCTGGTAAAGTTCCAAGCAAAGCGCCGTAGCAGATTCTACATGTGAAGCGGAGTACATGGCTGCCTCGGAGGCAGCTAAGGAGGGTGTCTGGATGAAGCAATTCATGACGGATCTTGGAGTGGTGCCAAGCGCACTGAATCCAATAACCTTGTTCTGTGACAACACGGGTGCCATTGCCCTAGCAAAGGAACCACGGTTTCACAAGAAGTCCAGACACATCAAACGACGCTTCAACCTCATCCGCGACTACGTCGAAGGGGAGGACGTAAATATATGCAAAGTGCACACGGATCTGAATGTAGCAGACCCGCTGACTAAACCTCTTCCACCGGCAAAGCATGATCAACACCAGAACTGTATGGGTGTTAGATTTATTACAATGTAAATCGCATGATGATGTGAGGGCTAGATTATTGACTCTAGTGCAAGTGGGAGACTGTTGGAATTATGCCCTAGAGGCAATAATAAATATAGTTATTATTATAATTCCTGTATCAAGATAATCGTTTATTATCCATGCTATAATTGTATTGAATGAAGACTCATTTACATGTGTTGATACATAGACAAAACACTGTCCCTAGCAAGCCTCTAGTTGGCTAGCCAGTTGATCAACGATAGTCAGTGTTTTCTGATTATGAACAAGGTGTTGTTGCTTGATAACTGGATCACGTCATTAGGAGAATCACGTGATGGACTAGACCCAAACTAATAGACGTAGCATGTTGATCGTGTCATTTTATTGCTACTGTTTTCTGCGTGTCAAGTATTTATTCCTATGACCATGAGATCATATAACTTACTAACACCGGAGGAATACTTTGTGTGTATCAAACGTCGCAACGTAACTGGGTGACTATAAAGATGCTCTACAGGTATCTCCGAAGGTGTTCGTTAACTTAGTATGGATCGGGACTGGGATTTGTCACTCCGTGTGACGCAGAGGTATCTCGGGGCCCACTCGGTAATACAACATCACACATAAGCCTTGCAAGCAATGTGACTTAATGTAAGTTGTGGTATCTTGTATTACGGAACGAGTAAAGAGACTTGCCGGTAAACGAGATTGAAATAGGTATACGGATACTGACGATCGAATCTCGGGCAAGTAACATACCGAAGGACAAAGGGAATGACATACGGGATTATATGAATCCTTGACACTGAGGTTCAAACGATAAGATCTTCGTAGAATATGTAGGATCCAATATGGGCATCCAGGTCCCGCTAGTGGATATTGACCGAGGAGTCTCTCGGGTCATGTCTACATAGTTCTCGAACCCGTAGGGTCTGCACACTTAAGGGTCGACGTTGTTTTATGCGTATTTGAGTTATATGGTTGGTTACCGAATGTTGTTCGGAGTCCCGGATGAGATCATGAACGTCACGAGGGTTTCCGGAATGGTCCGGAAACGAAGATTGATATATAGGATGACCTCATTTGATTACCGGAAGGTTTTCGGAATTACCGGGAATGTACCGGGAATGACAAATGGGTTCCGGGAGTTCACCGGGGGGGGAACCCACCCCGGGGAAGCCCATAGGCCTTGGGAGTGGCGCACCAGCCCTTAGTGGGTTGGTGGGACAGCCCAAGAGAGGCCTATGTGCATTGGGAAGAAAATCAAAGAGGAAAAAAAAGAAGGAGGTGGGAAAGGGAAGAAGGACTCCACCTTCCAAACCAAGTAGAATTCGGTTTGGGAGGGGGAGACCTTCCCCCTTGGCTCGGCAGACCCCCTTGGGAGTCCTTGGACCACAAGGCAAGTCTCCCCCCTCCTCCTCCTATATATAGTGGGGTTTTAGGGCTGATTTGAGACAACTTTGCCACGGCAGCCCGACCACATATCTCCACGGTTTCACCTCTAGATCGCGTTTCTGCGGAGCTCGGGCGGAGCCCTGCTGAGACGAGATCATCACCAACCTCCGGAGCGCCGTCACGCTGCCAGAGAACTCTTCTACCTCTCCGTCTCTCTTGCTGGATCAAGAAGGCCGAGATCATCGTCGAGTTGTACGTGTGCTGAACGCGGAGGTGCCATCTGTTCGGCACTAGATCGTGGGACTGATCGCGGAACGGTTCGCGGGGCGGATCGAGGGACGTGAAGACGTTCCACTACATCAACCGCGTTCACTAACGCTTCTGCTGTACGGTCTACAAGGGTACGTAGATCACACATCCCCTCTCGTAGATGGACATCACCATGATAGGTCTTCGTGCGCGTAGGAAAATTTTTGTTTCCCATGCGACGTTCCCCAACACTAAGTCCCCGAGTGTGACTTTTAGTGCACACTCGGAGCGAGTTTTTACTTAGGCGACTCTGGGTCGCAGCTAAGTCCCCGAGTGTGACTTTTAGTGCACACTCGGAGCGAGTTTTTACTTAGGCGACTCTGGGTCGCAGCTAAGTCTCCGAGTGTGACTTTTAGTGCACACTTGGAGCGAGTTTTTACTTAGGCGACTCTGGGTCGCAGCTAAGTCTCCGAGTGTGACTTTTCGTGCACACTCGGAGCGAGTTTGTTTACTTAGGCGACTCTGGGTCGCAGCTAAGTCTCCGAGTGTGACTTTTCGTGCACTCTCGGAGCGAGTTGTTTACTTAGGCGACTCTGGGTTGCAGCTAAGTCCCCGAGTGTGCCTTTTAGTGCACGCTCGGTGCGAGTTTTTACTTAGGCGACTCTGGGTCGCAGCTAAGTCCCCGAGTGTGACTTTTAGTGCACACTCGGAGCGAGTTTTTACTTAGGCGACTTTGGGTCACAGCTAAGTCTCCGAGTGTGACTTTTGGTGCACACTCGGAGCGAGTTTTTACTTAGGCGACTCTGGATCGCAGCTAAGTCCCCGAGTGTGACTCTCAGTGCACACTCGGAGTGAGTTTTTACTTAGGCGACTCTGGGTCGCAGCTAAGTCTCCGAGTGTGACTTTTAGTTCACACTTGGAGCGAGTTTTTACTTAGGCGACTCTGAGTCGCAGCTAAGTCTCCGAGTGTGACTTTTAGTGCACACTCGGAGCAAGTTGTTTACTTAGGCGACTCTAGGTCGCAGCTAAGTCTCCGAGTGTGACTTTTGGTGCACACTCGGAGTTAGTTTTTTTAGACCGGAGTCTGCAAACACGGAAGAATTTTGAATCGGCAAGAAATCAATCTGCTTTGTATACTTCGATGATACTTGTTCTTTACATTGTCTCCGTCGGCGGTTATGTGTAGAAGCGCTTCAGTAGATCTCCATTCCATGCTCGCGGCTCGTCCGTTTCCCTGTCGAGGTTGTAGAGTCGATATGCTCCGTTGTTCAGCACCTTAGAAATGATGAACGGTCCTTCCCAGGCGGGAGCCAACTTGTGTGGTCTCTGCTGATCCACTCGGAGCACCAGGTCGCCTGCTTGGAACGTGCGGCTCCTGACGTGCCGCGCATGAAATCGCCGCAGATCTTGTTGATAAATTGTTGAACGGATCAGTGCCATCTCGCGCTCCTCTTCTAAAAGGTCAACTCCGTCTTGCCTGGCTTGCTCTGCTTCGGCTTCAGGGAAGAGTTCGACTCGTGGAGAGTTGTGAAGCAAGTCACTTGGAAGGACTGCCTCTGCTCCATAAACGAGGAAAAACGGGGATCGCCCTGTCGATCTATTCGGAGTTGTGCGGAGGACCCATAGCATCGAAGGCAGCTCGGTGACCCATGCGCCGGCGGCATGTACAACTTCTAACAGGAGTCGAGGCTTCAACCCTTGAAGAATAAGTCCATTCGCCCGCTCTGCTTGCCCATTTGTTTGGGGGTGCGCCACGGATGCAAAATCCACTCGGATACCTTGGCCTGCGCAAAAACCTTTGAACCTGTCCGAGTCAAAGTTTGTGCCATTGTTGGTTATTATGCTGTGTGCAACCCCGTATCTGGCGATGATGCCTCTGATAAATTTGATGACCGTAAGGGCATCAAGCTTCTTGATAGGCTTGGCTTCAATGCACTTGGTAAATTTGTCGACTGCTACTAGCAGATGGGTGAATCCTCCTTAGCCTATTCTGAATGGTCCGACTGTATCTAATCCCCACACGGCGAATGGCCAAGCAAGAGGAATTTTCTTCAGCGCAGATGTTGGCTTGTGGGACTTGTTTGAATAGAACTGACAACCTTCGCAACGGTCGACTATATCTTTTGCCATTTCATTCGCGTGCAACCAGAAGAAACCAGCTCTGAATGTTTTGGCGACGATTGCCCTTGAGGAGGCATGATGGCCGCAGGTTCTCGAGTGATTTTCTTCCAAAATTAACTGCCCCTCCTCAGGAGAGATACACTACTAAAGGACGCCTGAAACACTTTCCCTGTATAACTGGTCATCAATGACGGTGAAGGACTTCGACCTGCGAATGATCTGCCTAGCTTGGACTTCATCTTCTGGTAACTCTTGCCTCATGATGTACGCAATGAACGGCACAGTCCATTCGGGAATGACAGCTAGAATCTCCATGATCAAATCAACCACAGCGGGGACCTCGACTTCAGTCTGATCTGTTGAGCTCTTCGGTTGTACTGGTTCCTCTGTAAAAGGATCTTCTTTTACCGAGGGGAGGTGATGGGGTTATAGTCCTAGGGTAGGGTCATAGGCCTGCCCTGTAGGTCCTACCCAAGGACTACCCCTCATAAGGGACAAGGCCCTTAGTCAGTTCCGACTGAACTAAGGAGTTCCCATCATCCAGTCGGTAACAGGTCCTCGACCATCCGGTCGGAGACTAGCATTCGGAGCGCATCAAACTAACCGACTGGATTCCACTCTGAGCATCGTAACCCCCTGGAGGGAAACGGTCATACGTTTCCCCGTGTCTTTATTAGCATTTAAAATGTACGTTACCTGTAACGTAGACATTTATTCGCCACTACTCCACCCCTGTGCACCGAATCGTTGTGGAGGGCAGCGCACTCTATATAAGCCACCCTCCCCCACTAGTGCAGGGGTTAGCAATTCACTCTTTTCTATATTCCACTCGACAACAAGCTCCCAGAGCACTGAGACGTAGGGCTATTACCTCCACCGCAGAGGGGCCTGAACTCATACAACCTCGCCGTAGCTAAGGCTCTGCCCATCCTTTCGTACCCTACACATCTACTCTCAGGCTTATACCCACGACAGTTGGCGCCCACCGTGGGGCAGGCCTCTAAGCGACTTCCGGCGAGTTTGCGAATACATCATTTCGTCATGTCATCCGGTGGAGATTCGATCATGGGTCACGAGATCCTCTTCGGCGCTCTCTCCTTCATCGTCGACGATTCAGCATGGCTTCGGGATGCTCCTCTCGACATCGAGGCGCTTCCCCGCTGCGGGGCTACGCACTTCCGTGCCGGCGCCCGCGGCGTTCTTCTTCTCTAGCCGTCGGCTCCGGTGTCGACCTACACCGCCGTCACGCGCCGCAACAAGCGGTCCCGCCGTCCGCGGCTCCAGCGTTGGGTGCGACACGCCCAGGCACGCCAGAACGCGTCTTCACAAGTGGCGGTCCTAGAGTCGGTTGTGGTTGCCCCGCCGTCCCAGCGCTCGGACTCGGTTCCGACTGAGTTTCCTTCCGAGTACGCGGGTCACGGGCCTGCAGCAGAAGTGCACATGGCCAACTCCCATGAAGATCCCCGTCAAGCTGGCCGGAATGAGAACGAGATCGGCGAAACATCCGGCGCGCGTCGTCCGCCTCGCCGTTCTGCCAGTCGGCACACTCGGCGGAGCAACGTGGAGTTATTCTGCACACCCATCCTTAACTTGGCTGCGGCTGCCAAGATAGTCGATTCCCTTCAACCGACTGATTCAGAGGCTGGCAGAGGGATCGAGCAAATCCGCGCCCTGTTGCACACGCGCAGCAGCAAAACTCGGCGGTCTCCCAGTCGCACAACAGGATCCACAATAGTTCTGTTCATGCGAACACGCATCGGTCAGTTCACAGCCCTGGTTCTCATCAGCGACACAGGGGAGGCAGCCGTTCCATAAACCCCGAAGATCGTTGCCGTTCACGCACCCCTCCGCGGGGTGGGCCCTACGGGCCCCGACATCATGATGATCGGCGTTCAGTCGGTGACACTTACGACCCAAGACCCGACGCAAGAGGGCATATCGCCCAGCGGAGGGTCGACAGGGGCCGAGCCCACCGCGATGGTTACGATATTGACCGTCCGAGTGGGAGCAGGACCATCGTTTCTGGTCCCGAGTGTTTCAGTCAAGCCATCCGTTCGGCTGACATCCCTCCCAACTTCCGATTGGCGACGGGAATCAGCAAGTTTACAGGAGAGTCCAAGCCAGAAACATGGTTGTATGATTACCGAGTGGAAGTCCAGATCGGAGGAGGGGACGACCATGTCGCCATGAAGCACCTCCCTCTGATGCTCGACGGCTCGGCACGAGCGTGGCTGAACCAGTTGGCCCCCTCAAGCATTTACAGCTGGGCAGATCTGGCTCGAGTGTTCATCAGGACCTTCGAAGGGACGTGCAAGCGCCCTGCTCGCCTCGTGGAACTCCAGCATTGCGTCCAGAAGCAGAATGAGCCCCTGCATGATTTCATTCAGTGTTGGACAACCCTCTACCACACGGTGGAGATCGTCACAGAGCATCAAGCAGTCTGCGCCTTCAAGGCAGGCGTGCGGTACAGGGATCTGTACCTGAAGTTCGGCCAAACGGGTGACGTCTCCATGAGAAAGATGATGGAGATAGCAGCACGCTATGCAAATGGCGAACAAGAGGACCGCATCCGAAGCGGCAAGCAAAAAACAGTCGCCGATGGAGATGGGAGTAACACTCGGAAGCAGAAGCAAAAAAGCTCCGTCCATTCCGCAGGCAGAGGCTGCAGCTATAACCAACGCCAGGTTTAAAGGAAAAGGGAAGGCTCAGTTTACCCCCAAGAAGAAGCAGTTCAATAATCCCATCCTGGACCAGCCGTGTCCGATTCATACGAAGATGGATGAAGAGGGCAACCCCATTTATCCAAAGCATATCACTCCATAGTGTCGCCTCCTGATCCAAGGGTTCGGCGAAGGGCAACCGAGTGAAAAGGACAATGAACAGGATGAGGAGGATAAGGAGGATCCGTTCCCCCAAGTCCATGCAAACTGATGATTTTTGCTGACATTGAGAGCAAGAGTCGACTGAAGCTGGTGAACAGGGAGGTGAACATGGCCACCACTACCAACCCCAAGTTCCTCAAATGGTCTCAGACTGCGATCACCTTTGACCAGTCAGATCATCCGGCACACGTACCCACCCCGGGGAGACAGGCTCTGGTCGTCGACCCGGTGGTGGAAGGAGTCCGACTGCGCAAAGTCCTCATTGACGGTGGCAGTGGCTTGAACATCATGTACACCGACACTCTCAAGGGGATGGGCATTCCGATGTCCAAACTCAGCGAGAGCAGCATGCAGTTCCATGGAGTCCTCCCTGGACGGAAGGCCAAGTCACTCGGCCAGATCGCGTTGGACGTCATTTTCGGCTCCGACAAGAACTTCCGCAAGGAAAAGCTGACGTTCGAGGTGGTGAACTTCCAGAGCGCTTACCACGCAATTCTGGGCCGCCCGGCATATGTGCGTTTCATGGCCCGTCCATGTTACGTATACCTGAAGCTGAAGATGCCAGGCCCGAAAGGTGTGATCACCATCACAGGCAATCGACAGCGGGCCGAAGAGTGTCTGCAGCAGGGATCAAGAATCGCCGACCAGCAGATGGCCGTCCTCGAGCTTGACGAGTACAAGAAAACAGTCGACCCCGCTGACTTAATGCGTTCGAAGAAGGCAGCTTCAGAGTCTGCATTCCAGTCGGCGGGAGAGACGAAGAAGGTCAGCATCCACCCAACGAACGACAATGCTGCCCCGACGAACATCTCCACCACCCTCGATCCTAAATAGGAAGCTGAGCTCACCCAATTCCTCCGTGAGAACTGGCACATCTTCGCATGGAAACCCTCTGACATGCCAGGTGTACCCAGGGAGTTGGCTGAGCACCGACTGCATGTGGATCCCACCGCTCGGCCTGTCCGAGAACGCCTGCGTCGGTCCGACGCGCACAAGAGGAAGGCAATCGGAGAAGAGGTGGCCAAGCTTTTGGCAGCCAACTTCATTCGCGAGGTTCACCACTCCGAGTGGCTCGCCAATGTTGTCATGGTGCCCAAGAAGGACAAGTCGCTCAGAATGTGCATCGACTTCAAACATCTCAATAAGGTCTGCCCGAAAGACCATTTTTAGCTCCCCCGCATCGATCAAATTGTCGATTCGACTGCGGGTTGCGAGCGGTTGTCATTTCTTGATGCCTACTCGGGCTATCATCAGATCCGTCTGTATAGCCCCGATGAATTAAAAACAACCTTCATCACCCCATTCGGGTGCTTTTGCTACATCACTATGCCATTCGGTTTGAAGAATGCAGGAGCTACCTTTATGCGCATGATCCAAAAATGCCTCCTCGACCAGATCGGTCGGAATGTGGAGGCGTATATGGATGATATCGTAGTCAAGTCACGCAAAGGTTCCGACCTGCTGACTGACTTGGCAGAAACATTCGCCAACCTTCGTAGATACGATATCAAGCTCAACCCCGCGAAGTGTTCATTCGGCGTTCCCAGCGGAAAGTTACTCGGTTTCTTCGTTTCCGAACGAGGGATCGATGTCAACCCCGAAAAGATCGGGACCATCGTCCGAATGGAGAGGCCGGTCAGAATACATGATGTTCAACGGCTCACAGGTTGCCTAGCGGCTTTGAGCAGGTTTATCAGTCAACTCGGCAATAAAGCACTTCCTCTGTACCGACTCATGAAGAAATCAGATACGTTCGAGTGGACAGATGAAGCCCAAGTCGCATTCGACAACCTCAAAGTCCTACTTTCCACCCAGCCGGTTCTTACTGCTCCGCTCAGTAAAGAGCCCCTTCTTCTATATATCGCGGCTACAAATCAAGTCGTCAGCATTGTTCTTATAGTCGAACGAGAAGAAGAAGGCAAAGCATACAAAGTTCAGCGGCCAGTGTATTACGTCTCCGAAGTCCTGACTCCTTCCAAGCAGAGGTATCCTCACTACCAAAAACATATCTACGGGATTTACATGACTGCGAAGAAGGTGGCCCATTATTTCCAAGACCACTCGGTGTCTGTCATTTCTGATGCTCCGTTGTCGGAAATCCTCCACAATCGGGATGCATCAGGTCGAGTGGCGAAGTGGGCAATGGAGATGTTGTACTGTGATATCAAGTTCGAGGCCAAGAAAGCTATAAAGTCTCAAGCCCTGGCTGACTTCATAGCAGAATGGGTAGAACAACAGCAACCGACCCACATCTACTCGGCTCATTGGACAATGTTCTTCGATGGGTCCAAGATGTTGAATGGCTCCGGCGCTGGCGTTGTGATCGTATCGCCAAAGGGCGACAAACTCAAATATGTGCTGTAGATACACTTTGATTCCTCCAACAATGAGGCATAGTATGAAGCTCTCCTTTATGGACTGCGTATGGCCATCGCACTCGGCGTCCGTCGCCTGATGGTCTATGGCGATTCGGATTTGGTGGTTAATCAAGTGATGAAAGAGTGGGACGTCAGGAACCCCACCATGACCACATACTGCAATGCAGTGAGGAAGCTCGAGAAGAAGTTTGAAGGTCTAGAAGTCCACCATGTTCCGCGACTGAAGAACCAAGCAGCTGATGAGTTGGCAAAACTCGGATCCACTCGGAGACCAGTCCCGAGTGACGTCTGCCTCGAGCACCTCCACCTTCCCTCAGTCAAAGAAGATCCTTTCACAGAGGAACCAGTACAACCAAAGAGTTCGACAGATCTGACTGAAGTCGACGTACCTGCTGTGGTTGATCTGATCATGGAGATTCTTGTTGTCATCCCCGATTGGACTGTGCCAATCATTGCATATATCCTGAGGCAGGAATTACCAGAAGACGAAGTCCAGGCCAGGCAGATAGTCTGCAGGTCGAAGTCGTTCACTGTCATTGATGGCCAGTTGTACAAGGAAAGCGTTTCAGGTGTTCTTCAACAATGCATCTCCCCAGAGGAGGGACAGTTAATCCTGGAAGAAATTCACTCGGGAACCTGCGGTCATCACGCCTCTTCGAGAGCAATCGTCGCCAAAGCATTCAGAGCTGGTTTCTTCTGGCTGCAGGCAAACGAAATGGCTAAAGATATAGTCGATCGATGTGAAGGCTGTCAGTTCTACTCCAACAAGTCCCACAAGCCAACATTTGCGTTGAAGACAATCCCTCTTGTGTGGCCGTTTGTAGTATGGGGATTAGATACAGTCGGTCCATTCAGGACAGGCCAAGGAGGATATACACATCTGTTGGTGGCAGTCGACAAGTTCACAAAATGGATTGAAGCCAAGCCCATCAAGAAGCTCGACGCCCTAATAGCCATCAAGTTTGTCAGGACATCATCTCCAGATTCGGTGTACCTCACAGCATAATCACGGACAACGGGACAAACTTTGACTCGGACAAATTCAAAGGTTTCTGTGCAAGCCAAGGTATCCGAGTGGATTTTGCATCCGTGGCGCATCCTCAATCCAACGGGCAAGCAGAGCGGGCGAATGGACTTATTCTGCAAGGTTTGAAGCCCCGACTCCTACGAGAGGTGGGACATGCCGCTGGCGCATGGGTCACCGAGCTACCTTCAGTGCTTTGGGGTCTTCGCACAACCCCGAACAGATCTACAGGGCGATCACCGTTCTTCCTCGTTTACGGAGCAGAAGCAGTCCTTCCGAGTGACTTGCTTCACAATGCTCCACGAGTCGAACTCTTCTCCGAAGCTGAAGCAGAACAAGCAAGCCAAGACGGAGTGGACCTTCTAGAGGAGGAGCGCGAGATGGCACTGACTCGCTCAACCATTTATCAACAAGATCTACGGCGTTTTCACGCACGACACGTCAGGAGTCGCACGTTCCAAGCAGGCGACCTAGTGCTCCGAGTGGATCAGCAAAGACCTCACAAGTTGGCTCCTGCCTGGGAAGGACCCTTCATCATCTCCAAGGTGCTGAACAACGGAGCATACAGACTCTACAACATCGACAGGGACACACACGAGCCGCGAGCATGGAACGGAGATCTCCTGAAGCGCTTCTACACGTGATCGTCGATTGAAGCAATGTAAAGGAGAAGTATTGGTGAAATAATATAAAGCAGATTGAGCTTTTGCAGATTCAAAAAATTTCCGCTGTCGCAGACTCCGGTCTCAAAAAAAAACTTAGCTACGATCCAGAATCGCCTAAGTATTGACTTTCTCCGAGTGTGCACTAAACGTCGCACTCAGGGACTTAGCTGCGATAAAGAATCGCCTAAGTACTAATTTTCTCCGAGTGTGCACTAAACGTCGCACTCGGGGACTTAGCTGCAATCAAGAATCGCCTAAGTACTAATTTTCTCCGAGTGTGCACTAAACGTCGCACTCGGGGACTTAGCTGCGATCAAGAATCGCCTAAGTACTCACTTTCTCCGAGTGTGCACTAAACATCGCACTCGGGGACTTAGTTGCGATCAAGAATCGCCTAAGTACTAACTTCCTCCGAGTGTGCACATCACGTCGCACTCGGAGACTTAGCTGCGAACAAGAATCGCCTAAGTAATAACTTTCTCCGAGTGTGCACTAAACGTCGCACTCGGAGACTGAGCTGCGATCAAGAATCGCCTCACTACAAACTTTCTCCGAGTGTGCACTAAACGTCGCACTCGGGGACTTAGCTGCGATCAAGAATCGCCTAAGTACTAATTTTCTCCGAGTGTACACTAAACGTCGCACTCGGGGACTTAGCTGCGATCAAGAATCGCCTAAGTACTAATTTTCTTCGAGTGTGCACTAAACGTCGCACTCGGGGACTTAGCTGCGATCAAGAATCGCCTAAGTACTAATTTTCTCCGAGTGTGCACTAAACGTCGCACTCGGGGACTTAGCCGCGATCAAGAATCGCCTAAGTACTAATTTTCTCCGAGTGTGCACTAAACGTCGCACTCGGGGACTCAGCTGCGATCAAGAATCGCCTAAGTACTGACTTTCTCCGAGTGTGCACTAAACGTCGCACTCGGGGACTTAGCTGCGATCAAGAATCGCCTAAGTAATAACTTTCTCCGAGTGTGCACTAAACGTCACACTCGGAGACTGAGCTGCGATCAAGAATCGCCTCAGTACAAATTTTCTCCGAGCGTGCACTACTCATCACACTCGAAGACTTCACTGCGATAAAGAATCGCTTCAATGAGAAAGCTTCCTGCGACTGTATCCTACAGATACACTCAGGGACTCAGCAGACACTCATTGAGGCTCATGTGGATGTCAAGACCACTGTCAATTACATGAGTAGCAGACCCTCATTGAGGCTCATGTGGATGTCAAGACCACTAACAATTATATAAGTAACAACTCAATCCGAGTGCACCCTCAAAGTCGCACTCGAAGACTTAGCTGCGATCATGAATCGCCTAAGTACTCTATTGCCTTCGAGTGTATCCTAAAGATCCACTCGGAGAATCAGCAGACCCTCATTGAGACTCATGTGGATGTCAAGACCACTGACAATTACATGAGTAGTAGACCCTCATTGAGGCTCATGTGGATGTCAAGACCACTGTCAATTACATGAGTAACAAATCAATCCGAGTGCGCCCTCACAGTCACACTCGAAGACTTAGCCGCGATCATGAATTGCCTAAGTACTCTATTGCCTTTGAGTGTACCCTACAGATCCACTCGGAGAATCAGCAGACCCTCAGGGAGGCTCATCCAGATGTCAAGACAACTGAAAATTACATGCTCCGCATGTTTGCCATTGGCTTCACCAAGAAACGCCAAACACAAACTCGAGCCAAAATCGTACCAACAACTCTTTGGCAACAGAAGAACAAAAGATTTGATTCAAATTTAAAGTTCACCTAAAGATAGTTGACTCGGTGTGGATCAAGCTTACCCGCACCGAGCCAAGAATGTGACGGCCAACAGAAGTGGCCAAAGTTTCTTACAACCAACACTCGGCATACCGAAGTAAAAAGTTTTCTTAAGCGTCGTCCGGACTGGCGCTAGGACTGGCAGGCTCTACTAATGTGTCCAGGTCGATCCCGTCGGCGATGCGGGTGGTGCTCTCAAGGAAGGTTTCCATGAAGTCTTCGAACCGAAGTTTCTTCGTGTTGGCGACCTACAACGTTTTCAGCTTCTCTTCGCGCACCTCCTTGCAATGCACTCGGACAAGAGATAGAGCAATGTCCACACCACAGCGAGCCACAGACTTCTTCCATGACTGCACTCGGTTTGGGACCTCCTCCAGCCGAGTCATCAAGCCTTCCATCTCATGCCGAGACTCGTGCTCAGGCCAAAGCTCCTTGTCGATCTGGCCGACGACTTCTCTCAGTCGACCGATGAAAGGCCCAAGTTTGCCCAGGCGAATGTGCGCTCGGAGCAGATCTTGATTGGTGTCCTTGCCGAGTGGAATGTTCTCGCGAATCGACCGCTCCACGTGAGCTGCTTCAGCCTCAGCGTCCATGCAAAAATCTGCAAACACAGGACGAGCAAACAATAAGCGCCGAGTGTAACTCACATACCACAAGTACTCGGAAAAACAGGACTTACCACCCAGACGCGTTATCATCTGCCGAGCCCAGTCACTAATGTATTTTTCCTGCGCTATACACCGCTTGTTTAGCACATTCATTTGCCCCATCAGCTCGGACCTATGCGCCTTCATTTTCTCCACTTTAGCAGTCAATGCCTTGTTCGCTTTACGGGCCTGCTCCAAGGACTTCTCTCGTTCCGCCAGAACATCCTTCATACCAGCCATTGCAATCAGTGCCGCATCCAGCTCACCGGCAAATTGAACCTTTTCAGCCCTGAGAGTCTCGTACGCCGTCCCCATCTCGCAAGTTTTCTGCCAGCCAGCGCCAGGAGACGATCAGACAAATCCAACAATAAAAAGTCTAAGTTCTTCAGACCCCTGCCGACGCAAGCAGTCGACAGCGGTCTCGAGGACTACACCCAGTGGGTTCACTGAGAGTGACCCCACTGGCATGAAACTCAAACAGGTCCACCCTATTGAGCTACATGATAACACCTAAGCCTATGAGGCTACTACTACCCGACCTGAGTAAAATTACTCTCGGAGACTCATCCAATAGGTGCACTCCGAGTGCACCAACTGTTACCATTCGAACAGATTAATTTCTGATCTGATCAAGTCACAGACAATGTGTATAAAGACAACTGCCGGTGCAAGCACTCGGGTTCACTAAGAGTGAACCCATTGCAAAAATCATACGATATCCGAGCACACCCAGTGGGTTACAAGAGAAAAGTAAATACTTACTAGCCCACTTACTTGGATATCGTCCCGCAGTTCCAAGCTTCGCTGGTACAGGGACGCGATGGAGTCGTACGCCTTCTTGGCTTCTCCCGCCATTAGCTCCGCCTACACCATGGCCCCCTTGGCCGCTCCCACCTGGTCTTCCGGGAGGCGCTGGACGTTGTACTCAACGTTCGACGGGCCTGCCATCGTTGGAGGCTCCTTAGGCATCCCAAGGCCCGCTCCAGTTGATTCGGCAGCAACCAGCGCCGTTTCAGTCGACGGCATCGCCTCAGTCGACGGCACGTCCGCGGTGAGAACAGTAACTAGCGGAACAGCCTCAAGGACAGGCACCGCAGCTTGCTCAGACCTTCCCTGGTGGCCCTCATCCACATAAATCGCCCCTGAGAGAAACCCGACCGAACGACGTGAGACCACAGAAAGAAAAAGGGCAAGACCAAAGACAGAATTCATGATGCGATAATGTAAACTCTCAGAATCGCTACGACGCACCTGGCTGGGACGAGACGACATTGTCCATGTCCATGGGATCATCCCCCTGGCGTGCCGGAGAGGTGGCAGAGGTAGCAACTCTGTCGAGTGAAATTCGTTCGACCAATAAACAGGAGTCCAATCGAATATCAGAAGAAGTTAGAAGAACAAGGCACTTACGTTGAGGTGACGGGAACGGCGACCCTCATCCGCGGCAAAGCCTTCCGAGGTTTAGATCCGCTCGGTTTGGCCACCTTGGAAGGCTGACCCGCAAGCTCAGCAGCAGCGTCCCTGGTCCTCTTCGTGCTCCGAGCACTCGGAACCCCGGGGACAGTTGACGGGGCACTCGGAACCGTAGGAGCAGTCGGCGGAGCACTGGAGGATGTTGGAGGGGCCGAGGGAGCTGTAGGTTCGTGTCGTCGCTTGATTCGATGCTCTAGCGGCAGGGGTGGCGAGTCCTGCTCTTCGTCTTCCTCCTCCTCTTCACCAGACTCCTCCTCCGTCTCCCCACTGTCGGAGACGTACTCGACGCTCTCCATGCTGCCCTCCTGGCTGCCCTCTTCCTCCTCCTCGGCCGGGTTCCCGTTCGAGACAGGGGAGAACCAATTGGTCCACTTCTGCATAAAATACAGTCGGCGACATCAGACGCCAGACAGAGATTCAAGAAAGAGATAAAACTAAGACAGTTATGCGCACTCGACAAGTTGTACTCACCTGGTTCGGAGGAGGATTGTCCGTGCAGAAAGCCCTCACTCGTCGGGACCCTCTGGGGTTCTCGGAGGCGCCTGTGATCTGGAGCACCCATGACGCCACCATCTCCTCGGTCACGCACACGACATTGGTCCGAGTGGAGTCTTCGGGCCCCGTGTAGTGCCACATGGCGTGGTGTCGGGCCTGCAGTGGTTGGATGCGCCGGCCGAGGAAAACCTCCAGCAAGTCTATGCCGGTGACTCCCTTCCTGACGACATCTACGAGTGCGTCGACTAGAGGCTGGATTTCGATCTTCTCCGCCTTCGTGAGCGCGAGCTGCTTAGGCGGAGCTGGTCGATCTAAGCTAAAAGGGGGCAACCCTGTCGTGGCATCCGGGCTGGCAACGTCCTGGCAGTAGAACCATGTCGACTGCCAGTTCCTAACCGATTCACTCAGCTGAAGAGCAGGATAACTACTTTTACTTTTCTTTTGGAAGCCTAAGCCTCCGCAGAGCTGGAGAAGGTGAGTCTTATCATCAGATTGATTAAGTCGTTTGATAGTTTGGGATCTAGTAGAGAAGATATGTTTGAAAAGCCCCCAATGGGGAGGACAGCCGATGAAGCACTCGCACAAGACTACGAAAGCAGAGAGATGGGCTATGGCATTCGGGGGAAAGTGGGGGAGCTGCGTCCCGAAGTGATTCATTATGCCTTTGAAGAAAGGATGTGGGGGTAGGGAGAAACCTCGATGCACGTGGCTGAGCAGCAGGACGCGCTCCCCCTCCTGGGGCGTCGGCTCGGTCTCACCCTCCGCCGGCAGCCTCCACGACTTGTGCAAG
This sequence comes from Hordeum vulgare subsp. vulgare, assembly GCF_904849725.1. Classification (NCBI taxonomy): domain Eukaryota; kingdom Viridiplantae; phylum Streptophyta; class Magnoliopsida; order Poales; family Poaceae; genus Hordeum; species Hordeum vulgare. Next base: position 120,290,998 of record NC_058520.1, read on the forward strand.
ATCATCCCGTGCTCCACCAGCTCTAGCAGGTCCTCCTCCATCACAGTGGAGGGGAGGAAGTCCCCCTGGATCCACCCCGCCGGTAGTGTTCGCTGCTTCCGCGCAGGAGCCGCCGCCTTCCCCCTCTTCTTCCGCGCCTCTAGCTTGCTAGTTTGCCCCTTTGTCATGGCGGAAGCTGCGGATTCGCGAGGGAGAAGGAGAAGGAAGAAGCTTAGGATGCGCAGAGGATGGCGAAGGAAACGGAGCAAAGGCGAGATGTCCGGCGAGCGTAACGAAAAAACCCTCGCCGCTGGGATTTAAGTAAGGTTCCGACTGGGTCACTAGCAAGTGGCCCTGAAATCTTATCCACCGACCGACCACGGCGATATCAGTGGAGAAGATGAAGGCGTGGGAATCGAGGCGTCAGGCACTACTCGAGCGCGATATCGTCATCCCCGCTAACCGCGCGGTAACCGAAACTTGAGGATCCCGGAAAATCCGCCGCTGTCAGTTGACTGGTCACGTCAGAAGATGCCACGGAAGCACTCGGTTTCCGACAGCTTGTTTCACAAATACTTCCACTCGGATCGTTGGTCAGAAAAGATAAAATGGATCGAGGCAAGCAACGCCAAAGTCACATCCGTATCAGTCAGATCCAAACTTCAAGCATCGCTTCGTCGTTCCAACCCTAATCCATTCGGGGACTAATGATGGGGTTATAGTCCTAGGGTAGGGTCATAGGCCTGCCCTGTAGGTCCTACCCAAGGACTACCCCTCATAAGGGACAAGGCCCTTAGTCAGTTACGACTGAACTAAGGAGTTCCCATCATCCAGTCGGTAACAGGTCCTCGACCATCCGGTCGGAGACTAGCATTCGGAGCGTATCAAACTAACCGACTGGATTCCACTCTGAGCATCGTAACCCCCTGGAGGGAAACGGTCATACGTTTCCCCGTGTCTTTATTAGCATTTAAAACGTACGTTACCTGTAACATAGGCATTTATTCGCCACTACTCCACCCCTGTGCACCGAATCGTTGTGGAGGGCAGCGCACTCTATATAAGCCACCCTCCCCCACTAGTGCAGGGGTTAATAATTCACTGTATTCTATATTCCACTCGACAACAAGCTCCCAGAGCACTGAGACGTAGGGCTATTACCTCCACCGCAGAGGGGCCTGAACTCATACAACCTCACCGTAGCTAAGGCTCTGGCCATCCTTTCGTACCCTACACATCTACTGCCAGGCTTATACCCACGACAGGAGGTGTAGGTGCTCGAGGCAGACATCACTCGGGACCGGTCTCCAAGTGGATCCAAGTTTTACCAATTCATCTGCTGCTTGGTTTTTCAGTCGGGGAACATGGTGAAGTTCCAGACCTTCGAACTTCTTCTCAAGCTTCCTTATTGCGTTGCAGTATGTAGTCATGGTGGGGTTGCTTACATCCCATTCCTTCATTACTTGATTAACCACTAGATCTGAGTTGCCATAGACCATCAGGCGACGGACGCCGAGTGTGATGGCCATGCGCAACCCGTAAAGGAGAGCTTCGTACTCTGCTTCATTGTTGGAAGAATAAAAATGGATCTGCAACACATACTTGAGTTTATCACCTTTTGGGGACATGAGCACTACGCCGGCGCCGGAGCCATTCAACATCTTGGATCCATCGAAGAACATGGTCCAATGAGCCGAGTAGATGTGAGTCGGTTATTGTTGTTCTACCCATTCTGCTATGAAGTCAGCAAGAGTTTGAGACTTTATAGCTTTCTTGGCTTCGAACTTGATGTCGTAGTATAGCATCTCCATTGCCCACTTTGCCACTCGGCTTGATGCATCCCGATTGTGGAGAATTTCCGACAATGGAGCATCAGATATGACAGATTCCGAGTGGTCTTGGAAATAATGAGCCACCTTCTTTGCCGTCATGTAGATCCCATAAATAAGCTTCTCATAATGAGGATACCTCTGCTTGGAAGGAGTCAGGACTTCGGAAACATAACATACTGGCCGCTGAACCTTGTACGCTTTGCCTTCTTCTTCGCGTTCGACTGTCAGAACGGTGCTGACGACTTGATTTGTAGTCGCGATGTACAGAAGAAGGGGTTTTTTACAGAGCGGGGTAGTAAGAACTGGCTGGGTGGAAAGCAGGGCTTTGAGGTCGTTGAATGTGATTTGGGCTTCGTCTGTCCACTCGAAGGTATATGACTTCTTCATGAGTCGGTACAGAGGTAACGCCTTCTCGCCGAGTCGAGCGATAAACCTGCTCAAAGCCGCTAGGCAACCTGTGAGATTTTGAACATCATGTACTCTTACCGGCCGCTCCATTCGAACAATGGTCCCGATCTTTTCGGGGTTGACATCGATCCCTCGTTCGGAAACGAAGAAACTGAGTATCTTCCCGCTGGGAACGCCGAATGAACACTTGGCTGAGTTGAGCTTGATATCGTACCTACGTAGGTTGGCGAATGTTTCTGCCAAGTCGGTCATCAGGTCAGAACCTTTGCGTGAGTTGACTACGATATCGTCCATATATGCCTCCACATTTCGACCGATCTGGTCTAGGAGGCATTTTTGGATCATTCGCATAAAAGTTGTTGCTACATTCTTCAAACCGAATGGCATAGTGATGTAACAGAAACACCCGAATGGGGTGATGAAGGCTGTTTTTAATTCATCTGGACCATACAGACGGATCTGATGATAACCCGAATAGGCATCAGGAAGGATAAGCTCTCGCAACCCGGAGTCAAATCAACGATTTGATCAATGCGGGGGAGCGGGAAGTGGTCTTTCGGACATACCTTATTAAGATGCTTGAAATCGATGCACATACGGAGAGACTTGTCCTTCTTGGGCACCATGACAACATTAGCGAGCCACTCGGAGTGGTGTACCTTGCGAATGAAGTTGGCTGCCAAAAGTTTAGCCACCTCCTCTCCGATTGCTTTCCTCTTGTGTGCGGCGGACCGACGCAGGCATTCTCAGACGGGCCGAGCGGCAGGATCCACATGCAGTCGGTGCTCAGCCAACTCCCTGGGTACACCTGGCATGTCAGCAGGCTTCCATGCAAAAATGTCCCAGTTCTCACGGAGGAATTGGATGAGCTCGGCTTCCTATTTTGGATCAAGGGTGGTGGAGATGTTCATTGGGGCAGCGGTGTCGTCCGTCGGGTGGATGCTGACTTTCTTTGTGTCTCCCGCCGATTGGAATGTGGACTCGGAAGCTGGCCTCTTTGAACGCATCAGGTCAGCGGGGTCGGCGGTCTTCTTGTACTCATCCAACTCGAGTACAGCCATCTGATGATCTGCAATCCTCGACCCCTGCTGCAGACACTCCTTGGCCCGCTGCCGATTGCTTGTGACAGTAGTCACACCTTTGGGACCTGGCATCTTCAGCTTCAAATAGATGTAACATGGACGGGCCATGAAACGCGCATATGTTGGACGGCCCAAAATCGCATGGTATGCACTCTGGAAGTCTACCACTTCGAATGTTAACTTCTCTTTGCGCAAGTTCTTGTCAGAGCCGAAGACGACATCCAACGCAATCTGGCCGAGTGATTTGGCCTTTCTTCCTAGGACGACTCCGTGGAACTGCATACTGCTCTCGCTAAGTCTGGACATCGGAATGCCCATTCCCTTAAGAGTATCGGCGTACATGATATTCAAGCCGCTGCCGCCGTCCATGAGGACTTTGTGCAGCCTAACTCCTTCCACCACCGGGTCGATGACCAGAGCTTGCCTCCCTGGGGTCGGTACGTGTGCTGGGTGGTCTGACTGATCAAAGGTGATTGCAGTCTGTGACCACTTGAGGAACGTGGGAGTGGATGGGGTTGCCATGTTTATCAACTGTTGACCAACTTCAGTCGACTTTTGCTTTCCACATCAGAAAAAATCATTAACGTTGCATGGACTTGGGGGAACGGATCCTCCTTGTCCTCGTCATCTTGCTCGGTGTCCTTCTCACTCGGCTGTCCTTCACCAAATCCTTGGATCAGGAGGCGACACTGCCGAGTGGTATGCTTCGGCAATATGACATTGCCTTCTTCATCCGTCTTCGTGTGGATTGGACATGGTTGATCTAGGATGGAATTTCCTGACTGTTTCTTCTTGGGGGTGTACTGTGCTTTCCCCTTGCCTTTGAACTTAGCATTTGTAACGACTGGTGCCTTTGCGTGCGGAGTGGATTGAGCTTTCTGTTTCTGCTTCCGATTGTTGTTCCCATCTCCATCGGCGACTGACTTATGCTTGCCGCTACGTATGCGGTCCTCCTCTTAGCCATTTGCATAGCGCGCGGCTATCTCCATCATCTTGCTCATGGAGATGTCGCCTGTCCGACCAAACTTCAGGTATAGATCTCTGTACCGAACGCCTGCCTTGAAGGCGCAGACTGCTTGGTGCTCTGTGACGTTCTCCCCCGTGTGGTAGAGGGTCGTCCAGCGCTGGATGAAATCACGCAAGGGCTCGTTTTGCTTCTGGACACAGTGCTAAAGCTCTACGAGACCAGCAGGGCGTTTGCACGTACCCTCGAAGGTCCTGATGAAGACTCGGGACAGATCTGCCCAGCTGTAAATGCTTGAAGGGGCTAACTGGTTTATCCAAGCTCGAGTCCAACCATCGTGCATCAGTGGGAGATGTTTCATGGTGACATGGTCATCTCCGCCACCGATCTGGACCGCCACTCTGTAGTCGTCCAACCAAGTTTCTGGTTTGGACTCTCGTGTGAATTTGCTGATTCCCGTCGCCAATCGGAAGTTGGGAGGGATGTCAGCCGGGCGGATGGCCCGACTGAAGCACTCGGGACCAGAAACCACGGTCCTGCTTCCACTCGGACGGTCTCTATCGTGACCATCACGGTGGGCTCGACTTCTATCGACCTTCTTCTGGGTGATGTACCCTCTTGCATCAGGCCTTGGATCATGCGCGCCACCGCTCGAACAACGATCATCGTAATGCCGGGGCCCGTAAGGCCCACTCCATGGACGAGTACGCGAACGGCGACGATCTTCGGGATGAGACCGAATGCGAAGCGGATTCCGACTCAGGTCCCTGGAACGGCTGCCCCCTGTGCGTCGCTGGTGAGAATCGGGACTTCAAACCGACCGATGCGTGTTCGCTTGAACAGAACTGTTGTGGATCCTCTTGTGTGACTGGGAGACCGCCGAATTTTGTTGCTGCGCCGTATGCAACAAGGCACGGATCTGCTCGATTCCTCTACCAGCCTCTGAATTAGTCGGCTGGAGAGAATCGGCTATACTGGCGGCTGCATCCAAGTTGAGGATGGGTGTGCGGAACACCTCGACGTTGCTCTGGTGAGTGCGCCGACCGGAAGAACGAAGGTGCTGACGACGAGCGCCGAATGATTCTCCAAACTCACCCTCATTCCGACCAGTCCCGAGGGGACTTTCGTGGGAATCGGCCATGAGTACTTCGGCTGCAGGCCCGTGACCCGGATACTCGGAAGGTAGTTTAGTCGGAACTGACTCCAAGTACTGGGATGACGGCGGGACCACAACCGATTCGAGCACCGCCACTTGAGAGGACGCGTTTTGTCGCGCTTGGGCGTGTCGCAACAACGCTGGAGCCGCGGACGACGGGATCGCTTGTTGCGGCGCGTGACGGGGGCGAAGATCGACACCGGGGTCGATGGCTGGAGAAGAAGAACGCCGCAGGAACTGGCACGGAAGTGCGTAGCCCCGCGACTCGGAAGCGCCTCGACATCGAGGGGCGCATCCCGAAGCGATGCCGAATCATCGGCGATGAAGGAGGGTGCACCGAAGAGGATCTCATGACCCATGCACAGATCTCCGCAGAATGACATGACGAAAAGATGAAATCGCAAACTCGCCGGAAGTCGCTTAGACGCCTGCCCCACGGTAGGCGCCAACTGGCGTGGGTATAAGTCTGACAGTAGAAGTATGGGGTACGAAAGTATATGGGCAGAGCCTTAGCTACGGTGAGGATGTATGAGTTCAGGCCCCTCTGTGGTGGAGGTAAAAGCCCTACGTCTTAGTGCTCTTGGGAGCTTTGTGTCGAGTGAATTATAGGATTACAGCAAGTGCCAACCCCCGTACCAGTGGTGAAGGGCGGCTTATATAGAGTGCGCTGCCCTTCATAATGGCCCGGTGGACAGGGGTGGAGTAGTGGCGAGTAAACGCTTACATTACCAGTAACGTAAGCTTTAAATGCTAATAATGGTGTATGAAAACGTATGATCGTTGCCCTCGTGGGAGGTTACGATGTACAGAGTGAATTCCAATCGGTACATTAGATATGCTCCGAGTGGATCGTCGCCGACTGGATGATGGGGCCGCCCTTAGTTCAGTCGGAACTATCTAAGGGCTTTGTCTTCCTTGAAGGGTAGTCCTTGGGTAGGACCTATAGGGCAGACCTATGACCCTACCCTGGGACTATAACTCCATCACACAATTCATTGGATCTCAACAAACACACCGCAAACGAAGATTACATCGGAGAGATTTCCATGAAGATCACGGAGAACTTTGTATTGAAGATCCAAGAGAGAGAAGAAGCCATCTAGCTACTAGCTATGGACCCGTAGGTCTATGGTGAACTACTCACGCATCATCAGAGAGGTCATGGTGTTGATGAAGAAGCCATGTGTATCCGAATCCCCCCTCCGGCAGGGCACCAGAACGTGCCCCAGATGGGATCTTGCGAAGACAAAAGCTTGCGGCGGCGGAAAAGTACTTTCGATGATCTCCTGATTTTTCTGGAATTATTGGGAATATATAGGCGAAAGACCTAGGGTAGAGATGGCCCAGGGAATTATTGGGAATATATAGGCGAAAGATAATAGCATGAAACCATCAAAAATTATAGATACGTTGGAGACATATCAAAGCTCGCTATAGCTAGCAAATTGGAGGAGGAGAAAGTCAAACTGAAGCAGGAACGGGCCGACTGGAACAAGAAGCTTGAACAGATGACCAAGAGGAGGAACGACCTGGAGAACTACTTGGGGAACTTTGCAAAGAAGATGTTCGGCATGCTCACGGGTAACTTTCTTTCGCCGGGTGAATTTCCTCCATTTCGAGCAAATGATAGTGAGGCCAACTTTTCGTTTTCCCTTCGTGTAGACTTCTGCGAGGACTTTGACAAGGAAAGTGAAGAGATTGAGCCGAATCTGGACCCCACCCAGTCAACTGTTGGGGACACAGTGGCCATGAACATGTTTCACCTCGACGCTCGTCTCAAATTCAAGAATATGTTGCCCAACTAAGTGCTGCACTGGAGAGGATTGACAAGGAACTTTCGCCAGAAGACACCCTCTAGACCGCCCTTGAGTCAATGATGAGCCACCTGTAATGCCCCAGATGTAACCCTTGCCATATTTGGAAACCATTCCTATTTGGAACCTTGATGTCAATGCCATGGAGTTATCATTTCATGTGGTCATCTCATGTCATCACTTTTGCATCATGCCATTCATTGCATTCATGTCACTTCCTTTGTGTTGTTGTTGTTTGATCCATGTTGGTGCAAGTGTGAGTGTTGATGTGATGAGGTGGTGAATCCCAACCTAGGATCAAACTATGCTTGTTTTTCAAACTAGGTTTCAAAACCCCTTCACCATGATTTATTTGAGCTCATGTTTAACTTGCTCAAAACATGTTTTAAAAATGTTGTTCATTTTGTAGTTTAACCTTGTGTTTGAGGGGTACTGTTTTGGGGTTTTCAAAACTTAAATGATTGGGAGTTTAAATACAAAAACAACATAGTTATTATGTTTTTGCATTTAATTTAGTTGCTCCAAAATTCTGGTTTTCATTTTTATTTAAATATGGCATAATTCCCTTATGCCTATGTGCCTTAGTTTTATTTTTCCAAACACTTTGGAGCACTGGGCTTTTTGCTTTCTGTTTGGTTTAATTAAAATAGGAAAAACCCTTGGTTTATTTCTTTTCTTGTCATGCACTAGATATGAGTGAGCTTCCTTTTTCTCTCCCTAGTCCGCCTCCTTTCTCCCGAGCCAGGCCCAACTGGCGACTCTCTTCTTCCTCCTCACTGTCGTCACTGTGTACGACGCCACCTCCACCACTGATCTTCCTCCCCTTTGATCTGGTGGCTCCAAGCACGCCTCCCGAGGTCATATAAGAAGCCGGTGCCTCCCCCTGCGTCTAGGGTTCAATTTTCCCCTCCTCTTATCCCTCTAGCGCCGCCAGGAACATAGCAGAGCGTCCCCATCTCCATGGAGAGCTCCGACCTGAGCTAGACGCTGACGTAGCCTCGACCTCGCCTCCTCCCCAAGCTGCCGGGAGCAAGAGGACTGAGGAGGGGTTCCATTTTCGCTCAGAGCGGGAGCAAGGTCTTCTTCCATGACGTCCACGACGGCCGGCGTCTTCTTCAACTCCGGCGGCCTCTCCCTGCAGCAAATCATCGTCGGGTCTTCTTCCTCCATGGCGTCTCGCTCTCCTCGGCACCCTAGGTGACGCACGGTTCCCTTCTCCTCCGTTTTCCCCTCTGTAGCCGAGGCTCCGCCGTCGGTAGCCATGGCCGTCGGCGAGCTGCTCGTGCATGCGGTGCGTCTGTAGTGGTAACACCACGAGTAGTTGCAGGTTCAGGTGCAGGTAGTTCAGTAGTTATCAGCACCAGCTTCAGCGCCTGCATGCGGTGTGGTAGCAGCACAGATAGCGGCAGTTCGCGGCAACAAACCCCCCCCCCCCCCCCCGTGTTCGTCCGGTAGTCGTCGTCGGCGCTTCTCTTTTTAACAGAGTAGGCACTGCCTTTTTCTGTTGTTGGTGTGGATCCTATAGCAGAGCAGATCACCCCATCTAGCCCAACTGGCAGCACGCTTGCGCATCGACCCTGAGGTTGCGGGTTCGATACCCCGCCAAGCCCCCCTTTTTATTCTTGTTTTTCATTGTTGGCAGTTGCTTGGCAAAGGGGGTTAACTTGCCCCCTTCCCCTTATATGTCGAGCAGAGGGCAGTAGCCCAGTGGTAGTGATGTGCTACTGTGGAGCAGGGGACCTGGGTTTGATCCGAGTGAACTCCCCTTTTATTTTGCTGCCATGTATTTTATTTATTTTTCCTATTCCTTACTTGGGCAGCAAGTAGGCCTTGGGTTTTTAGCAAAACCAGTGTCATGTGTGTATATGTGTTCCCCTGTGAGTGTATGTGTGCACTTGTGAGTGTGTGTGTGTGTGTAGATGGAGATCTGTGTGTGTTACACCCACATACTTGTGCATGTTTGCACAAACACATGATTGTGTGATTGTGTGTAGTGTCTGTGTGCACATGAGTGCATGAGTATGTGTATGTGCTCATATAGTGTGTGTATGTCCTTTAGTGTGTATGTGAGATGGTGTTGATATGCATATGTGTGTGTGTGTGTGTGTGGGTGGGTGCACCCATGTACATGTGCATGAAGGTCTACCCCCTCATGAGGCCCATTCTTGTGTGTGTGTGCAAGTGTACTTATGCACTTGTGCATGAGGGCTAACCCCTCATGCTTGCCTCTATGGAGTGTGATGAGAGTGGGCTTGTGCAGAGCATGTGTAGGTGATGCTAGGTTGGCTTCCACATGTGATATTGTCTCATATGATCTTATAGGATTCCATGTTGTTTTTCGAGCTAGCTTTGTGCCTACATGTTACATGCAAGTACCCATGTATTATATATGCTTTTGGGGTAGAATCATCCTAGGAATCCACTCGCAAAATCTGATTTCACTTTAGAGCAACTTCATAAACTGTCATTTTTCTGTCTTGATGCCATATTTAGAGCTTTGTGTTATGTAGTGCTTTGACCCTATGAGGATGAATTCTTGATGTGGCAGTAGTGGGTGAACCCCTCTATAGCATGGGGTCTTTATTTTATTCATAGGAGATTGTATGCACTTGTTGTGCCTTGTCAAAGTTGACACTTGGCTGAAACTGACAGCTTTGTGAAAATCTGTGATTTTCACTAAGTCTGAGAACCTGTTGTTATTTTCTTCCCTTGTTGTTTTGGTTGCAAAAGCTCATGTGTTGGGAATCAGCCCATGCAACAAACTAAGGTTTGTGAGCTGTTGTGTTTGTCTAGCTCCCTATTAAATTTCATGCTTATGAACTTCCTGTAGATATCATTTTGGAGGCTGCCAAAATGCTTCACAGCATAAGCAGCTGGTGAAAATCTGAGATTTTCACTAAGTCCTAGAATCCGTTATTTTTGTCCAAGTTTATGCCCGCGGTTATGTGGCAACATGGATAATTTGTTAACATCCTGTTCTAGATAACTTGAATTAACTCTAATAAAACTGCCAACTGTGTGCGTAACCATGACTGTCTCCTTCGAAGACCTCTCTTCGATTGGGAACACGGTGGGGTTATGTTTGACGTAAGTAGGTGTTCAGGATCACTTAGTGACCACCTAGTCTTCGACCGCTCGCGTAGACCACCATATCAAATACTCTGATCATCGTAAGTTAGCCACCTTATATGCTTAGGTTGCTGCAAGCCTATACACTAAACCTTCCTCACCTAATAACTTGACTAGATTCGATACCAAGGTCATCCGATTGATGAGTCCCCGTGGCTCACCGTTTACTACAAAACCCCAACAGGTACAGGTACGCCCGACGCAGGAGATCCTGATGGCACCCAGCTGGCATGGCAGTACGATGAGGAGTCTGACCGACTGTATGTGAACTATCCGGAGGACTTAGGTCGTGGTCGTGATCGTGGGCCAGCATACGGGATGTCATAGTTCTTTTACTTGTTTCATGTTGTCCGTGGCGGGACTAAACTTTGCTCTGAATAATTGTGTGGCTGTAAACCTTATGTTATACTATGTCAGATGGCAAGTGTATGCCCTACTTGTCATTCTTCAGTTATGTAATGTTATGATTATATCGCTTGCGAAACGTTTAGATGCGCGTCTTTCCCTTTTGGGGCATCGCCCCCAAAATAGGAAAGGGCCGCATCTTAGTCGTGACAAGTTGGTAATCAGAGCCTTACGACCATAGGAGCCTTTGTGTGATCGAACTTGGCCGAGTCGAGTCTAGTAAAATGTTTTGAGTCTTAGTTATATCGGAGAGTAGGTTTATTTTTTCTCCTCTTCTATGCTCTGGTGAGGTTCTCGACTTAGGAAATCTTAATTCTACTCCTCTTCTCGCTCAAAACTTTTTTAGGATCACGCGGGTATTTTGAAATCTATATGATATCGATGTGACGGAGTTCTGTCTTGGTGCCTCCTGTCTGACTTGATTTCTTCCGGGGAGTTGAGCTCCAGGGGATTCTTGTGCACATCGCCATCATTCAGATTTCTTAGTATATTAGGACAGAGGATGTTCGTAATTGCTTCAATACTAGTTGTGACGAGAGGAGTCCGGCTTCCTTAGTACTGGTGCAGAGAGTTCCGGATGTATCGACACACTTTGTATCGTTGTGATCACGAGGGTTTGTAGTAGATGAAGGTCCGAGATTTTGGTTATGTGTTGACGGATGTGATACACTGGACGGGTTAGTATAGGAGTTGTGTGAAATATTATTCCTTGTATCCGTGTACCAGATTGCATGACCAAATATTTCGGGAATTCATAGGTGGGATATCAAGTAGTGACTTATAGGACAATCTTCCTGCACATGCATGCTGTGAGGTTGGGATTCGACATTCAGTGGGTACGTTTGTTCACGGTCGTCTTATAGCGGTTCTCGTTGTGTCTTAAAGAGTCCTTGTAGCTTGCTACAACTTGGGGACGCTTCGTAAGTCGTGTGCACTGCCTTGCACATGATGTCTACTGTAAATTCGAGCCCGTGTGATCTTATCCACGAAGATATCGGATGGAATCTCGATCATACGTTTGTTCCGAGCAGTTCTAGCTCATACTTGGTTTGCAAGTGGTCTTTAATCAGAATTTTGTCGACAGTCACTTTGAGGAAGCATTCTTACTATTTTATTCGAGTGCAATTGCTAATATTCTTGTTCAGATATTCCTCCCTTTTGATTCAGCTTTACCTTCAATATTATTCCCTGATCTAATGTGTTGTCCGTCTTCAGGATGGCTCCACCAACTCATCAGAATCCGGGTCGTGAGGGTGCTAAAATGCCGCCACCACCCCCTCCACCTCCTCATCCACTGCCGCCTCCTCCTGCAGAGGCTTGGCAAGCGGTGATGGCTGCAAAAAATGCTAACACTCAGATGTTAATCCAGCTGTTGCAAGAGAGGACAAATCAGCAGCAGGGAAATTTCAACCATGGTAGTAATCAGTTTGCATTTGTGAGTCAATTCCTGGCAAACCAGCCGAAGACCTTCACGTCGTGTGATCAGCCGTTTGACGTTGAGGACTGGATTCGGGACATGAGCAAACACTTAGAGTGCAGCAATGTCCATCCAGAGGACTTCGTCAAGTTTGCAACGTTTCAGCTCAAGGGGCAGGTAGCAGTTTGGTGGCAGCAGTTGAAGGACTCCAGGGGTGCCAGATTGATCAGTTGGGATGAGTTCTGTAGAGATTTCAGGTCCCACTATATCCCGTCTAGCTTTGTGGAGGAGATGCGTGAGAAGTTCATACGCTTGAAGCAAGGTGGTTCCTCCGTGTACAAGTACAACGTCGAGTTCCACGAGCTGGCCCGATATGCCTTGCAGGACATTCCAGATCAGAAGAGCAAGATCTATCAGTTCAGAGGTGGTCTGGAAGAGGACTTGTAGCTGTCCCTCGCCTTGCACGATCCTGATGAGTTTGATAAATTCTATAACTTGGCTCTCAGGGCTGAGGCAGCTTTGCTCAGGGTGGAGAATTCGAAGAAGCGTTTCAGAGATTCCAGCTTGTCGTCCTCTACTCAGGTGGTCGAGAAGCAGCAGAAATATTTGGTGTCTCCTCCTCCTCCTTGGCACACTCAGCAGTTCAAGCAATCAGGTGGTCATGGTTCTTCCCACCCAGCCAACCCAACTTTTCAGCAGCAGAAGCAAGGGAATCCTCAGACGCAGTTCCGTCAGCCGGCAGATGTTACTTGTCACAAGTGTGGGCAGAAGGGTTACTATGACAAGAAGTGCACCTCTCAATTGTGTCTTCCGCCTCCTCCTCCAGGCAAGCCTCCAAGCAATGCTATAGTGAAGTTCAACCCGAGGTCTGCGAGAGTCAATATGGTGAATGCAGCTGAAGCAGAGAAATCCTCAGACGTGATTATGGGTAATCTCCTCGTTAATGATATTCCTGCAAAGGTTTTATTTTATTCTGGTGCATCGCATTCATTCATCTCAAGGCCTTTCTCATTTAAGCATGGGTTCTCAACTCGTGATTTGCCTAAGCCTCTGTCAATTGTGTCTCCCGGGAAGATCATGAATTCCCACATGGTAGTTCCGGATGTTTTAGTCAAGATGGATAATTATGCTTTTCTGGCTTCTCCTATTGTCCTTGAAAACTCTGATATTGATTTGATCCTTGGGATGGATTGGTTGGCTATGAACAAGGTGTCGATTGATTGTGAAGCTAAAGAAGTGAAGCTGACTCATTCTTTGAGGACGTGATTATCTTCGCAGCGCGTGATGACACGGTCCGTCTGTTTTCCTTGAATGAGAAGGGTGAGATCTCTTCAATTTCACAAGTCCCAGTGGTCTGCGAATATGAAGATGTTTTTCCGGAAGAACTGCCAGGAATGCCTCCGCACCATGCAGTTGAGTTCGTAACTGAGCTTGAACCGGGTACTTAGCATGTGTGCAAACGGCCATACAAGCTGGGTCCAGAAGAGCTGAAGGAGCTGAAGAAACAACTTGATGAACATGAGCGTCTGGGTTTGATCAGACCAAGCTCATCTCCTTGGGGCTGTGGAGTTCTTTTCGTCAAGAAGAAGGATGGTACAGAACAACTCTGTGTCGATTACTGCCCAATGAATAAGAAGACGATTAAAAACAAGTATCCACTCCCTAACATCAATGAGTTGTTCGAGCAATTGAAAGGGGCTAAGATCATCTCGAAGCTTGATCTCAGAATGGGTTATTGCTACTTCTCAAACAACAGCGCCAGAAATTGACACGTTGACAGAGACTGGGCTTGCGTTGGTTTTTCCCTTGAAGAGGAAAGGGTGATGCAGCACAGGAGCAGTAAGTATTTCCCTCAGTTTGAGAACCACAGTATCGATCCAGAAGGAGGGTCTCGTCAAGTCCAGAGTACCTGCGCAAACACAAACAAGCTTGCACCCAATGCTCAAAGGGGTTGTCAATCCCTTCAAGATTGTTTGCAAAACTGAGATCTGAAGGCCGAAAGTGCAACGAAGTAAAAAAGTGTAAAGCTGAAAATATGGTGTGGAGTAGACTCTCGGGGCCATAGTGTTCACTAGAGGCTTCTCTCAAAATAGCAAGTAATACGGTGGGTGAACAAATTACTGTCGAGCAATTGATAGAACCACGCAAAGTCATGACGATATCTAAGGCAATAATCATACATATAGGCATCACGTCCGAGACAAGTAGACCGATACTTTCTGCATCTACTACTATTAATCCACACATCGACCACTATCCAGCATGCATTTAGTGTATTGAGTTCATGACGAACAGAGTAACGCCTTAAGCAAGATGACATGATGTAGAGGGATAATCTCAAACCAATGATGAAAACCCCATCTTTTTACCGTTGATGGCAACAACACGATGCGTCCCTCGCTACCCCATCTGTCACTGGGTGAGGTCACCGCATGATATGAACCCAAAACCAAGCACTTCTCCCATTGCAAGAATCATAGATCTAGTTGGCCAGACAAAACCCACAACTCGAAGAGAATTACAAGGATACGAAATCATGCATAAGAGAGATCAGAAGAAACTCAAATAAGATTCATAGATAATCTGATCATAAATCCACAATTCATCAGATCTCGACAAACACACCGCAAAAGAAAATTACATCGGATAGATCTCCATGAAGATCATGGAGAACTTTGTATTGAAGATCCAAGAGAGATAAGAAGCCATCTAGTTACTAGCTATGGAACCGTAGGTCTATGGTGAACTACTCACGCATCATCGGAGAGGTCATGGTGTTGATGAAGAAGCCCTCCGTGTCCGAATCCCCCCTCCGGGAGGGCACAAGAACGTGCCCCAGATAGGATCTTGCACAGAAAGAAGCTTGCGGCGGCGGAAAAGTGATTTCGATGATCTCCTGATTTTTTTGGGAATTTTAGGGAATATATAGGCGCAACCCCTACGGCAGAGGGCGCCCAGGGGGCCCACAAGCCTATGGGCCGCGGCCTCCCCCCTGGCCGCGGGGAGGGGGCTTGTGGGGCCCCTAAGGCCCCCCTGCCTTGGCTCTCAAGCTTCCCGATCTTCTTCCGTTATGGAAAAAATATTTTCGGGGATTTTCTCCCTTTGGGCTCCGTTTCAAAATCTCCTCTGAAAGGGGTCAAAAACATGGAAAAAATAGGAACTGGCACTTGTCACTGAGTTAATAAGTTAGTCCCAAAAAATATATAAAAGACATGCAAAACATCCAAAGTTTGACAAGATAATAGCATGAAACCATCAAAAATTATAGATACGTTGGAGACGTATCAAGCATCCCCAAGCTTAACTCCTGCTCATCCTCGAGTAGGGAAGTGATAAAGAATGAATTTTTGATGTGGAATGCTACCTAGCATAGTTGTCCTTTGCAACTTCTTTCACGGGACATGAATGTTCAGATCCGTAAGATTCGAAACAATAGTTTGCTATTGACATGAATACAATAATACTCCAAGCAAACTAGCAAGGTAATCATGAACTTTCAAAATAACAAGGCCAAGGAAAGTTATCCCTACAAACTCATATAGTCTGGCTATGCTCCATCATCCTCACACAACTAATGTAAATCATGCACAACCCCGGTATTGGCCAAGTAATTGTTTTCGCACTCTTACTTTCTCAAACTTTTTATAACTATCATGCAATACATGAGCGTGAGCCATGGATATAGCACTATAGGTGGAATAGAGTGAGGTGGTGGTTGTGAGACAAAAAGGAGGAGATAGTAACATTGACTCGGCGTATCAATAGGTTATGGAGATGCCCATTAACAGATATCAATGTGAATGAGTAGGGATTTCCATACAAGAGATGCACTAGAGCTATAAGTATGTGAAAGCTCAAAAGGAAAACTAGTGGGTGTGCATCCAACTTGCTTGCTCACGAAGACCTAGGGCAATTTTGAGGAAGCCCATCATTGGAATATAGAAGCCAAGTTATATAATGAAGATTCCCACTAGCATATGGTAGTGACAAAGCAAGAAGCTCTCAATCATGAAGAACATGGTGCTATTATGAAGCACAAGTGTGGAAAAAGATAGTAGCATTGTCCCTTCTCTCCTTTTCTCTCTTTTTTTCATTTCGGCTCTTAGGCCTCTTTTTTTCTTTTCTCTTCTTTCCTCTATTTTTGTTTTTTGTTTTTGGGCTCTTTGGCCTCTTTTTTTTCCTCACATGGGACAATGCTCTAATAATGATGATCATCACACTTTTATTTACTCACAGCTCAAAGCTCACAATGATGACTCCATAGGAAATGCCTCCGACAGTGTACCGGGATATGCAACGATCTAGCATGGCGTATGACATTGAAACATCTCGCTAGCTATCTTACGATCATGCAATGGCAATATGAGAGTGACGACACAAGTCATGAGACGGAACGGTGGGAGTTGCATGGCAATATATCTCGGAATGGCTATGAAAATGCCATAGTAGGTAGGTATGGTGGCTGTTTTGAGGAAGGAATTTGGTGGGTTTGTGCACCGACGAGAATTGCGCGGCACTAGAGAGGCTAGCAATGGTGGAAGGTGAAAGTGCATCTATACCATGGACTCACATTAGTCATGAAGAACTCATATACTTGTTGCGAAAGTTTTTATTAGTAATCGAAACAAAGTGCTAAACGCATACTCCGAGGGGAAGGGTTGGTAGGTGTAAACCATCACGCGATCCCGACCTCAACACAAAGGATGACAATCAATAGATCAATTATGCTCCGACTTCCTAACATAGCGGTTCACCATACGTGCATGCTACGGGAATCACTAACTTCAACACAAGTTTTTCTAGATTCACAACACCCCACTAACATAACTCTTAATATTACCAAATCCACATCTCAAAACTATTTGAGAGGAATCAAAACTTCTCTTTCTACTCAATGCACATGAAGATGGAGGTTTTTGCATCCTCTTTGGGTATCTATCACCTTTGGGACCACTTTCATAGCATAAGCCAACTACCAAATCACGCACCGCCGTGCTCTAAAAGATATAAGTGAAGCACATAGAGCAAAAGTGTCTGGCTCAAAAGATATAAGTGAAGCACATAGAGCAAAAGTGTCTAGCTCAAAAGATATAAGTGAAGCACTATGAGCATTCTAGCAAAATCACGATGAGTGCATGTCTCTCTCTCTCAAAAAGGTGTGCAGCAAGGATGATTGTGACATAACAAAAGGAAAAGACTCCTAAGATACAAGACGCTCCAAGCAAAACACATATCATGTGGTGAATAAAAATATAGCTCCAAGTAATGTTACCGATGGATTGAAGATGAAAGAGGGCATGCCTTCCCGGGGCATCCCCAAGCTTAGGCTTTTTGGTGTCCTTGAATTTGGCTTGGGATGCCTTGGGCATCCCCAAGCTTGATCTCTTTTCACTCCTTATCTCTTTGTCCATGAGAACATCACCCAAAACTTGAAAACTTCACAACACAAAACTTAAACAGAAACTCGTGATAACATTAGCACAAGAAAACAAACTACCACTTCTTTTGGTATTGTAGCAAACTTGAATTCTATCTATATTGGTTTTGGGCTACTGTATTCTCACTTTTCCATGGCTAGTACCCCCCGATACTAACCATAGTTTCATCAAAACAAGCAACCAACTCAACAAAAATAGAATCTGTCAAAAACAGACCAGTCCGTAGCAATCTATATACTTCGTATACTTCTGGTACCTCAAAAAATCTGAAAACTTATGACGTCCTGAGAAAAAAGCATATCAACCAGCAGAAAAAAGAATCAAATCAAAAGATCTTTCTGAATAAAAATGAAAAATCATCTCGTGAGCAAAAAAGTTTCTGTCTTTTTCCAGCAGGATCAAACAACCATTACCAAGACTAGTCATAAAGGTTTTGCTTGGCTCAAACACAAAAGGAAACACAAAAAACACAATCAGAACAGAATTGTGATGGTGTGGACGCAACAAAACATAAAGAAAAAGATAAATTCATTGGGTTGCCTCCCAACAAGCGCTATTGTTTAACGCCCTTAGCTAGGCATAAAGCGATAGAATCATGTATCGTCGTCTTTGGTGCTCAAACCATAAGTAGCCCTCAGCATGGATTCATAAGGCAATCTTATTTTCTTTCTAGGAAAGTGTTCCATGCCCTTCTTTAAAGGAAATTGAAATCTAATATTCCCTTCCTTCATATCGATGATAGCACAGATAGTCCTTAGGAAAGGTCTACCAAGAATAATAGGGCATGTAGGATTGCAATCAATGTCAAGCACAATGAAATCCACGGGTACATAGTTCCTATTTGAAATAATAAGAACATCATTGATCCTTCCCATGGGTTTCTTGATGGTAGAATCAGCAAGATGCAAATTAAGAGAACACTCTTCAATCTCATTAAAACCCAGAACATCACATAAAGACTTTGGAATCGCAGAAACACTAGCACCCAAATCACACAAAGCATTGCACTCATAGTTTTTTATTTTGATTTTGATGGTAGGTTCCCACTCATCATGAAGCTTTCTAGGGATAGAGACTTCCAATTCAAGTTTCTCTTCAAGAGATTTCATCATAGCTTCGACGATATGATCGGTAAAGGCCTTGTTTTGGCTATAAGCGTGTGGAGAGTTTAACATGGATTGCATCAAAGAAATGCATTCAATCAAGGAGCAACTATCATAATTGAATTCCTTGAAATCCACGGTAGTAATTTCATTACTACTCAAAGTTTTAACATCCTCTACTCCACTTTCAATGCTTTTAGCATCAAGATAGATGGACTCCGAATCATTGGGGCACTTTTCAACCAAAGTGGATTCATATCCAGCCCTATAATCATTAGGTTTGACACAAGAAAACAAAGATTCAATGGGAGTCACACCAAGCACTTTAAGATCTTCGTGATTCTCATCACGAGTTTCAGGTTTAGCAGCCATTTTATTGACTAAGGTAGCCTGCTTATCAGGAATCTGGCCTACCAACTTTTCAAGACGAGCAAACTGAGAATTTAGCGCAAGGAATTCCTTGGCCATATCATCAACTTCTCTACTCATAAAATCCACAAAATATTTTTTCTCCTTCAGCTCTCTACGGAAGTAACTGTTGTATTCAAACTATGTAGACATGAAGCCTTTAACACTAGTTTCAATCTCTTCTAACTTCGCATAGTGAGCATCAAAATCCCTTGGTGGGGCCATTCGGGTTTTAGCAGGCAAACAAGCACACAAGCAAACAAAGAGGAGGCGAGAAAAAGGGCGAACAAAAAGGCGAACAAAAAAGGCAAACGAAAAAAGCAAATTGGTGAAGAGGGGGAGAGGAAAACGAGAGGCAACTGGCAAACAAAGTAAATGCAAGAGATGAGTTTGCGACACCTACTTGGATGAGTTCTTGACTTGATCTTCCTCCCCGGCAATGGCGCCAGAAATCCTTCTGCTACTTCTCAAACAACAGCGCCAGAAATTGACACGTTGACGGAGACTGGGCTTGCGTTGGTTTTTCCCTTGAAGAGGAAAGGGTGATGCAACACAGGAGCAGTAAGTATTTCCCTCAGTTTGAGAACCAAGGTATCGATCCAGAAGGAGGGTCTCGTCAACTCCAGAGTACCTGCGCAAACACAAACAAGCTTGCACCCAACGCTTCAAAGGGGTTGTCAATCCCTTCAAGATTATTTGCAAAAGTGAGATCTGAAGGCGGAAAGTGCAACGAAGTAAAAAGTGTAAAGCTGAAAATATGGTGTGGAGTAGACCTTGGGGCCATAGTGTTCACTAGAGGCTTCTCTCAAAATAGCAAGTAATACGGTGGGTGAACAAATTACTATCGAGCAATTGATAGAACCGCGCAAAGTCATGACGATATCTAAGGCAATGATCATACATATACGCATCACGTCCGAAACAAGTAGACCGATACTTTCTGCATCTACTACTATTACTCCACACATCGACCGCTATCCAGAATGCATCTAGTGTATTGAGTTCATGACGAACAGAGTAACGCCTTAAGCAAGATGACATGATGTAGAGGGATAATCTCAAACCAATGATGAAAACCCCATCTTTTTACCCTTGACGGCAATAACACGATGCGTGCCTCGCTACCCCTTGTGTCACTAGGTGATGTCACCGCACGGTATGAACCCAAAACCAAGCACTTCTCCCATTGCAAGAATCATAGATCTAGTTGGCCAGACAAAACCCACAACTCGAAGAGAATTACAAGGATACGAAATCATGCATATAAGAGATCAGAAGAAACTCAAATAAGATTCATAGATAATCTGATCATAAATCCACAATTCATCGGATCTCGACAAACACACCGCAAAATAAGATTACATCGGATAGATCTCCATGAAGATCATGGAGAACTTTGTATTGAAGATCCAAGAGAGAGAAGAAGCCATCTAGTTACTAGCTATGGACCCGTTGGTCTATGGTGAACTACTCACGCATCATCGGAGAGGTCATGGTGTTGATGAAGAATCCCTCCGTGTTTGAATCCCCCCTCGGGCAGGGCACCAGAATGTGCCCCAGATGGGATCTTGCGGAGACAGAAGCTTGCGGCGGTGGAAAAGTGATTTCGATGATCTCCTGATTTTTTTGGGATTTTTAGGGAATATATAGGCGCAACCCCTAGGGTAGAGGGCGCCTAGGGGGCCCACAGGACTGTGGGCCGCGGCCTCCCCCTGGCCATGGGGTGGGGGCTTGTGGGCCCCCTGAGGCCCCCCTGCCTTGGCTGTCAAGCTTCCCGATCTTCTTCCGTTACGGAAAAAATCTTTTCGAGGATTTTCTTCCGTTTGGACTCCGTTTCAAAATCTCCTCTGAAAGGGGTCAAAAACTTGATAAAAACAGGAACTGGCACTTTGCACTGAGTTAATAAGTTAGTCCCAAAAAATATATAAAAGGCATCCAAAACATCCAAAGTTTGACAAGATAATAGCATGAAAGCATCAAAAATTATAGATACGTTGGAGACATATCAGTTATCATCAGATTCGCATTCGCGAAGAGGACATTCCAAAGACTACTTTCAGGACAAGATTTGGCTCGTATGAGTATACATTGATGTCTTTCGGTCTGGGCAATGCTCCACCGACCTTCTGTCGAATGATGAATTATATCTTCTCCCCATTCAAGAATGAGTTCGTCTTGTTGTATCTTGATGATATTCTGGTCTTTTCGGAAATTGTGGAAGACCATGAAGAACATCTCAGGCTGGTGCTTAATAAGCTAAGAGAGCATAAGTTCTATGCTAAGTTTTCCAAATGTGAATTCTGGTTGAAAGAAGTTGTCTACCTTGGGCACATCATCTCTGTCGAGGGCATCAAAGTTGATCCATCGAAGGTGCATGCCATTGTTGAGTGGGAGCCTCCGCGAAATGTGAAGCAGCTTCGAAGCTTTCTCGGGCTTGCAAGCTATTGTAGAAGATTCGTTGAAAATTTCTCCAAGATTGCTAAGCCTCTCTCAAGTCCTGTTCAGAAGGGTGTGAAGTATGTCTAGTCTCCACAGTGTCAGTTGGCTTTCGACACACTCAAAGAGAAGCTCACTTCTACTCTAGTCTTGGTTCTTCCTGATGACTCCAAACCTTATCAAGTGTTCTGCGACGCCTCTCTTCGAGGTCTTGGTGCAGTGTTGATGCAAGACAAGAAAGTGGTAGCTTATACCTCGAGGCAGTTGAAGCCAAGTGAGAAGAATTACCCCACTCATGATCTTGAGTTGGTGGCAGTGGTACATGCTCTAATGACTTGGAGACACCTCTTGTTGGAAAGAATGGTTGAAGTGTTCACCGATCACAAGAGTCTCAAGTACATCTTCACCCAGCCTAACCTCAATATTCGGCAAACTCATTGGGTGGAAATGCTCCAAGATTTTAATCCAAGCGTTGAGTACACTCCAGGCAAAGCTAATGTCGTGGCAGATGCTTTGAGCAGGAAGGCTTACTGCAACAGTCTCGTTCTGAAGCCTCTCCAGCCGGACCTTTGTGAATCTTTCAGAAAGCTCAACCTTAAGTTAGTACCTCAGGGATTTCTTGTAAATCTTTAGATTTCTCCTACCTTGGAAGACCAGGCCCGACAAGCTCAACTTCTTGATGCAATGGTGAAGAAAGTTAAGATTGGCTTGGCAAAGGGAGTTCCCAAATATAAGTGCTTCTGTGTTGATGCCAGAGATACATTATTCTTTGAGGATCGTCTTGTCTTGTCGTTCTGCAAGGGGATCTCAGAAAGGTTATCATGGAAGAAGCTCATAACTCTCTTCTCTCCATGCATCCAGGAAGTTCCAAGATGTATCAGGATTTGAAACAGACCTTCTGGTGGACTCGCATGAAGTGTGAAATTGCTCAGTTCGTAAATGAATGTGATGTATGTCGAAGGGTGAAAGCAGAGCATCAACGTTCAGCAGGTCTTTTGCAGCCATTGCCCATTCCCGAGTGGAAGTTCGACCATATTGAGATGGATTTTGTCACCGGGTTTCCGAAGTCCAAGAAGGGTAACGATGCCATCTTCGTCATCATCGACAAGTTGAGCAAAGTAGCTCATTTCCTTCCAGTCAAGGAGTCTATCTCGACAGCTCAGCTTGCAGAGTTGTACACTTAGAGGATAGTCTCTTTGCATGGCGTTCCAATGCTGATTTCTTCGGATCGCGGAAGCATCTTAACTTCCAAGTTCTGGGATTCATTTCAGTCTGTGATGGGTACTAAGATTCGATTCAGCACAACCTTTCATCCTCAGACTAGTGGGCAAGTTGAGAGAATCAATCAAGTCCTCAAGGATATGCTAAGAGCCTGTGTCATTTCCTTTGGCATGAAGTGGGAAGAGTGCCTACCTTTTGCTGAGTCCTCTTACAACAACAGCTATCATGCAAGGTCAGGCAAAGCTCCATTTGAGATTCTCTATGGCAGGAAGTGTCGTACCCTGCTCAACTGGTCAGAGCCTGGTGAGCGTAAGATTCTTGGGAATGACTTGATTGAAGAAGCAGAATAGATGTGTCGTGTCATTCGGGATAATCTCAAAGCAGCGCAGTCCCGTCAAAAGAGCTACCATGATAGCAAGCATCATGACATGTCTTATGAGCTCGATGACTTCGTCTATCTCAAAGTGTCTCCTATGAAGGGTACTCAGCGTTTTGACATCAAAGGCAAGCTTGCTCCTCGTTTTGTTGGGCCTTTTAGAATTGTTGGCAAGAGAGGCGACCTTGCTTATCAACTTGAGATCCCTTCAAACTTCGCAAATGTGCATGACGTGTTCCATGTCTCTCAGCTCCGGAGATGCTTCAAAACTCCCGACCGCACAGTTGATCTTCAGGATATCAACCTTCAACCCGACTTATCCTATCGTGAGCATCCAGTTGCAGTTCTCGAGACGACTGAGTGCAAGACCCGCAATAAGTCAATCAAGTTTCTCAAGGTGCAGTGGTCACATCATTCCGATAAAGAGGCCACTTGGGAGCGCGAGGATCACCTCCGTTCCAAATTCCCAGAGTTCTTTCAGTCCTAGATCTCGGGTTGAGATCTTCTTGTAGTGTGGGAGAGTTTTTCATGCCCCAGATGTAACCCTTGCCATATTTGGAAACCTTTCCTATTTGGAACCTTGATGGCAAAGCTATGGAGTTATCATTTCATGTGGTCATCTCATGTCATCACTTTTGCATCATGCCATTCATTGCATTCATGTCACTTCATTTGTGTTGTTGTTGCTGGTTGATCCATGTTGGTGCAAGTGTGAGTGTTGATGTGATGAGGTGGTGAATCCCAAGCTAGGATCAAACTATGCTTGTTTTTCAAACTAGGTTTCAAACCCCCCTTCTCCATGATTTATTTGAGCTCATGTTTAACTTGCTCAAAACCTATTTTAAAAATGTTGTTCATTTTGTAGTTTAACCTTGTGTTTGAGGGGTACTGTTTTGAGTTTTTTAAAACTTAAATGATTGGGAGTTTAAATACAAAAACAACATAGTTATTCTGTTTTTGCATTTAATTTAGTTGCTCCAAAATTCTGGTTTTCATTTTTATTTAAATAGGGCATAATTCCCTTATGCATGTGTGCCTTAGTTTTATTTTTCCAAACACTGAGGAGCACTGGGCTTTTTGCTTTCTGTTTGGTTTATTTAAAATAGGAAACACCCTTGTTTTATTTCTTTTCCTATCATGCGCTAGATATGAGTGGGCTTCCTTTTTCTCTCCTTGGGCCGCCTCCTTTCTCCCGAGCCAGGCCCAACCGGCGACCCTCTTCTTCCTCCTCGCTGTCGTCAATGTGTATGACGCCACCTCCACCACTGATCTTCCTCCCCCTTTGATCAAGTGGCTCCAAGCACGCCTCCCGGGGTCATATAAGTAGCTGGTGCCTCCCCCTGCGTCTAGGGTTCCATTTTCCCCTCCTCTTCTCCCTCTAGCGCCGCCAGGAACATAGCGGAGCGTCGCCATCGCCATGGAGAGCTCCGGCCCGAGCTCGACGCCGGCGTAGCCTCGACCTCGCCTCCTCCCCGAAGCTGCTGGGAGCAAGATGACCTAGGAGGGGCTCCATTTTTGCTCAGAGCGGGTGCAGGGTCTTCTTCCACGATGTCCACGATGGTCGGCGTCTTCGTCAACTCCGGCGGCCTCTCCCTGCAGCAAATAGTCGTTGGACCTTCTTCCTCCAAGGTGTCTCCCTCTCCTCGGCACCCTAGGTGACGCGCGGTTCCCTTCTCCTTCGTTTTCCCCTCTGTAGCCAAGGCCCCGCCGTCGGTAGCCATGTCTGCCGGCGAGCTGCTCGTGCATGCGGTGCATCTGTAGTGGTAACACCAGGAGTAGTTGCAGGTTCAGCTGCAGGCAATTCAGTAGCTATCGACGACAGCTTCAGCACGTGCATGCGGTGCGTCTGTAGTGGTAACACCAGGAGTAGTTGCCGGTTCAGCTGCACGCAATTCAGTAGCTATCGGCAGTAGCTTCAGCACGTGCATGCGGTGTGGTAGCAGCGCAGATAGCGCCAGTTCGCGGCAACATCCCCCCCCCCCGCCCCCCGTGTTCGTCCGGTAGTCGTCGTCGGCGCTTCTCTGTTCAACAGAGAAGGCACTACCTTTTCTGTTGTTGGCGTGGATCCCATAGCAGAGCAGGTCACCCCATCTAGCCTGGGTGGCAGCACGCTTGCGCATCGACCTTGAGGTTGCGGGTTCGATACCCCGCCAAGCCCCCCTTTTTATTCCTGTTTTTCGTTGCTAGTAGTTGCTTGGCAGAAGGGGTTAACTTGCCCCCTTTCCCTTATCTGTCGAGCAGAGGGCAGTAGCCTAGTGGTAGTGATGTGGTGCTGTGGAGCAGGGGACCTGGGTTCGATCCCAGTGAACTCCCCTTTTATTTTGCTGCCATGTATTTTATTTTTTTCCTATTCCTTACTTGGGCAGCAAGTAGGCCTTGGGTTTTTAGCAAAACCAGTGTCATGTGTGTATGTGTGTTCCCTTGTGAGTGTATGTGTGCACTTGTGAGTGTGTGTGTGTGTAGATGGAGATGTGTGTGTATGTGTGTGTTTGTTACACCCACATACTTGTGCAAGTTTGCACAAACACATGAGTGTGTGATTGTGTGTAGTGTATGTGTGCATGTGAGTGCATGAGTATGTGTATGTGCTCATATAGTGTGTGTATGTGAGATAGTGTGTATATGCATATGTGTGTGTGGGTGGGTGGGTGCACCCATGTACATGTGCATGAGGGTCTACCCCCTCATGAGGCCCATTCTTGTGTGTGTGTGCAAGTGTACTTATGCACTTGTGCATGGGGGCTATCCCCTCATGCTTGCCTCTATGGAGTTGTGATGAGAGTGGGCTTGTGCAGAGCATGTGTAGGTACCGCTAGGTTGGCTTGCACATGTGATATTGTCTCATATGATCTTATATGATTGCGTGTTGTTTTTCGAGCTAGCTTTGTGCCTGCATGTTACATGCAAGTACCCATATATTATATATGATTTTGGGGTAGAATTGTCCCAGGAATTCACTGGCAAAATCAGATTTCACTTTAGAGCAACTTCATATACTGTCATTTTTCTGTCTTGATGCCATGTTTAGAGCTTTGTATTATGTAGTGCTTTGACCCTATGAGGATGAATTCTTGATGTGGCAGTAGTGGGCGAACCCCTCTACAACATGGGGTCTTTGTTTTATTCATAGGAGTTTGTATGCACTTGTTGTGCCTTGTCAAAGTTGACACTTGGCTGAAACTGACAGCTTTGCAAAATTCTGTTATTTTCACTAAGTCTGAGAATCTGTTGTTATTTTCTTCCCTTGTTGTTTTGGTTGCAAAAGCTCATGTGTTGGGAATCAGCCCATGCAACAAACTAAGGTTTGTCTAGCTCTCTGTTAAATTTCATGCTTATTAACTTCCTGTAGATATCATTTTGGAGGTTGTCAAAATGCTTCAGAGCATAAGCAACAGGTGAAAATCTGAAATTTTCACTAAGTCCCAGAATCTGTTATTTTTGTCCAAGTTTGTGTCCTTAGATCTTCTCATGTGTGACTCCTATGTATAAACTTCTTGCACAGGCTTGTAGAGCTTTTGAATGGCTCTTGCCTCATATCTTGTTTGGCTCATTTGGGTGGTTGTAGGTACTTTAAATGTTGTAGACAAACTGCTATGATGCTGTTAAAAACAGATTGCATGTTTAAGTTGTTTTGAAGCTTGTGTGGGCATTGTTGATGGTGTGTTGTGATTCCATGCACCACCCCACTTGTATTTGATTGTTTGATCAAGTGGCAACCTGGTAACACCAGAGGAGTGCCATTGGAGTGTGCTTGTAGTTGATTTGGACCGTAGGACTCCATATCTTGTTTTGTAGTTTACGGTTGATCCGTAGCCCCGTTTTCTACGTTCTTTATAAGTTTTTGCTTCATTTTCTCGTGATGCACATGTTCATGCCATCTTAATGCATGTCATGATCACTTAGGATGAGGTTCTGTCCAGAACTCTATTGACTCATCTCATGCATATGACACTGACTAGAATAGTGATGCATGCTTCCTTCTTCACTCATGCATCATATTGTTTGTTGCATCATGTTGTGTTGGTGTTCATTGGCTGTTATTTTTCTTGGGTAGCATCGGGATCACAGAGCGAGTATGTGGATTCTGGAGAGTACGCGCAGGAAGATCACGAGCAGTTCCAAGCTGAAGACATCACAGGCAAGATGATTGTGACCTTGATATCGTATCTAGCTTTGTTATGCTTAGAATCACGTTTCCTTCGATATATGCTCGCTGCCTACCACTTGATATAAATGCCTCCTGACATTGCCATGAAACCCAAACACCTTCCTCTCCTAGCAAAAGTTGTTTGGCTAAGTAGGCTTGCTCAGCTTCTAATGGATAGCTTTGCTAGATGCAGGTGCCAGTTGTCTCATGTGATAACATGAGTATTTTCATATCATTATGTCTAAACTGTTCTTTAATTAATGCACCTATATACTTGGTAAATGATGGAAGGCCTAGCCTTTTGCCGGGTGATTTGTTCCATTATTGTTGCCCTAGTTTCGGTTACCGGTGTTTGATTCCATAACTGGTCGCTCCTAACACGTTCGGGGTTGTTATGGGGACCCCCTTGATAAATCGTGTAGTGTTAAGACTTGTCCGGTAGGACCCAACATTGGCTTTAATCTGCTAATCAGTTAATACTAATTTGCATAGGGAATAGCTACCCCGAGGATTTACTCAACAACCCGGGCCAGTGCTCCTCATGAGTGTTGGTCCACCCACCTAGCAGTCGGCGATACCACCTCAGGGCAACTTGAGGCATTTGGTCATTGTCCACTATGCATAGACGGTGTTGTCCTGAGAACGAGATACGCGGCTCTTATCGGGTCGTCGACACACCGGGAGGTCCTGCTAGATTTGTCTTACCTTAGCGATATATCTTGCGTATAGGGATTCTGGTGAAACTTTGGGTCCCCTCAAAGTTGAGGTTTTCCTCTAAGGAATCCGACGAGATCACGAGATTCGTGATAGAGGATTACTTTGGGGCCCGTGGCAGTTTGTGATGGACTAGTTGGAGCACCCCTGCAGGGTTTAATCTTTCGGAAAGCAGTACCCGCGGTTATGTGGCAACATGGATAATTTGTTAACATCCGGTTCTAGATAACTTGAATTAACTCTAATAAAACTACCAACTGTGTGCGTAACCGTGACTGTCTCCTTCAAAGACCTCTCTTCGATTGGGAACACGGTGGGGTTATGTTTGACGTAAGTAGGTGTTCAGGATCACTTAGTGATCACCTAGTCTTCGACCGCTCGCATAGACCACCATATCAAATACTCTGATCATCGTAAGTTAGCCACCTTATATGCTTAGGTTGGTGCAAACCTATACACTAAACCTTCCTCACCTAATAAATTGACTAGATTCGATACCAAGGTCATCCGATTGCTGAGTCCCCGTGGCTCACCGTTTACTACAAAACCCCAACAGGTACAGGTACGCCCGACGCAGGAGATCCTGATGGCACCCAGCTGGCGTGGCAGTATGATGAGGAGTCTGACCGACTGTACATGAACTATCCGGAGGACTGAGGTCGTGGTCGTGATCGTGGGCCAGCATGCGGTATGTCATAGTTCTTTTACTTGTTTCATGTTGTTCGTAGCGGGACTAAACTTTGCTCTGAATAATTGTGTGGCTGTAAACCTTATGTTATACTATGTCAGATGGAATGTGTATGCCCTACTTGTCATTCTTCAGTTATGCAATATTATGATTATCTCGCTTGTGAAATGTTTAGATGCGCCTCTTTCCCTTTTGGGGCATCGCCCCCAAAATAGGAAAGGGTCGCATCTTAGTCGTTACACCGCCTTAACCAGATTCCCAGTCGAGTGCATGCATGGAAGAAATATGATGCATGCTGCAGATCTGACGTGGCTCTTTCACTCGTCTCGGATCATTGCAAGGAGGCTAAGGATGAAAAACTGAAGGTGCTCTAGGTAGCCATCATGAAAAAGCTTCAGTTCGAGAAATTGATGGAGATCTTCATCGATGCAGCCACCCGCATCGCTGATGGGATTGACCTAGACACCTTCGTCGAGCCGGCGAGTCCCGGCGTGCCTTGAAAAAACTTTGATTGCAGTTAAAACTTTACTTGCCTCGGTATGACGAGAGATGGTGTAACCGGTTTAAACTTCATTTGGGCTTAAGTACGATTACTTTTCGTTTGCGCGGACAACCTTAATCCGTGCTGGAGATCTTGAGTTTATCTGCATTCGGCTTTCCAATCTTTTGCTTGACTAAGCTTGTTTGGTTTCCGAATGAACTTGATGTTCATTACTCGGAATATTTTTGAGCTTAGGCAAAACCTTGTTCGCGGCTAAGTCTCCAAATAAGAGGAGTGCTTGTCATTCGGGAAAGTTTTTTACTTAGCTGAAGACTGATTCGCAGCTAAGTATCCGAGTGAATAGGTTGCTATTCATTCGGTTGGATTTTAACTTAGGTGAAGACTTGTTCGCAGCTAAGCCCCCGAGTGTGAGGGTCACTCTCCACTCAAAGTGTTTTTTACCTTAGGCGAAGACTTGTTCGCAGCTAAGCCTCCGAGTGAATAGGTGGATATTCACTCGGCTATGTTTTAACTTAGGTGAAAAATTATTCGCAGCTAAGCCCCCGAGTGAGAGGATTGCCCTCCATTTGGAGTGTGTTTAACTTAGGCGAAGACTTGTTCGCAACTAAGTCTCCGAGTGAGAGGGTCGCTCGTCACTCGGAGTGTATTTCGAACTTAGGTGAAATTTTGTTCGCAGCTGTGATGTCCTTGATTTAATCGTACGCTAATCATACACGCAAATGCGTACGATCAAACTCAATAACTCACGGGAAGATATCACAATAGAGCTCTAGACACAAAAAAACATACAAGCTTCACATTACAAGCCAGGGGCCTCGAGGGCTAGAATACAGAAGCTCGAGAAACACATGGGTCAGCGGAAGCAACAAATATCTGGGTACATACATTAAACATGAGGTGCCTTAGAGAAGGCTAGCACAAAAGAAACACGATCAAACGAGGCGAGGCCTGCTACAGCAACAGACAATAGCGCCAAAAATTGGCACGTTGACGGAGACTTGGCTTGCGCTGGTTTTTCCCTTGAAGAGGAAAGGGTGATGCAGCACAGGAGCAGTAAGTATTTCCCTCAGTTTGAGAACCAAGGTATCAATCTAGTAGGAGATGTTGGGGAACGTAGCATAAATTCAAAATTTTCCTACGCATGTTCAGATCTTCCTATGGAGAGACTAGCAACGAGAGAGGGGTAAGAGCATCTTTGTACCTTTGAAGATCGCTAAGCGGAAGCGTTGCTAGAACGCGGTTGATGGAGTCGTACTCGCGGCGATTCCGATCTAGTGCCGAACAACGGCACCTCCGTGTTCAACACACGTGTCTCAAAACCGTGTCTCAAACAGCCCCGAACCCTCAACTATATATAGGGGGAGAGGGAGGGGCGCAGCCCTTAGGGTTCCCACCCCCAAGGGGTGCGGCAGGCCCAGATGGGAGAGGGGGCGACGGCCAGGGCAGGGAGGAGGGGTGGCGCACCCCTCTGGTGGGCCTTAGGCCCACCTATGCTAGGGTTCCCCCCTTCCCCCCTTTCTCTGGTGCGCATGGGCTGGGTGGGGGGCGCACCAGCCCACCTAGGGGCTGGTTCCCTTCCCCACTTAGCCCATCTAGCCTCCCGGGGTCGTTGCCCCCCTTCGGTGGTCCCCCGGGACCACCTCTGGTGGTCCCGGTGGTCCCGGTACATTACCGGTGACGCCCGAAACACTTCCGGTGTCCAAAACCATCCGTCCTATATATCAATCTTTACCACCGGACCATTCCGGAGCTCCTCGTGACGTCCGGGATCTCATCCGTGACTCCGAACAACTTTCGGTAACCTCGTACAACAATTCCCTATAACCCTAGCGTCATCGAACCTTAAGTGTGTAGACCCTACGGGTTCACGAGACAAGCAGACATGACCGAGACACCTCTCTGGCCAATAACCATCAGCGGGGTCTGGATACCCATGGTGGCTCCCACTAGCTCCACGATGATCTCATCGGATGAACCACGATGTCAAGGATTCAATCAATCCCGTATACGATTCCCTTTGTCTGTCGGTATAGAACTTGCCCGAGATTTGATCGTCGGTATACCTATACTTTGTTCAATCTCGTTACCGGTAAGTCTCTTTACTCGTTCTGTAGCATGTCATCGTGCGACTAACTCCTTAGTCACATTGAGCTCATGATGATGTTCTACCGAGTGGGCCCAGATATACCTCTCCGTCACACGGAGTGACAAATCCCGATCTCGATTCGTGCCAACCCAAGAGACACTTTCGGAGGTACCCGTAGTGCACCTTTATAGTCACCCAGTTACGTTGTGACGTTTGATACACCCAAAGCACTCCTACGGTATCCGGGAGTTGCACAATCTCACGGTCGAAGGAAAAGATACTTGACATTAGAAAAGCATTAGCATACGAACAATACGATCTAGTGCTAGGCTTAGGATTGGGTCTTGTCCATCACATCATTCTCCCAATGATGTGATCCCGTTATCAATGACATCTAATGCCCATGATCAGGAAACCATGATCATCTATTGACTAATGAGCTAGCCAACTAGAGGCTTGCTAGGGACACATTTTGATCTATTCATTCACACATGTATTACTATCTAGTCTCCCACTTGCAC
Source organism: Hordeum vulgare subsp. vulgare (assembly GCF_904849725.1). Classification (NCBI taxonomy): domain Eukaryota; kingdom Viridiplantae; phylum Streptophyta; class Magnoliopsida; order Poales; family Poaceae; genus Hordeum; species Hordeum vulgare. The sequence continues at coordinate 120,322,824 of NC_058520.1, forward strand.
TAGAGTCAATAATCTACAATACGATCTAGTCTCCCACTTGCACTAGAGTCAATAATCTAGTTACATTGTGATGTATCGAACACCCATAGCATTATGGTGTTTATCATGTTTTGCTCATGGAAGAGGTTTAGTCAACGGGTCTGCAATATTCAGATCCGTGTGTACTTTACAAATATCTATCACTCCACTCTGGACATGGTCCTGGATGGAGTTGTAGCGGCGCTTGATGTGCTTCGTCTTCCGGTGAAACCTGGGCTCCTTGGCTATGGCAATGGCTCCAGTGTTATCACAGAAGAGTGTCATAGGACCCGACGCGCTTGGAACCACTCCAAGGTCGATGACGAGCTCCTTCATCCAAATTCCTTCATGAGCCGCTTCTGAAGCAGCTATGTACTCCGCTTCACATGTAGATGCTGCCACGACTTCTTGCTTGCTGCTGCACCAGCTCACTGCCCCACCATTCAACACATATACGTATCCGGTTTGTGACTTAGAGTCATCCGGATCTGTGTCGAATCTAGCGTCGACGTAACCCTTTACGACGAGCTCTTCGTCACCTCCATAAACGAGAAACATTTCCTTAGTCCTTTTCAGGTACTTAAGGATATTCTTGACCGCTGTCCAGTGTTCCGTACCGGGATCACTTTGGTACCTCCCTACCAAACTTATGGCAAGGTTTATATCAGGTCTGGTACACAGCATGGCATACATTAGAGAGCCCACGGCTGAAGCGTAGGGGACATAACTCATCTTCTCTCTATCTGCTGCCGTGGTCGGCGACTGAGTCTTACTCAATCTCATACCTTGCAAAACTGGCAAGAACCCTTTCTTTGAGTTTTCCATATTGAACTTCTTCAATATCTTATCAAGGTATGTACTTTGCGAAAGACCTATGAGGCGTCTCGATCTATCTCTATAGATCTTGATGCCTAATATGTATGCAGCTTCTCCAAGGTCCTTCATTGCAAATAGGCCTTTATGCTTTCCAACATCTCTATATTATTCCCCATCAATAATATGTCATCTACATATAGTACGAGGAAAGCTACAGAGCTCCCACTCACTTTCTTGTACAGACAGGCTTCTCCGTAAACCTGTATGAACCCAAACGCTTTAATCACCTCATTAAAGCGAATGTTCCAACTCCGAGATGCTTGCACCAGCCCATAGATGGAGCGCTGGAGCTTGCACACTTTGTTAGCACCCTTAGGGTCGACAAAACCTTCTGGTTGCATCATATACAACTCTTCCTTAAGGTTCCCGTTAAGGAACGCTGTTTTGACGTCCATTTGCCAAATTTCATAATCATAAAAGGCGGCAATTGCTAACATGATTCGGACTGATTTCAGCTTCGCTACAGGAGAGAAAGTCTCTTCGTAGTCAACTCCTTGAATTTGTCGAAAACCCTTTGCGACAAGTCGAGCTTTGTAAACGGTTACATTACCGTTTGCATCAGTCTTCTTCTTGAAGATCCATTTACTTTCTATGGCTCGCCGGTCATCGGGCAAGTCCACCAAAGTCCATACTTTGTTCTCATACATGGATCCTATCTCGGATTTCATGGCCTCAAGCCATTTGTTGGAATCCGGGCCCGCCATCGCTTCTTCATAGTTCGAAGGTTCCCATTGTCTAACAACATGATTTCCATCACAGGGTTGCCGTACCACTCTGGTGCGGAGCGTACCCTTGTGGACCTTCGAGGTTCAGTAGTAACTTGATCCGAAGCCTCATGATCATCATCATTAACTTCCTCTTCAGTCGCTGTAGGCGCCACAGGAACAACTTCCTGCGCTGTGCTACTTTCCTGTTCGAGAGGGGGTGTAATTACCTCATCAAGTTCTACCTTCCTCCCACTTACTTCTTTCGAGAGAAACTCTTTCTCTAGAAAGGATCCGTTCTTGGCAACAAAGGTTTTACCTTCGGATCTAAGATAGAAGGTATACCCAATAGTTTCCTTAGGGTATCCTATGAATACGCATTTCTCCGCTTTGGGTTTGAGCTTTTCTGGTTGAAGTTTCTTCACATAAGCATCGCAGCCCCAAACTTTAAGAAACGACAACTTAGGTTTCTTGCCAAACCATAGTTCATACGGTGTCGTCTCAACGGATTTAGACGGTGCCCTATTTAAAGTGAATGCTGCAGTTTCTAATGCGTATCCCCAAAATGATAGCGGTAAGTCGGTGAGAGACATCATAGATCGCACCATATCTAATAAAGTGCGATTACGACGTTCAGACACTCCGTTGCGCTGCGGTGTGCCAGGCGGCGTCAGTTGTGAAACGATTCCACACTTTCTTAGGTGTGTGCCAAACTCGTGACTCAAATATTCTCCTCCACGATCAGATCGTAGACATTTAATTTTTCTGTCACGTTGATTCTCAACCTCATTCTGAAATTCCTTGAACTTTTCAAACGTCTCAGATTTGTGCTTCATCAAGTAGATATACCCATACCTACTCAAATCATCGGTGAGAGTGAGAACATAACGATAACCACCGCGAGCTTCAACGTTCATTGGACCACACACATCGGTATGTATTATTTCCAATAAGTCGGTTGCTCTCTCCATTATTCCTGAGAATGGAGTCTTAGTCATCTTGCCCATGAGGCACGGTTTGCATGTGTCAAATGATTCAAAGTCAAGAGACTCTAACAGTCCATCAGTATGGAGCTTCTTCATGCGCTTAACGCCGATATGACCAAGGCGGCAGTGCCACAAGTATGTGAGACTATCATTATCAACTTTGCATCTTTTGGTACTCACACTATGAATATGTGTAACATCACGATCGAGATTCATCAAGAATAAACCATTCACCAGCGGAGCATGACCATAAAACATATCACTCATATAAATAGAACAACCATTATTCTCTGACTTAAATGAGTAGCCGTCTCGCATTAAGCAAGACCCTGATACGATGTTCATGCTTAAAGCTGGTACTAAATAACAATTATTAAGGTTTAAAACTAATCATGACGGTAGATGTAGAGGTAGCACGCCGACGGCGATCACATCGACCTTTGAACCATTCCCGACGCGCATCGTCACCTCGTCCTTGGCCAGTCTCCGCTTATTCCGCAGTTCCTGCTTTGAGTTGCAAATGTGAGCAACAGCGCCGGTATCAAATACCCAGGAGCTACTACGAGCGCTGGTAAGGTACACATCAATAACATGTATATCACATATACCTTTAACGTTGCCGGCCTTCTTGTCCGCTAAGTATTTGGGGCAGTTCCGCTTCCAGTGACCTTTTCCCTTGCAATAGAAGCACTCAGTCTCAGGCTTGGGTCCGTTATTTTTCTTCTTCCCGGCATCTGGCTTACCGGGCGCGGCAACAGCTTTGCCGTCTTTCTTGAAGTTCTTCTTACCCCTGCCTTTCTTGAAACTAGTGGTCTTGTTGACCATCAACACTTGATGCTCCTTCTTTATTTCTACTTCTGCAGACTTGAGCATCGAGTACAACTCGAGAATGTTCTTCTCCATCCCTTGCATGTTGTAGTTAAGCACGAAGCCTTTGTAGCTTGGTGGGAGAGACTGGAGGATTCTGTCAATGATAGCATCATCCGGAAGTTCGACTCCAAGTGAAGTCAGACGACCGTGTAACCCAGACATTTTGAGTATGTGCTCACTGACAGAACTGTTCTCCTCCATCTTACAGCTGAAGAACTTGTCGGAGACTTCATATCTCTCGACACGGGCATGAGCTTGAAAAACTAGCTTCAGCTCCTGGAACATCTCATATGCCCCGTGTTGCTCAAAACGCCTTTGGAGCCCCGTTTCTAAACTGTATAACATGCCACACCTGACCAGAGGGTAGTCATCACTCCGCGCTTGCCAGACATTCAGAATGTCCTGGGTTGCTGCGGGAGCGGGAGGGTCACCTAGCGGCGCATTAAGGACATAAGCCTTTTTAGCTGCTTCAAGGATGAGCTTCAGGTTGCGAACCCAGTCCGCATAGTTGCTACCATCATCTTTCAGCTTGTTTTTCTCTAGGAATGCGTTGAAGTTGAGGTTGACGTTGGACATCTACAATATTTATAAAGACAACTTTTAGACTAAGTTCATGACAATTAAGTTCATTTAATCAAATTAAGTATGAACTCCCACTTAAATCGACATCCCTCTAGTCATCTAAGTGATACATGATCCATGTTGACTAACCCGTGTCCGATCATCACGTGAGACGGACTAGTCACCACGGTGAGCAACTTCATGCTGATCGTATTCAACCATACGATTCATGTTCGACCTTTCGGTCTCTTGTATTCGAGCTCATGTCTGTACATGCTAATCTCGTCGAATCAACCTAGGTGTTTCGCGTGTGTAAATCTGGCTTACACCCGTTGTATGCGAACGTTAGAATCTATCACACCCGATCATCACGTGGTGCTTCGAGACAACGAACCTTCGCAACGGTGCACACTTAGGGGAATACGTTCTCGAAAAAAAAATTAAGAGGGATCATCTTATTATGCTACCGTCGTTTTAAGCAATAAGATGTAAAACATGATAAACATCACAATGTAATCATATAGTGACATGATATGGCCATTATCATCTTTGCTCTTTCGATCTCCATCTTCAGGCATCGCATGATCATCATCGTCACCGGCGTGACACCATGATCTCCATCATCATGATCTCCATCATCGTGTCTCCGTGAAGTCGTCACGCCAACTACTACTATCACTACTACTATGGCTAACCGTTAGCAATGAAGTAAAAGTAGTAAGCACATGGCGTTGCATCTCATACAATAAATTAAGACAACTCCTATGGCTCCTTCCGGTTGTCATACTCATCAACATGCAAGTCGTGAAACCTATTATAATAACATGATCATCTCATACATCATACATGCAACATCACAACTTTGGCCATATCACATCACATGTCAAACCCTACAAAAACAAGTTAGACGTCCTCTAATTGTTGTTGCAAGTTTTACGTGGCTGATTTGGGTTTCTAGCAAGAACGCCTTCTTACCTACGTGAAAGCCACAACGATGATATGCCAAAGCTATTTACCCTTCATAAGGACCCTTTTCATCAAATCCAATCCGACTAGAGTAGGAGAGACAGACACCCGCTAGCCACCTTTATGCACGATGTGCATGTCTGTCGGTGGAACCAGTCTCACGTAAGCGTACGTGTAAGGTCGGTCTGGGCCGCTTCATCCCACAATACCGCCGGAAAAGAATAAGACTACTAACGGCAAGAAAATTGACAAACCATCACCCACAACTTTTGTGTTCTACTCGTGCATAGAATCTACGCATAGAAAATCTGGCTTTGATACCACTGTTGGGGAACGTAGCATAAATTCAAAATTTTCCTACGCATGTTCAGATCTTCCTATGGAGAGACCAGCAACGAGAGAGGGGTAAGAGCATCTTCGTACCTTTGAAGATCGCTAAGCGGAAGCGTTGCTAGAACGCGGTTGATGGAGTCGTACTCGCGGCGATTCCGATCTAGTGCCGAACAACGGCACCTCCGCGTTCAACACACGTGCAGCCCGGTGACGTCTCCCGCACCTTGATCCAGCAAGGAGGAGGGAGAGGTTGGGGAAGAAGTCCAGAAACACGACGGTGTGGTGTCGGTGGAGAGATGAGGTCTCCCGGCAGGGCTTCGCCAAGCGCCGGCAGAGAGGAGGAGGGAGAGGAGCAGGGCTGCGCCGAGAGAGAGATCAAAACCGTGTCTCAAACAGCCCCGAACCCTCAACTATATATAGGGGGAGAGGGAGGGGCACAGCCCTTAGGGTTCCCACCCCCAAGGGGTGCGGCAGCCCCAGATGGGAGAGGGGGCGGCGGCCAGGGCAGGGAGGAGGGGTGGCGCACCCCTCTGGTGGGCCTTAGGCCCACCTATGCTAGGGTTCCCCCCTTCCCCCCTTTCTCTGGTGCGCATGGGCTGGGTGGGGGGCGCACCAGCCCACCTAGGGGCTGGTTCCCTTCCCCACTTATCCCATCTAGCCTCCCGGGGTCGTTGCCCCCCTTCGGTGGTCCCCCGGGACCACCTCTGGTGGTCCCGGTGGTCCCGGTACATTACCGGTGACGCCCGAAACACTTCCGGTGTCCAAAACCATCCGTCCTATATATCAATCTTTACCTCCGGACCATTCCGGAGCTCCTCGTGACGTCCGGGATCTCATCCGGGACTCCGAACAACTTTCGGTAACCTCGTACAACAATTCCGTATAACCCTAGCGTCATCGAACCTTAAGTGTGTAGACCCTACGGGTTCGGGAGACAAGCAGACATGATCGAGACACCTCTCTGGCCAATAACCATCAGCGGGGTCTGGATACCCATGGTGGCTCCCACTAGCTCCACGATGATCTCATCGGATGAACCACGATGTCAAGGATTCAATCAATCCCGTATGCGATTCCCTTTGTCTGTCGGTATAGAACTTGCCCGAGATTCGATCGTCGGTATACCTATACCTTGTTCAATCTCGTTACCGGTAAGTCTCTTTACTCGTTCTGTAGCACGTCATCGTGCGACTAACTCCTTAGTTACATTGAGCTCATGATGATGTTCTACCGAGTGGGCCCAGAGATATCTCTCCGTCACACGGAGTGACAAATCCCGATCTCGATTCGTGCCAACCCAACAGACACTTTCGGAGGTACCCGTAGTGCACCTTTATAGTCACCCAGTTACGTTGTGACGTTTGATACACCCAAAGCACTCCTACGGTATCCGGGAGTTGCACAATCTCACGGTCGAAGGAAAAGATACTTGACATTAGAAAAGCATTAGCATACGAACAATACGATCTAGTGCTAGGCTTAGGATTGGGTCTTGTCCATCACATCATTCTCCCAATGATGTGATCCCGTTATCAATGACATCTAATGCCCATGATCAGGAAACCATGATCATCTATTGACTAACGAGCTAGCCAACTAGAGGCTTGCTAGGGACACATTGTGATCTATTCATTCACACATGTATTACTGTTTCCTGTTAATACAATTATAGCATGAACGATAGACGATTATCATGAACAAGGAAATATGATAATAATCATTTTATTATTGCCTCTAGGGCATATTTCCAACAGGAGAATCGCGTCAAGTCCAGAGTACCTGCGCAAACACAAAAGAGCTTGCACCCAACGCGATAAAGGGGTTGTAAATCCCTTCAAGATTGATTGCAAAGTGAGATCTCAAGGCAGAAAGTGCAACGAAGTAAAAGAGTAAGGCTGAAAATATGATGTGAAGTAGACCCGGGGGCCATAGTGTTCACTAGAGGCTTCTCTCAAAATAGCAAATATTACAGTGGGTGAACAAATTATGTCGAGCAATTGATAGAACCGCGCAAAGTCATGACGATATCTAAGGCAATGATCATACATATAGGCATCACGTCCGAGACAAGTAGACCGATACTTTCTGCATCTACTACTATTACTCCACACATCGACTGCTATCTAGCATGCATCTAGTGTATTGAGTTCATGACGAACAGAGTAACGCCTTAAGAAGATGACATGATGTAGAGGGATAAACTCAAACCAATGATGAAAACCCCATCTTTTTACCCTTGATGGCAACAACACGATGCGTGCCACGCTACCCCTTCTGTCACTGGGTGAGGTCACCGCACGGTATGAACCCAAAACCAAGCACTTCTCCCATTGCAAGAATCATAGATCAAGTTGGCCAAACAAAACCCACAACTCGAAGAGAATTACAAGGATATGAAATCATGCATATAAGAGATCAAAAGAAACTCAAATAAGATTCATAGATAATCTGATCATAAATCCACAATTCATCGGATCTCGACAAACATACCGCAAAAGAAGATTACATCGGATAGATCTCCATGAAGATCATGGAGAACTTTGTGTTGAAGATCCAAGAGAGAGAAGAAGCCATCTAGCTACTAGCTATGGACCCGAAGGTCTACGGTGAACTACTCATGCATCATCGGAGAGGTCATGGTGTTGATGAAGAAGCCCTCCGTATCCGAATCCCCCCTCTGAGAGGGCACCAGAACGTGCCCCAGATGGGATCTTGCGGAGACAGAAGCTTGCGGCGGCGGAAAAGTATTTTCGTGGCTCTCCTGATTTTTCTGGGATTTTAGGGAATATATAGGCGAAGAGCTAGGGCAGAGGAGGCCCAGGAAGCCCACAATCCTGGGAGGTGCGGGCCCCCCTGGCCGCGCCATGAGGGCTTGTGGGGTCCGTGGTGACCTTCTGCCTTGGTTCTCAAGTCTCCCGATCGTCTTCTGTTTCGGAAAAAATCTTTTCGGAAGTTTTATCCTGTTTGGACTCCGTTTAAAATCCTCCTCTGAAAAGGGTCAAAAACATGGAAAAACAGGAACTGGCACTTGGCACTGAGTTAATACGTTAGTCCCGAAAAAGATATAAAAGGCATACAAAACATCCAAAGTTTGACAAGATAATAGCATGAAACCATCAAAAATTATAGATACCTTGGAGACATATCAAGCATCCCCAAGCTTAACTCCTACTCGTCCTCGAGTAGGGAAGTGATAAAGACTGAATTTTTGATGTGGAATGCTACCTAGCATAGTTGTCCTTTGTAACTTCTTTCATGTGACATGAATGTTCAGATCCGTAAGATTCAAAAAAATAGTTTGCTATTGACATGAAAACAATAATACTTCAAGTAAACTAGTAAGGTAATCATGAACTTTTGAAATAACAAGGCCAAAGAAAGTTATCTCTACAAAATCATATAGTCTGGCTATGCTCCATCATCCTCACACAACTAACTTAAATCATGCACAACCCCGGTATTGGCCAAGTAATTGTTTTCACACTCTTACTTTCTCAAATCTTTTACAACTATCACGCAATACATGAGCGTGAGCCATGGATATAGTACTATAGGTGGAATAGAGTGTGGTGATGGTTGTGAGACAAAAAAGGAGGAGATGGTCACATTGACTCGGCGTATCAAAGGGTTATGGAGATGCCCATTAATAGATATCAATGTGAATGAGTAGGGATTGCCATACAAAGGATGCACTAGAGCTATAAGTATGTGAAAGCTCAAAAGGAGAACTAGTGGGTGTGCATCCAACTTGCTTGCTCACGAAGACCTTGGGCAATTTGAGGAAGCACATCATTGGAATATACAAGCCAAGTTATATAATAAAGATTCCCACTAGCATATGGTGGTGACGAAACGAGAGGCTCTCAATCATGAAGAACATGGTGCTATTATGAAGCACAAGTGTGGAAAAAGATAGTAGCATTGTCCCTTCTCTCTTTTTCTCTTTTTTTATTTGGGCTCTTTGGCCTCTTTTTTTTATGTGGGCAACTTTGGCCTCTCTTTTTTATTTCCTCACATGGGATAATGTTCTAATAATGATGATCATCACACTTTTATTTACTCACAACTCAAAGCTCAGATCGATAATCAAGGGTAAAAAGATGGGGTTTATATCTATTGCATGAATTTATCCCTCTACATCATGTCATCTTGCTTAAGGCGTTACTCTGTTCGTCATGAACTCAGTACACTAGATGCATGCTGGATAGCGGTCGATGTGTGGAGTAATAGTAGTAGATGCAGAAAGTATCGGTCTACTTGTCTCGGACGTGATGCCTATATGTATGATCACTGCCTTAGATATCGTCATGACTTTGCTCGGTTCTATCAATTGCTCGACAGTAATTCGTTCACCCACCGTAATATTTGCTATTTTGAGAGAAGTCTCTAGTGAACACTATGACCCCCGGGTCTACTTCACATCATATTTTCAGCCCTACACTTTTACTTTGTTGCACTTTCCAGCTTCAGATCTCACCTTGCAATCAATCGTGAAGGGATTGATAACCCCTTTGTAGCGTTGGGTGCAAGTTTATTGTTTTTGCGCAGGTACATTGGTGCCTCATCTTAATACTCCTACTGGATTGATACCTTGGTTCTCAAACTGAGGGAAATACTTACTGCTACTGTGTTGCATCACCCTTTCCTCTTCAAGGGAAAAAACCAGCGCAAGCTCAAGAGGTAGCAAGAAGAATTTCTGGCGCCGTTGCCGGGGAGGAGTATCAAGTCAAGAATAGTCTTCCTTCAACGTGTCAAATTCTGGCACCAGGGATTATTATAAGTGAAGCTTATCCAAGTAACTGTCGCGAACTCATCTCTTCATTTACTTTTTTGCCTCTCGTTTTCCTCTCCCCCACTTCTGAAAAACAAAAATTTACAAAAATATTTGCCTTTTTCGTTTGCCTTTCCTTTGCTTGTGTGCTATGTGCCTTCAATATGCTTGCATCTTCGCTTGCTGAAAATCTCTTGGTATGGATCCTCATCCACTTGCTAATCTCTTTAAGAGATCCAGTTATGTTGAACCATTTGCTAGTGAGTTGAGTGCACTTGACTTTCTCTATGGAGTTTTGCTTGAGATGCGTGAAACTGAAAATCGTGATGAAGAAATTTATGAAGTGATTCACGAGGGCTCCTTGAATGAAAAGCATGATTGCAATGTTTTCATTATAAATTCTATTAATGACAATCATGCTAAAAATATGCAAAACCCTAAGCTTGGGGATGCTAGTTTTGCTATGTCCACCACTTGTTGTAATGATCATGATAGGGGTAATGATTTTTCTTATGATCTTGAAAATTTGTTTAAGCCTCATGATGAATATGATATTTGCAATAATATTGAAAGTGGCTTTGGAAAAGTCATGACTTTAGTTGATGATAATCCCACTATTTTTGAAGAACGTCAACTTTGCATGCATGTGGATCATGAAAATAATATCCTATGTGATAGCTATATTTTTGAATTTGAATATTATCCCACATGTAATTGTTATGAGAGAGGAAAATATTGTGGTAGAAACTTTCATATCACTAAATCATCTCTCGTTATGTTGAGATTGCTATTGTCTCTTTCTTCTTCCTTGCATATGGTCGTTATTGCTTGTCTTGATAATTTGTTTTCCTATAAAATGCCTATGCATAGGAAGTATGTTAGACTTAGATTTTATTTTCACATGCTTTATGATGCTCTCGTTGTGCTTCAATTCTCGTCTTTCATGTGAGCATCATTGAATTATCAATGCCTAGCTAAGGGCGTTAAACAATAGCGCTTGTTGGGAGGCAACCCAATGAATTTATCTTTGCTTTTTTATTTGTGTTTTGTTGCGTCCACACCATCATAATTCTTTTATGATTGTTTATTTTGTGTTTTTTTTGTGTTTGAGCCAAATAAAACCTTTATGACTAGTTTGGTGATGGTTGTTTGATCATGCTGGAAAAAGACAGAAAATTTTCGCTCACGAAATTATTTTTCATTTTTATCCAGAAAGAGCTTTTGAGTTGATTCTTTTTGCTGCTGGTTGATATGCCAATTGTCCAAATTTTCATAATTGTTCAGAATTTTTGAGATACTAGAAGTATACGAAGTATACATATTGCTACAGACTGGTCTGTTTTTGACAGATTCTATTTTTGTTGTGTTGATTGCTTATTTTGATGAAACTATGGATAGTATCGGGGGGTATTAGCCATACAAAAGTGAGAATACAGTAATCTAACACCAATATAAATATAAATCAAGTTTTCTACAGTACCTCAAGAGGTGGTAGTTTGTTTTCTTGTGCTAATGATATCACGAGTTTCTGTTTATGTTTTGTGTTGTGAAGTTTTCAAGTTTTGGGTGATGTTCTCATGGAAAAAGGGATAAAGAGTGGAAAGATCTCAAGCTTGGGTAGGCCCAAGGCATCCCAAGCCAAATTCAAGGACACCAAAAAGCCTAAGCTTGGGGATGCCCCAGGAAGGCATCCCCTCTTTTCGTCTTCAATCCATCGGTAACATTACTTGGAGCTATACTTTTATTCACCACATGATATGTGTTTTGCTTGGAGCGTATTGTATTATAGGAGTATTTTCTTTTTGTTGTGTCACAATAATCCTTGCTGTAAACCTTTTGAGAGAGACATGCACTCATCGTGGATTTGCTAGAATACTCTAAGCTTCGCTTATATCTTTTGAGTTAGGCAATTTAGCTCGCATGTGCTTCACTTATATCTTTTGAGCAAGATAAATTTGCTCTAAGTGCTTCACTTAGATATTTTTAGAGCACGGCGGTGTCATATTTTAGAGAAATAAGAACTCTCGATCTTCACTTATATCTTTTTGAGAGTGCTCTCTCTGAGTAACTTGGTAGTTATCTTGTGCTATTAAAGTAGTGCTAAAGATGATAGGGATCCAAAGAGGATATAAAACTTCCATGTTCATCTGCATTGATTAGTAAAGAGAAGTTTGATTCCTCTCAATTAGTTTTGAGACATTGATATGGTAATATTAGAGTTATGTTAGTAGGGTGTTGTGAATCTAGAAATACTTGTGTCGAAGTTAGTGATTCCCGTAACATGCACGTATGGTGAACCGCTATGTTAGGAAGTCAGAGCATAATTGATTTATTGATTGTCATCCTTTGTCTTGCCGTCGGGATCACGCGATGGTTAACACCTACCAACCCTTCTCCTAGGAGTATGTGTTTAGCACCTTGTTTCGATTACTAATAAAAACTTTCGCAATAAGTATATGAGTTCTTCATGACTAATGTGAGTCCATGGTATAGATGCACTTTCACCTTCCACCATTGCTAGCCTCTCTAGTGTCGTGCAGCTTTCGCCGATGCAGAAACCCACCATATGCCTTCCTCAAAACAGCCACCATACCTACCTGCTATGGCATTTTCATAGACATTCCGAGATATATTGCCATGCAGCTCCCACCATTCCGTCTCATGACTTGTGCCATCACTTTCATATTACCATTGAATGATCGTAAGGTAGCTAGCGAGATGTTTAAACGTCATACGCTAAGCTAGATCGTTGCACATCCGGGTACACTGTCGGAGGCATTTCCTATAGAGTCCTCATCGTTCTAAGAATTGAGCTGTGAGTAAATTAAAGTGTGATGATCATCATTATTAGAGCATTGTCCCATGTGAGGAAATAAAAAAAAGAGGCCAAAGTTGCCCACACACAAAAAAAGAGAGATATGGAAAAAGGCCGAAGTGCCCAAACAAAAAAAGAGAGAAGGGACAATGCTACTATCTTTTTCCACACTTGTGCTTCATAATAGCACCATGTTCTTCATGATTGAGAGTCTCTTGTTTTTTCACCACCATATGCTAGTGGGAATCTTCATTATATAACTTGGCTTGTATATTCCAATGATGGGCTTCCTCAAAATTGCCCTAGGTCTTCGTGAGCAAGCAAGTTGGATGCACACCCACTAGTTCTCCTTTTGAGCTTTCACATACTTATAGCTCTAAGTGCATCCATTGCATGGTAATCCCTACTCCTTCACATTGATATCTATTGATGGGCATCTCCATAGCCCTTTGATACGCCGAGTCGATGTGACCATCTCCTCCTTTTTGTCTCACAACCTCCACCACACTCTATTCCACCTATAGTGCTATATCCACGGCTCACGCTCATGTATTGCGTGAGAGTTGAAAAAGGTTTGAGAAAGTAAGAGTGCGAAAACAATTACTTGGCCAATACCGGGGTTGTGCATGATTTAAGTTAGTTGTGTGGGGATGATGGAGCATAGCCAGACTATATGATTCTGTAGGGATAACTTTCTTTGGCCTTGTTATTTCTAAAGTTCATGATTATCTTGCTAGTTTGCTTGAAGTATTATTGTTTTCATGTCAATAGCAAACTACTGTTTTGAATCTTACGGATCTAAACATTCATGTCACATGAAAGAAGTTACAAAGGACAAATATGCTAGGTAGCACTCCACATCAAAAATTCAGTCTTTATCACTTCCCTACTCGAGAACGAGCATGAGTTAAGCTTGGGGATGCTTGATACGTCTCCAATGTATCTATAATTTTTGATGGTTCCATGCTATTATTTTGTCAAACTTTGGATGTTTTGTATGCCTTTTATATCTTTTTTGGGACTAATTTATTAACTCAGTGCCACGTGCCAGTTCCTGTTTTTTCCGTGTTTTTGACCCTTTTCAGAGGAGAATATTAAACGGAGTCCAAACAGAATGAAACCTCCGAAAAGATTTTTTTCTGGAACAGAAGATACACAGGGAGCTTGGGAACCAAGGCAGAGGGCACCACGGGAGGCCACAAGACCCCTAGGCGCGGCCAGGGGGGCGCGCCTAGCAGGCTTGTGGGCTCCCTGTGGCTCCTCTTCCCTACTTCTTCCGCCTATAAATCCCCAAAAAAATCCAAAACCACGAGAGAGATCCACGAAAATACTTTTCCGCCGCCGCAAGCTGCTGTCTCCGCAAGATCCCATCCGGAGCATGTTCTGGTGCCCTGCCGAGGGGGATTCAGATACGGAGGGCTTCTTCATCAACACCATTGCCTCTCCGATGATGCGTGAGTAGTTCACCATAGACCTTCGGGTCCATAGCTAGTAGCTAGATGGCTTCTTCTCTCTCTTGGATCTACAATAAAAAGTTCTCCATGATCTTCATGGAGATCTATCCGATGTAATCTTCTTTTACGGTGTGTTTGTCGAGATCCGAATTGTGGATTTATGATCAGATTATCTATGAATCTTATTTGAGTTTCTTCTGATCTCTTATATGCATGATTTCATATCCTTGTAATTCTCTTCGAGTTGTGGGTTTTATTTGGCCAACTTGATCTATGATTCTTGCAATGGGAGAAGTGCTTGGTTTTGGGTTCATACCGTGCGGTGACCTCACCCAGTGACAGAAGGGGTAGCGAGACACGCATCATGTTGTTGCCATCAAGGGTAAAAAGATGGGGTTTATATCTATTGCATGAATTTATCCCTCTACATCATGTCATCTTGCTTAAGGCGTTACTCTGTTCGTCATGAACTCAATACACTAGATGCATGCTGGATAGCGGTCGATGTGTGGAGTAATAGTAGTATATGCAGAAAGTATCGGTCTACTTGTCTCGGACGTGATGCCTATATGTATGATCATTGCCTTATATATCGTCATGACTTTGTGTGGTTCTATCAATTGCTCGATGGTAATTCATTCACCCACCATAATATTTGCTATTTTGAGAGAAGCCTCTAGTGAACACTATGACCCCCGGGTCTACTTCACATCATATTTTCAGCCCTACACTTTTACTTTGTTGCACTTTTCGCCTTCAGATCTCACCTTGCAATCAATCGTGAAGGGATTGACAACCCCTTTGTAGCATTGGGTGCAAGTTTGCTGTTTTTGCGCATGTACATTGGTGCCTCATCTTGATACTCCTACTGGATATATACCTTGTTGCACTTTCCGCACTTTTACTTCGTTGCACTTTCCGCCTTGAGATCTCACTTTGCAATCAATCTTGAAGGGATTTACAACCCCTTTATAGCGTTGGGTGCAAGCTCTTTTGTGTTTGCGCAGGTACTCTGGACTTGACGCGATTCTCCTACTAGATTGATACCTTGATTCTCAAACTGGGGGAAATACTTACTGCTACTGTGCTGCATCACCCTTTCCTCTTCAAGGGAAAAAACCAATGCAAGCTCAAGAGGTAGCACAAGCTCATCTACTACAGCACCAAGAGTAGCTAATTAATACAAATATAAACCACTAAAACAAAAAATAATTGGACACATGGAGGAGTGACATACCAAGCAACAAATCCCTGAAACAGTTTTGGAAACGGAGCTTCGAGCAAAGAGATCAAAATCCGCGGTCTCGAGAGCAAGAACACGAGAGAGAGAGTGATAGTGATTTTTTCTGGGTGAATGGAATGATGTGGGAAGAATAAGTAAGTGAGGGGCCCACGTGGGGACCACAACCCACTAGGGCACGTCTCGGGGTCCTGGAGCTCCCCGGTGGGTTGTGCCGACCTGGTGCACCTCCCTCTGATATTATTTGTACCAAAAATTCAGAAATAATCAGAAAAATATCGTGTTAAATTTCCAGGGCATTCTGAGGACTTTTATTTTTGGGTCATTTTTTATTGCACGAAAAACTCAGAAACCAGACAAAGCATGGCATTTTATTTTATTTAACTAAGAAAAACAGAAAACAAAAGGTAGGGACACAAGGTAGTGCTCACTAAATTCATCAACTTCATACCTCTCAAAAATGATCCATTAATAAGTTTGATGAAGTCTTATTAACAACCACTTCCGATTAATATGAAACCGAAGAACTTCCGTAAATCACTAAGTTACCTCAACGGGGATATGAATGCCCCCCACAATAAGCATTTCATATTTCTTTTTAATAGTAGGTAGAGGTAGTTGAAAACTTCCAATATTGATTGTCTGAGATTTTTCAATAACATTAATACCATTCACTTGGAATTGTTTCTTCAGAAAGTGCACCGTATGCTCATTACCATTGATATGAAAAGTGAACTTGCTTTCATTGCAATCAATAACAGCCCCTACAGTATTCAAGAAGGGTCTAGCAATGATAATAGACATGTTGTCGTCTTCGGGCATCTCAAGTATAACAAAGTCAGTCAAAATAGTAACATTAGCAACAACAACAAGCACATCCACACAAATACCGATAGGTATGGCAGTTGATTTGTCAGCCTTTTGTAAAGATATTTTAGTAGGTGTGAGTTTATTTAAATCAAGTCTTTTATATAAAGAGAAAGGCATAACACTAACACCAGCTCCCAAATCACATAAAGAAGTTTTCACATAATTTCTTTTAATGGAGCAAGGTATAGTTGGTATTCCCAGATCTCCAAGTTTTTTAGGTACTCCATCTTTAAAAGTATAATTAGCAAGCAAAGTGGAGATTTCATCTTCTCGTATTTTTCTCTTATTGGTGATGATGTCTTTCATATACTTTGCATAAGGAGGCATTTTTAAGATATTAGTCAAGCGAGTTCGCAAAAAAGACTGGCCTCAGCATTTTAGCAAAGCGTTCAAATTGTTCTTGGAAAGGGCATAGGCTTTTGAACCCATGGTTCTCTTTACTTTCCATGTTTTCTAGCCACAAAGTCTCTTTTATCATATCTTTTATTCTTGGGTTGTGGGTTATCAAGATCAACAGCGGGTTCTATCTCAACATCTTTATCTGGTTATTTATCATTTGTTTGAGTGTCTTCATGAACCTCATCATTATCTTTTTCATTATCAGAAGGTGAGTGTTCATTACGTGATTGAGTTTCAGCATCAGAGATAGAAACTTCATTATCATTATGAGGAGGTTTTTCTATTTCAGGTTCACTAGAGGCAGGCAAAGTCCTATTATTTTTCTTCTTCCTTTTCTTTTTAGAAGGACTAGGTGCGTCAGTGTTAGTTCTTTGAGAGTCTTGTTCAATTTTCTTTGGGTATCCCTCAGGATAGAGTGGTTCCTGAGTCATTTTACCTCCTCTAGTGGCTACTCTAACACCAAAGTCACTTATATTATTGTTCATTTCATCAAGTAACTCCCTTTGGGATTTAGCAACTTGTTCTAATCGAGTTTGAACCATAGAGGCATGCTTTCCTACACCTCTAACATCATTTGAGATTCTAAATAACAAGTCACTTAAGGGACCAATCATATCAGAGTTGTATTTCAATTGTTTCATAACATTTGCATTGAAGTGATCTTGCTTTCTAATGTAATTATCAAACTCATAAAGGCATTGACTAGGATGTTTATTAAGAGGATCATCACTATCATCGAATTTCATTAAATATTTAACCTCTACCACCTTAGGTGGTGCTGGTGCTTCAAGCCCATGTATTTCTTCGATAGGTAGTCAATTTTTAACATCCTCGTCTTTAATACCTTTTCCAACATAGATTTCTTTGCCTCTTTCATATCTTCAGAAGCATCGGTTAGTCCATTATAGAAGATATCAAGTATTTCATTTTTCTTAAGAGGATGATCAGGCAAAGCATTAAGAAATTGGAGAAGCCTCCCCCAAGCTTGTGGGAGACTCTCTTCTTCAATTTGCACAAAGTTAAATATTTTCTGCAAGGCAGTTTGTTTCTTATGAGGAGGGAAATATTTTTTAGAGAAGTAATAATCATATCCTGGGGATTATGCACACAACCAGGAGCAAGAGTATTGTACCAAGCTTTAGCATCACCCTTTAATGAGAACGGAAATAACTTGAGAATATAGTAATAGCGAATCTTCTGATCATGAGCAAAAAGGGTGGCTATATCATTCAACTTAGTATGATGTGCCACAATAGTTTCAGTTTCATAACCATGGAAAGGATCAGATTCAACCAAAGTGATTAACTCTGGGTCGAAGAGAATTCATTATCCGTATCATCAATAAAGATAGGTGAAGTAGCAAACTCAGGATCACATTTCATTTTAGCATTCAAAGATTTTTCCTTATACTTGCATAATAATTTCTCTAGATCATCTCTATCCTTACAAGCAAGAATATCTCTAGTTGCCTCCTCACTCATAGTATAACCTTCCGGTACCTTTGGCAATTCATATCTAGGAGGACTAGTTCTAGTAGGTGTTTCAAGATCCTTGGTTTCAAGTTCATCATCAGATTCAACAATATCATGTTGTCTTACTCTAGCAATTTGTTCATCAAGAAATTCACCTAGTGGCACATCATTATTAAGCAAGGTACTAGCATCATCATGAGTAGTATTCATAGCAGAAGTAGCATCATCAATAACTTGCAACATATCAGAATTAATAGCATGTTGTGGTGTTGCAAGTTTACTTATAACAGAAGGTGAATCTAAAGCGGAGCTAGATGGCAGTTCCTTACCTCCCCTCGCCTTAGAGGGAAAAATCTTTGTCTTAGCATCCTTCAGATTCTTCATAGATAGTATGATAATAATCCTAAGTGACTCAAAATATTGCTATGCTCCCCGGGAACGGCGCCAGAAAAAGGTCTTGATAACCCACAAGTATAGGGGATCGCAACAGTTTCCAAGGGTAGAGTATTCAATCCAAATTTATAGATTTGACACAAGGGGAGCCAAAGAATATTTGAAGGTATTAGCAGCTGAGTTGTCAATTCAACCACACCTAGAGATTAATTATCTGCAACAAAGTGATTAGTAGCACAGTAATATGATAGTTTTGATGATAGTAGCAGCAACAATAATAACGGTAAAAGTGATAGCAATGATTTTGTAACAGTAACGATAGCAGTAGCAACAGTAGTAACTTTGCAAGAACAATATAAGGTAAATTCGTAGGCATTGGATCGGTGACTTGTTGGATGATATTCATCATGAGACAGTTATAACCTAGAGCGATATGGCACTAGCTTCAGTTCATAAATATAATGTAGGCATGTATTCCGTAAATAGTCATACATGCTTATGGAAAGAACTTGCATGACATCTTTTGTCCTACCCTCCCGTGGCAGCGGGGTCCTATTGGAAACTAAGGGATATTAAGGCATACTTTTAATAGAGAACCGGAACAAAGCATTAACACACGGTGAATACATGAACTCCTCAAACTACGGTCATCACCGGGAGTGGTCCCGACTATTGTCACTCCGGGGTTGCCAGACCATAACACGTAGTAGGTGACTATAACTTGCAAGATCAGATCTAGAACATGGATATAATGGTGATAACATAAACAATTCTGATCTGAAATCATGGCACCCGGGCCCAAAGTGACAAGCATTAAGCATGGCAAAGTCATAGCAACATCAATCTCAGAACATAGTGGATACTAGGGATCAAGCCCTAACAAAACTAACTCGATTACATGATGAATCTCATCCAAGTCCTCACTGACCAGCAAGCGTACGAAGGAATTACTCACTCCCGGTGGGGAGAATCACGGAATTGGCGATGGAGATGTGTTGGTGATGTCGAAGATCGAAGATCCCCCTCTCCGGACCCCCAAACGGACTCTAGATCTGGCCTCCCATTGAAGAACAGGAGACGATGATGGCTCCATCTAGTGAAACGCGATAATTCTTTCTCCTTGATTTTTTCTGGAATAATGTGATTTTATAGCATCGGTTTCAGGGTCATAGGGGCCGCCAGGTGGGGAAAACCCACCGGGGCGCGTCTGGGGGGCAAGCGCGCCCTGGTGGGTTGTGCCCACCCAGGTGCTTCCCTTATATGGCTCTTGGCTCCAGAAATTCTCCTTATTGATATAAAAAATCCTCGCAAAGTTTCGTTCCATTCCAAGAACATTTATTTCTTCACAAAAACAACACCATGGTAGTTCTGCTAAAAACAACATCAGTCTGGGGTTAGTTTCATTCAAATCATGGAAATTAGAGTCCAAAACAAGAGGAAAAGCGTTAGGAAAAGTAGATACGTTGGAGACGTATGAGAGGCGTACTTGGGCTTCTGGCCCTTTCTGTCCTTCTTCCGCCACCTCTTTCATGTTTGCGCCTAGATGCACCGTGACGTGACGTACTCGTGTGGCGGCGCGGTGGTGTACAGGCGGGGCGGCAGGCCACTCCTAAAGACGAAGTGGAAGGAGTCCTTCAAGAAGTGGCAGCACACCTTCTTCTACGTCCGCAACATCGGTCTGGGGCAGGATTGGGTCAATCTCCCACCCTTCTCCGACAAGCCGCCGACTGGAGAACACTCGGACCTCGACATGCACACTGGCGAGCTCACGGTGATCGATGGCCAGATGCAGGATCTCAAGGCCTCGATCGGGCTGGTGGCCCCATATCTAGTGGCGGCCTTCGTCTCCCGTCGAGTGTTGCTGCTGCAGGCGAGGCCACACCGGATGTGCGACATGAGCGCTCGCAAGTACCCGAGCCGGTTGTCGATGGTGGAGTTGCCGCTGCACAAGGTGGACACTCGGGTAAACAAGATCACCAACTTCCAGCTGGATGAGGAAGAGTGGATCTTCGTCCTGGAGTCGTTCCACTACGGCAACTGGGCACTGACGGTAAGTCCTCGGCCGATTGGAGTTGTTCCCTTTGTTTTTCTTTCTTATTGGTAGCATTTGACGTGTAGCTGTGACGCTCCTTAGCTTTTTTCGGCATAACACGTCGGATGGCCCGAATTCGGAGCACTTTGGCCCGGACCGGGAGGAGTCTGATGTCGAGGACTTTGATTCGGACGGGGATGGCCCCGGTGACCTCGAAGGCTTGGACGAGCCGGAGGCACAGGATGACGAGGGGGCGAGGGTGACGAGGTGGACGAGCCGCCTAGCGCCGCAGCTAGCGGGGCGGGAACGTCGCGCCACCCTACCGACGGGTCCGTTAGGGATTTGACAGACGATGACGACGACGAACTTCAAGTATTGGGGGTGGTTCCGACCATGACGGAGTCGCCTCGGGGTCGGCACGGCGGAAGGAGCGTGGAGTTGCCGGCTGGAGGTCGGCTGGCTGTCACCCAGCCGGCCCATCGCGAGACGGTAGAAGAACACCGCTGACACAAGCGGCCGACCAACAGTTCGGCTGGTGGCCCAGTACCCAAGAAGGTTCGGTCGGTTGTTCTACCGGAGGGCGCCCCTCTGCCGACGCGGAGGAGGCTGAGACGGGGGCCCCGCCACATCCCCCTCGGCACCGGGTAAGTTATCTCTCGAGGCTCGTGCCCCTTTCTTTTCTTCCTTCATCGTCGTATGGCGTTCGAACTCGTGTCTGTTTATTTTGTATCGGCACTGATGCCATCCCGCTGCCGGAGGCCGAGGCATCGTCCCTTGAGGCCGAACAGGTTGCGTCGCATGCTCCGGAGCATGCCGCGACAGCGCAGCTCGAGCGGGAGTGTTGCGCGGCCAAGGGTAAGGTTGTGCCGGCTGTGACAGCCGGCGTCGATGGCCCCTCGACCGAGGCGACTAGTGACGCTGCGGCACTGATGGCCCCCGAGGTTCCTACCGCGGGGGCCTCCCCTATGTGCGTGGAGGCACAGCTGGAGCCGCCCCCGAAGGTGATTGCAACGCCGGCTAGCAAGCCGACAGCCCAGGAGTGGCCCGCTCGGCGTCCGACCCAGGGCAGTGGACCGGACCTGGGGCCGATGCTACTGGTGGTGATGGCCGAGCCATCGTCATTTCGGCAGCACACGTGACCTCGGCAACATCGGCGGTGGCGGCGACGACCGAACCCGATCGCTGTCGCGGGTGACAGCGGACTGGGCGCAGCTGCACGGCGGCCCACCTGCGACCGGGGCGAGCTCCTCAACTGTCGGACACGTCGTGGCGATGCCGACGACCGCTATAATAATCAAGCATGGATATAATTTCATAGATCTGATCATAAACTCATAGTTATCGAATCCCAACAAACACACCGCAAAAGAAAGAGTTAAATCAAATAGATCTCCAAGAGACCATTGTATTGAGAAGAAAAACGAGAGAGAAAGCCATCTAGCTACTGCCTAAGGACCCGTAGGTCTGATATGAACTACTCACGCATCATCGGAGGAGCACCAATGAGGATGATGAACCCCTTCGTGATCGTGTTCCCCTCTGGCAGGGTGCCGGAACGGACTCTAGATTGGATCTCGTGGCTTCTCGAACTTGCGGCGGCTGAAATGATTTTTCGTCGACTCCTCTAGGGTTTCTACAATGTTTGGGTATTTATAGAGTTTATAGGCGGTGGAGGAGGTGCCCAAGGCCCCCACTACCCACCAGGGCGCGCCAAGGGCCCACGATGTGCCCTCGTGCCTAGTGGGCCGCCTGGGCCTCCCCTGGTGATCTTCCTTGGTCCTCAAGTTTCCTTCTGACCCAAAAAAATCTCCAAAAAGTTTTGTGGCATTTGGAGTTCATGTGATATTGATTTTCTGCGAAGGAAAAAACAAGCAAAAACAGCTAGTGGTACTAGGCACTATGTCAATAGTTAGTCCCAAAAAATGATATAAAGTTGCTATAAAATGATTGTAAAACATCCAAGAATGATAATATAATAGCATGGAACAATAAAAAATTATAGATATGTTGGAGACGTATCAAGGACCAACTCGGCATGAGCAACTCTTTCCCGCTAGAGCATGAGTTCCCGGAAGACTATGGCCTAGACGAAGAGGATGATGAAGTGGACATTGATGGGGACCATTGTTTTTCGAGCAAGAGCTCACCACCCAAGCCAATGCAAACAAGAAGCAAAAGAGCAAGCGGACCAAAGCATACACAAAGGATGATGACAAACTCCTTTGTGAATGTTGGAGATATGTTGTCCAAGACTGCATGATAGGCTCCAAGCAAAAGGCTTCAGAATTTAGGCAAAGAGGGCATCACGAGTTCCACGAATGCAAGAAGTTTAAGTCGTACCAAATTGAGAGCAAGCATGGGTGGGTTTTGCTCGGCAAGCGTTGAACGATGATACAACAAGAGTGCAACAAGTTTTGTGCCACCCTTGAGAGCATCGAGGCCCATCTCGTGAGTGTCCTCAACATTAAATACATGGTATGCCGACATGCTTGTTCATTTTCTTGCTCATTTGATTGTCCCTTAGCTAAAATGTCTCCTTGTATGCTTGCCGACAAGCTTCCTCATATGCTTTCTTGTCCGTTTGCTTGTCCATTTGTAGGCCTTCCATGCTTTGGAAGCATTCAAGGCCCAATATGAGGGCATGTCCTTCAACCTCACCCATTGTTGGATGATCATCAACGAGGAAGAGAATTTCAAGGCACAATACGCCGCCATCAAGGCATGTGGAGGGAATGCAGTCGTTGAAGAGCATGGTGAGGGGGAGATGTCGCGGCCGTGGGGAAAGACTAACTCCAAGAAAGAGGACAAGCACGAGGCGGCGTCCCTTGCCTTGCAAGCTACTTTTCAAGGTATGATCACCAACAAGGATTCAGGAGAGGAGAAGCGCCGGCTAGACAAGGAGGAGCAAATTAGGGCCTTCATGGACATACAAAAGAAGAAGCTTGAATTGGAGGCGAAGAAGCAAGCGAAGATGCTCGAGATCAGGCCACCAAAGCCGCCACCAAAGCAAGAGAAGTTCGTCTCGCTTGCATGACGAAGGGGTGGAGCCGTGGAGAACATGAAGGTCGACTTGAGCATGATTTCCCCAAGAAAGTGGTCTTGATTCGAGAAGATGCATTGTCGGTGAATACTCACAACATATGCCATAGGTAGGCTAAAGTCGGTGAGAACCGAAGGGACAAAGGTGGGCGCTGGGAACGAGGTTGGTACACGCATGGGACGCATGATGTACCCAGGTTCAGGGCTCTCCGTAGAGATAATACCCCTAATCCTGCTGGTGTGTTTGATGTATGGGAACAGAGTACAATGTCGCTCCTGGAGCCGTGTTGGGAGGAGCAAGAGGGGAGCAGCCGGCTCGTCTCTACCTCGTTCTCTGTGGGTTGGTGAGTGTGTAGTGCTGAATGACTGGTGAGTGGTCCGGCCCCCTTGCATGGGGGGCGACCGGGGGGGTTTATAGATGAACCCGCCGGCCTACAATATGGATAAAGGGTACAAGCATGGGACCCGGCTGGCAGCTTCGCTGGCTGGCCAGGGGCCCACAAGGGTCTTGTCTTGTCGATGAGGGGCCCACCGGCTGCATGGTCTCGATTGCCTGTGGGACCCGCCGGCTGGCCAATGGGGCTCCCGAGTAAGGTTGAGCTGAGCACGCGATGTACGTCAAGCGTCGCCCCGGAAGATTCTTCATGGGCAGGTAGTACGACCGCCTCCACTGTTCCCCATGCCGAGTGCAGTAATGGAGTGGGAGTGTGACGGTCCGACACTATGCTAGGTGATGGATCAGAGCTGGGGTAGGTCAGCGGCGTGGCCGCCGATGCTCGTACCTGCCGGGCGCCCTGATCCTGTACCTTTGCTGACGCGTAGCTACCTTTAATCGTGAGGTCTCTTCCTGACCTACGATCTGATGTGACTGGTGATCCTTGGCCGGCTAGCCTACTAGGTCAGCCAGCTTGAGGGTGGCTGTCTCCTCCTTAGTCCGGCTGGCGGGACCAGGCCGGCTCTGAAGGGGAGGCCGCCTGGATTCTAGCCGGCAGGGATTGCCTGGCCGGCCAAAAAGGTGGTTGCCTCGTCTTCCAGCCGGCAGGTGATGCCTAGCAGGTCAGAAGACTTGGGCCTTGGGAATCTTCATACGTTCATGTCCATTGGGCTGGAAATGAAGGAACGGGCTTGATGAGCCTACCCCGGGGTTATCCCCCCGACAGTAGTCCCCGACGCTGGCGAGGTCTGCTGCCTCTGGGCGGGCGGCCTCACCGGCTTGTTGATTTGTCTTGATATCTTGGTTGTTGTTCACGACGAAGGACTCCGGCTTAGGAACCGGGTAGCTTCGAAGCGACGCCTCGGTCCAGTCGTAACTGGCCCGGAGAACGCCATGTGTCAGGCCCCGCCTGGCGTAATGATGGCGATTACAGCTAACGGGACCAGGCCTGTGTCGTGGGTCCCGCCACGACGCCCCCTCGGCCCCCGCGCGGGAGATTCTCTGCGGATTTACTCCGCGACGGTTGGGCTTAGGGGAGCGTTACCGCCCGTAATACACGGAATTAATGGGGCCCGGCGCGCACCGGATCCCCTCCCCATGACGCTTTGTGGGGGTTTAAATGGGACGCGAGGGTTTCGAGGAGGCCATTCGCCCCCTCTTCTCGCCCTGCTCCGTGCTCTCTTCCTCCTTGCGTCCTGAGAAGAAGAGCTCGCGCCCTTCGTCTTCCTCATTTTCGCCGTCGAGACCTCCGTCGACCGCTTCGAGCTCTCACCACCCGCAACCATGGCCAGCGGATCTTCCTTGAAGAAGTCGTCGGCGCAGCAGGCGTCCTCGCAGGGGGCCTGGCTGGGCAGCGACGTCGACGAGGGGCACATCAATGCGCTTCATCACCATCGACTGCTGCCCCGGGCCTCCCAAGTGTCGGTGCGCCTTCCTAGCTCCGAGACCTCTCCCGCACCCGTCGCGGGAGAGGTTGTGGTCTTCATCGAGCACTTCTACCGGGGCTTCGGGCTCCCGGCTAGCTCCTTCTTTGCCGAATGGCTCCAGTTCTTCGGCCTGCAGCCGCATCATCTGGCGCCGAACGCCATACTGCAGCTGGCCGCCTTCATGGTCCTATGCGAGGGCTTCGTGGGGATCGAGCCTCGCGTCGATCTGTGGTGCAGCCTATTCTTCTTCAAGCAGCAATCTATCTCCATGGAGAAATCCGAGGTGGAGAAGCTCAAGGGGCCGCGCCCCATGACGCCGTGCGGGGCCGCGCTGGTGCATCACCGCCTGAAGTCTGGCTTCCCCCAGCTGCCTCTGCAAGACTCCATCAAGCATTGGCAGAAGGGGTTCTTCTACGTGAAGAGCGTCGACCCGGCCCAAGACGCCCTCAACATCCCCCCGTTCTCCATCGCTCCTCCGACGCGGCGGAACTGGGATGCGAAGACTCCCAGGACGCATCCTGAGGTGGCGCTTATCTGCGCCCACCTTGACATCTTGGGGAAGAGCGGCCTCCTCGACCGCGACCTTCTCGCCACCATGGTGGAATGCCGGATTCTGCCTCTGCAGAGGCGGATGCATCTGGTCTGCCAGATGAGCGGCCGGCTTGATCCATGCCGGCTGTCCACCAAGAGGTTCACCCCGGGCACTGTAGCGCGAAGGGTGAACCTGATCTCCATCGCCCGCATGGATGAGGGCGGGGAATGGACAGGGGGGATGTCCCCGTTCAACCGGGCTCACCCGCCTCCGATGGTAGCCTTACTCCCTTCTTCTCTGTCGTTTTGTTCTGAAGCCGGTGGTGTTGCTGAGCCTGGTTGAATTCCTTTCTTGTAGATGCTCAAGACCCTGCAGGGCTCCCTCCGTCAGCCTGCTCCTGACATGGAGGTGTCCGACGCCTTCGAGATGGAGGACGAGGGTGCGATGGAGCCCCGCTCAGACTCCTCCGTCGGCTCGGAAGATCCCCTGGAGTCGGAAGGGACCGAGCCGTCTGGTGATTATCCGCGGCACGCCGTAGCAGACTGGACGGACGATGATGAGGAAGCCTCATTCTGTTTTGATGCAGCCTTCGAGGAAGACTCCGACGAGGTGGAGGAGGTCGCCAGCCCACTACTGACTCGCGGCCGGCGTCAAGGTAGCGGAGCGACCGCTGCTGACAAGGCAGCCGGGAAGAAGGGCAAGGGTGCCATAGCTTCTCGGCCGACCTCTAAGCGACCGGCGCTAGGTCCTCCACCCGGGCAGCGAGCAGACGGCGCCAAGAGGTGCCGTGGCGGTGGCCGGAGGCAGGTCCCAGTAGTTGTAGGGTATGGTTTCCTCCTCTTTTCCCTTTCTCATCTTGAGATGAGCATTGTTTCCGAGAAGCTTGGCTTGATAGGGAGGCGGAGGATGCGGATGAAGACACCGCCTCCGCAGCCGAGCAGGCCGGCTGGGCAGCAGCTGATGCTGCTGAGAGGGAGCTCGAGATAGAATCCAAGCGCCGGTGGGACACGGCTGCGGGGAAGACCGCCGTGGGTCAGCCTCGCCCCAGCCGGGTCGAGAGGCCGGCGGAGAAGCGTGCGAAGGCTAGACAGGACCCCTCCGCACATGCCCGTGTGGAGGAGCCAGCTAGTGAGGTCGCCTCCAGGCCGGCCCCAAGGACCGAAAGGCCCAGCCATCTGAACCGGCAGCCTCGGAGCAGGTGGATCTGGAGACGATCCCCGTTTCTCCCAGGGCCGAAGCGGCTCCTAACGCGCCGGTGCTGGACCTGACAGCGCCGGACGCGGCCCCTGATGCCCCAGGGGCGACCATGGATGCGCCGGACGTGGCTCATTCGCCTCCTGCGGGGGAGGTAGCGCCGGTCGGGACGGCGCCCGAGCCGGTTGTCGAGCCGGCACCAGGAGCCGGCGCCATCGTCGTTCCCCAGCACGGCCCTGTTGCGCCAAGGGCCGGGGGCCGGGCTGGGAGCCGGCCCATGAAGACATGGCAGGCGGCGAACTTGGCCCGCCTGCGACTGCCCGCCGGCACCGTCCTTTCCGGCGTGCCGGAGCTGGTGACGTTGTTTTCCAGCGGCCGGTCGAAGGTGGAGCAGGCGGCCCGCGTGGTGTGCGGCGACATGGAGCACCTGGAAGCCTGCACCCAGTTAGGCCTTGCCTTCTTGGTATTTCTTTGCACTTTTTTCTCTTCTCTTGGCGTCAGTGGGGGCGCGACAGCGCACCCACTGGGTGTAGCCCCCGAGAATCGGGCGGGTTGATTGCCAACCGGTTCGAATCTCTTGGACTTTTTCCCTGCACAGTTTTCTTCAATGGGGGCGCGCGAGCGCACCCACTGGGTGTAGCCCCCGAGAATCGGGCTGGTTAGGCTTCTAACCAGGTCGAATCTTAATTTTGTTCCCTTTCTCTCCCCTTTGGCAGGCGCTTTACGATGCTCAGTTACAGGCGTACAACGAGCTACGGGACCAGCACCTGGGGCTGATAGCCGGATTGCCGAGCTTGAAGCCCTGCTGGGCAAGGTTGCCGTGGAGTGTGATGCCCTGCTCGACGCCGGCGGCCGGCTCCAAGAGCAGCCAGACCTTCTTCAGGCGGAGAAGAAGGAGCTCGAGGCGGCTGGCCGGGTCGAGTTGGAGCGGCTACGGGCCACGCTGCAGGAGAAGGAGGCCTCCTACTCTGCCGACGTGGACCGCCTCGCGTCGCTTCACCTCAAGGAGGCGGACCTCAAGGACGCCGCCTTGAGGGAGAAGGATGAAGCCCTTACCCAGAAGCAGGCGCAGCTGGCCAGGGCTCTGGAGTCTGCCGCGACCCTCCAGAAGGAAATCGCCCGCCTTACTCATGCGAGTAAGGTGCGGGAGCGCGAGGTCCTCGAGGTCTCTCATGAGACCGATGGCGCCTTCCAGCGTGGGTCTCTTTTCCTTGTTTTGTGTTTGGTCCTTTTGTCGTCTCCTCCTCTTGCTGTGTTCTTACGTCCTTGTTGCCGTTACTCCAGATCTCTTCCCCGAGACCCAGGTCGCAGCCAACACCGTCGTTGAGGTGTGCCGCACGGTCGGGCAGGAAGTAGACACCACGTCCGGCTGGAGCGTGGAGGAGATCAAGGTGGGCCTCCGGGCCCGCCTGCACGCCCTGGGCGAGTCTGTGGCTCAGCTCCAGGTTGCAGGCTTGTCGATGGTGGCGGCCCTATGGCCGGAGGGCGTGGAGCCGGCGTCCATGAGCCGGCTTGCCCGCTGGCTCGCGGCGGGAGGAGAGCGCCTGGATGCCTGGCGTGCCTCCGCAGCGCGGTCTGGGGCATATATGGCCCTACGCTTGGCCAAGTCATGGTATCGAAACCTGAACTTGGGCAAGCTGGCTGCCCAGCGCGACGGCTCCGAGGTGGAGCTGCAGGCCTGGAGGAGGAGCTCCATGTGAGAGCCAGCGCCGTCGCCGAGTACGCAGCCTCAGATGACTTCGTCTTCGAGCGGGGTGAAGATGGCGGTGTGATCGCTGAAGATCTGCATGGCCTTCAGCCCTACGACGCCGACGGCAGCTCCGACGAAGCGGTCCGGGCTGCGGAATCTGCTGCGGCCTCCAGCGGTGCGGCGTATGCCGACTCCGGGATTGGCAGAGCCAGGGGCCATAGCGGGGCAGACTGCGCAACTACCTCAGGAGGAGTCGGAGGCAGAGATGCTACCACATCAGGAGCAGCGGCCGAGACGACCATTGGGGCCGCTGTCCCTTAACCGGTGTCCTTCTGTGTTTTTGGTTCTACCCCCGGAGGGATGTAATGAATGTGGGCCGTGGGCCAATGCTTTTATGAATGTATATATTCAGCATTTTATTCGTCACCAAGCGTGTTGTCTTATGATCCCGTCTTTTGATTCCTGGCTGACTTCTCTTATCCGAAGCCATCAAGACATAAAGAACAAGACATAAGCCAATCAGAGGCCGGCTTGAATGAGCCAACTCGAGTCGGTCATCGCTAGTATAGCCGGACTTTGCATGTATTCGACCTGACCTGGCGTCATATCGCGAACCGGGCGGCCGGAGCCAGCCCGCAGGCTCGAGCGAAGGACCAGGAGTCAGCCGGTACACTATGTGTCCGTCTACAAGGGTGGACCGTCCGAGCGGCTAGCGAGCCCCCGAGCTTGTTTAAAGCTAGCAAGGGGTCGCGCTGCGTAGCCTCCGAGCTTGATTAAGCCAGCAAGAGGTGGTACGCGGTGTAGCCCGTACACTAAGTGAAAACTCTTTAGCAAGAAGCAGCATGGAGCATGGTCTTTTTATCGTGTTTGTTGTTCCCGGCAATCGGAGGCCGTCTTGAGGCTCGGCAATCAGAGGCCGTCTTGAGTCTTGAAGGAGATCGTATATATGATCGAGCCAGCCCGAGCGGGTCGTCCCAAGTATAGCCGGACTTTGCATGTATTCGACCTGACCTGGCGTCATATCGTGAACCGAGTGACCGAAGTCAGCCCGCAGGCTCGAGTGAAGGACCAGGAGTCAGCCGGTACACTATGTGTCCGTTATAAGGGTGGACCATTCAGGCGGCTGGCGAGCCCCCGAGCTTGTTTAAAGCTAGCAAGGGGCCGCGCTGCGTAGCCTCCGAGCTTGATTAAGCTGGCAAGAGGTGGTACGCTGTGTAGCCCGTACACTGAGTGAGAACTCTTAACAAAAAGAAACATGGATCATGTTCTTTTTATTGCCTTCGTTGTTCCCTGAAGAGGGAGGAAGATACATGTGCATACTCTTTCCTTTGCTTGACTTCTGCCTTTTAGCAATAGAACGGGCGAAGCAACGCCGCGTTCCATGAGCGCTCCGTTTCTTGGCCAGAGTCGTCCCTCTTGCGCTTCCTTCGCTTCTGGGCATCAATCAGGTAGTAAGCGTTGTTGTGCAGCGCCCTACTGATGATGAAGGGTCCCTCCCAGGGGGATGAGAGCTTGTGTTGGCCGGCAGTGCGCTGGATTCTTTTGAGAACCAAGTCTCCCTCCCTGAAAGAGAGAGGCCTGATCTTTTTGCTGTGGTAGTATCTCAGCTTCTGTTGGTAGATGGCCGTCCGGCTCAAAGCCAAGTCCCTTTCTTCTCCGAGGAGATCCACACCATCTTCTCTGGCCTCCTTCGCCTCCGTTTCTGTGTATAGGATGACCTGAGGCGAGTCGAACTCGACATCCGTGGGGATAATAGCCTCAGAACCATATACCAGAAAGAATGGAGTGAAGCCGGTCGACCGGTTGGGCATGGTGCGGAGGCTCCATAGCACAGCCGGTAGTTCTTCAATCCAGCAGTCGGCTGATCTGACCAATGGTGGCACCAGCCTTGACTTGATGCTGGCTAGGATCAGGCCGTTGGCCCTCTCTGCTTGGCCGTTTGACTGAGGGTGTGCCACTGAGGCCAAGTCGAGTCGGATGCCTACCTTGGAGCAGTAGAGTGCCAGGGCGCCCTTGGCGAAGTTGGTGCCATTGTCGGTGATGATGCTGTGGGGAACGCCATACCGGACAGAGATGTCTGTGATGAGCCTGACAACAGTGGGGCCGTCAAGCTTCTTGATAGGTCTGGCTTCGATCCACTTGGTGAACTTGTCGACGGCTACCAAAAGATGTGTCATCCCTCCGCGAGCCGTCTTGAAGGGCCCAACCATGTCCAATCCCCAGACGGCGAATGGCCATGATAAGGGAATGGTTTTCAGCGATGAAGGCGGCATGTGGCTTTGGGCACTGAAGCGTTGGCAGCCTTCGCATTTGTCCACCAAATCCACGGCCTCCTCGAGGGCCGTGGGCCAGTAGAATCCATGGCGGAATGCTTTGGCCACCAGGGTTCTGGAGGCAGCATGATGCCAGCACTCCCCCTGGTGGATGTCTCTGAGGATCTCCTGCCCTTTTTTTTATTCGACGCAGCGTTGGAACACGCCGGTCGTGCTGCGTCGCACCAGTTCGTGATTGATGATGGCGTAAGTGGCGAACCTACGCTGGGTCTGTCTCGCCTCCGCCTCGTTCTGAGGAAGTTCGCCGCGAAGAAGGAAGGCCAGAATGTCCTGAGCCCATGATGGAGCCGACACAAGGGTCGCCTCTGCTTTGTTTTGACTGTTGGGGGGCTTCTGCAGCCCCTGAGCTTGATGGTGTCTCCGGTGTTATTACTGGAGCTGGCTCACCATCTATCTCCATGACGTCCACCCACTGGGAGGATTCGAGCCCGGACAGAGCCGGGGTTGTCGTTGTAGCTAGTGCCGCTATTGGAGTTGGTTGGACCAATGGAGCCGGATTAGGATCCGGAGCCGGCGTAGTTGGTGGAGCCGACGGTGCTTGCACCATAGACTCTGTCGGTGCCTCATTTGGAGCCGGTGCCGCCAGCGCAGCCGGCGTAACTGGCGGAGCGGGCGGCGCTTGTATCGTAGAGTCGGCCGGTACGAAGATTGATGCCGACTCAGGAGACAGCTTGATAGACGGCTTGTGGAGTTGCTCGAGGGAGACGCCGGCTGGAATGGCCTGCCTCATGGAGCCAATCTTCGCCAGCGTATCGACCGCCTCATTTTCCGCCCTGGGAACATGGTGGAACTCACAACCCTTGAAGGGGCCACTGAGTTGCTGGATGAGGAAGCGGTAGCTCTCCATGTTGGCGTCCGTGGCGTCCCATTCGCGAGAGACCTGCTGCACCACCAAGTCTGAATCGCCAAAGCATATGAGCCGCCGGATGCCGATCTCCTTGGCAAGCCGGAGGCCATGAGCCAGTGCTTCGTACTCGGCGACGTTGTTGGAGGTGGCGAAATGGATCTCGAGAGCGTACTTGAGCTGGTCCCCTTTCGAAGACGTCAAGATGATGCCGGCTCCCAGTCCTGTCCGCATCTTTGAGCCGTCGAAGTGCATCCGCCAATGCGTGGAGTCTCGAGGCGGTGGCTCGAACTGGGTCTCAGCCCAGTCGACTAAGAAGTCGGCAACCACCTGTGATTTGATGGTGGTGCGAGGCTCGTACCGGATATCATGGTCCGCCATGGCGATGGACCATTTGGCAATTCTTCCCGTGGCATCACGGTTACCCATGATCTCTGAAAGCGGAGCAGTGCTCACCACAGTGATGGCATGCTCTTGGAAGTATTGTTTCAATTTCTTTGCAGCAAGGTAAACACCATAACACATTTTCTCATAATGAGGGTAGTTCTGCTTAGAGGCGGACAAGACCTCGCTAAGGTGGTAGACAGGGCGCTGCACTGGCAGGGCCTTGCCTTTCTCTTTGCGCTGAACTACCAACACTACGCTGACCATGCGAGTGGTCGCCGCGATGTATATGAGTATGGGTTCCCTTTCAGATGGGGCTGCCAAGATTGGCAGGCTCGAGATTACCCGCTTGAGGTCGCGGAAGGCTTCGTCCGCCTGGTCGTTCCACTCGAACTTCGTCGTCTTCTTCATGAGCTGGTAGAGTGGAAGGGCCTTCTCGCCAAGCCGGCTGACGTACCGGCTGAGGGACGCCAAGCAGCCGGTGAACTTCTGGACGTCAAGGATCCGAGCCGGCCGCACCATCCGCTCGATGGTGCCGATCTTCTCAGGGTTCGCTTCGATGCCGCGGGCAGACACGAAGAACCCCAAGAGTTTGCCGCCTGGGACCCCGAAGACGCACTTCTCAGGGTTGAGCCGGATCTTGTATTCACGCAGATTGGCGAATGTCTCCTGCAGATCATCGAGGAGGCTGAAGTGCTGCTTCGTCTTGACGACGATGTCATCCACATAGACGTGGATGTTCCTGCCAATCTGTGGCAGTAGGCACTGCTGCATGCAGCATTGGAATGTCGCACCTACGTTCTTCAGACCGAACGTCATGGTGGTGTAGCAGTAGGCCCCGAAGGGCGTGATGAAGGAGGTCTTCAGGCGATCAGCTGGATCCAGCTTGATTTGATGGTAGCCTGAATAAGCATCCAGAAACGACAGCAGTTCGCAGCGTGCGGTGGAGTCGATCACTTGATCTATCCTAGGCAACGCGAAAGGGTCTTTCGGACAGGCCTTATTCAGGCTAGTGTAGTCGATACACATTCGCCATGTGTTGTTCTTCTTCAGCACCAGGACTGGGTTCGCCAGCCAGTCCGGGTGGAAAACCTCCATGACGAAGCCGGCTGCAAGGAGTCGGGTGATCTCTTCTCCGATTGTGTGCCGCTTCCCCTCGGCGAAGCGGCGCAAAGGTTGTTTCACCGGCTTTGCATCCGGTCGCACGTGAAGTTTGTGCTCGGCGTACTTCCTCGGAACACCCGACATGTCCTTGGGGGACCATGCAAAGATGTCCCGATTCTCACGGAGGAAGTCGACGAGCTCGCCTTCCTATTTGGGGCTAAGGCCGGCCCCAATGGTGACGCACTGCTTCGGGTTGGCAGGGTCGAGTGGGACCTGCTTGGTCTCTTTGGCCGGCTTGAAAGAGCCCTCGCCGGCCGATTGGGACGGAGGAGAAGGAATCGCCGGCTGCTCGGTAGCCTGGGCCACGAGCCGGTCGATCTGCCGCTTCTCCTCAGCAATCACCAAGGCGTCGGCGAGGCGGCTGCTATCTTGGGCACACTCGAGCGACTTCTTGTAGTCACCAACAACAGTGATGATGCCCTTGGGACCCGGCATCTTCATCTTCAGGTAGGCATAATGGGGAATAGTCATGAACTTGGCCAGAGCCGGCCTTCCCAGCAGCGCGTGATACGGGCTACTGAGGTCCACTACCTCGAACCATATGGACTCTCGGCGGAAGTGTGCTTTGTCGCCGAAGAGGACGTCCAGCTGGATCTTGCCGATGGGCGAGCATGACTGCCCAGGCACGATGCCATGGAAGACAGTGCTGGTTGGCAGGACGTCCGTCTCCTTAAGCCCGAGCTTGATGAGAGTGTCGAGGTAGAGGATGTTGATGCTGCTGCCGCCATCGACCAACACCCGGGAGAATCGGCAGGTGAGCCTTTTGGAGGTGAAGGTGGGGTCGAGGACGAGTGCGTATGACCCCGGGTTGGGCATCACCGCAGGATGGTCCACCCGGCTCCATGTGATTGGTTTGTCAGACCAATGCATGTACTGGGGAACCGGGGGGACAATGGCGTTTACCTCGCGCCGTCTTTGGCGCAGGTTGTGTTTGTCGTCGCCTTCGCTGGTGAAGACGACGAATGCTCCGTCTTGATGAGGATAGTCGTTAGGGTGAGGACCGTCATCGCGAGGCGGTGGCGGCGGAAACGGGGCGTGATTGGGAGCCGGTGCACGGGGCGCCGCCTGCGCACCTGGAGGAGCCGGCAGGCCCTCCCCTTGTGACAACCGGCGTGCGATGCTGCACTGTCAAAGGGTATGGGTAGACGGCATCGCCCCAGAATGTATCTTGCAGGGGGCGTCGAGCAGCTGCTCGAGGGTCTGCCTGGGCAGCCAGTTGGGGTTGCCCTGATTGCGACGCTTTCATGGAGGGCCGGCTTGAGAAGCCGACGCCTCGCCCTCCACATTGGCCACCAGCTTGTTGTTGGAGCGGGGATCCATCTGGTCTGCCTTGCGCTTGTAGTTGTTCTGGCCGCCTCGGTTGTCCCCAGCTGGCTTAGGAGTAGTCGGCGCAGGCACAACCTTGTCCAAGGCGGTCACCTTGATGCGCATTGCAGAGTCGGCCGTGGCGTACTTGTCCGCCTTGGCCATAAGCACCGCCAGAGAGGTGGGCTCGGCGCACATGAGCTTGTGCTTGAGGAGGGTGCCGTCTCGGCATCCGTCGATGAAGTACTGGATGGCTTGTACCTCATGCACCCCCTCACAGGAGTTGCGGAGCTCAGTCCATCGGGTGATGTAGTCGCGGAGGGGTTTGTCGGCCTTCTGGACGCACATGGCCAGCTCGCGGGGCCGGCCAGGGCGCTTGTAGGTGCCGGTGAAGTTGCGGACGAACGCCTCCTTGAAGTCCACCCAAGAGTTGACACTGCCGACCGGGAGGCTGTTAAGCCAAGTCCGGGCCGAGCGGCCAACATGAGTGGCACGTAGCGAACCGCTACGCGCTTGTTGCCCCTGGCGATGCCTACGGCCGTGGTGTAGTCGATCAGCCAGTCTTCTGGCTTGGTCGTGCCGTTGTATTTCGACGTATCCCGAGGCAGGGTGAAACCTCGGGGGAATGGCTCCCCTCGGATCCGGGGGCCGAAGCATGCCGGACCGACGGGCCCGTCTTCCTCTAGGAGGGCCGAATGGGCGAGGGCGATGATATGCCGGCGAGCGTCCCGCTCATCCTGGGTGGCGGGGGCGCCAGCCCCGGTGGCGAGAGGGGAGGCGCCTCGGGAGCCGGAGGCGTGAGTTCTTCGCGGGGGAAGATCCCCGTACTCCAAATTGCCCTCGTCGCCTCCGCGACGTAAGCCCGAAGTGTGCCTAGCATGTGTGCCTAGCATGAACTACGACGTACTTTTTGGAGGATGACATATGTATGCTGGCCGCTGACATATCGTCGGCGTGAACTCTTGGCGATGACATGGCCGCTCGCATGATTTGTGATCGTGCCTTTTTTAGAAAAAAACTATTCTATACGGACGAAAAATGAGTCACCTTGTTGAATGCACCAATGATTCATTTACAAAAGAAGGCGGACAAGCCGATTCAAACGGACAAAAGACGGCCAAAGCGCGTCCGTTTGGGTCGGTGAGTTGGATCGACCGGTTGGAGTTGGAGTTTCTCTCAGGACACGCATATCGTTGAAGATGCCATTGTTGCTCAATTCGAGCTCCATAACACACGGGGGACGATTTCACTGTTTTGACCCTTTTGGTATAGTTTATCCCGATCTAACCCCGTTTGTGAGTTTTTTTTGAATCTGACCCTTCTCCTACCGTCACCCGTTGTGGCGGTAGGCATACACGTCCCACCGCCACTTCGTGTGGCGGCAGGGTCCGGGTCAACACAGACGACGTTGTTTGACCCCACGAACGTGGATAAG
This sequence comes from Hordeum vulgare subsp. vulgare, assembly GCF_904849725.1. Classification (NCBI taxonomy): domain Eukaryota; kingdom Viridiplantae; phylum Streptophyta; class Magnoliopsida; order Poales; family Poaceae; genus Hordeum; species Hordeum vulgare. Next base: position 120,359,364 of record NC_058520.1, read on the forward strand.
TGGCCGCCGCCACATATAATGGCGGTAGGGTGTGTATGCCTACCACCACCGTCATGCCCTACCACCACTCGGTACACACCGTGCCGTCATTTCTTGTGACGGTAGCCATTTATCCACGTTAGCATGGTCAAACGACGCCGTGTCCGTTGACCCAAACCCTACTTTCACAGGGAATAACAGTAAAATGTGTATGCCGGTAGAAAAAGGATCAAATTCGATAATTTTTTTTACAAACGGGGTCGGATCAAGTTAAAGTTAGAAAAAAATGTTAAAATAGTGAAATCGTCCGCAGACGGGGACGAGACGTGCTAGTCCATCTCGTGGTATTATTTTTTCTCAGACCCATATCGTGGTATCTCGCGTTGCGTACCCGCAGCCCACGGCATCCCCCAAGCGTAGACATCTCGCACGCTCTTCTCCCCCACGGCAGCGCGGCTCCGCTCGCGACGCGGCGGCGGCCTCCTCCCCGACCAGGAGGAGACGATAAATCGGGGAGAAGAGAAGAGAAATACCCCAAGCTAAATCGCTCCACGAAGCTCAGGTTAGCAGCTCCCCCGTCTCCTTCCGCGATCTACACGAGCAAGCTTGAAGAAGCCGGATCTCGCTTTATTCCTCAAGTAGTAGTAGATTATTCCTCGCGAGTCGGAGCGATGAATTGCCAGAGCAGCGGTACATAACCCTTTTGCAGTATTGGAAACTTGAACTGTTCAGGAAGTTTGGGTTGGTCCGAGGGAACAAATGGGGGGAAGAAATCAAAGGAATTGTTGTTGTTTCCATTTCCGCTGCTGATACTCTGGCTGATGAATTGCCAGAGCAGCGGTACATACGGCCTCAGGGTGCGTGTGTAGATGCGAAACGTATTTAGCTCCCGTGTAATCAGCGACATCAGGCCATTATGGAGAAAGGTTGTAACAGGGATTATTCCCTGTACGTCTCGTGCAATCTGTTACTTCCTTCGTTCCTAAATATGGATGTATATAGAGATTCCACTACAAACTACAGTATATATGGATGTGTATAGATATATTTTGAAGTGTAGATACCACTATGAATCTTTTTAGAGATTCCACTTCGAACTACATATGGATGTATAGACATACTTTAAAGTGTAGGTTCGCTCATTTTGCTTCGTATGTAATTTGTAGTGAAATCTTTAAAAGGATATATATATTTAGGAACGGAGGGAGTATATATACTCATGGTATCTGGCAGTATGAGAGATAACAGGAAGCTCATGATTGTGGCATGCATTCTCAAACTTCCACTGATAGGTATACAAAACTTTGGGGACGTTAATGAATGAAGAAACATTGAATTTGTTGTGTCGCACATAGTTACATACACAGTTACACACTGAGATGTCCTCTTTCGCTTTTTGAGCTTCTAGTTGCAATGCATCCAGTTCCTAGTTACCCAGATTACTCAGTTACATCATAAGCAGCAGGCCTCAGTAATCTATACCTTTAATTCGCCTGCAGATATCAACTTGAAGTCACCTCCAGCCTCCTGCGCCATAAAGTATTGTTCCTTCTCTCAGTTGCACCATCTATAACTTGAATCTTTCCTATGATGACAAACGTTGGTGTGCTGAATTTCTGTTTTGTGATCATTTGCTATATACTGCTTCAGTGCGGGAGAAGGATGCCTGCTGGGAGTACGGCGACAAGCTGGACGGGAACAGGGTCCGGTGCAGATTCTGCCAGAAGGTTATCAATGGCGGAATAAGCAGGTTCAAGTTTCATCTATCTCAAATTCCGAGCAAAGGCGTCAACCCTTGCGTCAAGGTGACGGATGATGTCAGGGAAAAGGTGATCGCTCTCATAGAAGCCAAGGAATCACACAGGGAGCTCGAGCTTCTCAAGAGGAAACGTGTTGCTGAATTGTCGGTGCTTCCGAAAAGAACACGTGAACTTCCATCTCAGCCATCATCTCCAGGGCTGCCTGCTTCGCCTGCTATTATTCCTGCATTCGAGCCGAATCAGCTCCTTGGCCTGGAAGTGCCTGCTCCGGTACTTAGACTATCCAGTGCTGTCACCAAGCCCCGTCCGGCTTCAGGATTGGAAGTGGAACGGTGCATTGCGGAATTCTTTTTTGAGAATAAGTTGGACTATAGTATTGCAGACTCCATTTCATACAGGCATATGATGGAGACACTTGTTGGACAGGAATCCCAAGGTCCATCAGCCGATGTTTTGAGAACAAAATGGCTTCAAAAGCTCAAGTCAGAGATTTTGCAGAGAACACAAGAGATCAAAAAGGATTGGGTGACTACAGGCTGTACTATATTAGCCGATTCATGGACTGACAACAAAATGAAAGCCCTAATCAACTTCTCTGTCTCTTCTCCACTAGGGACATTCTTCCTCAAAACAATAGATGCTTCTCCACACATAAAAAATCACAGAGGGATGTATGAGCTCTTTGATGAAGTGATTCAGGAAGTTGGTCCAGATAATGTTGTTCAGATTATTAGTGATAGGAACATAAACTACGGTAATATTGATAAACTCATCATGCAGAACTACAACACCATTTTCTGGTCTCCTTGCGCTTCATTTTGTGTAAACTCAATGTTGGATGAATTTTCCAAGATTGATTGGGTTAACCAATGCATATGCCAAGCACAAACAATCACACGATTTGTCTACAACAACAACTGGATTCTTGATCTTATGAGGAGGTGTATGGCTGGGCAGGAGCTTGTTTGCTCAGGGATTACAAAGTCTGTTTCAGATTTCCTCACTCTGCAGTCACTGTTGAAGCACAGATTAAAGCTGAAGCAAATGTTTCACAGCTCTGACTATGTATCTTCTTCATATGCAAATAGATCTCTAAGTATTTCCTGCGTTGAGATCCTCAATGACGATGAGTTCTGGCGAGCAGTCGAAGAGATAGCGGCTGTTTCAGAACCTCTACTGAGGGTCATGAGGGATGTCTCAGGAGGCAAGGCTGCCATTGGTTATATATACGAGTCTATGACAAAGGTGATGGATTCTATTAGAACATACTACATAATGGATGAAGGCAAATGCAAGTCATTTCTGGATATTGTGGAGCAAAAATGGCAGGTGGAGCTGCATTCACATCTTCACTCAGCAGCTGCTTTTCTGAACCCAAGCATCCAGTATAATCCAGAAGTCAAATTTTTCACTAGTATCAAGGAGGAGTTCTACCATGTCCTGGATAAAGTGCTTACAGCCCCTGACCAAAGGCATGGTATCACTTCAGAACTGCATGCTTTCCGCAAGGCACAAGGAATGTTCGCCTCTAACATTGCTAAAGAGGCCCGCAACAACACCTCCCCAGGTTTATCCCTTTTGCTCTAAAGTTTTGTACTTCAAATATTTGCTGAGTGCTGCTGCGTTTTGAGCACCTCTAAGCACCAGATACATTGACACTTATTTCTTGCACTCCATAATCGTGGTTCCAGTTTAGCGATATTAGTTGAAGTTGCTGAAAAGTCACCTTATCTGTCTTCCATGAACGATCACGACGCTCTGTTCCATTTCCCTTAATCTGGATGTAGTATTTTTTGTTACCGAAATCTCTGGATGTATTCCATTGACCTTTTTGCTTCTCAGGGATGTGGTGGGAACAATATGGCGATTCAGCGCCAGCATTACAACACTGTGCCGTCAGAATAGTGAGTCAGGTCTGCAGCACCCTGACCTTCCAAAGGGACTGGAGCATCATCCTCCAGAGCCACTCCGAAAAGCGCAACAAGTTGAACAAGGAGGCACTGGCTGACCAAGCCTTTGTGCATTACAATCTCATGCTCCACTCCGACTCCAAAACGACGACGAAGAAGAAAGGAGAGGGTGACCCGATCGCGCTGGACGATATCGACATGACCTCGCCGTGGGTGGAGGATTCGGATGGCCCGAGCCTGACCCAGTGGCTCGACAGGTTCCCGTCGGCCTTGGATGGTGGAGACTTGAACACCAGGCAGTTTGGTGGATCCATCTTTGGCACCAACGATCTTTTCGGCTTATGACAGACTGTTTGCGGATTCTGTTGTTCAAGTGCTCACTGTATTTTCTTTTTTGGATAGCTGAAGGAGAGGGTGACCCGATCGCGCTGATCTTTATCTGGTTTGGTTATTGGTGGACTAGATTGTAGATGTATGTCAGGGTGAATCATACCTGTTACTCATGTCTAGGCTTTAACAGGAGAACCTGGAGTAGAGTAGGGGCCATGATAATGAAAATTTTGGCGGCCATTTCGTTTTCTCGTGACTGTAAGAATGATCACACTTCTGTGAAGATGTCTTCATCCCTTCTTACATGAGAATCCTCAGAGTATAGACCAGGGAAATGGAATTTTTGTTGCTTTTTTCCTTTATAATGACAAGTGATCACAGGAAAGATATTTTTTGGACAATTACGGGATGGTGTATCCATGAAAAATAAATTCACAAGATAATTACGAAAGGGGTAGGTTAAACCAACCACGTAGGTGAGGCCACTGGTCTTTGTCGAGGTCCACTATCAGCTCATCAATGTATAGAGAAATAATTCCAAGTCGAATGACGACGATGTCGTGGTCTTATTCGACCGTGCCTTGATCTTATCCGTTCCCAACAATAAAGAATCAGTATTGTTTGTTAGAAAAGAAAAACATCGCCATCTCCACCTCTCAATAAAAATGGCATAGGCAAGCAGATCGCACTCAAGGTAGCAGGTGCAGCACACCAGTTTTACACTTCGAACGCACGCAAGAGAATCCTCCAGGTTCATCTACGGCATAGGAAGCGGGGAGATGGAAGGGAGCAGCAGCCGGACGCCGGAGATAACCATCGTCCCGGCGCCTAGGCCGGCGGCGGGCGGTGGCGGTGGCGGTGGCGCCGTCGACGCGGTGAAGGCGGTGAGCAAGGAGCCCATCAGCCCGGGCTCGCCTTCCCCGGCCAGCAAGGAGCGTCCCGGCGCCGTCTCCCTGCCCGGGTGGAAGCTCGACTCCCTCTGCAAGGAGTCCAGCTCGCCGCCGGCCATGATGGGGCGCTTCCCCTATTTCTGAAGCCATCCGGCCTCTTTCTCATCCGTGCCGTTCGTAGCAACCGCACGGACACCTTTGCTGTAGTATTTTCCGACTAGTAGCATATCTAAGTTCGCAGCGGAGGTTTCAAAAAAAACAAAAAAGGTTTGCAACGGCAGTTTTGCTGCCCGTTCCAGCGATGTCATGCAGTAGAACTCATACCGTGATTGTAGCGTTGTCACAAGAGTTCTGGCGTGTCTTTCTGGTTGCTTTGAACTTATCGTGTACTCCTACGTGTATATTTTTGCCCTCGGAGTTTGTGTATGATCATGTAAACTTCAAATCCTCAAGTAAGGTATACTTCCTTCCTAAATATAAATTTTTTAGAGGTCCTGTTAAAAAACTACTTCCTCTGTTCCAAAATATAAGACCTTTTAGAGATTTCACTAGGAGACTACTCCCTCCGTTTCTAAATATAAGTTTTTAAAGATATTTCACTAGGTGACTACATACAAGGCAAAATGAGTGAATATACACCCTAAAGTATGTCTACATACATCTGTATGTAGTTCTTTAGTAGAATCTCTACAAAGACTTATATTTAGGAACGGAGGGAGTACATACAGAGCAAAATGAATGAATGTACATTATAAAATATGTCTATATACATCCGTATGTAATTTATAGTGCAATCTCTAAAAGGTCTTATATTTAGGAACGGAGGGGTGGGCAGTGCTAGACATTAGACTACTGATGCTTTTCATTTTAACAGACTAATCGTTGACCGTCGATCCGATACCAATCCCTCGTGATCCATCAGAAGCTTGCAGAGCATTGATAGCATGGGCATGGGACGTGCGCCAAGGAATTTGTTACGTACGGGATTGGAGGAAACCCACAACTGCCAACACATCACGTGATTTGAGGAAACAGATCAATAATTCTAGGATGCAATACACATCTCAGAAAATCAATTCTAAATTAAGCTTCTGAACCTGTAGTTTGTTTCCTTATGAAGTCAATTTTATCTAATATTAACAAAAAATGCTTCCATTGTAACCAAAGCAACGCCGAAAATATTTGTTTCTACTGTACTAATTTATTTTCGATGCACCAAATCATTGTTTCCGTCGATATGAAAATCGGCTTCCTTACCTATTGAAATTTGCTTCCATGTTGACTGAAAATTAACATGCTTTATTTATCCATATAACATGTTTTCAATGGCCTAAATATTTGGTTCATCCTTGTCATCACTTTGCTTCTTATATTGTCATATCAGACACCCTCTGCAATACTTGTGTTTCTTACATGCTTTATGTATTAAACAAGCCAGCACTAGTCATTGCCGACCGAAGGTGAGACATGAACCCGCAAGTGATGTCTTCAATGTGACAGGCTCTGATGATTGAATTTGGAGCACACAACCATTGAAAGATGAAAAAAAGTTGGATGAAGGAGAGAAGACTTGTAATCGAAGTGTGTGTTTAGTAAAGCATGGACCCAGTCGTATGAAGTAGGAAAAAAAGATAATTGCAGCACACTTGTGGACAAATTGTAATTGTAGCACATGAGTGCAGAGAAATTGCTTCCATGCGAGCAGAAGGTTGCTTCGACATAGTAAAATGAATATGTACAATATAATGATTTTTTACATACACTTCAAACGACTGATTTTATTTTCCGAGTGTAACATTCAATTGATTCTAGCAAAAAATATATTTCTTTACATCAATCAAAACATTGCTTACAAAGATATTATAGTCTGCTTCAAAGGAAAATACAATTTTCTTCCGACAGAAATTGAAAATTTCTTGAACTAGGGCTAGATGACAGCTCAGTGTTTTCTTCTGTGAAGAACATCATCATTATCTTATAATTCTTACCCACGAGTGATATCCACCCAGGGCATGGAAATATGGCATGTTTGTGCTCCTTTGTGTCTTCTACATCACCGTAAATGTCGCACATACAACTTGAGGCTATGACCACGGTGAATGGAAGTCGGCGGTGAGAAGAAGTCAAAGATGTCTCACCTGCGTTCTAGAAATTTCATGGAATTTGGTTGAACTATGGAAGAAAGCTATCTAGGGAAAAGAAGCCATGGAGTGAACTGCAGTGATGAAACAAATGTATGGTGAGCTATTGATGCACATTGTCAAGGCAGCAAAATCATATGTGGTATACTTTGAAAGCTTCATATGTAAGAAGCACGAAAACATTGCTACCTCAATTGTTATCATATGAATAGTAATAATTACAACTGCATGATATAGCTACGAGAGCTTTGGAGAACTAAATACCAAATAAACACCTAGTTTTGCTGATGATTTGGTGATGAACAATACCGGAAAGACCAATTTGACAACCAACAACACAATAATGGGCGTAGCATGAACATCTACGAGTGGAATTAGGCACATAAATTAGCAAAAACAAATTCAGAATAATAGATGTGTTTGGAGTGGGGACAAGCGATGATGGAAATAGGGATGATTCACGCAAACTGATACCTTCGATCAAGAGAGGGGACTTCGAATTAGGACGGGGGAAGGACCCGACGCCACTGCTGGTTCGCCGGTACCGGGAGGTACGTGCTCCGACAGACGCTTCAATGTCCACGGAGCCTGGTGATGCAACGAACAGGATGGACATGGCGGTCACAGTCACCTAGGGAGAGAGATGCGGGCAAAGAAGCGGATCTGGGGCCAGTGAGGTGGAGAAAGGTCTGTGGGTGGAGCGTGCCATTAGGGACGATGGATTCTGGAGGGATTAGGGAGAGCGATTTACGCAACCCCGTGCGGGTAGTTACTCAGATGCGTTTTTTCTATTTTTTATTTACAAACAAAGCAAATTATTGAGCGTCAGATTTAGATCAGATCAACGGTCTTCGGATAGTCTGGCGCTGGAGTCTCTTCAGCCTATAAATAGGAAGTGTTTCCCATGGCACAAACACTTGAGATCAATAGCTCCATAGCCTCCAGGTCACCATCCTTAGTCAATAGTTTTCACTATTGGAGAAATAATAAGAATTTGAACAGACGGTCAACATGTTTGTTAGGAAAAGCACGATCGATTATAAACTTATTTCTAGTAGTCCATAAGAGCATCTATAGTCGGACATAGTAAATATGACCCTAAATGTTCGTGGACGCGTCCGATCAGTGACCAGACGTGTCCTTTATTTGTCCGTCTACACAGGCACACTTCTTACTTTTTTCCTCATATGTTCGATCACTTGCACGTGATTGATGAAGAGAAAGAGAGAGAAAGAAAAGAATGAATAAAGAAAAAAAATGTAGTTCGGAGTGGGATCGCATCCTACGTGGCGGACTCATCACGCACGCCCGGGCGCGTTCACGAGCCCTCACATCCTTCATATATTTAATCTTATATGAGGGTTCGTGGACTGTCCAAACGTATAGGGATGATATGAGGGGTCTGATTGGGTTATTTTTTTTTCCTTCTCTCTTGTCGGTTAGAGCGTCCGCAAATGTATAAGAGGTTGTTTGAGACGTCCGGTTGTAGATGCTTGAAGACCCAACACATAAGAAGACAAATCTAACCAAAATAAACACCTGATTGCCTCAACAAATACCTAGTGAACAATCGGAGATCATTGGAAGAAGTGGGCCCCCATGTCACATACTTCCTCCGTTCCTAAATATAAGACCTTTTACTAATTTTACTATAGACTACATATGGAGAAAAATGGATGAATCTACATTGTAAAATATGCAGCAAAATGGATGAATCTACATATTCCCTTGTAAAAAACTCTCTTATATTATGTGATGGGAGAATAGCTTAGGCAAGGACAAGGACATCAACAGATTTGTGTGGGCTCCTGTCGTGAGCCCGATGATGACCCACAAGTACGAGGGATCTATCGTAGTCCTTTCGATAAGTAAGAGTGTCGAACCCAACGAGGAGCAGAAGGATTTGACAAGTGGTTTTCAGCAAGGTAATATCTGCAAGCACTGAAATTATCGGTAACAAGTAGTTATGTGGTGAGATGATTCATAGCAAGTAGCAAGTAAAAAAAGTAACAACGGTGCAGCAAAGTGGCCCAATCCCTTTTGTAGCAAGGGACAAGCCTGGACTATAGGAGGTAAAACGCTCCCGAGGACACATGGGAATTTCTGTCAAGCTAGTTTTCATCATGTTCATATGATTCGCGTTCGTTACTTTGATAGTTTGATATGTGGGTGGACGGGCGCTTGGGAACTGCCCTTACCTGGACAAGCATCCCACTTATGATTAACCCCTCTCGCAAGCATCCGCAACTATGAAAGACGAATTAAGACAAAGTCTAACCATAGCATTAAACTAGTGGATCCAAATCAGCCCCTTACGAAGCAACACATAAACTAGGGTTTAAGCTTCTGTCACTCTAGCAACCCATCATCTACTTACTACTTCCCAATGCCTTCCTCTAGGCCCAAATAATGGTGAAGTGTTATGTAGTCGACGTTCACATAACACCACTAGAGGAAAAACAACATACAACACATCAAAATATCGAACAAATACCAAATTCACATGACTACTTATAGCATGACTTATCCCATGTCCTCAGGAACAAAAGTAACTACTCACAAAGCATAATCATATTCATGACCAGAGAGGTAATGAGTAGAATCAAAGATCTGAACATATAATCTTCCACCAAGTAATCCAACTAGTATCAACTGCAAAGAGTAATTAACACTACTAGCAACCTTACAAGTACCAATCAGAGTCGCGAGACGGAGATTGGTTACAAGAGATGAACTAGGGTTTGGAGATGAGATGGTGCTAATGAAGATGTTGATGGTGATGAGTCCCCTCCGACGAGAGGAGTGTTGGTGATGACGATGGCGACGTTTCCCCCTCCGGGAGGGAAGTTGCCCCGGCAGGATCGTCCTACCGGAGCTCTAGATTGGTTCTGCTCAAGTTCCGCCTCGTGGCGGCGGCGAATCCTCTGAAAAGCCTCCCCTTGATTTTTTCCAGACCAAAACCCTTCTTGTAGCAAAAGAGGGGGGCCAGTGGGCCAGCAGGGAGCTCACAAGCCCCCTAGGCGCGACCAGGGGGGTAGGCCGCGCCTAGCAGGTTTGTGGCCTCCTGCTGGCGCCCCTCTGGCACTTCTTCGGCCCAGTATTTTTTTTTATATCCCAAAAAAATCCACGTTGATTTTCATGGCTTTTGGAGTTGCGCAGAATAGGTATCTCAAACTTGCTCATTTTTCAGGCCAGAATTCCAGCTGCCGGCATTCTCCCTCTTCATGTAAACCTTGCAAAATAAGAGAGAAAAGGCATAAGTACTGTACCTTGAAGTGTAATAAAAGCCCAAAAAGCAATAAATATCAACATGAAAGCATGATGCAAAATGGACGTATCAACTCCCCCAAGCTTAGACCTCGCTTGTCCTCAAGCGAAAACCTAGATCAATAAACATGCTCACATGTTTAGGGAGAGAGGTGTCGACAAAACAAGATACGAACATGCAGGCATCATGATCATGATCAAGACAGCAATACCATCATATCATCTCTTATGCTAAAGTGACAATTTCTTCACAAAGTAAAGCATGGATCAAGAACCTTACCAAGAATTAACAAGTGATAGCCTTTAGTCATTGAAGCAATTGCAATTTATCACAACATCAGAAAGAGTCAAATAAGAGCTTGTAAAGAAAATCCACATACTCAATCATCTTTTCGTTCTCTACAATTGCTACAACTCACGTGGTACTCATGAGATCAAAGTTTCAGCTGGACACAGAGAAAGATAGGGGCTTATAGTTTCGCCTCCCAACCATTTACCTCAAGGGTAATGTCAACAATAATAATTCATGAATACTTACTTCCAAGTTGACATATGAATATAGATCTTTCCCAAGCATATGACGTTATCCAAGATAAAGGCGAAATAAGGATTTGGTGAAGATCACCATGACTCTTTCAAGGACAAAAAGTAAATGTACAAGATAGGCCCTTCGCAGAGGGAAGCAGAGGTTGTCATGCGCTTTTGAGGTTTGGATGTGTGTCCTCTTAGTGCGGAGGAACATCACTTTATATCGCCTCCTGTGATAAATAACTTTATTATGCAGTCTATCGCTTTTATGTCTTCCTCATCACAGGTTTGTACAAAGCTTATTTTCCACACACTAATAGATCATACATATTTGGGAGGAATTTTTATTGCTTGTACCAATGACAACTTACTTGAGGGATCTTATTCAATCCATAGGTAGGTATGGTGGACTCTCATGGCAAAACTGGGTTGAAGGTTTATGGATGCACAAGTAGTATCTCTACTTGGTGCGGGAGTTTTGGCTAATATGAGGTGGAAGCAATCGTCACATGCTAAGGGATCTCTAGTCATATAACATTGTTCGGAACCAAGCAAACACAATTCATTATGTTGTCTTCCTTGTCCAACATCTACTTCTAAGCATGCAATAGTTTAGTGAGTGTTCACAATCATAGATGGTGTCAAAGATGATATATTTATATGTGAACCTCTCCTTCTTTATCACTTCCTATTAATTGCAACAATGACCAAGGTCTATGTTTGTCTACCCTCAACAAGTTTCAATCATCATTCTTTTTATATGTGAAGCCATCAGTTCCCATCAGATCATTACATGATCTTTCATGCTTTTGTTCTTTCTCAATCTTTTGATCATGGCATGAGGCAAAGCCGTTAACTAAGAAACTCTTTATTATATGGCTCAAGAGCTCGAATACATCGGGGGTGACACAAAGCAAAACTCAAGCCTAAAACACTAAGACCTTTATTCTACTAGAGAAAGAGAAAACCAAAAAGGAACAAACTAAAACAAAGGTAAAGGCAAAATATGTGATGGTGATACGATACCGGGGCAACTCCCCCAAGCTTGGCACAAGCCAAGGGGATTGCCCATACCGGTGCTTAGTTGTCTTCCTTTGGAGGTGATGGTGGTGGAGTTGTTGCAGAGGTCTTGAACTTGTTTAATTTCAACTTGAGCATACAATTCTGCTCCCTCAGATCATCATTTTCCTCTTCAAGCCTCAACACCCTTTGGCATAATCCTGCTTACTCTCCTGCAAGAAACGAGAAGGGATAAACAAAGTCTTAGGCTTCTTCCTTGAGTCAGGGAGGCTCGACTTCTTGAACTCCACATGCGTGTGTCCAAGTTGAGGTAGAGGAGCCTCCTCCTCATCGGAACTTGTTTGTTCCTTCCCCTTGGGGTCATAATCTTCTTCCTCATCAGTGGTCCAGCCATAAGGATCCAAGTCCCCATAGACCTTGGGGTTAGCAAGGTAATCAGCCACATAGTTCTCTCCCCTGAATCTTGAGAAGACATCTTGCCCTAAATCTGCGGCAGAAAACAGGCTCTAACGAAAACAGAGGAAATCTGCGTGATACGAGGGTTAGACCTTACGGGAGAATATATAATGATTTTTTTCAGACCAGAAGGAGTACTCCGCAAGAAAATGGAGTCCGGGAGGCAAACGAGGTAGCCACAAGCCCCCCAGGCGCGGCCAGGGGGGTAGCCCGCGCCTGGCAGGCTTGTCGCCTCCTCGTGCGCTTTCCGGACTGCTTTAAATTTTTCTATTTTTCTAAAAATTCCAAAACAGAGGAAAAATCCTACTGGAAAAGTTTTGGAGTCTGTTTACTTACCGAATCACATACCTCTTTGTTTTCGGAGTCTGAAACAGGCTGATAAATATCCCTTATGTACTCCTCCGGAGTTATGGTATTGATAATATTGCTTTCAACATTTATGGGAGTACCTGAGATATAATGCTTGATTCTCTACCCATTTACCACTCTCGGACAATTACCTTCCATGTTGTTGATCATCATAGCACCGGAACGATATACTTCCTCAACAATGTAAGGACCTTCCCATTTAGAGAGAAGCTTGCCTGCAAAAAATCTTAAATGAGAATTATATAGCAAGACATAATCACCTATATTGAACTCACGCTTTTGAATCATTTTATCATGCCACCTCTTAACCTTTTCTTTGAACAACTTGGCATTTTCATATGCCTGAGTTCTCCATTCATCAAGCGAGCTAATGTCAAATAACCTCTTCTCACCAGCAAGTTTGAAATCAAAGTTGATCTCTAACGATATGCTCTAGCTCAAGAGGTAAATGACATGCTTTACCGTACACCATTTTGTACGGAGACATGCCCATGGGATTCTTATAGGCAGTTCTATAAGCCCACAGTGCATCATCAAGCTTCTTAGACCAATTCTTTCTAGACCTGTTGACAGTCTTTTGCAGAATTAGTTTAATCTCTCTATTGCTTAGCTCTACTTGACCACTGGACTAAGGGTGATAGGTGATACGTCCATTTTGCATCATGTTTTCATGTTGATATTTATTGCTTTTTGGGCTGTTATATTACTTTGTATTACCATACTTATGCCTTTTTTCTCTTATTTTGCAAGGTTTATTTGAAGAGGGAGAATTCAGGCAGCTGGAATTCTGGACTGGAAAAGGAGCAAATCTTAGTCCACTATTCTGCACAACTCCAAATGCCCTCAAAATTTACGTGGAATTTTTTGGGATTATATAAAAAATACTGGGCGAAAGAAGTACCACAGGGGAGCTACCAGGGTGCCACAAGCCTGGTAGCTGCCACCCCCTGGTGGCGGCTAGCAAGCTTGTGGGCTCCCTGACGGCCCACTGGCCCCCCTCTTTTGGTATATGAAGGGTTTCGTTCCAGAAAAAATCAATCGGGAGCTTTTTCGTGGTTTCGCCGCCGCCATGAGGCGGAACTAGAGCAGATCCAATCTAGAGCTTCGGCAGGACGATCTTGCCGGGGAAATTTCCCTCCCGGAGGGGGAAATTGTCGCCATCGTCATCACCAACACTCCTCTCGTAGGAGGGGAGGCATCTTCATCAGCACCATCTCCTCTCCAATCCCTAGTTCATCTCTTGTAATCAGTCTCCGTCTCACGACTCCGATTGGTACTTGTAAGGTTACTAGTAGTGTTGATTACTCTTTATAGTTGATGCTTGTTGGATTACTTGGTGGAAGAGTTTATGTTCAGATCCTTGATGCTATTCATTACACCTCTGATCATGATTATGATTATGCTTTGTGAGTAGTTACTTTTGTTTCTGAGGACATGGGATAAGTCATGCTGATAATAGTCATGTGAATTTGATATTCGTTCGGTATTTTGATATGCAGTATGTTGTCTTTTCCTCTAGTGGTGTTATGTGAACGTCGACTACATAACACTTCACCATACTTGGGCCTAGAGGAAGGCATTGGGGAGTAGTAAGTAGATGATGGGTTGCTGGAGTGACAGAAGCTTAAACCCCAGTCTATGCGTTGCTTCGTAAGGGGCTGATTTGGATCCACTAGTTTAATGCTATGGTTAGACGTTGTCTTAATTCTTCTTTCGTAGTTGCGGATGCTTGCGAGAGGGGTTAATCATAAGTGGGATGCTTGTCCAAGTAAGGGCATTACCCAAGCGCCGGTCCACCCACATATCAAACTATCAAAGTAACGAACGCGAATCATATGAACATGATGAAACCAGCATGACAGAAATTCCTGTGTGTCCTCGGGAGCGTTTTTCCTCCTATAAGACTTTGTTCAGGCTTGTCCCTTGCTACAAAAGGGATTGGGCCACTTGCTGCACCGTTGCTACTACTTGTTACTTGTTACTTTTTGCTTTCTATGTTTCACCTCACTACACCATCACTTGTTACCCCTACTTTCAGTGCTTGCAGTTATTACCTTGCTGAAAACTGTTTACCAGAGCCTTCTGCTCCTCGTTGGGTTCGACACTCTTACTTATCGAAAGGACTACGATTGATCCCCTATACTTGTGGGTCATCAAGACTCTTTTCTGGCGCCGTTGCCGGGGAGTGAAGTGCCTTTGGTAAGTGGAAATTGGTAAGGAACCATTTATATACTGTGCTGAAATTTACTGTCACTTGTCTCTATGGAATCTGTTCCTTTGAGGAGTTTGTTTGGGGTATCTTCACTACGAACGGAAGCATGAGGAGTTGTTCCTCAACCTGAGGTACCTACTAAAAATATCTTTTATGAAATTCCTTCGGGTATGCTTGAGAAACTGCTGGCTAATCCTTTTACAAGAGATGGATCTTCACATCCAGACTTGCATCTGATCTATGTAGATGAAGTTTGTGGTTTATTTAAGCTTGCAGGTTTGCCTGAGGATGAGGTAAAGAAGAAAGTCTTTCCTTTATCTTTGAAGGATAAGACGTTGACATGGTATTGGAAACACTTTCAACACACATCATCACCTCGCCTTTAGCTAGTCTCGGTCTATTCCGTAGATTTTATTTCAAGTTACTAACATTTAGCAACTGAACCAGCATCTAATACCCATGTGCTACTAGGAGTAATAGTAAAGTACACATCAATAACACGTATATCTAATATACTTCTATTGCCAGCCTTCTTATCTACCAAGTGTCTAGGGCAGTTCCGCTCAGTGATCATTCCCCTCATCATACAAGCACTTAGTCTCAGGTTTGGGTTCAACCTTGGGTTTCTTCATTGGAGTGACAACTAACTTGTCATTCTCGAAGTTTCCCTTCTTTACCTAGCCCTTCTTGAAACTAGTGGTTTTACTAACCACCAACACTTGATGCTCCTTTTTGATTTCTACCTTCGCGGTGTCAAACTTCACGAATAGCTCAAGAATTATTTTCTCCATCTGTGGTATGCTATACTTCATAATGAAGCTCAGTAGCTTGGTGGCAGTGACTTTGGGGAACTATGTCAATCACTATCTCATCTGGAAGATCAACTCCCACTCGATTCAAGTAATTGTAGCACCCAGACAATCTGAGCACACGCTCAACAATTGAGATTTTCTCCTTTACTTTGCTCGCAAAGAATCTTGTGAGAGGTCTCACAGCTCTCAACACGGGCATGAGTGTGAAATCCTAATTTCAGCTCTTGGAACATCTCATACATTCCGTGACGCTCAACACGTTTTGGAGCCTCAATTCAAAGTCGTAAAGCAAGACACACTGGACTATCATGTAGTCATCAAAATGTGTATGTCATATGTTTGCAACATCTACAGACGACGCTTGGGGTTGCACACCGAGCGATGCATTAAGGATATAAGCCTTGTGTGCAGCAATGAGGACAATCCTCAGTTTACGAACCCAGTCTGCATAATTGCTACTATCATCTTTCAACTTAGCTCTCTCTGGGAACATATCAAAATACAAGGGAGCTACAACGCAAGCTAATCATCTACAACATAATTCGGAATGACATTTTAACTATGTTCATGATAATGAGTTCAATTAATCATATTACTTAAGAACACCCAGTCAAATTGACATCCCTCTGGTCATTCGAATGGTACATGATCCAAATTCACCAACCCATGTCTGATCATCACGTGAGATGAGGTGGCTTCAATGGTGAACATCTCCATGTTGATCATATCTACTATATGACTCATGTTCGACCTTTGGGTCTCCTGTGTTCCGAGGCCATGTCGGTACATGCTAGGCTCGACAAGTTTAACCTGAGTGTTCCGCGTGTGCAAAACTGTCTTGCACCCGTTGTATGTGAATGTAGAGTCTACCACACCCGATCATCATGTGGTGTCTTGGACGACGAACTCCCGCAACGGTGCGCACTCGGGGAGAACATGATTTTATCTTCAAATTAGTGAGGGATCACATTATGATTCTACCATTGTCCTAAGCAAAACATGTTGGAATTATGCCCAAGAGGCAATGATAAAATAGTTATAATTATATTTCCTGTTTCAAGATAATCGTTTATTATCCATGCTATAATTGTACTAAATGAAAACATAGATACATGTGTGGATACATAGACAAAAAAATGTCCCTAGCAAGCCTCTAGTTGGCTAGCCAGTTGATCAAGGATAGTCAAGGTTTTCTGACTATATGCAAGTGTTGTCACTTGATAACTGGATCACGTCATTAGGAGAATCATGTGATGGACTAGACCCAAACTATGAACATAGCATGTGATCGTGTCATTTGTTGCTATTGCTTCTGCGTGTCAAGTATTTATTCCTATGACCATGAGATCATATAACTCACTGGCACCAGAGGAATACCTTGTGCGTATCAAACGTCGCAACGTAACTGGGTGACTATAAAGGTGCTCTACAGGTATCTCCGAAGGTGTCCGTTGAGTTAGTATGGCTCAAGACTGGGATTTGTCACTCCGTGTGACGGAGAGGTATCTAGGGGCCCACTCGGTAATACAACATCACACACAAGCCTTGCAAGCAATGTGACTAAGTGTAATTCACATGATCTTGTATTATGGAACGAGTAAAGAGACTTCCCAGTAATGAGATTGAAATAGGTATGCGGATACGGACGATCAAATCTTGGGCAAGTAACATACCGAAGGACAAAGGGAATGACATACGGGATTATATGAATCCTTGGCACTGAGGTTCAACCGATAAGATCTTCGGAGAATATGTAGGATCCAATATTGGCATCTAGGTCCCGCTATTGGATATTGACCGAGGAGTGTCTCGGGTCATGTCTACATAGTTCTCGAACCCGCAGGGTGTGCACACTTAAGGTTCGATGATGTTTTAGTATAGTTGAGTTATATGTGTGGTTACCAAATGTTGTTTGGAGTCCCGGATGAGATCACAGATGTCACGAGGGTTTCCGGAATGGCCCGAAAATGAAGATTGATATATAGGATGGTTTCATTTGGTCACCAGAAAGTTTCCGGCATTTACGACAGTGTACCGGGAGTGACGAATGGGTTCCGAGTGTTCACCGGGAGGGGCCCACCCACCCGGGAGTGAGCCCAGTAACCCTAGGGTGGCGCACCAGCCCTTAGTGGGATGGTGGAGCCAGCCCAAGAGGGCTATGGCGCCACAAGCAAAAATACCAAAGGAAAGAAGAAAAAAAGGAAAGAGGGAGGTGGGAAGGAAGAGGGGGACTCCTCCTTCCCAAACCGAATTGGAGGAGGAGTCCTCCTCCACCCTTCGGACGGGCGTACACTTGGGGCCCTTATGCCCCAAGGCTAGCCCCTCCCCACCTCCTATATATACTGGTGGTTTTAGGAGTTTTGAGACACAACTTTGCCACGTGCAACTCAAACCTATTCCACATAGTTTTACCTCTAGATTGGATTTCTGCGGAGCTCGGGCAAAGCCCTGCAGGAGTAGATCATCACCACCACCGAAGCGTTGTCACGCTGCCGGAGAACTCATCTACTTCTCCATCTTGCTTGCTGGATGAAGAAGTCCGAGATCGTCATCGAGTTGTACGTGTGTTGAACGCGGAGGTGCCGTCCGTTTGGCGCTAGATCGGAACGGATCGTGGGACGACGGTGATTTGAATCATGAAGCTGTACCAGTTCATCAACCACATTTCTTAATGCTTCCCTCTTAGAAATCTATAAGGGTACGTAGATCTAATCTCCTCTCGTAGATGTACATCACCATGATAGGTCTTCGTGTGCGTAGGAAAAAATTGTTTCCCAAGCAACGTTCCCCAACAAAACAAGGTGCATAAAAAGGATTAACCTCACATGCAAATCATAAGTGACAAGATATGTCCATGATCTTGTGCTTTTGATCTCCATCTCCAAAGCACCAACATGATCTCCATCGTCACTGGCACCACACCATGATCAACATCATTGTGCTGCCATCGAGGTTGTCACGCCATCTATGCTTGTACTACTATTCCTACTAATTTAGCGATAAAGTAAAGCATCATTTAGCGCTCAAAAATTAAAGACAACCCTATGGCTCCTGCCGGTTGCCATAGCATTGGCATGCAAGTCGATATTAACTATTACAACATGATCATCTCATACATCAAATATACATCATCATGTCTTTGGCCATATCATATCACATTCATACCCTACAAAAACAAGTTAGACGTCCTCTAATTTGTTGTTAGAAATTTTACGTGGCTGCTATGGGTATCTAGCAAGAACGTTTCTTACCCATGCAAAACCACAAGAGTGATTTCCAAGTTAATATTTAACCTTCTACAAGGACCGCCTTTTGTCGAATCCGTTTCACCTAAAGTAGGAGAGGCAAACACCCTCTAGCCATCTTTATGCAACCAGTTGCATGTCAGTCGATGGAACCGGTCTCTCGTACGTGGACGAGTAAATTTGGTCCGGGATGCTTCGTCCAACAATACAGTTGAATCAAGAAATGATTTAGGAGGGAAGCAATCTGAATATTAACGCCCACAAACTCCTTTGTGTTCTACTCGAGATGTCATCTACACATAGACCAAGCTCATGATGCCACTGTTGGGGATCGTCGCATGGGAAACAAAAAAAATTCCTACGCTCACCAAGATCAATCTATGGAGACTAACATCTACGAGAGGGGGGAGTACATCTACATACCCTTGTAGATCGCTAAGTGGAAGCATATATAACGCGGTTGATGTAGCCGAACGTCTTCACGATCCAATCATGATTCGTCCCGCGATCTCGTCATGATTTGTCCCGTGATCCCATCACGATCCGTTCCGATCTAGTGTCAAACGGATGACACCTCCGCGTTTAGCACACATATAGATCGATGACATTCTCCGCCTCCTTGATCCAGCAAGTGAGGGCGAAGAGGTAGATGAGTTCTCCGTCAACACGACAACATGGCAGTGGTGGTGGTGGAGCTATTCCGGCAGGGCTTCGCCAAGCAATACCAAAACCGATCTAGTGGTGAAAACTGATCTATGGGAGAGACAGGGCTGCGCATGTTGGAAATATGCCCTAGAGGCAATAATAAAATAATTATTATTATATTTTCTTGTTCAAGATAATCGTTTATTATCCATGCAAGAATTGTATTGAATGGAAACTCAGATACATGTGTGGATACATAAACAACACACTGTCTCTAGTAAGCCTCTAGTTGACTAGCTCGTTGATCAAAGATGGTTAAGGTTTCCTAGCCATAGACAAGTGTTTTAACTTGATAATAGGATCACATCATTAGGAGAATGATGTGATGGACAAGACCCAAACTATGAACTTAGCATGTGATCATGACATTTTATTGCTATTGTTTTCTGCATGTCAAGTATATATTCCTATGACCATGAGATCATGTAACTCACTAACACCGGAGGAATACCTTGTGTTTATAAAGCATCACAACGTAACTGGGTGACTATAAAGGTGCTCTACGGGTATCTCCAAAGTTGTCCGTTGAGTTAGCATGGATCAAGACTAGGATTTGTCACTCCGTATGACAGAGAGGTATCTCGGGGCCCACTCGGTAATACATCATCACAAAAAGCCTTGCAAGCATTGTGACTAAGGAGTTTTCCACTGATTTTGTATTATGGAACGAGTAAAGAGACTTGCGAGTAACGAGATTCAAATAGGTATAGAGATACCGACGATCGAATCTCGAGCAAGTAACATACTGAACGACAATGGGAATGTTATACGGGATTGACTGAATCCTTGACATAGAGGTTCAACCGATTAAGATCTTCGTATAATATGTAGGACCCAATATGGACATCCAGGTCCCGCTATTGGATATTGACTGGAGAGGGTCTCGGTCATGTCTACATAGTTCTCGAACCCACACGGTCTGCACACTTATGGTTCGATAATGTTTCAATATAGTTGAATTATTGATGTTGGTAATCGAATGTTGTTCGGAGCCCCGGATGAGATCCCGGACGTCACGAGGGGTTCCGGAATTGTACCGAGAGAAAGATTTATATATAGCAAGTATCCATTTGGCTTCCGGAAGGATTTCGGGCATTACCGGTAAAGTACCGGGAGTGACGAATGGGTTTCGGAGTTCCACCGGGAGGGGCCACCCACCCGGGAGGGGGCCAAACTGGACCAAGGGTGGCGCACGAGCCCTTGGTGGGCTGGGTGGCCAGCCCAAGAGGGCTTATTCGGCCGAAGTGGTGAAGGGAAGAAAGGTGGGGCCAAACCGAATAGAAGAGGAGTTCTCCTCCTCCAAACCGACTTGGAGGAGGACTCCTCCCTCCTCTTTGCACCGGCCTAACCCTAGGGCAAGTCCCTAGGGCGCCACCCCTCCCTCCCTCCTATATATAGTGGAGGGTAGAGAGGATTTTTGCACCACAAGCCACGACATAGCCCTCTCTTCCTCCACCACCTCGTGACACCCCGTAGTTATTTCGGTACGGCACAACGAAGCCCTGCCGGAGTAGATCCACCATCATCACTCTCACGTCGTCGTGCTTTCGAAGAATTCATATACTTCTTCGTCTCTCTTGCTGGATCAAGAAGGCGGAGATCGTCATTGAGTTGTACGTGTGCTGAATGCGGAGGTGCCATCTGTTCAGCGCTAGATCGTAATTGGATCGCATGATGGCTTGCGATTTGGATCGCGAAGACGTTCAACTACATCAATTGTGTTTCCTAATGCTTCTCGCTTAGCGATCTACAAGGGTATGTGGATCTGATCTCCCCTCTCATAGATGGTCATCACCATGGATAGATCTTAAGTGTGCGTAGGAATTTTTTTGTTTCCCATGCAACATTCCCCAACAGCGCCATGGCATAGGTCTGTTCCCCCCCTAGGAGGGGTGCCGACCAAGAGAGGGAGGGTCTGTCTCCCTAGGGCTGGCTTGCCACCTAAGTTAGGGTGGTGCCCCCTCTAGGGTTGGCCCTCCATCAGCCCAACCGCACGGGCCTTAGGTGGGTAGGTGTGCCCAGCCCACAAGGGGCTCTTGCGCATCCCTCATAGCCCATGTGGCCGCTGTGGGGTTGGTGGACCCTTGGAACCCTTTCGGCACCGCCGGTACGCTACCGGTGACGCCCAAAATTTTTATGGTGACCAACAAAGAACTTCCCATATATCAATCTTTACCTCCGGAACATTCTGAAGCTCCTCGTGACGTCCGAGATCTCATATGGAACTCCGAACAATCTTTGGTCACCAACATACATAACTCAACTATACCAAAACGTCCCCGAACCTTAAGTGTGTAGACCGTGTGGGTTTGAGAACTATGCAGACATGACCGAGACACTCTCCAGTCAATAACCAATAGCAGGATCTTGATGACCATATTGGCTCCTACATATTGTACGAAGATATTTATCGGTCGAACCACGATGTCAAGGATTCAATCAATCCCGTACATTGTTCCCTTTGTCCATTGGTATGTCACTTGCCTGAGATTCGATCGTCGGTATCTCCATACCTAGTTCAATCTCATTACCGGCAAGTCTCTTTACTCGTTCCATAATAGAAGATCCCGTAACTAACTCCTTAGTCACATTGCTTGCAAGCTCATTGTGATGTATTACCGAGTGGGCACAGAGATACCTCTCCTCATACAGAGTGACAAATCCCATCTCGATTCACGCGAACCGAACAGACACCTTCAGAGATACCTGTAGAGCACTGCTACTGCAACAAAAGACCTTCCAATGGCGCCAGCAATAGGCACGTGACGGGAGAATACTTGGCTTGATCCTTCTGCTGCGGCTACGCCTTAAGGGACTTCCTAGGCAAGTATGCAAAGGATTTCCCTCGTGGCCTTGGAGCCTTGCATTGGTGTTCCCTCGAAGCGGAAAGGGTGATGTAGCGTAGCGGTGGTAAGTATTTCCCCCAGTTTGAGAACCAAGGTATCAATCCAGTGGAGGAGTATCTCAAGATCCTGCACAAACACAAAAGCTTGCTCCCAATGCTATGAAGGGGTTGTCAATCCCTTATAGATTGTTTGACAAGTGAGAACTGAAAGCAACAAAGTAACAAAGCAAAGTAAAAGCGGAGGTGTAAACGATGGATGTGAATAGACCCGGGGGCCGTAGTGTTTACTAGTGGCTTCTCTCATGAAAGCAAGTAGATGGTGGGTGAACAAATTACTGTCGAGCAATTGATAGAACCGCGCAAAGTCGTGACGATATCTATGCAATGATTATATCTATAGGCATCATGTCCAAAACAAGTAGACCGATACTTTCTGCATCTACTACTATTACTCCACACGTCGACCTCTATCCAGCATGCATCTAGTGTATTAAGTCCATTAGAACAGAGTAACGCCTTAAGCAAGATGACATGATGTAGAGGGATAATCTCAAACCAATGATAAAAACCCCATCATTTTACCGTTGATGGCAACTACTTGATGTGTGCCTTGCTGCCCCTACTGTCACTAGGAAAGGTCACCACATGGTAGAACCCAAAACCAAGCACTTCTCCCATTGCAAGAATCGTAGATCTAGTTGGCCAAACAAAACCCAAGACTCAGAGAGACTTACAAGGATATCAAATCATGCATATAAGAAATCAGCAAAGACTCAAATATATATCATAGATAATCTGATGACAAATCCACAATTCATCGGATCTCGACAAACACACCGCCAAAGATCCAAGAGAGAGAAGAAGCCATCTAGCTACTAACTACGGACCCGTAGGTCTGAAGTGAACTACTCACGAGTCATTGGAGGGGCGATGATGATGATGAAGAAGCCCTCCAACTCCAAAGTCCCCTCCGGCAGGGCGCCGGGAAGGGTCTCCAGATGAGATCTCGCGGAAACGGAAGCTTGCGGCGGCGGAAAAGTATTTTTGAGGCTCCCCTGATTTTTTGCTGAATATTTGGGAATATATAGGCCAAGGATCTAGGTCAGGGGGCGGCTAGGGAGGCCACAAGCCCTGACACCGCCGCCTCCCCCGTGGTGGAGGAGTGGGAGCTTGTGGGCTCCCTGGAGCCCACCTGGCTTGGCCTAGAGGCCCCCTGATCTTCTTTCGTTCGGGAAAAAATCATTTCATGGTTTTTATTCCGTTTGGACTCAGTTCCAAAATCAGATCTGAAAAGAGTCAAAAACACAGAAAAACAGGAACTCGCACTTCGCACTGAATTAATAAGTTAGTCCCAAAAAAGATATAAAGGTACATAAAACATCCAAAGAAGACAAGATAACAGCATGAAACCATAAAAAATTATAGATACGTTTGAGACGTATCAAGCATCCCCTAGCTTAACTCCTGCTCGTCCTCGAGTAGGGAAGTGATAAAGAATGAATTTTTGATGCTTTCATGCTACCTAGCATAGATGTCCTTTGTAATTCCTCTTATGTGACGTGAATGTTCATATCCATTAGATTCAAAACAACAGTTTGCTATTGACGTGGAAACAATAATAATTCAAGCAAACTAGCAAGGTAATCATGAACTTTCAAAAAAACAAGGCCAAAAGAAAGTTATCCCTACAAAAGCATATAGTCTGGCTATGCTCTATCAACATTGCACAACGAATTTACATCATGCACAACACCAGTATTGGCCAAGTAATTGTTTCACACCTTTACTTTCTCAAACCTTTTCAACTCTCACGCAATACATGAGCGTGAGCCACGGCTATAGCACTATAGATGGTGTGGAATGTGGTGGAGGTTGCAAGACAAAAAAGGAGAAGATAGTCATATTAACTAGGCATATCAATGAGCTGTGGAGATGCTCATCAATAGATATCAATGTGAATGAGTAAGGATTGCCATACAAATGATGCACTAGAGCTACGAGTATGTGAAATCTCTTAAAGAAAACTAGTGGGTGTGCATCCAACTTGCATGCTCACGAAGACCTAAGACAATTTTGAGGAAGCCCATCATTGGAATATACAAGCCAAGTTATATAATGAAAATTTCCCACTAGCTATATGGTGGTGACAAAACGAGAGACTCTCAATCATGAAGATCATGGTGCTTAATATGCACAAGTGTGGAAAAAGTGGTAGCATTGTCCCTTCTCTCTTTTTCTCTCATTTTTTTGGTGGGCTGTTTGGCCTCTTTTTTTTGGTGGGCTTCTTTGGCCTCTTTTATTTCCTCACATGGGACAATGCTCCATTAATGATGATCATCACACTTTCAACTCAAAACTTAGAGCAACTATGATTCTATAAGGAATGCCTTCAGTAGTGTACCGTGGCAATGATCTAGCATGGCATAGACATCAATGGAAACATCATGCTAGCTATCTTACGATCATGCAATGGCAATGTAGACATGGTGGCACATGTCATGGTGGTAGGTGCATGGCAATATATCTCGGAATGACTTTGAAAAAGCCATAGTAGGTAGGTATGGTGGTTGTTTTGAGGGAGGCTAATGGTGGGTTTTGTGCACCGGCGAAAGTTGCACGGCACTAGGAAGATAGTGATGGTGGAAAGTGAAAGTGCATTTAAACCATGGACTCAACATTAGTCATGAAGAACTCACATACTTGTTGCAAAAGTTTTATTAGTAATCGAAACAAAGCATTCAACGCATACTCCTAGGGGAAGGGTTGGTAGGTATAAACCATCGCGCGATCCCGACCGCCACGCAAAGGATGACAATCAATATACTAATCATGCTCAGATTTCATCACATAGCGGTTCAGCATACGTGCATGCTACGGGAATCACTAACTTCAACACAAGTATTTCTAGATCCACAACACCTTACTAGCATGACTTCAATATTACCATAACCACAACTTAAAACTAATTGAGATGAATCAAACTTCTCTAACTATTCAATGCACATGAAGGTGGAAGTTTTCGTATCCCTTTGGATAACTACCCCTTTTGAGACTACTTTCAAAGCATAGATCAACTACCAAGCCACGCACCGTTGTGCTCTAAAAGATATAAGTGAAGCACACATAGCAAAAGTATCTAGCTCAAAAGATATAAGTGAAGCACATGTGAGCTGAATTGTCTACCAAAAGATATAAGTGAAGCTCGACAAAATCACGGTGTGTGCATGTATCTCTCTCTAGGTGTGCAGCAAGGATGATTGTGACACAAAAAAAATAAAATACTCCTACGATACAAGACGCTCCAAGCAAAAACACATAACATGCGGTGAATAAAAATATAGCCCCAAGTAACGTTACCGATGGATTGAAGACGAGAGAGGGGATGCCTTCCCGGGGTATCCCCAAGCTTAGGCTTTTACGGCATCATTGAATCTCTTGGGGTGCCTTGGGCATCCCAAGCTTGAGCTCTTGTCACTCTTTATCTCTTTGTCCATAAGAACTTCACCCAAAACTTGAAAACTTCACAACACGAAACTTAAACAGAAACTCGTGATAACATTAGTACAAGAAAGCAAACCACCACTTCCTTAGATACTGTAGCAACCTTAAATTCTACTTGTGCTGATGTTGGGTTACTGTACTTTCAATCTTCCATGGCTAATACCCCCGATACTATCCATAGTTTCATCAAAATAACCAACCAACACAACAAAAAACAGAATCTGTTAACAGGATACCAGTCTGTAGCAATCTGTATATTTCGTATACCTATGGTACTTCAAAACTAATGACAAATTACGACTTTCTGAAGAATTTGCGTAGCAATCAGCAGCAAAATGAATCAACTCAAAATCTCTTACAGAAAAAAATGAAAATTCTTTTCGTGAGCAGAAAGTTTTTGTCTTTTCCAGCATGACCAAATGATCATCCCCAAGACTAATCATAACGGTTTTGCTTGGCACAAACGCAAAAAGAAACACAAAAAACACAATCATAACAGAATTATGAAAGTGTAAAAACACAAAATAGAAAGAAAAAGGATAAATTCGTTGGGTTGCCTCCCAACAAGCGCATTTGTTTAACGCCCTTAGCTAGGCATTCATGATGCTCACATAAAAGATAAGAGTTGAAGCACAACGAGAGCATCATAAATCATGTGAAAATCACATCTAAGTCTAACACACTTCCTATGCATAGGCATTTTATAGGAAAACAGATTGTCAAGACAACCAATAGTTACCATATGCAAGGAAGAAGAAAGAGACAATATCAATCTCCACATAACGAGAGGTGATTTGGTAACATGACAGTTTCTACCATAATATTTTCCTCTCTCATAGCAATTACATGTGGGATCATATTCGAATTCAACAATGTAACTATCACATAGGATATTCTTTTCATGATCCACATGCATGCAAAGTTGACGCTCTTCAAAAATAGTGGGATTATCATCTAAAGTCATGACTTCTCCAAACCCACTTTCAATAATATTGCAAATATCATATTCATCTTGAGGCTTGAACAAATTTTCAAGATCAAAAGAAAAATCATCACCCCAATCATGATATTTGCAACAAGTAGTGGTCATAGCAAGACTAGCATCCCCAAGCTTAGGGTTCTGCATAATTTTAGCATGATTATCACTAATAGATATTATAGTGAAACCATTGCCATCATGCTTTTCATCCTAAGAACCCTCGTGAATCACTTCATAGTTTTCTTCCATACAATTTTCAGATTCACGCCTCTCAAGCAAAACTCCATAAAGATAGTCAAGTGTCCTCAACTCACTAGCAATTCGTTCAACAATAGTGGGTCTCTTAAAGAGACTAGCTAGTGGATGAGGATCCATATCAATAGATTTTCAGCAAGCGAAGACGCAATCATATTGAAGGCACATGGCACACAAGCGAACAGAAAGCAAGCGAGAGAAAAGGGCGAACAAAAAGGCAAACGAAAAAGGCAAACGAAAAAGGCAAAGGAGAAAGGCAAATGAAAACGGCAAATGTGAAGTGGGGAGAGGAAAACGAGAGGCCACTGGCAAAAAAATTAAATACAAGAGAAGAGTTTGTGAGACCTACTTGGATAGATCTTCATTTCTCCTCCCCAGCAACGGCGCCAGAAATACTTCTGCTACTACAACAAAAGACCTTCCAATGGCGCCAGCAATAGGCACGTCGACGGGAGAATACTTGGCTTGATCCTTCTGTTGCGGCTACGCCTTAAGGGACTTCTTAGGCAAGTATGCAAAGGATTTCCCCCATGGCCTTGGAGCCTTGCATTGGTGTTCCCTAGAAGCGGAAAGGGTGATGTAGCGTAGCGGTGGTAAGTATTTCCCTTAGTTTGAGAACCAAGGTATCAATCCAGTGGAGGAGTATCTCAAGATCCTGCACAAACACAAAAGCTTGCTCCCAACGCTATGAAGGGGTTGTCAATCCCTTATAGATTGTTTGCCAAGTGAGAACTGAAAGCAACAAAGTAACAAAGCAAAGTAAAAGCGGAGGTGTAAACGATGGATGTGAATAAACCCGGGGGCCGTAGTGTTTACTAGTGGCTTCTCTCATGAAAGCAAGTAGACGGTGGGTGAACAAATTACTGTCGAGCAATTGATAGAACCAGGCAAAGTCGTGACGATATCTATGCAATGATTATATCTATAGGCATCACGTCCAAAACAAGTAGGCCGATACTTTCTGCATCTACTACTATTACTCCACACGTCGACCCTATCCAGCATGCATCTAGTGTATTAAGTCCATAAGAACAAAGTAACGCCTTAAGCAAGATGACATGATGTAGAGGGATAATCTCAAACCAATGATAAAAACCCCATCTTTTTACCCTTGATGGAAACTAGTTGACGTGTGCCTTGCTGCCCCTACTGTCACTGGGAAAGGTCACCACATGGTAGAACCCAAAACCAAGCACTTCTCCCATTGCAAGAATCATATATCTAGTTGGCCAAACAAAACCCAAAACTCGGAGAGACTTACAAGGATATCAAATCATGCATATAAGAAATCAGCAAAGACTCAAATATATATCATAGATAATCTGACCACAAATCCACAATTCATCGGATCTCGACAAACACACCGCCAAAGAAGATTACATCGGATAGATCTCCATGAAGATCATGGAGAACTTTGTATTGAAGATCCAAGAGAGAGAAGAAGCCATCTAGCTACTAACTACGGACCCGTAGGTCTGAAGTGAACTACTCACGAGTCATTGGAGGGGCGATGATGATGATGAAGAAGCCCTCCAACTCCAAAGTCCCCTCCGGCAGGGCGCCGGGAAGGGTCTCCAGATGAGATCTCGCGGAAACGGAAGCTTGCGGCGACGGAAAAGTATTTTCGAGGCTCCCCTGATTTTTTGCTGAATATTTGGGAATATATAGGCCAAGGATCTAGGTCAGAGGGCGGCCAGGGAGGCCACAAGCCCTGACACCGCCGCCTCCCCCTGGTGGTGGAGTGGGAGCTTGTGGGCTCCCTGGAGCCCACATGGCTTGGCCTATAGGCCCCCTGATATTCTTCCGTTCGGGAAAAAAATCATTTCGGGGTTTTTATTCCGTTTGGACTCCGTTCCAAAATCAGATCTGAAAAGAGTCAAAAACAAAGAAAAAACAGGAACTGGCACTTGGCACTGAATTAATAAGTTAGTCCCAAAAAATATATAAAAGGTACATAAACATCCAAAGAAGACAAGATAACATCATGAAACCATCAAAAATTATAGATACGTTTGAGACGTATCAAGCACCTTTATAGTCACCCTGTTATATTGTGACATTTGATACACGCAAGGCACTCCTTCGGTGCCTGGGAGTTGCATGATCTCATGGTCATAGAAACAGATACTTGAGATGCAGAAAACAATAGCTATAAACTAACACGATCACATGCTACGTTCATAGTTTGGGTCTTGTCCATCACATTATTCTCCTAATGAAGTGATCCTGTTATGAAATGACAACTAATGTCTATGGTCAGGAAACCTTGACCATATTTGATCAACGAGCTAGTCCTTAGAAGCTTACTAGGGACAGGGTGTTGTGTATGTATCGACACATTTATTTGAGTTTCGAGTCAATGCAATTCTAGCATGGATAATAAACGGTTATAACAAGTAAATATAATAATAACTGACTTATTATTGCCTCTTGGGAATATTTTCAACACTGGGGTTCGTCGGATGTTTGACAGTTGCCGTGGCGAAGGAGAATCGAGAGGCTCACCGGAGCCCATGGCATGCTTGCGGGTTGCCATGCTGAAGGAGAAGATATGCTGCATTTGGTTGTAGTTCTGGACGGGTGTGTTGAGGAAATCAACGTCCTTGGGTGCTCCTAAGATAGAAGCACAAGTATTGTTAGTTGCTAGAAGGCAATGGCTGACAGTGTGCAAAACAAAGGGACGGTGAGATAACCGCGACATGGCCATTGTAGTGGTGTGCCTCCTGAATGATAGGGCAAGTGCTCTGATCCAAGGAGGCGCCTCTAAGGTCTCTAAGCCTGGACACTCGGATCCATCGGGCTCTCCACTTCCTCAGGTGGTTGTACACGTGGGTGGCGCTCACCTCCTCGCCACATAACTTGAACACCTTCTTCGCAACGGTGTTCAAGTGCACCTCCTTGGAGCCCTTATCGGTCCTAACCTAGTAGAGATGAGCCCGCACATCTTGTTCAGCATGAATGTGGACAGGAACGACTGCCACTTCATATTTGAAAGAATGTGGACGTCGCCTAGAGGGGGTGATTAGGTGCCTTAAAATAATTACGATTTAGGCTTGAACAAATGTGGAATAAAACTAATGTTTAATTAGTCAAGAAAAAAAATTCTAAAACAACTAGGCTCACCAATGTGCACCAATAACTTATGCTAAGCAAGATAAGGAACTAAGTGATAGCAAGATATATACCAAGAAACAATATGGCTATCACAAAGTAAAGTGCATAAGTAAAGGGATCGGGTAAGAGATAACCGAGGCATGCGGAGATGATGATGTATCCCGAAGTTCACACCCTTGTGGATGCTAATATCCGTTTGGAGCGGCGTGGAGGCACAATGGTCCCCAAGAAGCCACTAGGGCCACTGTAATCTCCTCACACCCTATCACAATGCAACATGTCGTGATTCCACTAAGGGACCCTTGAGGGCGGTCAACGAACATGTACAAACAAGGTTGGGGCAATCTCCACAACTTAATTGGATGCTCCCAACAACACCAAAAGCTTCATCACAATGGATTGTGGTTCCGAGGAGACCACAAAATCTTGGGGCAATCTCCAGAACCTAATTGGATACCCCGATGCTTGCCCAGAGCTTTACACCATAATGATTGATCTCTGAGGCACCACCAATCGTCTAGGGCGCCAAGGCACCAAAGAGGAACAAGATCTAGGGTGCTCAAACACCCAAGAGTAATAAACTTCTCAAACTTCACATCCACGTATCACCGTGGAGAACTCAAACCTACGCACCAAATGCAAAGGCAAGGGCACATGGACTGCCGATGACGAGTTGATGAATATACTTCTCGCCCCTCGTTGGTTACCCCAAGTGGAAGGTGGAGATGTAGTCAGCAGGAAGTTTCCCTTACACAGAGATTGTAAGGTTTATCGAACCAGGAGGACTCCGAGGATCAACAAGTAGGTGTCTGGTGCCCTGGCGCTAGCAGAAGATGTGGACCTGCACACACAACAAATAACTTTGCTCCCAATGAGGACAAAGAGGTTGTCAATCTCTCTGGCTTTGTAGTTTGCAAAGGATCAAAACACAAGCGGGAATAGTGATAGTGATTGCAACGAAAAAGTAAATGAAAACAGTAAATGATGGAGGTGTAAGCAATGGTGGTGATATGGACCTGAGTCCATGATGTTCACTAGTGATGTCTCTCTCCCAAAAGACGATAAACAACTATGCATCGGTAAAAAAATTATAGCTAGGCGATTGACAGAATTATAAACACAATGCAATGCTAATTATGCTACTTGAAAGTTAGAGGCTCAATAGTAATGGGCAGTATGACAAGACAAGTAGACCGTTTATTCATCAACATCTACTTACTAATCCTCCACCTTGAGATATCTATCCAGAACATCTCGCTGGTATTAAGTTGTGAGCCCCACCCAAAGTGTAAACTCAAAGCAACGGAAAACTTCATTAACAAACTATGCGTAAGGTAAGCAATCCTTGCAACCGTGGTCACAAGCACCGTTGTTTTCTCCCTGGTGGCAACATCACATCCCCTAGTCTCATGTTTTTGTCACTCAAGCTAGACATCAGGGGGCATGAACCCACAATCATGCATAACGCTCCCTCTTGGAGTTACAATCTACTACTCGGCCAAAGCAATAAAGAGCAATGGAGAAAATGCATGAATCACTAAAGAACATAATATAAAAGGATAATCAAATATATAACTCATAACAATCTGAACATAATCTCATAATCCACCGGATCCCAACAAACCTAGCATAGCAATAGCAGGAAAATTATATAGATGCCTTGATCATGTAGGGTAGCTCACAAGGGCTAATCATTGCAGCACAAGATTGGAGAGAAGACATCACATAGCTACTGGCCATGGACTCATGGTCCAAGGAGGACTACTCACGGCACGTCCCAGAAGCGTCCATGGTGGTGGAGAAGCTCCCGAAGGTCAATCCTCCCTCCGGCAGTATGCCGGGAAGAGGTCTCCTCACGCTCCCGATCTCGGAAGAGTTGCGGCGGCGGAACGATGGAGAGATTCGTGATTCTGGATATGCCTCGAGGGTTTCCGATAGGAGGGGTAAATATTGGCAAACAGAGGGCGTAGGAGGAGGTGGGCCCACCAAGGCGGCCTGTGGGTGCGGCTAGGGGCCAGGCCGCGCAGGGTGGCCGTCTGGGCAGCCCCTGGATCCCCTCTGGCCCATCTTCGATGATCTGGAAGCTTCCGTCATGCTGATTTTTATATATTTTTCTCGGGATTTTGGGGGCTCTGGAAATTTGGGTAAAAGCCCGTGCAAAAAATACATCAGCAGACAGACACTGGCACTGGGTGCACTGAGTTAGTAGGTTAGTCCAAATATGTGTAAAAAGATATAAAAGTGTAGCAAAACATATAACAATGTCACCCAAAAGATCATGGAACAAGCAGAAATTATAGATACGTTTGGGACGTATCAACTGCCCACATCCTTCTCTCCCAAATCCCACCACAACTATTAATGCTATGGAAGAAAATGAGAGGAAGAACGAAGAACACGAAGAACTCCAAGATCTAGATCCAAGGGGTTCCCCTCACAAAGAAGAGAAAATGATTGGTGGAAATGTGGATCTAGATATCCTCCATATTTTCCCTCAAGAACTAGCAAGAATCGTTGGAGGTAATGAGAGTTAGCAAGCTCGAAGAAGGTCTACAGTGGGAGGCAAATACGACTTGGAAGGATGAGGTTCAACAGGGAAGAATAACCCCTTTTATAGGATGGGGAAATCCCACCGTTACCGCTCAGTCCGCACACAAGCGGTACTACCACCCATTAGAGGTAGTAGCGTTCCTGGGGAGCGGTACTACCATTGTGAGTGCGGAGAAGAAGATCAGGAGGGAGGCAGAGGGTGGTAGTACTACCGGGGCGGTAAATGATAACACAAATAATTTATGTGGTGACACGCTAACACACATATAAGAACTTCAAAGTAAAGCAAGTAAGATATGCAATTCAAGTCAAGATAATAACAATCAAGAGTTTATATCTAGTATTGAAATTAGCAAAGTAAGAGCATAAAGGTGCAAGAGCTCTTGCTGTTCATGACTCGAATGTCTCCAAATGGTGTTTGCGTGCAAGAAATGGGAGGTGGGTTTAGAGCATAATTTTTTTTTAATTGAGAACAAAATCTACTAAACCTCACACTTGGTCTCCTTCGGAATCTTATTTTGACTCATCCCGAGACCACTAGTCAGGCACAAGTCAAAATGATCCTCTCCCTTTCGACTTTGAGCACTCATGCAATGGATGAGCGCAAGCAAGATATGTTGGCACTTAGGATGGCAAATATAATAATGATGGGGAAGGAAGACAAAAAGGGTGTGAAAGGCTCACATCAATGAGGACAACCATAGGCGAGAGAAAGCCAAATGATAGATACGATGTGAGGAGTAGGGATTGCATGCAATGGATGCACTTATGAGCTAAGGTAAGCTCTCCAATGGAACTAGTGGGGTTGCATCCAACTTGCTTGCTCATGAAGACCTAGAGCTCATTTGAGGAGGCACATCACTGGAATATACAATCCAAGTTCTATAGTGTAAGGGTCCCCACATAGCTATGCATGAATGATAATCTCTATGGAGTACAAATATAGTAATGGAGTACGAGTGTGGATCTTTCAAAAGGAATAGTAGTGTTATCCCCTTCTCTCTTTTTATTTCTTTTGTGTGTATGTGTGGCCTCTTTGGCTCTTTCTATTTATCTCTCATTTGTCCTCTTTGGGAACTTTTCCTCACTTAAGGGCAACACTCTATTTTTTACAAGAATAAAAAGAAGATCTTGACACTTGATAAGAAGTACTCAACATAAAAACAAGTGAAAACTATCATGATGTATGCAAATGTATGCCTCTGCCAGTGTAGCAGGATATGCAATGAAACTAGCGTGTCATGTAGCAATAATAAGGGCAAGGCCCAACTAGCATGCGGCTCCTCGATCAAACAAAATCATGTATGACATGAAGATCAAGTCATGAGATGGTGGATGTTGCATGGCAATGTATCTCGGAAAGGCTATGAAAATGCCTTAATAGGTAGGTATGGTGGCTGTTTCGAGGAAAGGTATAATGAGGCTTATGATGATAGAGCGTATCATGCCAAGGGTTTGGATGCACCAGCGAAGTTTGCACCAACTCTCAAGATGAAAAAGGGCAATGCACGGTACCGAAGAGGATAGCAAAATATGAATGGTGGAACTGCCAACAATCGAATACTCACATTAGTCCGAAGAACTCATACACTTATTATCGGTAACTCTCTATCTAGTTAGGAGATGCACAAAGAGACAAGTACCCCAAGGAGGAGTGTTTGGGGGTTTGGCTATCCTTGCGCATCCTCGACCCATGGTAACATTAGGGTACTCTATATATTCCAACCCCTCCAGAGGTTAGC
Organism: Hordeum vulgare subsp. vulgare; assembly: GCF_904849725.1. Lineage (NCBI taxonomy): Eukaryota > Viridiplantae > Streptophyta > Magnoliopsida > Poales > Poaceae > Hordeum > Hordeum vulgare. The sequence goes on from NC_058520.1 coordinate 120,393,974, forward strand.
GATCAATCTAATAGCTAGATTTCTCAACTATTTTTTAGTTTTTGAAAAACACACGGATTTCCCAAAATACGACACCTATCAGTAATAGGCTGAAGCTCTTGGCACCAATAGTCCAAACATTACTCAAATCAATACCTAAAAACTATTGCAAGTTACTACTATACTTAAATAGCAACCTCAACTACCTACTCATGCAAGACACACAACTCAGTGCAACGAGCCAACTCTCTAAACAAGATAAGCATGATAACTCAAGAGAGTTCCAAAATCAACCTAAATAAAAGCTCTTAAAAAGATATAGCATGAAAACTAAGAGCTAAGCATGACAACAACTATGAAAAGATAAAGAACACACAAAAAAGATAAGCATGAAAACCTATGTTGTGTTCTAGAGTGGAATGCAGCATGTTTCTCTCCCAAACAAGGAAGACTAGGTTCTGTCTTTTTATGAACAACAAGCAAAACTAAAACAAACTAAAAAGTAAAGAGCGGAATGCTCCAAGCATAACACATAACATATGAAGTGATAAAAATATAGCATGGACATGGATGAACTGATGATTGTTGATAGAGAAGGGGATGCACGGGGGCATCCCCAAGCTTAGACGCTTGAGTCTCCTTGGATATTCTTCGGGTGCATGGGGCCATCCCCAAGCTTGAGCGCTTGACACTCCTGGATCTTCTTTCATCATCTTCCATCACATACTTGAAAACTCCCTTCATACGAAACTCATCATAAGCTGATTAGAGTGGTTAGTACCCATGATAAAATAATCCATTACCTAGTGGAAATAAAGATTTTCATGAAAATATATTGTTTCTCATGATTGCCAAGAAGGTTTTTGCAAAGGAAAAGCAAGTTTAAGATTTGCAAAATGATGAAAACGCAAAACGTGGCAGAATCTGTGAAAAACAGAACAAAAGGTAGTAAATAATTTTTTCGGGGCACTTATGCAACTCAAATCAAAAAACTCCGAACATATTCCAGAAATACAATTATATAGACCATGCTGTCAAAAAAATTCAGATAAAAAGATGATCTGGTGATTTTTGGAGAATTTTTCCGTCAAGCATACATAATCTGTTTCTGGACAGCATGTCACAACTTTTGAACTTTCTTGCAATAGGAGGTTAAAACTTGGCACAACACTTGAAAATAAAGATACAATGATGTTTCTACAGTAGTAACAACCATCAAGACCACTAAAACTGAAAGTAAAAAACAAATTGGGTTGCCTCCCAACAAGCGCTTTCTTTTATGCCTTTGAGCTAGGCATGATGCAAAAAGATCAAGTTGTATCAATTGGACCATCACAAAGATCATCAAAAAGCTCTTCAATAGTACAACTAATCTTAAGAGGACTCTCAAAGAGAGGCTTAGTGGCAACACTTCTAGGAACAAAAGCAAAGCTAGTAAGACCAATTGGAATTTCATTTCTAATTCTATTTAAGAGAGGTATTTCTTCCAAGGTCTTTACAGTTTCAACACCCCTAGCAATAGGTATATTTGTTTTGGGTTGAGGAACATTGGGTACGTGAACGAACTTAGGTCCCTTACTTGCGGGGGTTTCTACCTTTTTAGTCTTGATGGAGGATATAGTAGTTCCTAAAGTTTCAATAATATCCTCGATCTTATCAATCCTAAAAGGATCCATATCATGGGATTTAAGGGTCTCCAAAATTTTGTAAATTTTGTGCATGGAGCTATCAAGTCTATTTAAGTTCCCTTGAATCCTACGATCTACTTCATTTATTTTACTCATGCATGGAATCTCTAGCTCTATCTTGAGAATTTTTAATTCTATACCAAGCATCTTTCAAACTTTCTCCAACCCTTTGTTTGAAGGTGAGAATCTCTCCTTCGGGTGTGACACTAGAGGCAAAGGACTTAGGCATACTGACTAAAAAAGCAAAGTAACTAATTTTTTTTGTGGTTTTTCATATAAGACTCTAAGGCAAAAACTAGAAAACAAACTAACAAGACTAAGAAGCAAAGGTAAAAGATATCGTGCAACTCCCATATCTTGAAGACTGGAGTACCCGGCAATGGCACGAGAAACTTGCTTGATGACGAGTTGATGAATATACTTCTCACCCCTCTTTGGTCACCCCAAGTGGAAGGTGGAGATGTAGTGAGCAACAAGTTTCCCTTAGATGGAGACTGTAAGGTTTATTGAACCAGGAGGACTCTGAGGATCAACAAGTAGGTGTCCGCTGCCCTAGCGCTAGCAGAAGACGTGGACCTGCACACACAATAAATAATTTGCTCCCAACGAGTACAAAGAGGTTTTCAATCTCTCCAGTTTTGTAGTTTGCAAAGAATCAAAACACAAGCGGGAATAGTGATAGTGATTGCAATGGAAAAGTAAATGAAAACAGTAAATGATGGAGTTGTAAGCAATGGTGGTGATATGGACCTGAGTCACATGATGTTCACTAGTGATGTCTCTCTCCTAAAAGACGATAAACAACTATGCATGGGTAAACAAATTACAGCTGGGCAATTGACAGAATTATAAGCGCACCACAATGCTAATTATGCTACTTGAAAGTTAGAGGCTCAATAGTAATGGGCAGTATGCCAAGACAAGTAGACCGTTTATTCACCAGCATCTACTTACTAATCATCCATCTTGAGATATCTATCCAGAACATCTCGCTAGTATTAAGTTGCGAGCCCCACCCAAAGTGTAAACTCAAAGCAACGGACAACTGCATTAACGAACTATGCGTAAGGTAAACAATATTTGCAACCGTGGTCACAAGCACCGTTGTTTTCTCCCTGGTGGCAGCCCCTGGTGGCAGCAGCACATCCCCTAGTCTCATATTTCTGTCACTCAAGCTAGACATCAGGGGGCATGAACCCACAATCATGCATAACATTCCCTCTTGGAGTTAGAATCTACTACTCGGCCAAAGCAATAAAGAGCAACGGAGAACATGCATGAATCACTAAAGAACATAATATAAAAGGATAATCAAATATATATCTCATAACAATCTGAACATAATCTCATAATCCGTCGGATCCCAACAAACCGAGCATAGCAATAGCAGGAAAATTACATAGATGCCTTGATCATGTAGGGCAGTTCACAAGGGCTAATCATTGAATTACAAGATTGGAGAGAAGACATCACATAGCTACTGGTCATGGACTCATGGTCCAAGGAGGACTACTCACGGCATGTCCGGGAAGTGTCCATGGTGGTGGAGAAGCTCCCGGAGGTCAATCCTCCCTCCGGCAGGGTGTCGGGAAGAGGTCTCGTGACGCTCCCGATCTCGGAAGCGCTGCGGCGGCAGAACGATGGAGAAATTCACAATTCCGGATATGCCTCGAGGGTTTCCGATCGGAGGGGTAAATATAGGCCAAAGGAGGGCATCAGAGGAGGTGGGGCCCACCCAGGCGGTCTGTGGGCGCGGCCACGGGCCAGGCCGCGCAGGGTGGCCGCCTGGGCAGCCCCTGGCTGCCCTCTTGCCCATCTTCGATGATCTCGAAGCTTCCGTCACGCAGATTTTTAAATTTTTTTCTCGAGATTTTTGGGGCTCTAGAAATGTGGGTAAAAGCGCGTGCAAAAAATACATCAACACACAGAAACTGGCACTGGATGCACTGAGTTAGTAGGTTAGTCCAAATATGTGTAAAATGATATAAAAGCGTAGCAAGACATATAACAATGTCACCCAAAAGATCATGGAACAAGCAGAAATTATAGATACGTTTGGGACGTATCAACTGCCCACATCCTTCTCTCCCAAATCCCACCACAATAACTAATGCTATGGATGAAAATGATAGGAAGAACAAAGAAGAACTCGAAGAACTCCAAGATCTAGATCCAAGGGGTTCCCCTCACAAAGAGGAGAAAATGATTGGTGGAAATGTGGATCTAGATATCCTCCGTCTTTTCCCTCAAGGACTAGCAAGAATCGTTGCAGGGAATGAGAGTTAGCAAGCTCAAAGAAGGTCTACAATGGAAGGCAAATACGACCTGGAAGGATGAGGGGGAAAATCCACCGTTATCCCTGAGTCCGCACAAGCGGTACTACCGCTTATTAGAGGTAGTACCGATCGTGGGGAGCGGTACTACCGCTGTGATTGCAGAGAAGAAGATCAGGAGGGAGGCAGAGGGCGGTAGTACTACCGGGGCGGTAATACCATTTCGAGGAGCGGTACTACCGCCCATAAGGGGTAGCACCGCTTCCTCAACCGCTCAAGATCCGCTAAGAGTCCAGCCCAAGAAAACCTAGGTGGAACTGGCGTGGTATTAATAAGCAGTACTACCACTCTTTGAGCGGTACTACCACTCTGTGAGTGGTACTACCGCCCATAACTACTCCAGAATCCGCTCAGTCTGACACGAAAAGTGTCGAACCCCCGAGGAGAGTGGTACTACTGCTGACCAGGGTGGTACTACCTCAGGTAAGAGGTAGTACCGCTTGGGTCTTTTCAGGCTAGTACAAAGGCAACACGTGAAAACATGTAAGACCAAAACTACCATAACTTCTGCAAATGAGCTCCAAATTGAGCATACTCAAGATTGTTGGGTTGAGGACAACAAGGGCTATCCAACAGAGATATAGTTATCTTAAGAAGCGGCAGTATGATGACGATGATATAGATATGAGAAATCACAATGAATGAAGAACCGGTAAACACTCCAACATCGAAAACATCATAGAAGATGCATCTGGACTCCGTTTTCGATGAACTCGAGCTTGTCATGAAGATGACCGTCAGCTCTAAAACTCACAAAGACCAATACCAAACAGGAACCAAGAAAGATGATGCAAGGATGCAAATGGTATGAGCTCTCAACAAACGGTGCAATCAAGCTACTCACTTGAGAGCCCCCCTTGATAGTACGACAATCTATCATATAACCTAGTCTCCCAACTAACACACTGCGACCGGTAAAATAGAATACCTATCAAGGACAAATCTTTGCCTTGCACATAGTCCACTTGAGCTAAATGAAGATGATGTTGTCCTCCTCAAGATGGACCACCTTTATTTATTGCACCCGCTCGATGAAGACTAGTAGATTGCTCCCCATACTCCACTATGGTGAGTCAGTCTTCATCACATCTTCACAAGTCCATTGCCACCATAATGGACGGCAAGCTTCAAGCATGATATCTTCGTGATGTTCCACTTGAACTTGCACACCACAATCTTGATGGCGATCACCACTTGATGTCATCCTTCATGGGTTGTATGAGATCTTCCTCTTGATGCAAGCCCATGGAAACATACCTAACCCCACATAGAACTCTCAGGAAGACCATGGGTTAGTACACAAAGCATAATGGAAAATGATTACCATACCATGGGATCACTTGATCTCTCTCGGTACATCTTGTACACTTTGTGTATTGATCAACTTGATTCACTCTTTGACTTAGTATTGATCAACCTAATGTCTGTACGACCAAACTTTGGATAAAACCTCGAGTACCACCTTGGTCATCATATAAACTCCTTGAAACCAACACATGGACTTCAAGAAGTGACTATGGACAAAGCCTTCGAATATAACTTAAGGCAATCATTAGTCCATAAGGATTGTCATCAATTACAAAAACCATATATGAAGAAATATGCTCTAAAATATTGTTCCCCCTACCATCCTTCTTGGCCTTTAGTGCAACGGATGTAGCAGAAGTTGGAGTTGGCTCAACGAGCACAACTGGCACAAAGATAGACGCACCAGGTGACACCACGAACACATCTGAATCAGGAGGCATGTTCTGATCGAGGAGGGGCTACAGTCCTCGACGTAGGACGCCGCAAACTGGTTGTCTGATAGGACAATGGCCTGACTAAGATCTTGCGTCTGCATGGTCATGTCCTACAATTGTATCACGCATAGACAGTGAGCATAGCACAGACAGTATCACAACATCACAATCGATAGCTATCTCAACATCAGAACTATCATACTACTCTAGCTACACAGATCTAGCATAGACAGTTAGCATAGCATAGTGTTCATCCATAGTGTTCATCACTGTCATACTACTCTAGCTACACATATTCAACACAAATAGCTACGACAACATCAAAATCTAGCATCTACTAACATATCACATCCTACAACATACTTGCACATAGAACCCTATGACCACATCCTATCAGATCTAACTATAACGAAAAATGAGAAAAGATATGATTCAACTCATAGAGGCCATGATTGTAGTTCAGGTGCACACGGGAGGGTTCGGAGAAGCCGAGGAGGGGAATTGCTGCCGTCGTGGACCGCCGACCAGTGAAGGAGCTTCGCTTACCTCGTCATCGGTGCCGATGTGTGTCGGCGGGAAAGATCAAAAAGGGGGAGAAGGATGGTGGGGCTTTGGACGATGAGAGGAGGGGGCTAAATAGGGCGACCAAATCGACAGGAGGTGAGCCAAAATCCTCTCGTAGATTTTTTTGGAGACGCTCACAAGTTTGCGCCATCTCCCTGGTCATAGGAGCTTAGCACCGCGTTCCCCTTCTCTGCCTCGCACGAGCCCAGTTCCGGAGAAACTGTCGATTCGGCAGTAGGTCGCGGGCCTGGGACGGAGTGCTTTAAAGTTCACACTATGCAGGCCGAATAGTGTATGTAGGGTAACCAAATATCCCATTTCCTTCCAGCACGGGTCTGGTTAGGCCATATGAGTACTTAGTATATTACTTCATCGCATGGAGGCATAGTGATGCGAATAGCTAGCTAGCTATGCTGCATGTTGATGCGTAGCTAGCTTCTGCATGCCGTGGTGTAGCTAGTGGGTGCTCCCTTGTTTCTAAATATAAGTCTTTTTAAAGATTTTATTATAAACCACATACAAAGAAAAATAAGTGAATCTACACTTTAAAAAATAATCTATATACATCCGTATATAGTCCATAGTAGAATTTTTTAAAAAACTAAATTTAAGAACGGAGGGAGTAACTAGGTAGCTAGCTCGTGTGCATGCTCTATGGAGAGGCAGACACGCATGTGCAGCAGCACAATGCAGTGCGCGAAGCTAGCTGGGCTGCATGTTGACCTTAGCCAGCTTACTTGCATGCATGTAATACACAATGCGATGCAATGCGAACACACCTACCACGGAAGACCATGACAATAGGTTATCATAGGCTACCGTCATGATCCGTGGCGGTAGGTTATTTTTCAAAGGAAAACGTTAAAAATCATCTGACTGATCTTTCTCTCATGTAAGCCTCCTCCTCGATGCTCCACGTGCCTTCGTCAGGCTGCCCACCGCTTCCCCCCCCAACCTTATCTTGTCCTTAACGAAGCTCCTCCTCCTCCTCCGCTCATTTCTTTCTTCTTTTTTCCCTTACATCTCATCACTGGAGGATATTAGACACGGCAAGAACCACCACAACAGTTTGGCGGGGAGCAACATAGCTGGACAGTACATCATGGAGTCCATGGAAAGCACCACCACATAAGCGGGGCAACCAGGTGGTACCGCCGGTGACACGAAAGGGCGACGAACGCCGATGCTACATCACACCAAGGCATCCACGATCACCGGGACGCGATGCAGAAATGCGTCACGGCCGCCACGTTGTGTTCCAACCTCGTCGGTGCTGCATGTCAACCTCGCATTTCGAAGCAGCACTCGTGCGATGGCGATGAAGCTGCAATGGAGCACTCGTCGCCAGGGACGAAGCTGGAATAGAGCACTCGACACCGAAGGCTGAGATGCAATTGAGCACTCGTCATAAGCGGGGGAGCTGCAAGTCGCCAGCTGCGGCACTGGAATGGAGCTGCAAGCCACCGGCTGCGGAGCTGCAATGTAGTGATTGCCAGCGGCTCGATGCTGTGTCGTCGACGACAATTGGGGGAGCCCAATGCTGCAATGAAGCGTCGTTGCCACACCCGGAGTCGACGCCCTTGCCAAGACCGGCGATGATGATGCGTTTCAGCAGGTGTCTTCTCTAGAGCGGCAGTTCGCGAGCGCCTCTACCAAGTGCCAAACGGCTTTGCTGCAAGGCGAGGAACCACTCTGGGGCCAAGCATGGTGCTGCGAGCGAGCATGACATGGAAAATCCAAACGTGAGCTATTTTAGAGCTGCTCGCTGGAGCTCACCGCTCTATCTTAGGTATCCTGTGTGGGTGGGGGAGGGGAGGGGGGTTTTGGCGTTGGAGGTGACGCGAGGAAGACGAGGCCACGCATGGCGCTGCTTTGCTGAGAAAGATGCCACCTAAGTTGACCAATACAAAGTTTTTAAGGGCTTTGATCGGACGGTTGAGGACCCGACTAATTTTTTAGAAAATCAGTCAGATATTTCGTAGCAGGCCCTTTTTTGAGTGCAGACTGATTTTAACCTTCACGTTGTAGCGGTGAACGAAAAGTCCAAATCCCTGAATTCCATAACCTGACCTCGCAGATCCCGGGCGTTTTTAAAGTTGTATCCAAACACGGGATTGCTTTTTTCTTGAATGTCAGCAGTATCACTGCTAAATTCATTGAATAGAAGAAGGATTGATCTCGTTTATAAGGAAAAATAGACCGAAAAAACATACAAGAGTTGCCAACTAGCTTACAACGCACAACTACACACACAACAACAAGGGAAAGCCTTGCCTAAACTCTGCCAAGATGGCAAGAGGTGAGGGCATATAGCCACAAGACCGCTTCACAACCAAAGCAAACAACTCAAAGCACAAACCATACCCCACGCAAGCCCGTGTGAACGTACAGCCCACCCATGTCGCCGAAAAGAGAGTGGTTAGTGGACTACAGAACCCGACTAGACCTGAGGAAAACGTCGTCAAAGAGATGCCACATCAGTGTACATCGCGCCCTAGGACCCCCACGCTCTAAGTGGAGGCCAGCTCTAGCACCAAACTCTATAATGGGACTCGGGGAGCAACCCCAACAGTGCCTCCAAGAAGGAAACGACGCCATAGCGCCGCCACTGCCTGAAGCAACTTGCTGGATCTAGCGTTTCCCCCGTTGCACATGAGAAGGATGATAAGGGCCTAGACGACGCCTTCAAGAAGGTCACGGTGCCCGCAGGCGTCGTCATCGTCTGCAATAGCATCATATTTCTCCCAGCCCAACATCATCCGCACAATGCACACACAGTCCATTGAGAGCCAGTAGCTAGACCACACCACCGACGAGTGGCCATTCCATACCGCTCGCAATGGTGACGATGGTGTGACGCCTTTGATTTAATCATACGCTAATTCTACACGCAAATGTGTACGACCAAACTCAAGGACTCACGGGAAGATATCACAACACAACTCTAGACACAAATAAAACACACAAGCTTCATATTACAAGTCTGGGGCCTCGAGGGCTAGAATACATAAGCTCGATAAACGCACAAGTTAGCGGAAGCAACAAATATCCGAGTACACAAATTAAACATGGGGTGCCTTAGAGAAGGCTAGCACAAAATATACAACGATCGAACGAGGCGAGGCCTCCTGCCTGGGAGCCTCCTAACTACTCCTAGTCTTCAGCGGCCTCCACGTAGTAGTAGGCACCATCGGGGTAGCAGTCATCGTCAGCGAGATACTCCAACTCCTGGGCTCCATCAACTGGTTGCAGCAACGGATCAAGGGGACAAAGAGGGAGCAAAGCAACGGTGAGTACTCATCCAAAGTACTCGCAAGACTAACATTAGAACTATGCTAAGTATGCAACAGTATCAAAGGAAGGGGTTTATATATGGACTGACTGCAGCAATGCGAGAATAGAGAGAAGGCTTAGTCCTATCGAAGACTAGCATCTTCAGGGGTCTTGCAGCAATAGACAAGAGTAGAACAGGTAACACAATTAATAGTCATATTGTTGTAGCAATATTAATATGAGGCCATGCCCAGAGATTCTCCCTCGACTTCGTACGAGGAAGCAATCCCAGAGCAACTATTCCAGTTAAGTAACAGTTGTAGTTGTATAAGATCAGGGCACAACTCCAAGTCGTCCTGTAACCTTGGACACGACTATCTGAATAGTTAATTTTCATCCCTGCAGGGGTGCACCAAGTTTCCCGTCATGCTCGATAGCACTCTGGCCGGACACACTTTTCTGGGTCGTGCCCGACCTCGGAATATGACACGTTGTAGCCCCACCTAAGCTCAACAGAAAGGCCAGCCCACCGGTCTAAATCCTAAGCACAAAGGGGTCATGGGCCCACTTGCCCTCTGCGCTCCTGCATGATGCAAGGGTGGCCGATGTCAGTCCTAGCACTCCTTAATACAAGTGTGATGCATCTCGGGACCACTCGGGCACGTGCCGCTCCATTGCCGACGTCTAAAGAGCTTCGGTTGATACCACGACGCCGAGTACCCATAACTTCTCTCGCGTAGCCGGTTAGTGCGAAAAGGTCTCCGACCAACCCAGATCAAATACCCAAATCCATTAACATTTTAATTAGCTCATCGACACATCCACGCGGGAATCCACCCGCCTAACATCTATTCAACAATGATCCTAGTAACAAGGTCAAGTAACTGTCTGGTTGTAACATGAGGGGGAATCCGAGGTAGCACCCTCGTAGGATCCCGAACGATGTATCCGTCAAAGTGGACTTAGAGGAATCACCCTCGAAGGTCTCACACTTGAGGGGTTGCACGACAGAGTCGTCGTCGGGGGTGGTGAAGGAGGACTCACCCTCGATAACCACACCCGACTAGCTGCACTACAGAGATATCATCATGAGTACTTCGCGAGGTGTCACCCTCAGTACCCGATAGTAGCCCTGCAGCGTCGATCACGGATCGAGGCTTGATAACAAAGCGGGGTAACTGGACTAAGGGGTCACATGAGATGACTGCTCCACCTATACTAAGCAGTTTAAAGTGCGTTACTGAAAGTAGTAGTTCATCAAAAACAAGCTATGCGTCACATATAGGAACTAACTACAACAGTAGCAAAATTCTAATGCAAGCATGAGGGAGAAAGAAATGGGCGATATAGGAATGATCAAGGGGGTTTGCTTGCCTTGTTGCTCTGCGGCAAAGGGTTGGTCGTCAGGAGCGTAGATGTACCCGGCATCAACGTCTGTTTTGGGGTCTACCGGTAAGAAGAGGGGGGGGGGGGAGAAACAATAAATATAAACACAGATGCAATCACTAAGCATGACATGACAAAGCACGGTTAGGCATGAGCTAACGCAGTGCTATCCGTCATAGATGGGTTGGGAAAATATCAGATGATATTTCCAGGGTCTGTGGCTACTACCGGTCTGACGAAAAACGGTGAAAAAGTTACACGTTTGCTATGCTAGGGACGCGTGACAAACGAAAGAACCGCGTATCCGGGTTCGTCTCGTTGTGCTAATCAACTTTCATGTTTAAAATATTTTCATCTAAGCTATGAATTATTTTATATTAATTTTCAAAGATTTAAAGAATTTCTGGGATTTAATTAATTATTTTAAATGCAACATTATCCAGAATAGTGAATGATGATGTCATCATGACATCACCATGATGTCAGCAGGTCAACTATGGCTGACCAGAGTCAAACCTATCATGTGGGATCATTGGGACCCACATGTCATCCACTGTTATTAAATTAAGAGAAACAAATTAATTAGATTAGGCTTAACTAACTAATTACATATTAATTAAATATTTAACTGATTAATTAATTAATTAATTTCATAATATTTATTCTATTTATTTATTTATTTACAATTATTTCTAATTCTATTTTTTTACAAATATATTTTTAGGGGGGGTCGTGGGCCCCCTCTGTTAGTTTCAGTAAAAACGGCAAAATGCCCAGAATAAATAATCCAAAAGGGGGGTTAATCCCCCCTGTTAAAGGAGGTGGCATGGGAGGCCATCGTGGCCTAAGCCACCACGTACGACGAGCGAGCGGCACGGGAGGCCGGAGCAGGGGGGAGGAGAGGGAGAGGGAGGAGCCCCATGGGCTCACATTGAGCGTGTAGAGGTGCAAAAACGGGCTCTGGGGAGGCTCGACGGAGCGGCTTGGAGAAGCTCCGGTGGTGGAGGTGGCCAGCGTGTTGACGGCGGTTCGGGGAAGGGGCGAGGAGGAGTCGGCGGCCGGCCGGTGGTGCAGGGGTTGACGCGGTGGCTCCGTGCGGTGCGGGGATGGTCCCCAGTGGTGGTCCCTGGTGGGCGGAGCGAGGCACGGAGGCGAGGTGGAGCGAGGGGCTCGGCGTGGGGATCGGCCTCCCTGCTCGATCCCTCCTGGATCGAGCGGGAGGGAGGGAGAGTGAGGGGAGGGGCTCATGTGGGGCTGGTGGGACAAGGGGAGGGCTGACACTGGTGGGTGACACTTGGGCGACGGGGTGAGGAGCTGGCGAGCGACAGGTGAGGCGGGTGAGAGGACCCTGGAGGAGGCAGGCGGCGGCGGTGAGCGAGCATGGGGTGACCAGGGGAAACAGGGGTTGGCGAGGGGGTTCGAGCGAGGGAATCCCTCGCTCGTTCCTGGCGGCGGGGAGTGGGAGGAGCGGGAGGTTCGGTGTCTAGGGTTCCGAGGGGGGTCTTATATCCCGTGGTGGGGTTGGGCTAGTTGGGGGTGGGCTGTGGGGTTGGCCAGCTGGGCTGGTTGGCCTAGTTGGGTCGGGGCCTTTTTTTATCTACTTTCTTTTACTATTAATAGTTTTAATTTTAATTTATTTTAGTGCAATAATTACTTCTAAAATTTACGATTCCTAAATGAGAATTTTTCTAGGTAATATTTGACACACCGGGGCATTTTTATTTTTGCATTCGAAAACTTTCATCCTTTGACTTAACTCGGTTTCGAACTAACACGAGATTAATGATAGTAATCACGGTGACATGGCATCATTAGCGTGGGATCACTGTAGCTTAATTACATACAACAGTGTAGCAAAAGTTGAGGATGTCACAGATGGCCACCTCAAGTAATTCCCACGACACACCGACATGTTGCCAATCCTACATTCGCTTCCTTGCATTGAACGGGTGGATGCAACGCCCATCGACAGCGCCATCCGTTACCCGCCAGTCGCCATACCCTCACACCATCACCTGCCACAGCATGCCGAGCGTGCCACAAACCCGAAGGATGTAACGACACGCGGAGCACCATTCCTCTCCGGCTCTCCCCACCACCACCTCCCAACCTCTGCTCCCTCAAGGCAGAAGCACCACCACCTTCGCTGGGAGCGCCCTGTCTAGTAGCGGCAATGCAATGTCATCCCAGGATGAGCGGGCCCGATGAGCCCAGACCGTGCCCAAACAGGCCCAGATGCGCGTCGCGCCCATCCGCGTACTCGCGCCGCAACCCCTCTGCACGGTCGCGCTGCCCCGCCTCCCGCGGGACGACTGCATGCCGCCCCGCCACCCGCACGCTGATACGTCCCAAACATATCTATAATTTCTGCTTGTTCCATACTTGGTGACATTGTTATATGTTTTGCTACACTTTTATATCTTTTTACACATATTTGGACTAACCTACTAACTCATTGCACCCAGTGCTAGTTTGTGTCTGTTGATGTATTTTTTGCAGGGAATTTTACCCAAATTTCCAGAGTCCCAAAAATCCCGAGAAAAAAATATAAAAATCAGCGTGACGGAAGCTTCATGAAGCACGAATATGGGCCAGAGGGGAGCCAGGGGCTGCCGAGGCGGCCTCCTTGCACGGCTTGGCCCCTGGCCACGCCCACAGGTCGCCTAGGTAGGGCCCACCTCCTGTGGTGCCCTACCTTTGCTCCTATTTTTACCCCCGTGGAGGAAATCCTGATTCCGAAACTCTTTTCTCCAGAAGTAATTCTGATCTCCGCCGCCATCGCCAACAAGTTTCGGGGGACCAGAATTCCTGCGTCGGCACCCTGCCGGTACGGGGAAGTGCCCCCGGATTCATCTCCGTCGACGTTGCTTCCTCCCTCCATGAAGCGGGAGTAGTTCCTCCTCGGGGCTGAGGTCTTCTACAGTAGCTATGTGGTTAATTCTCTCTCCCATGATGTGATCTTGATTTTGATCATGGGCTATGTTAATCTAGGGTTATCCCATGATGTTTCCCCTTCTTCTATCTATTGGATAGATGTACTCACTAGATCTTATCTAGTATAATCCCCAAGACCATGGCTACAACGGTCTATTGGACATGGATTAGGAGAATATTTTCATGAGTGATTTCCTCTTTTGTGAACTCATTGAAGATTGAGAGTCTCTTGGTGCTTGTCTTTGACTATCCTTGAGATACGTTGTGCTGATTTTGGTACTCTCTTTGGATGGCTGCGGTGACAATGGGAAATCCATAGATGAGAACTACAAACTCTGAGGTGTGCTTTTTTAGCCCTACATAATTCTCGTCGTCTCTTGATCACAAAGGAATGACCTCCGAGTACACCATTGCATGTTTTAGTGGAAATATCATGTGATTAGACAATGTTAATGTTGTTGGGAGCTGCCACTAGTGAAAGTATGAAGCCTCGACCTTGTTTCTCACCATTGTTACACCATTTATGCTCACTTTTGTCACTTGCTACCTTGCTGCCATTTTTATTTCAGATTTACAATACCTTGTTTTACCATCCATATCACTTGTCTTTTAACATCTCTTTGTCGAACTAGTGCACCTATACAACTGACAATTGTATTAGGTGTGTTGGGGACACAAGAGACTTATTGTATCTTAATTGCAGGGTTGCTTGAGAGAGACCATCTTGAACCTCTACTTCCCTGAGTTCGATAAACCTCAGTTCATCCACTTGAGGGAAATTGTTGTTGTCCTACAAACCTCTGCGCTTGGAGGCCCAACATAGTCTACAAGAATAGAAGCATGCGTAGACATCAAGCTATTTCTGGCGCCGTTGCCGGGGGAGGTGAGTGCTTGAAGGTATATCTTTAGATCTTGCAATTATATCTTTTTGTTTCTTGTTTTTATTTCACTAGTTAGGCTTAATGGAAAACAACAAAAATATGAGAGAGCTTTGTAAACTTTATCTTGAACTAGGACATGAAGTGTTTGAGGAGAAAATTCAAAAAACCTATGGAACTTTATTATTTGCATAACAATTATGATGGTGGCAATGTTATTAGTATGCTTTCTTTGAATATCAATATTGCTAATGACATGGAAAGCTCTAACCTTGGGGATGACGGGTTTGATGAACATGATATTTTTAGTCCCCCAACTTTTGATGAGAAAATTTTCTTTTATGATACTATGCTTCCTAAATATGATGATTACCATGATGATAATGATTGCTTTACTCTCACTATTCCTAATAAGAAAGATTTTGCTTATAAGAAGAGTAATGATACTTTTATGCTTTTGGATCATGGAAATAATACCTTATGTGATAGTTATACTTTTGAGTTTATTCATGATCCCAATGAAACATATTATGAGAAGGGAACATATGCTTATAGATATTTCGATAATATCAAGTTCCCTCTCTTTATGTTGAAGGTTTTGAAGCTGCACTTGTTTTGCCTTCCTATGCTTATTGCTTTGTGCTTCAATGAATTATTCTATTCCAATATTCCTAGGCATAGGAAGCATGTTAGACTTAAATGTGTTTGGTATTTGCTTCTTGATGCTCTCTTTTGTTCTACAACTCTTATTCCTACGAGAGCATCATTAAAATCTTAAGCCTATCTTTATGGCTATAAAGAAAGAGCTCTATGGAGACAACCCTTGTTATATTTTGATTGCAAGAAAGTTCAAAAGTTGCAACATGTTGTGCAGAAACAGATTCTGTCGGCTTGACGGAACAATTCACCAAAAATCAACAGATCATCTTTTTGCTCTGATTGTTTTTGACAATATGCTTTATACAATTGGCTTTATAGCGTCTGTTCTAAATTTTTTATTTGAGTTGCAGAAGTGCCCTGAAAAAATTATTTACTACCTGATGGTCTATTTTTCACAGATTCTGCCCCGTTTTGCGTTTTCATCGTTTTGCAAATCTTAAGCCTGCTTTTTCTTTGCAAACTTTTTTTGGCAATCTTGAGAAACAGTAGCTCTTCATGAAAATATTTATTTATAGTGGAGAAAAATATATTTTATTATGGGTACTAACCACTCTAATCAGCTTATGATGAGTTTTGTATGAAGGAAGTATGCGAAGGAAGATGATGAAAGAAGATCCAGCACTGTCAGACGCTCAAGCTTGGGGATACCCCCATGCACCCCCAAGAAATATTCAAGGAAACTCAAGCATCTAAGCTTGGGGATGGCCCTGTGCATCCCCTTCTCCATCAACAATCATCAGTTCGTCCTTCTCCATGCTATATTTTTATCACTTCATATGTTATGTGCTATGCTTGGAGCGTCCCGCTCCTTATTTTTAGTTTGTTTTAGTTTTGCTTGCAGTTCATAACAAGTTGGAACCTAGCCTTATTTGTTTTGGAGATAAACACGCTCCACTCCACCCTAGAACACAACATAGGTTTTCATGCTTATCTTTTTTGTGTGTTCTTTATCTTTTCGTAGCTGTTGTCATGCTTAGCTCTTAGTTTTCATGTGTTATCTTTTTAAGAGCTTTTATTTAGGTTGCTTTTGGAACTCTCTTGAGTTATCATTCTTATCTTGTTTAGAGAGTTGGCTTGTTGCACTGAGTTGTGTGTCTTGCATGACTAGGTAATTGAGGTTGCTATTTAAGTATAGTAGTAACTTGCAATAGTTTTGAGGTACTGATTTGAGTAATGTTTGGATTATTGGTGCCAAGAGCTTGAGCGTATTAGTGATAGGTGTCGTATTTCGGGAAATCCGTGTGTTTTTCAAAACATAAACAATTAGTTGAGAACTCTAGCTACTAGATGGATCCCTAACCTCTCGAGGGGTTGGAATATATAGAGTACCCTCACGTTACAATGGGTCGAGGATGCACAAGGATAACCAAACCCCCAAACACTCCTCCTCGGGGTACTTGTCTCTTTGTGAATCTCCTAACTAGATAGAGAGTTACCGATAATAAGTGCATGAGTTCTTCGGACTAATGTGAGTTTTTGATTGTTGGCACTTCCACCATCCATACTTTTCTAGCCTCTTCGGTACCGTGCATTGCCCTTTCTCATCTTGAGAGTTGGTGCAAACTTCGCCGGTGCATCCAAACCCTTGGCATTATACGCTCTGTCATCATAAGTCTCATTATATCCTTCCCCAAAACAGCCACCATACCTACCTATTAAGGAATTTCCATAGCCTTTCCGAGATACATTGCCATGCAACATCCACCATGTCATGACTTGATCTTCATGTAATACATGATTTTTCTTGATCGAGGAGCTGCATGCTAGTTGGGCCTTGCCCTTATTATTGCTACATGACGCGCTAGTATCATTGCATATCCTGCTACACTAGCACAGGCATACATTTGCATACATCATGATAGTTTTCGTTTGTCTTTATGTTGAGTACTTCTTATAAAGTGTGAAGATCTTCTTTTTATTCTTGTAAAACATAGAGTGTTGCCCTTAAGTGAGGAAAAGATCCCAAAGAGGACAAATTAAAAGATCCCAAAGAGGACAAATGAAAAGATCCCAAAGAGGACAAATGAGAGATAAATAGAAAGAGCCAAAGAGGTCACACAAAAAAATTAAAAAAAGAAAAAGAAAAAGAAATAAAAAGAGACAAGGGGGCAGCACTACTATTCCTTTTGAAAGATCCACACTCGTACTCCATTGTTATATTTGTACTGCATAGAGATTATCATTCATGCATAACTATGTGGGGACCCTCACATTATAGAACTTGGCTTGTATATTCCAATGATGAGCCTCCTCAGATGAGCTCTAGGTCTTCATGATCAAGCAAGTTGGATGCACCCCCACTAGTTCCATTGGAGAGCTTACCTTAGCTCATATGTGCATCCGTTGCATGGCAATCCCTACTCCTCACACCATATCTATCATTTACCTTTCTCTCGCCTATGGTTGTCCTCATTGATGTGATCCTTTCACACCTTTTTTTCTTCCTTCCCCATCATTATTCTCTTGCCATCCTAAGTGCCAACATATCTTGCTTGCGCTCATCCATTGCATGAGTGCTCAAAGTCGAAAGGGGGAGGATCATTTTGACTTGTGCCTGACTAGTAGTCTTGGGATGAGTCAAAATAAGATTTCGAAGGAGACCAATTGTGAGGTTTAGTAGATTGAGTTCTCAATTATTATTTTTTTGCTCTCAACCCATCTCCTACTTCTTGCACGCAAACACCATTTGGAGACATTCGAGTCATGGACAGCGAGACCTCTTGCACCCTTATGTTCTTACTTTGCTATTTTCAATACTAAATATAGACTCTTGCTTGTTATTGTCTTGACTTGAATTGCATATCTTACTTGCTTTACTGTGAAGTTCTTATATGCGTGTTAGCATGTCACCACAGAAATTACTGGTGTTATCATTTACATCTCGAGGACGAGCAGGAATAAAGCTTGGGGATGTTGATACGTCCCAAACGTATCTATAATTTCTGCTTATTCCATGATCTTTTGGTTGACATTGTTATATGTTTTGCTACACTTTTATATCTTTTTACACATATTTGGAATAACCTACTAACTCAGTGCACCCAGTGCCAGTTTCTGTCTGCTGATGTCTTTTTTGCAGGGACTTTTACCCAAATTTCCACAGTCCCAAAAAAACCGAGAAAATTATATAAAAATCAGCGTGAAGGAAGCTTCACGAATCATGGAGATGGGCCAGAGGGGACCACGGGCTGCCTAGGCGTCCTCCCTACATGGCCTGGCCCCTGGCCGCGCCCACAGGTCGCCTGGGTGGGGCCCACCTCCTATGGTGCCCTGCCTTGGCTCCTATTTTTACCCCGAGGAGGAAACCCTGATTCCGGAACCCTTTTCTCCAAAAGCAATTCCGATCTCCGCCGCCATCGCCAACAAGTTTCGGGGGACCATAATTCCTGTGCCGGCACCCTGCCGGGACGGGGAAGTGCCTCCAGATTTATCTCCATCGACGTTGCTTCCTCCCTCCATGAAGCGGGAGTAGTTCCTCCTCGGGGCTGAGGTCTTCTATAGTAGCTATGTGGTTAATTCTCTCTCCCATGATGTGATCTTGATTGTGATCATGAGCTATGTTAATCTAGGGTGATCCCATGATGTTTCCCCTTCTTCTATGTATTGGATAGATGTACTCACTTGATCTTATCTAGTATAATCCCCGAGACCATGGTGACAGCGGTCTATTGGACATGGATTAGAAGAATGTTTTAATGAGTGATTTCCTCTTTTGTGAATTGATTGAAGATTGAGAGTCTCTTGGTGCTTGTCTTTGACTATCCTTGAGATACGTTGTGGTGATTGTGGTACCCTCTTTGGATGGCCGCAGTGACATTGGGAAATCCATAGATGAGAACTACGAACTCGGAGGTGTGCTTTTGTAGCCCTACATAATTCTCGTCCTCTCTTGATCACAAAGAATGACCTCTCACTACGTCACCATTGCATGTTTTAGTGGAAATATCATGTGATTAGACTATGTTAATGTTGTTGGGACTTGCCACTAGTGAAAGTATGAAGCCTCGCCTTGTTTCTCACCATTGTTACACCGTTTATGCTCACTTTTGTCACTTGCTACCTTGCTGCCATTTTTATTTCAGATTTACAATACCTTGTTTTACCATCCATATCACTTGTCTTTTAACATCTCTTCGCCGAACTAGTGCACCTATACAACTGACAATTGTATTAGGTGTGTTGGGGACACAAGAGACTTGTTGTATCTTAATTGCAGGGTTGCTTGAGAGAAACCATCTTGAACCTCTACTTCCCTGAGTTCGATAAACCTTAGGTCATCCACTTGAGGGAAATTGTTGATGTCCTACAAACCTATGCGCTTGGAGGCCCAACATAGTCTACAAGAATAGAAGCGTGCGTAGACATCACGGGCTTCGGCCGCGCCACCCCGCCAACAAATCGCGCCGGCTGCGCTGCATTCGCGCTCGCACCCGCCACGCACCCTCGGTGCCACCCCAAGCCGCTGATGACCCACAAGTATAGGGGATCAATCGTAGTCCTTTCGATAAGTAAGAGTGTCGAACCCAACGAGGAGCAGAAGGCTCTGATAAACGGATTTCAGGAAGGTAATAACTGCAAGCACTGAAAGTAGCGGTAACAAGTGATTGTGTAGCGAGGTGAAACGTAGAAAGCAAAAAGTAACAAGTAACAAGTAGTAGCAACGGTGCAGCAAGTGGCCCAATCCCTTTTGTAGGAAGGGAGAAGCCTGAACAAAGTCTTATAGGAGGAAAAACGCTCCCGAGGACACACGGGAATTTCTGTCATGCTAGTTTCATCATGTTCATATGATTCGCGTTCGTTACTTTGATAGTTTGATATGTGGGTGGACCAGCACTTGGGTACTTCCCTTACTTGGACAAGCATCCCACTTACGATTAACCTCTCTCGCAAGCATCCGCAACTACAAAAGACGAATTAAGACAAAGTCTAACCATAGCATTAAACTAGTGGATCCAAATCAGCCCCTCACAAAGCAACGCATAGACTAGGGTTTAAGTTTCTGTCACTCCAGCAACCCATCATCTACTTACTACTTCCCAATGCCTTCCTCTAGGCCCAAATATGGTGAAGTTTTATGTAGTCGACGTTCACATAACACCACTAGAGGAAAAGACAACATACAACATATCAAAATACCGAACGAGTATCAAATTCACATGACTATTATCAGCATGACTTCTCCCATGTCCTCGGGAACAAAAGCAACTACTCACAAAGCATAATCATAATCATGATCAGAGGTGTAATGAATAGCATCAAGGATCTGAACATAGACTCTTCCACCAAGTAATCCAACTAGCATCAACTACAAAGAGTAATCAACACTACTAGCAACCTTACAAATACCAATCAGAGTTGCGAGACGAAGATTGGTTACAAGAGATGGACAAGGGATTGGAGAGGAGATGGTGGTGATGAAGATTTTGACGAAGATGCCTCCCCTCCGACGAGAGGAGTGTTGGTGATGACGATGGCGACGATTTCCCCTCCGGGATGGAAGTTTCCCTGGCAGGATCGTCCTGCCGGAGCTCTAGATTGGATCTGCTCAAGTTCCGCCTCGTGGCGGCGGCGAAACCACAAAAAATCTCCCTCCTGATTTTTTTTCTGGACGAAAACCCTTCATATAGCAAAAGAGGGGGGCTAGTGGGCTGTCAGGGAGCCCACAAGCCCCCACTCCGCCACCAGGGGGGTGGCGGTGGCAGGGCTTGTGGCGCCCTGGCAGCCCCCCTCCGGTACTTCTTTCGCCTAGTATTTTTTATATAATCCCAAAAAATCCACGTAACTTTTCAGGGCATTTCGAGATGTGCAAAATAGTGGACTAAGATTTGCTCCTTTTCCAGTCCAGAATTCCAGCTGCCTGAATACTCCCTCTTCAAATAAACCTTGCAAAATAAGAGAGAAAAGGCATAAATATGGTACCACAAAGTAATATAACAGCCCATAAAGCAATAAATATCAACATGAAAGCATGATGCAAAATGGACATATCAACTCCCCCAAGCTTAGACCTCGCTTGTCCTCAAGCGAAAACCGAGTTCCATAAACATGTCCACATGTTAAGGGACGAAGGTGTCGATAAAACATAATACGGACATGAGGGCATCATGATCACACAAAGAACAGCATACATCATAAAGATTCTTATGGGAAAGTAACAATTCCTTCACAAAGCAAAATATGAAGCAAAAACCTTAACAAGAAGTAACCAACAACAGTCCAAATTCATTGAAGCAATTGCAATTTATCACAACATCAGAAAGAGTCAAATAAGAACTTGTAAGGCAAACCCACATACTCAATCATCTCTTTTGTTTTCCACAATTGTTACAACTCACGTGGTACTCATGGTGTCAAAGTTTCAGCTAGACACAGAGGAAGATAGGGGCTTATAGTTTTGCCTCCCAACGGTTTACCTCAAGGGTAAAGTCAACAACAATAAAGCATAAGTACTCAACTCCAAGTTGATATATGAATACAGATCTTTCCCAAACATGTGACGGTAGCCAAGACAAAGGCAAAAATAGGGAATTAGTGAAGATCACCATGACTCTTACAAGGGCAAAAAGTAAAGGTACAAGATAGGCCCTTCGGAGAGGGAAGCAGAGGTTGTCATGCGCTTTTGAGGTTTGAATGTGTGTCCTCTTAGTGTGGAGGAACGTCACTTTATATTGCCTCATGTGATAAAGAACTTTATTATGCAGTCTGTCGCTTTTATGTCTTCCTCATCACAGGTTTGTATAAAGCTTATTTTCCACACACTAATAGATCATACATATTATAGAGAAATTTTTATTGCTTGCACCGATGACAACTTACTTGAAGGATCTTATTCAATCCATAGGTAGGTATGGTGGACTCTCATGGCAAAACTGGGTTGGAGGTTTATGGATGCACAAGTAGTATCTCTACTTGGTGCGGGAGTTTTGGCTAATATGAGGTGGAAGCAATCGTCACATGCTAAGGGATCTCTAATCATATAACATTGTTTGGAACCAAGCAAAGACAATTCATTATGTTGTCTTCCTTGTCCAACATCTACTCCTAAGCATGTATTAGTTTGGTGAGTGCTCACAATTGTAAAAAGTGTCTAAGATGATATATTTATATCTGAACCTCTCTTTCCTTATTCCTTCTTATTAATTGCAACAATGACTGAGGTCTATGTTGTTTTATTCTCAACAAGTTTCAATCATCATACGTGTCATAAGTGAAGTTATCACTTTCCATAAGATCGTCCTATGATCTTTCATGCTATCGTTCTTTTCATACTATTGATCATGGCACAAAGCAAAGCCCTTGACTAAGATACTCTTTATTATATAGCTCGTAAGCTTGAATACATCGGGGGAGAGACAAAAGCAAAAGACTCAAACTAAACACTAAAGACTTATTCCTCTAAGAGAAGAAATAAAAACTGAAAAGGAAAGAACTAAAACAAAGGTAAAAGCAAAAGATATAAAGGTCATACGATACCAGGGCAACTCCCCCAAGCTTTGCAGAAGCCAAGGGGATTTCCCATACCAATGCTTAGTTGTCTTCCTTTGGTGGTGAAGGTGGTGGAGTTGTCGCCTTTGATTCCAAGAGAGCTATCAATCTTTGATTTATACCTTTGAGATCTGTGACATGGTTTTCTAGCAAAACAACTTCACGAGAAAGGGAAATATTGCGAGCACGAGTTGTTTCGCAAAACCTCAAGAGTTCAATCAAGGATGGAGACAACACGTGGAGGAAGGGTTGGAGAAAATCTACTCCTTCAACATCTTCAATGTTGAACATAGGTTGAACTTCCTCCCTAGCTTGGGTTTTCTCCTTAGCTTGGCCCCTGGCTTCCGTGACTTCTACTATTTTCAGATCAGCATCTACTTCCTCATGAACTTGGTGAAGATCATTCTCCCCAACAGATTCCTAAGACATCTTTGCTCTAAATCTGCGGCAGAAACAAGCTCGAAACGAAAACAGAGGAAAACTGCGCAATACGGAGATCAAAACCTTCGGGCGAGTATATATTGATTTTTTTCTAGACCAGAAGGAGTGCTCCACAAGAAAACAGAGTCCGGGAGGCACACGAGGTGCCCACAAGCTTGCCTCCACCACCACGGGGGTAGGAGGCGGTGGCAGGGCTTGTGGCCACCTTGTGCGCTCTCCGGACTGCTTTTTATTTTTCTAATTTTCCAAAAATTCCAAAACGGAGTAAATTTCCTATTGGAAAAGCATCGGAGTCCAATTTCTTACCGAAACAGATACCTCTTCGTTTTGAGGGTCTGAAACAGGCTGATAAACATCCCTTATATACTCCTGTGGAGTTATGACATTGATGATATTGGTCTCAACATTTATGGGAGTACCAGAGATGTAATGCTTGATTCTTTGCCCATTTACCACTTTAGGAAAATTTCCTTCCGTGTTATTGATTTTGATGGCACCGGAACGATATACTTCCTCGATAACATAAGGACCTTCCCATTTAGAGAGAACCTTGCGTGCAAAGAATATCAAACGAGAATTGTATAGCAGGACATAATCACCTACATTGAACTCTCGTTTCTGTATTCATTTGTCGTGCCATCTCTTAACCTTTTCCTTGAACAACTTGGCATTCTCATATGCATGGGCCCTCCATTCATCTAACGACCTGATATGAAACAACCGCTTCTCACCGGCAAGTTTGAAATCAAAGTTGAGCTCTTTGATTGCCCAATAAGCTTTGTGTTCTAGCTCAAGAGGTAAATGACAGGCTTTACCGTAAACCATTTTATATGGTGACATGCCCATGGGATTCTTATTAGCAGTCCTATAAGCCCATAGTGCATCGTCAAGTTTGCTAGACCAATTCTTTCGAGATCTATTGACGGTCTTTTATAGGATCAATTTGATCTCCCTATTACTCAACTCCACTTGACCACTAGACTGAGGATGATAAGGAGATGCAACTCTATGGTTGACATCATACTTAGCGAGCATCTTGCGGAAAACACCATGAATGAAGTGTGAACCGCCATCAGTCATCAAATATCTTGAGACTCCAAATCTTGGGAATATGACTTCTTTAAGCAACTTAATAGAGGTGTGGTGATCAGCATTTTTAGTTGGGATAGCTTCTACCCACTTAGTAACGTAATCCACAGCAACTAAGATGTGAGTGTACCCATTGGAACTCGGGAAGGGTCCCATATAATAAAAGCCCCAGACATCAAATGGTTCAATGACAAGTGAATAGTTCATAGGCATTTCCTAACGCTTACTGATATTCCCTATTCTTTGGCATCTGTCACAAGACAAGACAAACTTACGGGCATCCTTGAAGAGAGTGGGCCAATAGAAACCTGATTGCAATACCTTATGGGCAGTTCTATCTCCAGCGTGGTGTCCTCCGTAGGCTTCGGAATGACACTTCTGCAAGATCTTTCCCTGTTCATGTTCACGCACACAACGTCTAAGAACACCATCTACTACTTCCTTATAAAGGTGAGGATCATCCCAAAAGTAGTGTCTCAAATCAAAGAAGAATTTCTTCTTTTGCTGATAGGTGAAACTGGGTGGTATGTATTTGGCTATGATATAGTTTGCATAATCGGCATACCACGGTGCACTATGTGAAGTGCGGATGACATTTAATTGCTCATCAGGAAACTGTCATCAATAGGTAGTGGGTCATTAAGGACATTCTCTAGCCTAGACAAGTTATCTGCTACAGGGTTATCAACACCCTTTCGGTCAACGACGTGCAAATCAAATTCCTATAGCAAGAGAACCCATCTGATCAGTCTAGGCTTAGCGTCCTTATTCTCCATGAGTTACTTAATAGCAACATGATTAGAGTGAATAGTGACTTTGGAGTCAACTATATAAGATCTGAACTTTTCACATGCAAACACGACTGCTAAAAATTCCTTCTCCGTAGTGGCATAGTTTCTTTGGGCACTGTCTAGAGTTTTACTAGCATAGTGAATAACATTCAACTTCTTGTCAACTCTTTGTCCTAGAACAGCACCGATAGCATAATCACTAGCGTCGCACATGATTTCAAAGGGCAAGTTCCAGTCAGGTGGTTGAACAATAGGTGCGGTTATCAAAGCCTTCTTAAGTATTTCAAAGGCTTCCTCACAATCCTCATCAAAAACAAAAGGAACATCCTTCTGCAAGAGGTTGGTAAGAGGCCTCGAAATCTTAGAGAAGTATTTAATGAGCCTTCTATAGAAACCAGCATGACCTAGGAAACTTCGTATACCTCTGATATCTGTGGGGCAAGGCATTTTCTCAATTGCATCAACCTTAGCCTTATCAACTTCAATGCCTCTTTCATAAATTTTGTTTTCTAAAACGATACCTTCATTAACCATAAAGTGGCACTTCTCCCAATTCAAAACGAGGTTGGTATCTTCGCATCTCTGTAAGACTGGATCAAGGTTCTTGAGGCAATCATCAAAGGAAGACCCGTAAACGAAGAAGTCATCCACGAAAACCTCGACAATCTTTTCACAAAAGTCAGAGAATATAGCCAGCATACATCTTTGAAAGGTGGCAGGCGCATTGCATAAGCCAAAAGGCATACATCTATAGGCAAAGGTACCAAAGGGGCAGGTGAAAGTGGTTTTCTCCTGATCAGATTGTGCAACAGGTATTTGGGAGAAACCTGAATAACCATCTAGAAAGCAGAAGTGTGTGTGTTTTGATAGCCTTTCTAGCATTTGGTCGATAAACGGCAAAGGATAATGATCTTTCCTGGTTGCCTTGTTCAGTTTCCGGAAGACTATCACCATCCTATAGCCGGTAATAATCCTTTGTGGGGTTAGTTCATCCTTATCATTAGGAACGACGGTGATACCTCCCTTCTTAGGTACACAATGTACTGGACTTACCCAATCACTATGAACAACATGATAAATGATTCCTACTTCCAGAAGCTTTAATATTTCTTTTCTAACGAACTCTTTCATGTTAGGATTTAATCTCCTTTGATGATCAGCAACTGGTTTAAAGTCAGGATCGGTTTTAATCTTGTGCTGACATAGAGTGGGACTAATACCCTTAAGATCATCAAGAGTATATCCAATAGCAGCACGGTGCTTCCTCAGAGTTTCTAGTAACTTCTTCTCTTCGTGCTCTAAGAGGAGAGCACTAATAATGACAGGATATATCTCCTTCTCATCAAGATAGGCATACTTAAGAGTACCAGGAAAGTGTTTAAGCTCGAACACAGGATCACCCTTTTGTGGGGAGGATCCCCAAGCAGTTCAACAGGCAGATTATTCTCGAGAATAGGATATTGTTCTAAGACAATTTTATCTATCTCATCTCTCTCTTCCATATGCATATCATTTTCATGCTCAAGCAGATATTGCTCTAAAGGATCCGTAGGAGGTACAGCAATAGAGGCGAGAGCAATGATTTCATCCCTACCAAACGACTCTTTTTCATGGGGTTGTCTTCCAAACTTGGAGAAGTTAAATTCATGAGACACACCCTCGAAACTAACTGTGATGGTCTGCTTAATGCAATCAATGTGAGCATTGACAGTGTTGAGAAAGGGTCTACCAAATGTGATGGCACAAAAGCTCTCTTGTGCAGTACCAAGGACGAGGAAATCAGTAGGATACTTCGTCTTACCACACAGGACTTCTACGTCTCTCGCAATTCCCAGAGGGTAGATAGTGTCTCTATTAGCTAGCGTAATAGTGACATCAATGGGTTCTAACTCACCAGGTGCAATCTCATCTTTGATTTCATCATATACAGAACGGGGTATTGCACTAACACTAGCTCCCATATCACATAAACCATGGTAACAGTGATCTCCTATCTTGACAGAAACAACGGGCAGGCCAACTACAGGTCCGTATTTGTCTTTCGTGTGAGGTTTAGCAATTCTAGCGGAGTCCTCGCAGAATTTGATAACATGCCCATCTATGTATTCGGCTAAGAGATCTTTGATAATAGAAACACTAGGTTCAACTCTAATCTCCTCAGGGGGTGCAAGCGGTCTAATGTAACCCCTACGTATCAGAGTTGGAGCTTTAGAATAATCCTTTGTCCTAACAGGGTATGGTGGTTTCTCAGTGTAAGCACAAGGAATAATAGGATTGGTTTTGGCTATGTTGCTTTCTACAGGAGGATAATATTTAAACCACTTCTCTTTGGGAAGATCAACATGAGCAGCAAAAGATTCACATAGAGAAGCTACTATCTTAGAGTCAAGTCCATACTTAGCTCTACATTATCTAGAAGTGTTTGTCTCAACAAAAGATTTAACGCAATCAAACTGGAAATTCATACCTGACTCCTTACCTTCCTCCAGCTCCCAATCTTCAGAGTTGCGTTTGATTCTTTCCAATAAATTCCACTTGTGATCAACATCCTTCTTCATAAAAGAACCGGTACAAGAAGTGTTAAGCATGGTACGATCTTCATGAGAAAGCCGAGCATAAAAGTTTTGAGTGATGATTTCTCTCGAGAGCTCATGATTGGGGCATGAATATAGCATTGATTTAAGCCTCCCCCAAGCTTGAGCTATGCTTTCCCTGTCACGAGGCCAAAATTTATAAATAAAGTTCCGATCACGATGTACTAAATGCATAGGATAGAACTTTTGATGAAATTCCAATTTCAACCGATTGTAGCCCCATGATCCAGTATCATCACATAGCCTATACCATGTGAACGCCTTATCCTTCAAAGACAAAGGAAAGACTTTCTTCTTTACCTCATCCTCGGGCAAACCTAGAAGCTCAAATAAACCACAAACTTCATCTACATAGATTAGATGCAAGTCTGGATGTGAAGATCAATCTCCTGTAAAAGGATTAGCCAGCAGTTTCTCAAGCATACCCGAAGGAATTTCATAAAAGATATTTTCAGTACGTACCTCAAGTTGAGGAACAACTCCTCGTGCTTCTGTTCTTGGTGAAGATACCCCGAACAAACTTCTCAAAGGAACAGTTTCATAGTGACAAGTGACAAAAAATTTCAGCACAGTATGAAAATGTTTCCTTACCAATTTCCACTTACCAAAGGCGCTTCACTCCCCGGCAACGGCGCTAGAAAAGAGTCTAGATGACCCACAAGTATAGGGGATCAATCGTAGTCCTTTCCATAACTAAGAGTGTCAAACCCAACGAGGAGCAGAAGGCTCTCATAAACGGATTTCAGCAAAGTAATAACTACAAGCACTGAAAGTAGCGGTAACAAGTGATTGTGTAGCGAGGTGAAACATAGCAAGCAAAAAGTAACAAGTAACAAGTAGTAGCAATAGTGCAACAAGTGGCCCAATCCCTTTTGTAGCAAGGGACAAGCCTGAACAAAGTCTTATAGGAGGAAAAACGCTCCCGAGGACACACGGGAATTTCTGGCATGCTAGTTTCATCATGTTCATATGATTCGCGTTCGTTACTTTGATAGTTTGATATGTGGGTGGACCGGTGCTTGGGTACTTCCCTTACTTGGACAAGCATACCACTTATGATTAACCTCTCTCGGAAGCATCCGCAACTACAAAAGAAGAATTAAGACAAAGTCTAACCATAGCATTAAACTAGTGGATCCAAATCAGCCCCTCACGAAGCAACGCATAGACTGGGGTTTAAGCTTCTGTCACTCCAGCAACCCATCATCTACTTACTACTTCCCAATGCCTTCCTATAGGCCCAAATATGGTGAAGTGTTATGTAGTCGACGTTCACATAACACCACTAGAGGAAAAGACAACATACAACATATCAAAATACAGAACAAATATCAAATTCACATGACTATTATCAGCATGACTTATCCCATTTCCTCAGGAACAAAAGTAACTACTCACAAAGCATAATCATAATCATGATCAGAGGTGTAATAAATAGCATCAAGGATCTGAACATAAACTCTTCCACCAAGTAATCCAACTAGCATCAACTACAAAGAGTAATCAACACTACTAGCAACCTTACAAGTACCAATCGGAGTTGCGAGACGAAGATTGGTTACAAGAGATGAACTAGGGATTGGAGAGAAGATTGTGCTGATGAAGATGTTGATGAAGATGCCTCCCCTCCGACGAGAGGAGTGTTGGTGATGACGATGGCGACGATTTCCCCCTCCGGGAGGGAAGTTTCCCCGGCAGGATCTTCCTGCCGGAGCTCTAGATTGGATCTGCTCAAGTTCCGCCTCGTGGCGGCGACGAAACCATGAAAAATCTCCCTCTTGATTTTTTCTGGACCAAAACCCTTCATATAGCAAAAGAGGGGGGCTAGTGGGCCATCAGGGAGCCCACAAGCCCCCACTCCGCCACCAGGGGGTGGCGGTGGCAGGGCTTGTGGCGCCCTGGCAGCCCCCCTCCGGTACGTCTTTCGCCTAGTATTTTTTATATAATCCAAAAAAAATCCACGTAACTTTTCAAGGCATTTGGAGATGTGCAGAATAGTGGACTAAGATTTGCTCCTTTTCTAGTCCAGAATTACAGTTGCCTGAATTCTCGCTCTTCGAATAAACCTTGCAAAATAAGAGAGAAAAGGCATAAATATGGTACCACAAAGTAATATAACAGCCCATATAGCAATAAATATCAACATGAAAGCATGATGCAAAATGGACGGATCAGCCGCCGTCGGCCCGACCACACGCCTCCACAAGGACGACCGTCCCGCGCCGCTCGGACACCTCGTGGGGAGGGATGAGTCCCGCTGCCGCCGACGCACGCACGGGCTTTGCATGGCGGCGGCGAGGGAGGGGATAGGTGAGGGGTGGGGTGACGATGGCGGGGGGCTAGGGTTGCGCCCATGCCTGTTGAACGATAGAAGGATTGGTGGAATAGTTGTTGTATTGCTTGAGCCTCATGGGCATATATATAGGAGTACAATGATCAACTTGGAGTACAAGGCAAGGTATGACAAATCCTAGTCTATCTCATATTTCCTAATAATCAATATACTCAACATCCCCCCCCCCCGCAGTGGAAACGGTAGCAACGTAGACGATGAGACTGGAGAAGAATCCGAAGGTAAGCCGACAGTCCTCCCCCACAGTCGTAATGGTTGATGTATCGCGGAAATTGTGGCTGGAGTGGAAACGGACGAGGTTGCTCAAGCAAGGCGGTATCCCTTTGTGCCGATGTCAAGGTAGCCGATACGTCTCCATTGTATCTACTTTTCCAAACTCTTTTGCCCTTGTTTTGGACTCTAATTTGCATGATTTGAATGGAACTAACCTGGACTGACGTTGTTTTCAGCAGAATAGCCTTGGTGTTGTTTTTGTGCAGAAATGAAAGTTCTCAGAACGTCCTGAAAATTTACGAAGAATATTTCTGGAAAATATGAAAAATGCCTCCGTAAAGATCCACCGGAGGGGATGGGCCAGTGGGCCACAAGCCCTGTTGCCGCCACACCCCAGGTGGCGGCTAGCAAGCTTGTGGGGACCACGTGGCTCTGCCGCCCCCAATCTCAACTCTATAAATTCACTTTCATCCCAGAAAATCAAGAGAGAAGATTTCATCGCGTTTGCGATACGGAGGTGTCGCCACATCCTGTTATTCATCTGGAGGGCAGATCTGGAGTCCGTTTTGGTCTCCGGAGAGGGGAAATCATCGCCATCGTCATCATCAACCTTCTTCCCTCTCCAATTCCATGAAGCTCTTCGTCGTTCGTGAGTAATCTATTCGTAGGCTCGCTAGGCGGTGATGAGTAGGATGAGATCTATCATGTAATCGAGTTAGTTTTGACGGGGATTGATCCCTAGTATCCACTATGTTCTGAGATTGATGTTGCTACTACTTTGCCATGCTTAATGCTTGTCACTAGGGCCCGAGTGCCATGATTTCAGATCTGAAATTATTATGTTGTCACCAATATATGTGTGTTTTAGATCCGATCTTGCAAGTTGTAGTTACCTACTATGTGTTATGATCCGGCAACCCCGGAGTGACAATAACCGGAACCACTCCCGGTGATGACCATAGTTTGAGGAGGTCATGTGTTCACCAAGTGCTAATTCGTTGGTCCGGTTCTTTATTAAAAGGAGAACCTTAATATCCCGTAGTTTCCTTTTGGACCCCGCTACCACGGGAGGGATGGACAATAGATTTCATGCAAGTTCTTTTCCCTAAGCATGTACGATGACACACGGAATGCATGCCTACATCACATTGACGAACGGGAGCTAGCCACATATTTCTCCGTGTTATAACTGTTGCATGATGAATATCATCCAAACAAATCACCGACCCATTACCTACGAGTTTGTCCTACTACTGTTGTTACTTGTCTTGCTCTGCTGCTACTGCTGTTACTTGTCTTGCTCTGCTGCTACTACTGTTACTTGTCTTGCTCTGCTGCTACTGTTGTTACTTGTCTTGCTCTGCTGCTACTGCTGTTACTTGTCTTGCTCTGCTGCTACTGTTGTTACTATTGTCGCTTGCTACTTTTGTTACTACTGTCGCTTGCTACTGCTGTTACTACTGTTGTTCCTTGCCACTGCTATTACTCGTTACACTGCTGCTACCTGCTACAATTTTGGTACGCTGGTCATTGACGGGAACAGACAATTTCCGTCAACGGGCAACTTCTGGCGCCATTGATACAATCGTTAGGAATAGTCTGCCGTCAACTGATCGTTTCTGACACCGTTGTTATCATACTACTTTGCTGCAGACTCTTTGCTTGCATATACTAATCTTTCAGGTGTGGTTGAATGTGACACATTCAACTGCTAATACTTGAGAGTATCCTCTCACCTCCTTTTGGCGTATCAACAAATTTGGGTCGAATACTCTACCCTCGAAAACTGCTGCGATCCCACGCGTTGGTGGGCTGTCAACAACATTCTTCTAGTTTCGTTGCCAGGGAGTGCTAGCAGCATTCTTCTGGTGCCGTTGCAGGGGAAGGTCTGTTGTCACAGAGTCAGCATTTTTCTGGCACGATGCCGGGGAGGTATTGCTATATTCTCTGAGTCACTTGGGATTTATATCTGCAGATCACTATGAAGAATCTGAAGGATCCGAAAACCAAAGTCTTGCCCTCAACTACGAGGGGAGGTAAGGAACTGCCATCTAGCTCTGCACTTGATTCACCTTCAGTTATGAGTAAGTTTGCGACATCACCTCCTGCTAGAAATCTTGAAATGTCGCATGTACTTGATGATGCTAGAGATGCTATGCTTGATACTATGCCTGATACTGCTAGAGATGCTATGCCTGACACTGCTTTGCCTGATACTGCTAGAGATGCTATGTCTGATACTACTTTGCCTGATACTGCTAGAGATGCTATTTTGAATGATGATGCTATGCTTGATACTGCTAGATATACTACTTTGCCTGATGTTCCACTAGGTGTGTTCCTTGATGCTCATATTGCTAGAGTTACTGCCAATGCTCGTGATGCTTCTGAAACTATCGATACTATTGAGATAGAACCTGCTTTTGCTCCTGCTAGATCTAGCTCTCCTAGATATGAATTGCCTGATATACCTGAGGGTTACGTTATGGAGGGAGAGATAGCTGAGGATTTTCTTGCGTGTAAGGATGCCTATGACGCTGAGAAATTACTTCTCAAGTGTAAGGAAAAAATCTCTGAAAGCTAGGATGAAATACGATCCGAAGTTTGCCACTTCCCCTATCTTTATCACCGATAAGGATTATGAATTCTATGTCGATCTTGAGATAATCTCTCTAGTCGAATCTGATCCTTTCCACGGTTATGAGTCTGAGACGGTCGTAGCCCATCTTACCAAACTACACGATATAGCCACCCTTTTCACTAGTGAGGAGAAGATCCACCCCTACTACATCCTTAAGTTGTTTCCTTTCTCTCTAAAGGATGACGATAAAGCCTGGTTCACCTCTCTTGCTCCTGGATGTGTGAGTAGTCCAGAGGATATGGTCTATTACTTCTGTGAGAAATATTTCACTGCCCATAAGAAGCAAGCTGGCTTGCAGGAAATATACAACTTTGCTCAACTCCAAGAAGAGAGTCTCTCACAAGCTTGGGGGAGGCTCGTCCAGCTACAGAATGCTTTGCCTGATCACCCTCTTAAGAAGAACGAGATACTTGATATCTTCTATAACGAACTTACCGATTCTTCTAGAGACCATCTAGATAGTTGTGCCAGTTGTGTTTTTAGGGAACGAACTGTAGAACAAGCTGAGACCCTATTGAATAACATCTTGATCAACGATAATGCTTAGACTATTCCCGAACCACCTCCAAAGCCAACTCCTAAGAGAAGAGGTATTCTATTCCTCAGTCCCGAAGATATGCAAGAAGCCAAGAAATCTATGCAAGAGAAAGGCATTAGATCTGAAGATGTCAAAAACCTACCACCTATCGAAGAGATCCATGATCTCGATAACCCGATACAAGTAGTAGAAGTGAATTCTCTGCGTAGGTTTGATGAGAGTGATATTCCTTTTGAGAAACCTGCTAGCCTATGCTTTGATGAATTTCACAACTTTGTTGTCAAACAACAGAGTTTCAATGATTATGTTAGCAGACATTTGGAACAAAGTACTCGTATGCTTAGCCATTTAAGTGCTTGTGTAGACAGAAATGTAAATGTCAATGATCTGAAGCTTCTGAGTAAACATGCCTCTATGATTACTACTCAGGTAGAACAAGTACTTAAAGCTCAGAATGACTTGCTCAATGAATTAAATGACAACTCTGTCGGAGTCATTACTAGAGGAGGCAAAATGACTCAGGAACCTTTGTATCCTGAAGGTCATCCTAAGAGAATTGATCAAGATTCTCAAGGAATTAATGCTGATACACCCAGTCATCCTAAAGAGAAGAAGAAGGATGATAGAAACCTACATGCCAGTTCACCAAATACTGTCACACCTGAATAACCTAATGATATTTCTGCGTCTAATGCAGAAACACAATCTGGTGATGAACATGAACCTAGTGACAATATGGACAGTGATGTTCATAATGATGCTCAACCTAGCAATGATGAGGATGCGGAGATTGAACCTACGGTTAATCCTGACAACCCACAACCTAAGAGATACGATAAGAATGACTTCACTGCTAGGAAGCATAGTAAAGAAAGGGAGTAATGGGTTCAGAGATCTATGCCCTTTCCTCCTAAGCCATCCAAGAAAAAGGATGATGAGGATTTTGAGCGCTTCGTTGAGATGATAAGACCCATCTTTCTGCAGATGCGGTTAACTGATATGCTCAAAATGTCTCCGTATGCCAAATACATGAAAGATATCGTGACTAATAAACGGAAGATACCAGATCTTGAGATCTCCACCATGCTTGCCAATTACACTTTCAAAGGTGGAACTCCTCAGAAACTTGGTGATCCCGGAGTGCCCACTATACCTTACTCCATTAAAGGAGACTACGTAAGAACTGCCTTATGTGACCTTGGAGCCGGTGTTAGTGTTATGCCGCTCTCTCTTTATCGTAGACTTGAACTGGATAAGTTGACACCCACTAAAATTTCCCTGCAAATGGCCGACAAATCAACTGCTTTCCCTATCGGCATTTGCGAGGATGTGCGTGTTGTGGTTGCTAACACCACTATCTTAACAGACTTTGTTATCTTGGATATTCCCGAGGACGATGACATGGCTGTCATCCTCGGAAGACCCTTTTTAAACACTGCAGGGGCTGTTATAGATTGCAACAAAGGCAATGTCACTTTCCATGTCAACAGTAATGAGCACACAGTGCACTTTCCGAAGAAACGATATCAAGTACATTGCATCAATGCTATCGAAAAGACTTCATCGATTCTTATTGGGAGCTTTGAATGCCCTATTCCTCGTGTCAAGATGAAGTATGATTTGCTTGTTGGGGAGATACATATCCCCATTGAGGTGACTTAGTGGCTATTCGAAAATTCTCCGTTCTCTCTTGCGATTTGAGAAGGTTTTGTCATGAGGACTTGATCAACCCCATTGACGGATTTCTTTCGATGACCATGAAATGGATGAATCAAAGAGTCACATACCTCTGTTTTGAGCTTTCATTTTCTGTTGCTTAGAAGAAAAATGATAGAATTAGTTTAGTTTTTCCTGTTTTCTGTTTTAGCGTCCCGGAGAAAAATACCCCGAAAATAGAAGTTCTCCGATGGTCCTGAAAATCTAGTATGATTTTTTCTGGAATATTTGAAATTACTCAGCCTGAGAGATGGCCTGGGGGCCTGACCAGTGGGCCACAAGCCCTGCAGCCGCCGCCCCCGTGGTGGCGGCTAGCAAGCTTGTGGGGCCCATAGGGACCCCCTCCACTCATTCCAGCTCCCATCCTCTTCTTCCACCTCCAGAAAAAATTGTTTCGCAGCTCAAACCCGTGTTCTTGCTCATTTGGCTGTGATTTTCGATCTCCTTGCTCAAAGCACCATTCTCCGAATCGTTTTGGGGAAGTTACTCCTTAATAAGTGACTCCTCCATTGGTCCAATTAGTTTTTGCTCTAGTGCTTTATCCTTCGCGTATTCTTGCTACCTTGGTGACCCTGTTCTTGAGCTAGAAATGTTGATTTAGCTGGTCCCAAGTAGTTTTAGCGCGTGATACGGTCTCTAGGCACTAGTAGGAGTAGTTGCTACGAGTTGGGTTAATCTTTATACACTTTTCTTTCGAAGTCTCTAAAAATTTCAGAATTTTTCAGAGCTAGAAAAAGGAAAAGATGAGGAGGTTCTTGAGAGGCTCTTCAAGTCGTAACCCCAAGGAGGATGAGAAGAACCACCCCAAGTACGTAGTCCCTCG
Source organism: Hordeum vulgare subsp. vulgare (assembly GCF_904849725.1). Classification (NCBI taxonomy): domain Eukaryota; kingdom Viridiplantae; phylum Streptophyta; class Magnoliopsida; order Poales; family Poaceae; genus Hordeum; species Hordeum vulgare. Next base: position 120,430,095 of record NC_058520.1, read on the forward strand.
AGTCACAGAAGTTCGAGCGTGCGAGTGGCCAAGTGATGAATTTTTGCGCGCCGCTGGGCTTTATGAAGACTTTTATTACTTGGTGGAGAATGCAGGTCTTACCGCCTTCATTGAAGATAAGTGTCTGCAATACCTCCTCCTCACTAATATCTTCGTACAAAGCTTCAACTTTTATCCGAGGAAGAATCTTCCCATGGTTGAGTTCATGATATACGATGTCCCCCAATGCATGATGGTACAGGATTTTTGCAATGTATGCAAATTACCTTATGTTGGGGATATCTGTGACCCTCGTCCACGGGACTTGGAGGATTTCATTGGTACTATTGCTATTGGAGAGGAGAGAGGAGTGTCTCGCGCTAGAATTGCTAGCATACATTTTCCTGTGCTTCGGTACTTCTCATTATTTGTGGGAAAATGTTTGATTGGTCGTGGGGAGGCTGGATCACTTAGTTCTCGAGACCTTGCGGTTTTGCGCGAAGGCCTTTATAACGATAAGACTTACAGCCTAGGTGATATAGTAGCCCCCAGCGGTTGAACACCAACCGTTCCAAGGGTGTCGTCTATGGAGGTATCTATGCTACCCGTCTTGCCAGACACTTTGAGATACCCATTAGACTGGGAGAGGAAGGAGAGATGCTTCTCCCTGATAAATATCTGGATTATGACAGCATGGTTCGCCATGATTTTCTGGATAGAGATGCTAGTAGACGGATGATTTATAACCTGGTATTTAGTCAGGGTACTCGAGAGACTATTACTTTGCCTGCTCCTTCTTTGTTCGATCTTCATGCAGGCAGGTACACTATTATGCCCTCGGACATCTACGCATATTGGGGCTTGGCCCAACCACAGGTGCCCGTGCCCGAGCCGCCAGTCGAGTACCAGACGCCAGTTTATCAGTGGGAGCCAGAGGAGCTCACACAGAAGTGGCATCCACAGTCTGTTCCGGAGTATCCCGGAGCTAGTTATTTCCCACCTTGGGAGTAGACCAAGCTAGGCCAAAATCCTAAGCTTGGGGGTGTACGTGTTCTCATCGACCTTACATTCATGCTTATGCTTTCACTTTGTTAGCCGGTGTTTACACTTTGCCACTGTATTATCCATGCTAGTTTATTTTTGTTTTCTTGTTTTGTGTCCTTTTGAGAAAACCCAAAAAGATTTTTCTTTCTTATTTTGCTTGTTGGGAGCTTTCCCGTGTAAATAGTTCTCTTTTTCTTAGGGTCAAGGTAGAAGATATTGGTTACCATGTTTAGTGGTTCTTGCATGCCTACCTGTTTAGCTTTCAAAGAGCCATATTACTTTGTCTTCTCCTTTGTGTTTGCCTGTAGATTCAGCTTACTCCTTTGCACGAGCACTCTTATTATTGTTCACATCGTTCGATCGTGCAAATGAAAGGCAATAATGATGATATATGATGAAGTGACTGAGACTGAAAAGCTGGTATGAACTCTGTCTATTTTGTTTTTGTAAATATGACTAGCTTGTCATGCCTGATTCAGCTTTGTTGTGAGAGAACCATGTTTGCAATGAAAACTTAGAGATCATAGTTTCTGATGCCATGCTTAACTAGTTGAGAGCTTATAATGGTTTGTCTTGAATGCCAACATAGATTTTGAGATGACTATGATGTAGTATGATAGGATGGTATTCTCCTTTGAATGATTCAAGTGTCTTGACTTGGCGCATGTTCATGCATGTAGTTGAAACAAAATCAACATAGCCTCTATGTGTTCGTCTTCATGGTGATTTATATCTTGTTCATGCTTGCATTCAATGTTAGTCAAACTCATTGCATCTTGATGACTGTTGTCGCTCTCTAGTTGGTCGCTTCCCAGTCTTTTGTTAGCCTTCACTTGTACTAAGCGGAATACTGCTTGTGCATCCACTTCCATAAACCCAAAAAGTTTTCCATGAGAGTCCACCATACCTACCTATTTGCGGTATCTACCTGCCGTTCCAAGTAAATTTGCATGTGCCACTCTCTAAACCTTCAAGAAATAATCTGTTTTGCATGCCCGATCCACTCATGTGGTGACAGGGGGCTATTGGTATCTTCCATGCTAGGAGTGTTATCCTCGACATGTGTTCATTCACTGTCATTCACGAGAAAGGGGCCGGTAATTGGAATACCCAGTTCCACGCTTAAATCGAAAACATAACTGTAAAACAAGACTCCCCCCGGATTGATGTTAGTATGGACGGTACCCGAGGATTCGGCTAGCCGTGGAGTGTGATTGATTGGTTGTGGGGAGTTAAAACTTTAATTTTCTGTTTGGGAACCGCCTATAGCATGAGTATCATGGAAGATATTGAAAACTCTTGGTCATTGCGTTGACAATGAAAGCATGCCACCCAAAATTATTATCTCTGTTTTCAAAGCTTGAGCTCTGGCACCTCTGCAAATCGATGATTCCCTCTGCGAAGGGCCTCTCTATTTATTTTCCTGTTGAGTCATCCTCTTCTTATATAAGCACCAATTAGAGAGCACATCTGTCATTTTTATGCTTTGCTTTTGATTGACATTTAGTATGACTATGACTGGATCTTCGTTGCTATGAATTACAATGTTTAGTCAGCCCTTGATCTTTGAAAGTGCTCTGCATTTATGTTTTGCAGTCTCAGAAAGAGCTAGCGAGATACCACCTATTCATATTGCTTCATGCTTGTTTTGATTGAAGTGTTCGTATTTGAAACTCATTATTATTTGCTCGTTAGCTGATTATGCCATTGATATTAGTTTACTGTGAGACCTTTGTGTTACTTGCTTATGTGGTTAACTTGTGATCTTGCTGAAATTCTGGTTATGAGTTAGACATAGTTGCAACAACAAGATCAAACAGAGTTTGTCAAAGTTTTTCTTTCTCTCTCAGTTTGTCAACTGAGTTGGTTGAGGACAAGCAAGGTTTTAAGCTTGGGGAGTTGATACGTCTCCATCGTATCTACTTTTCCAAACTCTTTTGCCCTTGTTTTGGACTCTAATTTGCATTATTTGAATAGAACTAACCTGGACTAACGTTGTTTTCAGCAGAATTGCCTTGGTGTTGTTTTTGTGTAGAAATGAAAGTTCTCAGAACGTCCTGAAAAATTAACGGAGAATAGTTCTGGAAAATATGAAAAATACCTGCGCAAAGATCCACCTGACGGGATGGGCCAGTGGGTCAGAAGCCCTGTAGCCGCCACCCCCTTGGTGGCGGCTAGCAAGCTTGTGGGGCTCATGTGGCTCTGCCACACCTAATCTCAGCTCTATAAATTCACTTTCGTCCCAGAAAAAATCAAGAGAGAAGATTTTGTCGCGTTTGCGATACGGAGGCGCCGCCACATCCTGTTCTTCATCTGGAGGGCAGATTTGGAGTCCGTTTTGGGCTTCGAAGAGGGGAAATCGTCGCCATCATCATCATCATCAACCTTATTCCCTCTCTAATTCCATGAAGCTCTTCGTCGTTCGTGAGTAATCTATTCGTAGGCTCGCTGGGCGGTGATGAGTAGGATGAGATCTATGATGTAATCGAGTTAGTTTTGACGGGGATTGATCCCTAGTATTCACTATGTTCTGAGATTGATGTTGCTACTACTTTGCCATGCTTAATGCTTGTCACTAGGGCCCGAGTGCCATGATTTCAGATCTGAAATTATTACGTTGTCACCAATATATGTGTGTTTTAGATCCGATCTTGCAAGTTGTAGTTACCTACTATGTGTTATGATCCGGCAACCCGGAGTGACAATAACCGGAACCACTCCCGGTGATGACCATAGTTTGAGGAGTTCATGTGTTCACCAAGTGCTAATGCGTTGGTCCGGTTCTTTATTAAAAGGAGAACCTTAATATCCCGTAGTTTCCTTTTGGACCCCGCTGCCACGGGAGGGATGGACAATAGATGTCATGCAAGTTCTTTTCCCTAAGCACGTATGACGACACACGGAATGCATGCCTACATCACATTGACGAACGGGAGCTAGCCACATATCTCTCCGTGTTATAACTGTTGCATGATGAATATCATCCAAACAAATCACCGACCCATTGCCTAAGAGTTTGTCCTATTGCTGCTGTTACTTGTCTTGCTCTGTTGCTGCTGCTGTTACTTGTCTTGCTCTGCTGCTACTGATGTTACTTGTCTTGCTCTGCTGCTATTTTTGTTACTTGTCTTTCTCTGCTGCTACTGCTCTTACTTGTCTTGCTCTGCTGATACTTTTGTTACTACTGTCGCTTGCTACTGTTGTCACCACTACTGTTCCTTGCCACTGCTATTACTCGTTACACTGCTGCTACCTGCTACAATTTTGGTACGCTGGTCGTTGACGGGAACAGACAATTTCCGTCAACGGGCAACTTCTAGCGCCATTGATACAATCGTTAGGAATAGTTTGCCGTCAACAGATCGTTTCTGACACCGTTGTTATCATACTACTTTGCTGCTGACTCTTTGCTTGTAGATACTAATCTTTCAGGTGTGGTTGAATTTGACACATTCAGCTGCTAATACTTGAGAGTATCCTCTCACCTCCTTTTGGCGTATCAACAAATTTGGGTCGAATACTCTACCCTCGAAAACTGTTGCGATCCCACGTGCTGGTGGGCTGTCAAAACCATTCTTCTAGTTTCGTTGCCAGGGAGTGCTAGCAGCATTCTTCTGCTGCCGTTGCAGCGGAAGGTCTATTGTCACAGAGTCAGTAGCCGAGAGCGTAGGGTGGTGTAGCCGTGGTCGAGGTAGCCGTGCAAAGAACGTCGTGGTCGATGCCGAGTCAGGGTAGCTGATACGTCTCCAACGTATCTACTTTTCCTAACGCTTTTCCTCTTGTTTTGGACTCTAATTTGCATGATTTGAATGAAACTAACCCCGGACTGACGCTGTTTTCAGCAGAACTACCATGGTGTTGTTTTTGTGCAGAAATAAAAGTTCTCGGAATGGAATGAAACTTTGTGAGGATTTTTTATATCAATAAAGATAATTTCTGGAGCCAAGAGCCACCTGAGGGGGGCACAACCCACCAGGGCACGCCTCGGTGGTTTGTCCTGGTGGCCCCTATGACCCTGAAACCGACGCTATAAAATCACATTATACCAAAAAACGGGGAGAAAGAATTATCGCATTTCACGAGATGGAGCCACCGCCATCTCCTGTTCTTCATCGGGAGGCCAGGTCTAGAGTCCGTTTGGGGCTCTGGAGAGGGGGATCTTCGATCTTCGTCTTCACCAACACATCTCCATCGCCAATTCCATGATGCTACCCATCAGGAGTAAGTAATTCCTTTGTAGGCTCGCTGGTCGGTGAGGAGTTGGATGAGATTCATCATGTAATCGAGTTAGTTTTGTTAGGGCCTGATCCCTAGTATCCACTATGTTCTGAGATTGATGTTGCTATGACTTTGCCATGCTTAATTCTTGTCACTTTGGGCCCAGGTACCTTGATTTCAGATCTGAACCATTTATGCTATCACCATTATATCCATGTTCTAGATCTGATCTTGCAAGTTATAGTCACCTACTAAGTGTTATGATCCGGCAACGCCGGAGTGACAATAGTCGGAACCACTCCTGGTGATGACCATAGTTTCAGGAGTTCATGTATTCATCGTGTGTTAATGCTTTGTTCCAGTTCTCTATTAAAAGGAGGCCTTAATATCCCTTAGTTTCCAATAGGACCCCGCTGCCACGGGAGGGTAGGACAAAGATTTCATGCAAGTTCTTTCCATAAGCACGTATGACTATTTGCGGAATACATGCCTACATTGTATTTGTGAACTAGATCTAGTGTCGTATCGCCCTAGGTTATAACTGTCTCATGATGAATATCATCCAACGAGTCACTGATCCAATGCCTACGAATTTACCTTATATTGTTCTTGCTAAGTTACTACTGCTTTCGTTAGTGCTACAAAATCACTTCTATCACTATTACTGTTATTATTGTTGCTCCTACTATCATCAAAACTATCATATTACTATGCTACTAATCACTTTGTTGCAGATAATTAATCTCCAGGTATGGTTGAATTGACAACTCCGCTGCTAATACCTTCAGATGTTCTTTGGCTCCCCTTGTGTTGAATCTATAAATTTGGGTTGAATACTCTACCCTCGAAAATTGTTCCGATCCCCTATACTTGTGGGTTATCAAGACCTTTTCTAGCGCCGTTGCCGGGGAGCATAGCAATCCAGCTCCGATTTAGATTCACCTTCTGTTATAAGTAAACTTGCAACACCACAACATGCTATTAATTCTGATATGTCACAAGTTATTGATGATGCTACTTCTTATATGAATACTACTCATGATGATGCTAGTACCTTGCTTAATGATGATGTGACACTAGGTGAATTTCTTGATGAAAAAATTGCTAGAGTAAGACAACATGATATTGTTGAATATGATGATGAACTTGAAACTGAGAATCTTGAAACACCTACTAGAACTGGTCCTCCTAGATATGAATTTCCAAAGGTACCGGAAGGTTATACTATGAGTGAGGAGGCAACTAGAGATATTCTTGCTTGTAAGGATAGAGATGGTCTAGAGAAATTATTATGCAAGTATAAGGACAAATCTGTGAATGCTAAAATGAAATGTGAACCTGAGTTTGCTACTTCACCTATCTTTATTGATGATAAGGATTATTAATTCTCTGTTGACCCAGAGTTAATCACTTTGGTTGAATCTGATCCTTTCCATGGTTATGAAACTGACACTGTTGTGTCACATCTTACTAAGTTGAATAATATAGCCACCCTTTTTGCTCATGATGAGAAGATTCACTATTACTATATTCTCAAGTTATTTCCGTTCTCATTAAAGGGCGATGCTAAAGCTTGGTACAATACTCTTGCTCCTAGTTGTGTGCGTAATCCCCAGGATATGATTTAGTACTTCTGTGAAAAATATTTTCGTGTTCATAAGAAACAAGCTGCCTTGCAGGAAATATTTAATTTTGTGCAAATGGAAGAAGAGACTCTCCCACAAGCTTGGGGGAGGATTATCCATTTGCTTAATGCTTTGGCTGATCATCCTCTTAAGAAAAATGAAATACTTGATATCTTCTATAATGGACTAACTGATGCTTCTAGGGATTTCCTAGATAGTTGTGCTGGTTGTGCTTTCAGGGAACGAACTATTGGGCAAGCTAAAGAATTATTGAATAACATATTGAAAAATTATCATGATTAGACTCCTCCTGAAACACCTATTAAACCCACTCCGAAGAAGAGCGGTATCTTATATCTCAGTTCTGAAGATATGAAAGAGGCAAAGAAATCTATGTTGGAAAAGGTATTAAAGACGAGGATGTTAAAAATTGACTACCTATCGAAGAAATACATGGGCTTGAAGCACCAGCACCACCTAAGGTGGTAGAGGTTAAATATTTAATGAAATTCGATGATAGTGATGATCCTCTTAATAAACATCCTAGTCAATGCCTTTATGAGTTTGATAATTACATTAGAAAGCAAGATCACTTCAATGCAAATGTTATGAAACAATTGAAATACAACTCTGATATGATTGGTCCCTTAAGTGACTTGTTATTTAGAATCTCAAATGATGTTAGAGGTGTAGGAAAGCATGCCTCTATGGTTCAAACTCGATTAGAACAAGTTGCTAAATCTCAAAGGGAGTTACTTGATGAAATGAACAATAATATAAGTGACTTTGCTGTTAGAGTAGCCACTAGAGGAGGTAAAATGACTCAGGAACCACTCTATCCAGAGGGACACCCAAAGAGAATTGAACAAGACTCTCAAAGAATTAACACTGATGCACCTAGTGCTTCTAAAAATAAAAAGAAGAAGAAAAATAATAGGACTTTGCCTGCCTCTAGAGAACCTGAAATAGAAAAACCTCCTGATAATGATAATGAAGTTTCTATCTCTGATGCTGAAACTCAATCTCGTAATGAAAACTCACCTTCTGATAATGCAAAAGATAATGATGAGGTTCATGAAGACACTCAAACAAATGATAAAGAGCCAGATAAATATGTTGATATAGAACCAGCTGTTGATCTTGGTAACCCACAAACCAAGAATAAAAGATATGATAAAAGAGACTTTGTGGCTAGGAAACATGAAAAGGAAAGAGAACCATGGGTTCAAACGCCTATGCCCTTTCCACCTAACTCAACTAAAAAGAAGGATGATGAATACTTTGAACACTTTGCTGAAATGCTGAGGCGAGTCTTTTTGCGAACTCGCTTGATTGATATCTTAAAAATGCCTCCTTATGCAAAGTATATGAAAGACATCATCCCCAATAAGAGAAAAATACCGGAAGCTGAAATCTCCACTATGCTTGCTAATTATACTTCTAAAGATGGAGTACCTAAAAAACATGGAGATCCGGGAATACCAACTATACCTTGCTCCATTAAAAGAAATTATGTGAAAACTGCTTTATGTGATTTGGGAGCTGGTGTTAGTGTATTGCCTTTCTCTTTATATAAAAGACTTGATTTGAACAAACTCACACCTATTGAAATATCTTTGCAAATGGCTGACAAATCAATTGTCATACCTATCGGTATTTGTGAGGATGTGCCCGTTGTTGTTGCTAATGTTACTATTTTGACTGACTTTGTTATACTTGAGATGCGTGAGGTCGACAACATGTCGATTATCCTTGGTAGACCCTTCTTGAATACCGCAGGGGCTGTTATTGATTTCAATAAAATCAAGGTCACTTTTCATATCAATGGTAATGAGCATACGGTGCACTTTCCGAAGAAACAATTCCAAGTGAATGGTATTAATGTTATTGAAAAATCTCCGACAATCAATATTGGAAGTTTTCAACTACCTCTACCTACTGTTAAAAAGAAATATGAAATGCTTATTGTGGGGGACATATATATCCCTATTGAGGTAACTTAGCGATTTACGAAAGTTCTTCGATTTCATATTAATCGAAAATGGTTGTTCATAAGACTTGATCAACCTATTTAATGGATCATTTTTGAGAGGTGTGAAGTTGATGAATTTAGTGAGAACTACCTTCTATCCCTACCTTTTGTTTCTTGTTTTTCTTAGTTAAATAAAATAAAATGCCATGCTTCGTCTGTTTTCTTAGTTTTCCATGCAACAAAAAATGACCCAAGGATAAAAGTCCTCAGAATGCCCTGAAAATTTAACATTATTTGTTTCTGAATATTTATAAATTTCTGGTGCAAATAATATCAGAGGGAGGTGCACGAGGTGGGCACAACTCACCTGAGCGCCCGAGGACCCGCAGGTGCGCCCTGGTGGGTTGTGGTCCCCACCTGGGCCCCCTCACTTACTTATTCTTCCCACATCACTCCATTCACCCAGAAAAAATCACTGTCACTCTCTCTCATGTTCTTGCTCCCGAAACCGTGGATTTGATCTCTTTGCTCGAAGCTCCTTTTCCGAAACTGTTTCAGGGATTTGTTGCTTGGTATGTGACTCCTCCATGTGTCCATATAGTTTTTTTTAGTGGTTTATATTTGGATATTAGCTACTCTTGGTGCTGCAGTAGATGAGCTTGTGATGTCCCACAAGCGTATGGGATTGCAACAGTTTTCGAGGGTAGACTATTCAACCCAAATTTATTGATTCGCTCACAAGGGGAAGCTAAAGAATATTCTAAGGTATTAGTAGCTGAGTTGTCAATTCAACCACACCTGAAAGATTAGTGTGTGCAAGCAAAGTATCAATAGCAAGGTAGTAAGATAGCAACGACACCAGAAAAAACTTTGACAATCCCTGGCAACGGCGCAAGAAAAAGCCCTATTGACGGGATGTTAGCGCCAACAAAGTCTTGCAACAAGTAACAGCGGAGTAACAAGTAACAGCAGTAGCAACAACAACAAAGTGACAGCAGTAGCAACAGTAGCAATAAAGTGACAGCAGTACCAACAGTAGCAGCAAAGTGACAATGGTAGCAACAGTAGGAGCAAAGTGGCCCAATCCCTTTTGTAGCAAGGGACAAGCCTAGGCAAAGTAACGTAGCGAGGACCAGTAGTAAAAGACTCGTAGGCAGTGGATCGGTGATGGATGAGTGTGACGGATGTGATTCATCATGTAACAACTATAACATGGAGAGATATGTGGCTAGATCCCGTTCATCAATCTAATGTAGGCATGTATTCCGTATGTAGTCATACGTGCTTAGGGAAAAGAACTTGCATGACATCTATTCTCCATCCCTCTCATGGCAGGGGGTCCTAATGGAAATTACGGGATATTAAGGTTCTCCTTTTAATAAAGAACTGGACCAACGCATTAACACGCGGTGAATACATGAACTCCTCATACTATGGTAATATCCGGGAGTGGTTCCGGCTACTATACATTAACACGCATTAACACCCTTAGAACGGTTCAGGTTCAACCATTGAGCTACTATAGCGCCCAAGCTATAAGTTTTATCGTTATAAAGGGCTTCGCACAAGACCGCAAGATTTGGGGAACTAAGAGACCCAGCTTTCCTACGACCAATCAAACATTTTCCCACGAATAGTGAGAAGTACCGAAGCACGGGAAAATGATTGCTAGCAGCTCTAGCACAAGACACTCCTCTCTCCTCTCCTACAACAATTGTACCGATAAAATCTTCCAAGTCCCGTGGACGAGGTTCATGAATATCCCCTATGTAAGGTAATTTGCAAACATTGCAAAAATCCTGGAGTGACATGCGCTCGGGGACATCATAAAGTTTAAACTCAACCATAGGAGGGTTCTTCCTCGGATAGAAGTTAAAGCTTTGTACGAAGATATTAGTGAGGAGGAGGTATTGCGAACACTTATCTTCAACAAAGGCGGTAAGGCCTACGTTCTCCACCAAGTGATAAAAGCCCTCATAAATTCCAGCGGCGCGTAAGAACCCGTCGCTTGGCCATTCGCACGCGCGAACTTCTGCGACTCGAGGGACCGGATACTTGGCCTTCTTCTCACTCCCATTATCCTTGGGGTCACGGCTTGACGAGCCTCTCAAGAACCTCCTCATCTTTTCCCTTTTCTATCTCTGAAAATTTCTGAAATTTTTAGTGATTCTAAGGAAAAGTGAATAAGGATCAACTACTCCCACAAGTGCCTAGAGACCATATTACGCATCAACTACTTGGGACTAGCTAGAATCAGCATGCAAAGCTCAAGAACACGGTCACCAACGCAGCAAAAATACGCGGAGTATAAGGCACTAGAGCAAAAACTAATTGTACCACTGGAGGAGTAACTTACCAAGGATTAATTTCCCCAAAACAGTTCGGAGAACGGTGATTTGAGCAAAGATATCGAAAATCCCAGCAAGAGGAGCAAGAACACGGGTTTGAGCTGCGAAACGATTTTTTCTGGAGGTAGGAGAACGAGATGAGAGCAAGAATGAGTGGAGGGGGTGCCTGTGGGCCCTACAAGCCTGGGTGGCGCGGCCAGGGGGTGCCCGCGCCCCTAGAGCTTGTGGTCCACTGGTGTGGCCCCCAGACAGACTCTTTGTCCCAGTATTTGTCAAATATTCCAGAAAAAATCATACTAGATTTTCACAGTGTTCGGAGAACTTTGGTTTTCGAGGTACTTTTCTACCGGACGCTAAGACAGAAAAGAGGGAAAACTAAACTAAACCTATCATTTTTGTTCTAAGCAACCTAAAGTGAAATCCTGGAACAAAGGTTTGTGACTCCTTGATTCATCCATCTCATGGTCATCGAAAGAAATCCGTCAATGGGGTTGATCAAATCCCCTCGACAAAACTTTCACAAATCGCAAAAGAAGACGGAGAATTTTCAAATAGTCACTAGGTCACCTCAATGGGGATGTGTATCTCCCCAACAAGCAAATCATACTTCATCTTGACACAAGGAATAGGGCATTCAAAGCTCCCAATAAGAATCCATGAAGTCTTTTCGATAGCATTGATGCAATGTACTCGATATTGTTTCTTCGGAAAGTGCACCGTATGCTCATTACCGTTGACATGGAAAGTGACATTGCCTTTGTTGCAATCTATAACAGCCCCTGCAGTGTTTAAAAAGGGTCTTCCGAGGATGATAGCCATGGCATCGTCCTCGGGAATGTCCAAGATAACAAAGTCTGTTAAGATAGTGGTGTTAGCAACCACAACACGCACATCCTCGCAAATGCCGATGGGGAAAGCAGTTGATTTGTCGGCCATTTGCAAAGAGATTTCAGTGGGTGTCAACTTATCCAGTTCAAGTCTACGATAAAGAGAGAGAGGCATAACACTAACACCGGCTCCAAGGTCGCACAACGCAGTTCTAACGTAGTTGCCTTTAATGGAGCAAGGTATAGTGGGCACACCGGGATCACCTAGTTTCTTAGGAGTTCCACCCTTGAAAGTGTAATTGGCAAGCATGGCGGAGATCTCAAGATCAGGTATCCTTCTCTTATTAGTCACAATATCTTTCATGTACTTAGCATACGGAGACATTTTGAGCATATCTGTCAAACGCATCTGCAGAAAGACAGGTCTGATCATCTCAACGAATCTCTCAAAATATTCATCATCCTTTTTCTTGGATGGTTTGGGAGGAAAGGGCATAGGTTTCTGAACCCATGGCTCCCTTTCTTTACCGTTCTTCCTAGCAGCGAAGTCATTCTTATCGTATCTTCTATTCTTAGGTTGTGGGTTATGAAGATCAACACTAGGTTCAATCTCCACATCCTTTTCATTACTAGGTTGAGTATCTTCATGAACATCACTATTGATATTATCATTAGGCTCATGTTCATCACCAGATTGCGTTTCAGCATCAGAGATAGAGGCATCGTTTGGACTCTCAGGGGTAGCAGCAATAGGGTTGCCAGCGTGCAGGTTCCTATCATCTTTCTTCTTGTTTCTGGGATGATTAGGTGCATCAGTGCTAACTCCTTGAGAATCTTGTTCAATTCTCTTCGGATGACCCTCAGGATACAGAGGTACCTGGGTCATTCTACCGCCTCTAGTGACGACTCTGACGGCATTGTCATTCAACTCATTGAGCAAGTCATTCTGAGCTTTAAATACTTGTTCTACCTGAGTAGTAACCATAGAGGCATGTTTACTCAGAAGCTTAAGATCATTGACATTTCTGTCTACACAAGCACTTAAATGACTAAGCATACGAGCATTCTTTTCCAATTGTCTGCTAACATAATCATTGAAACTCTGTTGTTTGGCAACAAAGTTATCAAATCCATCCATGCATAAGCTAACAGGTTTATCAAAAGGAATATCACTCTCATCAAACCTACGCATAGAATTTACTTCTACTACCTGTATCAGGTTATCGAGACCATGGATCTCTTCGATAGGTGGTAGATTTTTGACATCTTCAGATTTAATGCCTTTCTCTCGCATAGATTTCTTAGCTTCTTGCATATCTTCAGGACTGAGGAATAGAATACCTCTTTTCTTCGGAGTTGGTTTAGGAGGTGGTTCAGGAATAGTCCAAGCATTCTCATTGCATATGATGTTGTTCAATAGAATCTCAGCTTGTTCTACAGTTCGTTCCCTAAAAAAACTACCGACACAACTATCTAGGTGGTCTTTAGAAACATCGGTAAGTCCATTATAGAAGATATCAAGTATCTCATTCTTCTCAAGAGGGTGATCAGGCAAAGCATTCAGTAGCTGGATGAGCCTCCCCCAAGCTTGTGGGAGACTCTCTTCTTCAGCTTGAGCAAAGTGGTATATTTCCTGCAAGGCAGCTTACTTCTTATGGGCAGGGAAATATTTTTCAGAGAACTAGTAGACCATATCCTGGGGGCTACGCACACAACCAGGAGCAAGAGAAGTGAACCAGGTCTTAGCATCATCCTTTAGCGAGAAAGGAAATAGCTTGAGCATATAGTAGTGGCGGATCTTTTCCTCACTAGTGAATAGGGTGGCTATATTGTGCAGTTTGGTAAGATGGGCTACAACCGTTTCAGACTCATAACCGTGAAAAGGATCAGATTCGACTAGAGTGATTAACTCAGGGTCGACAGAGAATTCATATCCTTATCGGTCACAAAGATAGGTGAAGTGGCAAACTTCGGGTCGTATTTCATCCTAACGTTTAGAGATTTTTCTTTCCACTTGCGCAGAAGTTTCTCAACATCATAGATATCCTTACACGCAAGAAAATCCTCAGCTATCTCTCCCTCCATAACATAGCGCGTATCAAGCATAACAGGCAATTCAGGCATAGTGGCAGGTTCTACTTCAATAGTATCAGCAGTTTCAAAAGTATCATCACATATAGCAGCAACTCTAGCAATATGTGCATCAAGGGCACCTAGTGGCAAAGCAGTATCAGGCATGGCATCATCACGCATAGTATCAAGCATAGCATCAGGCATAGTATCTAGCATAGCATCATCATAAGCATCATGGACAACAGAAGTAGCATCATCAAGCACAGGCGACATATCAAGATTTCTAGCAGGAGGCGAAGTTGCAAACTTACTCAAAACTGAAGGTGAATCAAGTGCAGAGCTAGATGGCAGTTCCTTGCCTCTCCTTGTAGTGGAAGGCAGGATTTTAGTTCTTGGATCTTTCGGATTCCTCATAGTGACCAGCACACGTCAATCCCAAGTGACTCAGAGAATATAGATGTGCTTCCCCGGCAACGGCGCCAGAAAAAGCCTTGATGTCCCACAAGCGTATGGGATCGCAGCAGTTTTCGAGGGTAGAGTATTCAACCCAAATTTATTGATTCGCTCACAAGGGGAAGCTAAAGAATATTCTCAAGTATTAGCAGCTGAGTTGTCAATTCAACCACACCTGAAAAATTAGTGTCTGCAAGCAAAGTATCAGTAGCAAGGTAGTAAGATAGCAACGATACCAGAAAAAGCTTTGACAATCCCTGGCAGCGGCGCTAGAAAAAGCCCTGTTGATGGGATGTTAGCACCAACAAAGTATTGCAACAAGTAACAGCGGAGTAACAAGTAACAACAGTAGCAACAGCAGCAAAGTAACAGCAGTAGCAACAGTAGCAGCAAAGTGACAGCAGTAGAAACAGTAGCAGCAAAGTGGCCCAATCCCTTTTGTAGCAAGGGACAAGCCTAGGCAAAGTAACGTAGCGAGGACCAGTAGTAAAAGACTCGTAGGCAGTGGATCGGTGATGGATGAGTGTGACAGATGTGATTCATCATGTAACATCTATAACACGGAGAGATATGTGGCTAGCTCCCGTTCATCAATCTAATGTAGGCATGTATTTCGTATGTAGTCATACGTGCTTAGGGAAAAGAACTTGCATGACATCTATTGTCCATCCCTCCTGTGGCAGCGGGGTCCTACTTTAAACTATGGGATATTAAGGTTCTCCTTTTAATAAAGAACCGGACCAACGTATTAACACGGGGTGAATACATGAACTCCTCATACTATGGTCATCTCCGGGAGTGGTTCCGGCTATTGTCACTCCGGGGTTGCCGGGTCATAACACATAGTAGGTGACTACAACTTGCAAGATAGGAACTAAAACACACATATATTGGCGACAACATAATAGGTTCAGATCTGAAATCATGGCACTCGGGCCCTAGTGACAAGCATTAAGCATAGCCAAGTAGTAGCAACATCAATCTAGAACATAGTGGATACTAGGGATCAATCCCCGTCAAGAACTAACTCGATTACATGATAGATCTCATCCCACTCATCACCGTCTAGCAAGCCTATGATGAGATTACTCACGAATGATGAAGAGCATCATGGAATTGTCGATGGAGAAAGGTTGATGATGACGATGGCAACGATTTCCCCTCTCCGGAGCCCGAAACGGACTCCAGATCTGCACTCCAGATGAAGAACGGGATGTGGCGGCGCCTCCGTATCGCAAAACGCGATGAAACCTTCTCTCTGATTTTTTTTTCAGGCAAAACAGAAGATATAGGACTGAGATTGGGGGCGGTGGTTCCACGTGGGCCCCACAAGCCTGCACGGCGCGGCCTAGGGGGCGGCCGCGGCCCAAGGGCTTGTGGCCCACTGGCACGCCCCCTCACGTGGATCTTTGCGTAGGTATTTTTCTTTTATTCCAGAAAAAATCTACGTAAATTTTCAAGACGTTCCGAGAACTTTCATTTCTGCACAAAAACAACACCATGGCAATTTTGCTGAAAACAGCGTCAGTCCGAGTTAGTTCCATTCAAATCATGCAAATTAGAGTCCAAAACAAGGGCAAAAGAGTTCGGAAAAGTAGATACGACGGAGACGTATCAGCTTGCATGTTGAATTCTTAGAGTTCTAAGTAGTTTGAATGCTTGCTATGGCCTCTATACATCCCTATGAGTAGTTGCTATCATTTTTGTGAAGTTTTGTTGAGAAAAATTTTATGGACTAAAAATTTCAGAATTTTGTTCATAGGAAAGAGATGAGTTTCTTTAGGAAGTTTGCTTCCACGAAGAACTCCAAGGGGGTTATTGGGGAGTCATATGACAATGATCTCCATACCCGGAGGTTGGCGGAACTACGACCGTGCAAGTGGCTGCATAATGCGTTCATGGAAGGGGCTTGAATCCTTCAAGAGTTCACACAATATGCTGCTAATGCTGGCCTCACCGACTTCATTGCAGCTGAATGCGAACAGATTACGCCTGAGGACATTGTCGCTTACCGGAACAACCTGGTTGTGGCACAGGAGGAGCCTCAGCAATGGGACCCTATGGTGCCTGCTCCCCAGCACTTCAACATTGGACCTCACGGCTTCTACGACTGGTGATTACCAAGTTAGGACAAAAGCCTAAGGTTGGGGGAGTACGTATTCCCACCGACATTACATTCATGTTCACTCATTTCATCCCAGTTGTCGGTGTCCACATTTTTTCATTGTATCATCCATGCTTAATCTATTTTCTCGCTTTCTTCTTGTGTGTTTGAAAAACTTTGAGAAAATCCAAAAATATTTTTCTTGCTTCTTTTTTATTTTTTCTTCCTAGTTTAAATTGTTGTAGCACCAAAAAGAAAACCCAAAAAGATTTCCTTGTTCTTCTTTTACTTTTTGGGAGCTCTCCCGTGTAAACAGTTTTTATCGTTTTTGCTTTTCTCTTTTCATTTGCTCGTTTGCGAAAAACCAAAAACTCCAAAAATATTTTAGTGTGTTTCTCTGAATTTCTTTTCTTTTTATTGAGTCATACCGAGGAGAATACCACGATGAAAATATTGAGTGTCTCTCATTTGCATCATTATTGATGTGATAAAGAGCCCATATTACCTTGTCTTCTCCTCAAGAATAAAATGTTTGCAGATTCCATCTTAGTCCATGGCACTCTTGCACTATTATTATTTTCAAATCGTTCAGTCGTGCAAGTGAAAGGCAATAATAACAATATTAGATGAACTGGTCGTCGCAGAGAGAAATGGGTATGAACTCGACTTGTTGTGTTTTTGTAAATATGTTTAACCTAGTATCCATGATTCAGCCTAGTATGATTAAACATGTTTGCAACGGCAATTATAGATTATAGTTCATCATGCCACACATAAGTAGCTAGGAGTGAATAATGACTTATCTTGGATATCAACATTGTGTTAAAATGATTGTGATGTAGTATGATGATCTGGTATCCTCCTCTGAATGTTCGAGTGGCTTGACTAGGCA
This sequence comes from Hordeum vulgare subsp. vulgare, assembly GCF_904849725.1. Classification (NCBI taxonomy): domain Eukaryota; kingdom Viridiplantae; phylum Streptophyta; class Magnoliopsida; order Poales; family Poaceae; genus Hordeum; species Hordeum vulgare. The sequence continues at coordinate 120,447,630 of NC_058520.1, forward strand.
CATGTTTATGCATGTAGTTGAATCAAAACCAACATAGCCTCAATGATATTTATGTTCATGGTGTTCATATCCTACTCATGCTAGTATCCAATGTTACTTATGCATAATGCATGTTCATGACCGTTGTTGCTCTCTAGTTGGCCGCTTCTCAACCTATTTGCTAGCCTTCACCTGTACTAAGTGGGAACTCTGCTTGCACATCAAAAACGTGAAACCCAAGTTATTCCATATGAGTCCACCATACCTACCTATATGCGGTATTACCCTGCCGTCCTAAGTAAATTTGCATGTGCCATCTCTAAAAACTTCAAATAAATATCCTTTTTGTGTGCCTGGATCGTTCATGGAACGACACGAGGTAGTTGGTATCTTCCATGCTAAGCGGGTTATTCTCAGGTCGACTGTTTATTCACTCGTCATCGCACGAGAAAAGGGCGGTAATAGGGATGCCCATTCCTAAACTATAAAAACAATTGATCTATCAAATAATCAAACAAAAACTCCCAATGGAGTCATAACCTTTACCTTTCCGCTTGGGAACCACCACTAGCATGCTTAGTATGGGAGATATTGATAACTGATGGTCGTGAAGTAAATAAGAAGGGTGTATGTCTCAAAATTTCATTTACCTCGGTTTTAAAAACTTGAGCTCTGGCACCTATACAAATCACTGCTTCCCTCTGCGAAGGGACTATCTATTTTCTTTTATGTTGTGTCATCACCTATAAAATAAGTGCCAGAACCTGAGAGCACTGATGTCATGCTGATGCATTATGTGTAGCTAATGTTGGGTGCATCATGACTAGATCTTTTCTACCATGAATTACAATGTTTAGTCGCTTCCTGAACTTTGGGGGTGTTGTGCATTTATGTTTTCCGATCTCAGAAAGGGCTAGCGAGATACAACTATTGTCATGTTGTATCATGGTTGTTTTGACTATGTGTTGTTGTTTGAGATATCTTATTATTGCTCTCTACTTGATTACGTCATTCTACGAGTTGATATAATTTTTAAGAGTTATTGTCGACATGGTTAGTTATAATATTTGCTGAAAACCTCGGTGATGTTTAAGCTTATTTATGAAACAAGACCAAAAGAGTTCGTAAAAGTTTTTCTTTTTCACTTTCAGCTTATCAACTGAATTGCTTGAGGACAAGCAAAGGTTTAAGCTTGGGGGAGTTGATACGTCTCCAACATATCTACTTTTCCTAACGCATTTACTCTTGTTTTGGACTCTAATTTGCATGATTTGAATGAAACTAACCCCGGACTGGCGTTGTTTTCAGCATAACTACCATGGTGTTGTTTTTGTGCAGAAATAAAAGTTACTCCGAATGGAACGAAACTTTGCGAGGATTTTTTATATCAATAAAGAGAATTTTTGGAGCCAAGAGCCACCTGAGGGGGCACCTGGGTGGGCACAACCCAGCAGGGCGCGCCTGCCCCCCCCCCCCCCAGGTGCGCCCCGGTGGGTTGTCCCCACCTTGTGGCCCCTATGACCATGAAACCGATGCTATAAACCACATTATTCTAGAAAAATCAAGGAGAAAGAATTATCGCGTTTCATGAGACGGAGCCGCCGCCATCTCCTTTTCTTCATCGGGAGACCAGATCGCGAGTCCGTTTGAGGCTCCGGCGAGGGGGATCTTCGATCTTCGTCATCACCAACACATATACATCGCCAATTCCATGATGCTCCCCACCGGGAGTGAGTAATTCCTTCGTAGGCTTGCTGGTCGGTGAGTTGGATGAGATTCATCATGTAATCGAGTTAGTTTCGTTAGGGCCTCATCCCTAGTATCCACTATGTTTTGAGATTGATGCTGCTATGACTTTTTCATGCTTAATGCTTGTCACTTTGGGCCCAGGTGCCATGATTTCAGATCTGAACCGTTTATGTTATCACCATTATATCCATGTTCTAGATCCAATCTTGCAAGTTATAGTCACATACTACGTGTTATGATCCGGCAACCACGGAGTGACAATAGTCGGGACCACTCCCGGTGATGACCGTAGTTTGAGGAGTTCATGTATTCATCGTGTGTTAATGCTTTGTCCCGATTCTCTATTAGAAGGAGGCCTTAATATCCCTTAGTTTCCAATAGGACCCCGCTGCCATGGGAGGGTAGGACAAAATATATCATGCAAGTTCTTTCCATAAGCACGTATGACTATTTACGGAATACACGCCTACATTATATTTATGAACTGGAGCTAGTGTCGTATCCCCCTAGGTTATAACTATCTCATGATGAATATCATCCAACGAGTCACCGATCCAATGCGTACGAATTTACCTTATATTGTTCTTGCTAAGTTACTATTGTTGCTACTTCTTTTGTTACTGCTACAAAATCATTGCTATCACTATTACCGTTATTATTGGTGCTGCTACTATCATTAAAACTATCATATTACTGTGCTACTAATCACGTTGCCGTAGATAATTAATCTCCAGGTGTGGTTGAATTGACAACTCGGTTTTTAATACCTTCAGATATTCTTTGGCTCCCCTTGTGTCGAATCTATAAATTTGGGTTGAATACTCTACCCTCAAAAATTGTTGCGATCCCCTATACTTGTGGGTTATCAGTAGCTGGTGTCGAGGAAATCGTCGTGGAGCTGTGGGCGCAAGGAGGTGCCGAGTCAGTCATGGGCGCAGTCGTGTCGAAGTAGTGATGCGTCGGGAAGGAGACGTAGTTGACGACGCACCGCGTCGGGTTTGCCAAGCCCGGGGACACATCATGGACGACGGCATGCATCCGTGTTGCCAGCACCGGGCATGCGGAGACGAACGAAGTCGATGTTGACGATGCGTCGCTCCAGGTTTGTTAGGCCTGGGAACACACCGGAGACAAAGGCACGCGGCGGTGTTGCCAGCATCGGGCATGCGTAGACGGGGACCTGCACACAACTTGTACGCCATGTCGAGGAGGCTAGCAGAGAAGGACTCGACGACGGTTGCGGTGCAAATCGGCGGGGGCCGATGTTGCCCGTAGTGGTCGGAGTAGATGAAGTGGTCGGGGAAGACGACGGCGACGCTGGCGATGAGCTGGTGCTAGACGAAGATGAAGGAGGTGGGAGGGCGGTGCGGCTCGGGTGAGCGAGCTGCAGCAGCGCCAAAGGAGAGCAGCGGAGACTAGTTAGGAGAGCGACGACGATGCTTGAAGTAGGCAAGGAAGAGCCGCCTACATTATATTTATGAACTGGAGCTAGTGTCGTATCGCCCTAGGTTATAACTGTCTCATGATGAATATCATCCAACGAGTCACCGATCCAATGCGTACGAATTTACCTTATATTGTTCTTGCTAAGTTACTATTGTTGCTACTTCTTTTGTTACTGCTACAAAATCATTGCTATCACTGTTACCGTTATTATTGGTGCTGCTACTATCATCAAAACTATCATATTACTGTGCTACTAATCACGTTGCCGTAGATAATTAATCTCCAGGTGTGGTTGAATTGACAACTCGGTTTTTAATACCTTCAGATATTCTTTGGCTCCCCTTGTGTCGAATCTATAAATTTGGGTTGAATACTCTACCCTCAAAAATTGTTGCGATCCCCTATACTTGTGGGTTATCAGTAGCTGGTGCCGAGGAAGTCGTCGTGGAGCTGCGGGCGCAAGGAGGTGCCGAGTCAGTCATGGGCGCAGTCGTGTCAAAGTAGTGATGCATCGGGAAGGAGACGTAGTTGACGACGCGTCGCGTAGGGTTTGCCAAGCCCGGGGACACATCATGGACGACGGCATGCATCCGTGTTGCCAGCACCGGGCATGCGGAGACGAACGAAGTCGATGTTGACGATGCGTCGCTCCAGGTTTGTTAGGCCTGGGAACACACCGGAGACGAAGGCCCGCGGCGGTGTTGCCAGCATCGGGCATGCGTGGACGGGGACCTGCACACAACTTGTACGCCATGTCGAGGAGGCTAGCAGAGAAGGACTCGGCGACGGTTGCGGTGCAAATCGGCGGGGGCCGATGTTGCCCGTAGTGGTCGGAGTAGATGAAGTGGTCGGGGAAGACGACGGCGACGCTCGCGATGAGCTGGTGCTAGACGAAGATGAAGGAGGTGGGAGGGCGGTGCGGCTCGGGTGTGCGAGCTGCAGCAGCGCCAAAGGAGAGCAGCAGAGACTAGTTAGGAGAGCAACGACGATGCTTGAAGTAGGCGAGGAAGAGCCCGACAGCGTGATGAAGATCGGCGTTGACGATGGTGTTCCTGCGCCTAAGGAGATGGCGCGTCGCATACCACAGGAAGTCAACGCACGGGGACGGCAGAGTGGACCGCGCGCCGCGATGCTACGACCCGAAGGGGCGACGAAGCGGCAACGCGCGGGTCGGGGCGACGGCGGGAAGACCTCGGGGTGGCGGCGTAGACCGCGTGCCGCAATGCTATGACCCGAAGGAGCGATGCAGCGGCGGTGTGAGGGTCGATGCAGCCACGGGAACGACCTCGGGCGGCCGCGGGGACCATGTGTCGCTGCACTACAACCCGAAGGGGCGGTGTAACAGCGGCTCGCAGGTCGGGCCAACCGCGGGGAGAACCACTGGGCGGGGGCGCTGCGGCCCGACGGGCCAATGCAGCAGCATCCCGTTACTCAGTCGGTGGAGGGGCACGTTGTACTGGGGATAGCCTTCACAGGACCTGCGGAGGCGCATGCAACCGACTGATCAGGTCAGCCGCACGGCACGGATGGAGTCGACCGCGGTGGGCGGGTGATCAATCCGATCGCACGCGAGGTCGGGGCACTGCTCGATGATGATGACAGCGTCATGGACGATGATGCGGGGTCGCCGAGCATACCAAGGCGACGGCGGCCAACGGGGAACGGCATGCCAGAGGAGGCCGGCGATGGGCCGTGGAGCCCAAGGCAACCAGTAGGGCCGGCGCAGCGGCAAGCCCGACAACCGGCGAGGGGCCGACAACTGAGGCAGCCGGCAGGCCCAGCGCAGCCGGCAGGCCTAGGGTAGGCGACGTTCCCAAGGCAGCGGACAAGTGGTGACGAAGACGGAAGGTGGGTGATGCAGGCATCCTGTTCAGCGCGGGGCAGCGACGACGACGAAAAGTGACGGGCACGCAGATGCGCGAACCATGGCCATGACGGGTCACCGTGTCGTGCAAAGCCGCCGGTCGAAGTAGAGGCCGGCTGGTCGCGCCTAGGTCGGAGTAGAGGTGCGCAGGTGTCGACGGTGGTGGCTGGCGACGCAACCTGATCTAAGATCGGAAAACCAAAAAAGAAGAACACCGATCAAGAGACCAGCAAAAGAGAGAAAACCCGGACCAAGAGATTGGGGAAAAGACTCTCTAGGGCAGGTGGTCAACACGACCGGCAGACGAACCCTAGGTACGAGCGGTGCAGCCCCCGGCGGCGGTCATGGAGGCCGACCGCCTCGGGGGCGGCGACAGCGGCTAGGGCAAAGAACTTGCGACGCATACCATGTTGAACGATAGAAGGATTGGTGGAATAGTTGTTTTATTGCTTGAGCCTCATGGACATATACATATAGAAGTACAATGATCAACTTGGAGTACAAGACAAGATAGGACAAATTCTAGTCTATCTTATATTTCCTAATAATCAATATACTCAACAATGCCGCCCCCGCGAGCGGCACGAGGCGTGGGGAAGATGATGATTCGATGGAGTTTTGTAGTTAACCCTTCTCAATAGCTAGCTTAACACGGGATAGCTACATGGCATCGTAAAGACCGGGATCAATGAGTCAGCCAAAGCCGACGATCGTAGCCGCGCATCTCTTCCGCTTTATTCGACATGTTGTCTGCCAAAGCTGTCGTGCTCCTGCTGCCCGCCAACGCCAACACCGCAACACGGACATGCGTCGGAACCGCTCGTTGCTGCCCAGCCTGTTGGCCCAGACCCGACGTCGACGGTGTTGTCATGTATTTTCCGACAATACACGCACGAAGAAGCTCAGTTACTTTCAAGCCGTCGGTGGACGAGGACCCAGCGTGCACATACAATACTAGCCAAAGCTAGCAAGCACGCTGCTGGATGGTTTTGGTGGAGGCTAGCTACGAAGCTAGCTACGTAACGCCGGTTGTTTGATCGATCTATATAGCACCTTTGTACGTGAAACGCGACACAACGATTTTATGGCAACAGGACCATGTCGGTCCTGTGTATTCTTTCTATTGCTTTGATCTTTTTGGTGATCTGGCGTATTACAAGGGGTAGGGATACAAGCATATATATATATATATATATATATATATATATATATATATATATATATATATATATATATATATATATATATATATATATATATACGATGGACTACTAGGTGTCCAACTCGGCACCTAATACTGTTGCTTACTCGTTGGAGCACTACTCGAACTAGTAAGTTTGTGTTTAACACTAATATTCACCCCCTTAAACACGACATCCTAAATGCGACCTGGATCCCAAACCCAATCACTCGTAGGTTCTATCCATGGCATTGTGTTCGTCATTCCTCGTAGCATCCCGTTTACCGACTTTGCTACCATCAACTCATCCGTAGCTTGACGGCAACCCTTCTCTTTGGTTGTCTCTTCAACCTTAACCTGCTTTTCAGTGCTTGGTAGGCTGACTTTCGGATCCTCGAGGGGACATCTCTTGAACCCGAGCGAGATCAAACTGCGGTCTAACTTTGAGTACCAAGCTCTTGGCGATTGCTTCAACCCGTAAAGTGCCTTCTTGAGCTTGTAAACTTTCGCTTGTTCGTCTTTCTTCTCATAGCCGAGGGGTTGTTCCATGTTGAAAGTGCGTTATATCGACTAGAGGGGGGTGAATAGGAGATTTTTAGAATTTTATCACTGACGAAATTCCTTTTGAGGAAATTCCTCACTGATGACTAACTTACAGCGGAAACAGTTAAGGATCAGTCGTGCAATCGTTCACAACAGCAGTATTACAGAGTGCAGATTATGAAAACAGATTGCATAGTAAGCAGGCACGCAGAATACAGATGATGATTATCTCAAGTGAAGAATTTGGGGTTGAGGAAATTCAGAGAAAGTCTTCAGCAAATTCTTCAAACAGTCATAGTGAATGTCATCAACACATAATACAGAGAATGTAAAGAGTTGAGGAATTAGAACCCGATTCTTGGTGAAGACTGTTGTTGATGACCCAGTTCCAACTGCTGTGACAGTTGTACATCTGGTTTGGAGCGGCTTGGTATTTAAACCAAAGGACACCCGGTCCCGGGACACACAGTCCCTACCGTATTCTCCTTGAGCTAAGGACACACAGTCCTCGCCCAACACTCGTGGTAAGTCTTCAGGGCAGACTTCCAAACCCTCACAAACTCGGTCACCCGGCGATCCACAATTGACTGCTGGATTGCTCTAGACCATGACGCCTAACCGTATGGAGGATGCACAGTCCTCAAAGGTAAAAGGCTTCAGTCCTACACAGGAACAACTTCTTCAGTGATGCTCAATCACTAGGTTTGGTTTGTGGTTTCGGTGGGTGGTGTATTTCCTCACTAATGATTTACTCTCGTAGGCTCTGAGGAATTTGGGTTGCTCTTATGACAAGTGTCAGTTTCTAATGGAGCAGCCAACCAGCTAGTGGTTGTGGGGGCGGCTATTTATAGCCTGGGAGCATCCCGACATGATTTGACATTAATGCCCTTAAATAATATGACCGTTGGAGTGGATAAGACCAGTGACTTGGCGTGGCTATCGAAACGGTCGGGACCCTCAACTGTGAGAGTCCTCATGTCACTCATATTCCTCACTTGAGGCTTTTGGTAGGATTAGGCTTGGGTTGAGCATCATGAGGAAATTCATTCCATAGCATTACTTTGACCCCCTTTAACAGTACGGTATTCCTATTCATCAAATGCGAAGAAAGTAAAACAGAAAACTTAAATCTTCACGCTTCAATTTCTTCAGAATGATTTACTTCAGGAACCACCGATCTTCTCAATTTCAATGTCTTCATGAGGAATATCAATTTCATCGCAGATTCCTCGTGATTCATTTCTTCAGCTTCAGACCAATTTCTTCAACTGAAGATATACATTTTTAGGGGTCGATATTCTTCAAATATCACAAACTCCTCAATGACTTATAGATCCTGTGTACACTTATAAACACATTAGATACATAACCTATAAGTCTTCAAACCACCAAAATCACTAAGGGGCACTAGATGCACTTACAATCTCCCCCTTTTTGGTGGTTGATGACAATTAGGTTAAGTCTTCAACAGGGAATAAAAATGTGAAGTGTAAATACTCAATTGAGGAATTTGAAGACAAGATTCACAGAGACTCCCCCTGAAGATGTGCATACCTTGAGGATTTTGCTTTTATAGCATATGCACATTGATGATTTATATCATGGAGATCTCCCCCTGAATCTTGTAAATCATGCATACATATAACATATCATATGAAGAAAATGAAGATGCATGATGGCAAATGGTATCTGACGAATTTCAGCATGCGTGCATTAAAACTTGAGGAATAAGCATGCGAAGAAAAACGTTCAAAAGCGTCAGAGTACCATCGGACTTAAGTTACAACTCATTACATAAAAACTTCAGAAGAGCCAAGAGTTTGTAACTTAAATATAGTTCATAAGCCCCAAAAATAAATCCTGTTTGAAGACTAACTCTCAAGTTTCTCCCCCTTTGTCATCAAGTGACAAAAAGGGACAAACTGAGGACTAACGCCCGTGAAGACTTCATTTCTTGCCGGTGGATGATGATCCTTGGCGCTTCTTGGGTGTAGTCTTCTTCCTTGGGCCTGTTGTGGTGTCGAGCTGTTCCTCATCAGATTCGGCGGTGCGGAAGGACGAGAAGGAGCTGTCTTCAAGATCTGGCACTGGAATGGGCCTGAACTTCTTCTTGGGAGGCCACGACTAGTCAAAGTCCTGCTCAAAATTCAATTCTTCAAGCTCAGTCTGGGTCTTCAGATGTGCAAGGGTAGCCCAGGTGCGATCAAAAACCTCATGCAGATAGTGATGATTAAGTTTCACAGAGTTATGTGTCTCAGTGAGGGTTTTCACAATGGCACCAAACTAGCGTTTGACCCATTTGTGGTTGTGATCCACCTTCTGATGAAGACTGAGGAGAAGCTCTCTCGTATTGAGCACGCGAGGAGGAACATGGCTTGGTGGACGAGTCTCAGTATCGTCCCATGAGGAATATGCATCTGGTTCTTTAAATTGACCATCAAGAGCCCTGCTGCCTTCATCAATCAAAGACTTTCCTTTTCCCTCAATGGGCTCGAAAGTCTTCTTGTTGACCCGGATAGGAGGCATATAACCAACATGGTTCTGGAAATCTGCATGGAAGTTGATGCCTGTCCTTGTCCTGAGGAATCTCATGATCCATGGTGCATAAATTTTGTGATCACAGGGGCACATTGCATTGTTGGCCAAAGTCCTCAAGAAGAAATCATGGATATTCATCGGGATACCGTGAATTATGTTGAAGAGGATATTCTTCATGAGGCCGACGACATCTCCTTCATCGTCATGGCCTTTGATGGGCACGAGCACACTGCAGAGAATGCGGTAGACAGACCGGGGTGTGTACTTGAGCTCATGGACGAGGAATGTGGTTCTTGAGGACTTTCCTACAGCCAAAGGCTTCATGAGGACTTCCATCATTCCATTTGGTAGCTCACGCTCACCATAAAGCTTCACTGCCCCTTCTGAAGGAATTGGTACGGGCAGTTCTCTGAGGAGTTCAGACGCTGGAGCCTTGTAGTGAGTGTTTTGGGTCATCCAGTCGAACAGCCAAGTGTTGATGTCATCCGCATTGCCCGAGATGTGCAGAGTTGCATAGAATTGAAGAATAAGCTCACTATTCCAATCTGATATGTCGGAGCACATAGGGAGCAAACCTGCATCGTGGAGTACACTGAGGACTGGTTCCATGCAGGGAATTTCTTCAAGTTCATCATGAGGAATGTGCCTGTGCTGGAATATCTTGTTGCGTCCACAGAGCACAGAAGCATAGTAGTTCATCTGAGTCCTTGTCCAAAACTTCAGATGCCTCATTTGAGGCTTGTCATAAGGATTCTCTCCGATGAAATACATGCGTTCCTCAAAGAAATTTTTTTTCTGAAACTTGGGCCGCTTCGAGAATGGCTGGCGCTGAACTGGCTGGATAGTGTGCTGAGGAATGGGTGGGGAAACAACCATGGTAGTCTCTGGGTTGAGCACAATGAATTCATTGTCAGGGGCGGGAACATTTTCTTCAGCAGTGTCCTCAGGTTGAGGAATTTCATCAGCTGGTATTTCTAGCTCTGGCTGAGCTTCAGGCTGAGGAATTTCTTCTTCCTCCTCAGCTTGAGGAGTTTGGTCAGCCTGTTCAGTGGGAGGAGCCTGCTCAGACTGGACATATTCTTCAGCTTGTTTTTCATCAGCTGACTTTGTGGCAGAAGCAGATTCATCAGCTGCTACAGCTGAAGCTTGAGTAGTCTCTTTCTGAGGAATATGAGGTTGAGGACTGTCATCAATCTGTATTTCCTCATCAGTATGCTCCTCAGAGGCAGCATCCTTCATTTCCTCATCTGCCCTTGTAGTTTGGTCACCAATGACGACCATTTCATATGAAGGTGCAACATTTAGAGGCACCGGGTCCAGAGGGGCAGATTCTTCAGTTTCCTTGAGGTGTTTTGCCTCGATCTTTTCTTCTGCTGAGGAAGCTTTTCTCTTCTTCGCTTCCTTCTCAGCAGCTCTTGTCTTTTTCGCGTCTGATGCAGACGGGATTAACTTCTTCACCTTTGAAGCTTTTGGTGAAGGTGTTTTCTCGACAGATTCTTTAGCTGGCAGTGAGGAACCAGCTGGAACAGAGTCATCAGCCTGCTTTGGTGAAGCAGCTGGATCAGGAGAAGTTGCATCAGGGGTTGCAGTTTCATCAGTGGTGGTCTTGGTGATGATTTCTTCAATGGCCGGCTCATCAGCTCGGCGCTCTTGGTGTTGTTCCTCACTTTGAGGAATTTCCTCCTCATCAGGAGATGCATCTTCTGGCTGTTCAACCAGGGGCTGAGGAGTTGGTGCTGGTTGTGGGTGTCGCTTGTTGTAGTCATCAACAGCACTAGTGGCTAGCTTGATGAAATTGCGTTTGATGCTAGTGCGGTCTGACAATTTCTCACACTTGTCAGTCAAGACTTGCAGCTCTGCCTGGGTGGACACCAATGCTTCAGGCGTCAGCTTGAGGACATTTTGCCTGAGGAATTTCTCCTTTCTGGCCTTTGCAATCTTTGCCTGCTTGGCCTTCTGTTCCTTCCACTTGGCTTCGTTTATGAAGGTAGCCACCATGTGGCTGACACCAGGAGGAAGTTTCAAATCATCAATGGGTGTGTTTGGGTCTTCATACCACACATTGATGAAGTCGAGGAGGACCTTGGGGTCCATCGCCAGAGGAATAGCACTGCCTGATGCTTGTGCTACCCGTTCTTGCTTGTTTCTGATGATGGCTTGCAAAGTTTCATCATCATACTCATCACTTCCTCTGATGCAGACGGGACTGCGATGATTTTGCTGGGGCTGGGCAGAGGTGCAGGTTCAGTAGTTGTCAAAGTCTTCATAAGGGGAGTTGAAGACTTTGTCTCCGAGCTAGTTGCAGCTGGGAGTGAGGAGCTGGAGCTGGCAGTCGTAGTCTTCACGACTTTCTTCTGTACTGGTTTTGGAGGTGGAGCTGAGGACTTTGGTGTAGATGAGATGGGTGCTGAGGGTTTTGGCGCTGATGGTTTTGGAGTTGACGGTTTTGGAACCAAGGGTTTTGGAGCTGAGGGTTTTAGAGCTGAGGGTTTTGTGACAGAACCCTGTCCAGACTTCTCTTGAGGCTTTGGAGCCTTTGGTTTTGATGGCGCAGACTGCTTTTGAGGAATCTCTGAGCCTGAGGTTTCTGCTGTCGAGGAATGAGCAGCACAGGAGGCAGCAGCTGAGGATTCATGAAATTTCTTCACTGTTGTTTCGGCTTGCTTCTTGAGCTTGGCCAGATGCCGTTCTTTTTCATCTGGGTAGTCATCAAGTGTCATAAGACTTGAGGGATGAGCTACTTGATGATCCTCAAGTGGAGCCCTTCTGCCAGGAGGCTTCAAAGCGAATTTCTTCGCATATTTTGGGGTCACAAACCTGTACTCCTTCCACTCCTTTGCCCATCTGCGTTCAATTTTCTGCAGCCTAATCATTCTTTTAGGCATAGTCTCAGGTTCATCATTAGGCGTGCAATAGTCCATGTATATGTCATCAAGAATATCAACAGCTGTTTTCTGCTCTAGTTTCTTTCCTCCCTTCTGTTTCCTTTCTTAATCCATTTTCTTCAGACGAGGAATGTGCTGATGATTTTGAACTCTTGAAGATTCTGATGAGCCTTGAAGAGTTTCTTCCAGAAACGCTGCAAATGAGTTAATGTGATGAGAACCGAGAGATTCATCAGCTGACATGTGTGTACCTGTGAACAGAGTATAGTTGCGAGGAATTTGGAGAGGTCATATGCGTTCTCAGATTTGAAGAAAATGAAAAAGTTTGACAGTTTGAGGAATATAACCAGTGGTTGAGGAATTTGCTTAAGCATACTGTTCTTGGGTTCCAGAGTTGTACAGATCCGAAAATTCGCACAATTGAGGAATCTCGTGAAAATCTTAGATGCTTAGCTAGTTCATCAATGATTGTGGTGATGGATAGTGTTTGAGGAATCATGTGCGCATCGTATCTTGAGGAAAAACAGATTTCACATGGGAGAGGTAAAATTTCAGATCTAATCTGCTGTAAAAATGGGATATATTTACCCTGGAAGGTGTGAACGAAAAACACAAAAAGGTGGTGTTGGAGAGGCTCTTCGGTCAAGTGTCCAATGCACCCTAACTTGGCAGCAGAGGACGTCTACGACGGCGGCGGACGTAGATGATCCGACTCCGGCGTGATCTTGGCAGCGAGAAGGTTGAGGCAGCGAAGCTCTTCCTTGCCGACGACAAGACTACCAGCGGTGGCGCTAGGGTTCGACGGAGAGTGTGATGGCAGGAGAGCGATGAGGCGAAGAAGAAGATACTGAAGGGGTTAAGGACATATTTATAGCCCGAAAGTTACTGTTTGGCGCGAAAGTTTCGGACCGAATAGCCCTTGCCTCTACGTCTCCGCAGGACACGTGTAGCTCCCGTACGATGCGGTGGAGATAGTGGAGATCGTGGTTATCCGATCGTGGGAAGTGGGGGTTCAGTTACTGTTCCTTTGAAGAAAACAATTTTTGAGGATTTGAGGATTTTTGTTACAAAATCATCAGCTGACAAGGATGCAGTGAGGATTCTGAACAAAGTTTCAAGTAGAACGCATATGAAGAATTGAATAGACTGGGTAAGTAAAGCATAGAGGGAAAGTAGGGTCCGATCACATTCACTTAGCAGAAGCATCAACTTGAAGAAATAGCAATAAGTGAATGTTGTTGAGGACTAGAAATCACAGTCTACCTAGGCAAATGAAAGTCATCAAGTGTTTTTGAAGATTTTGCAATAGATCATCACAATGAAGAACAACTGTTTTGAAGAAAAATGCATTGTGAGGAAATTGATCATTTGAAGAAAATCAACTTGAGGAATTTCACATTGGGCGGTGGCGTTACCCACCATATAAGAATGTTGATTACAGACGCCGCGTACAATTGTCGTAGGGCCCTGAGAATCAATTTCTTCGTTAATTTCTTCACATTCAGAGTGACTTTCTTCATTGGTTGAAGAAAACCATTTCATCATGTGTTGCACATCTAAGTCATCAACTTTGCATAAGCGTTAGGATGTGTGCATGTTTTTACAAAACATTTGAAGACTCTAAGATATTTAGCTCACACCGCAACTTGCAAAACCTTTTCTCATCCAAGGGCTTAGTGAAGATATCAGCCAGTTGATTATCAGTCTTCACATGGTCGATGAGGATATTGCCCTTGAGGACATGGTCCCGAAGAAAATGATGACGAATCTGGATGTGCTTGGTCTTCGAGTGTTGTACTGGGTTATATGCAATCTTGATAGCACTCTCATTGTCACAGTAGAGAGGCACATTCTTCATGTTGATGTCGTAGTCCTTGAGGGTTTGCTTCATCCATAGTAATTGAGCACACCAAGAACCAGCAGCAATGTACTCAGCTTCGGCAGTGGAGAGTGATACGCAGTTCTGCTTCTTTGAGGACCAGCAAACTAGTGATCTTCCGAGGAAATGGCATGTGCCAGATGTTGACTTGCGATCCACACGGTCACCAGCATAGTCTGAATCAGAATACCCTACCAGATGAAGATTGGAGCCTTTGGGATACCATAATCCTAGTGTTGGTGTGTGAGCTAAGTATCGAAGAATATGTTTCACAGCCTTATGGTGTGATTCCTTCGGTTTTGCTTGAAAACGTGCACACATGCAAACACTAAGCATTATATCTGGCCTAGATGCACATAGATACAATAAAGAGCCAATCATAGAACGGTATACCTGCTGATCGAAATCTTTACCATTTTCATCAGTGCCGAGGTGACCGTTGGTAGGCATAGGAGTCTTGGCACCTTTGCATTCATGCATGTCGAATTTCCTCAGAACATCCTTGAGGTATTTCTCCTGTGATATGAAGATTCCATTGTTTTGTTGACGAATTTGAAGACCTAAGAAGAATTTCAGCTCCCCCATCATGGACATCTGATATTCTTCACTCATCATATAGGCAAATTCATCACTATATCTTTTGTCAGTACAACCAAATATGATGTCATCAACATATATTTGACATACAAACAGCTCATTATCATAAGATTTTGTGAAAAGAGTTGGATCGAGTGAACCAGGTTTGAAGCCTTTCTTCATGAGGAATTCCTTCAATGTATCATACCATGCCCGAGGGGCTTGCTTGAGGCCATACAGAGCCTTTTTGAGTCTGAAGACTTTGTCTGGATTCTTTGGATCCTCAAAACCTAGGGGCTGAGCAACATATACTTCTTCCTCAAGCTTACCATTGAGGAATGCACTTTTCACATCCATTTGATATAAGATGATGTTATGATGATTAGCATAAGCAAGTAGGATTCGAATAGCTTCAAGTCTAGCAACAGGTGCAAAAGTTTCATCGAAATCTATTCCTTCAACCTGGGTGTAGCCTTGGGCTACAAGTCGTGCCTTGTTCCTCACCACTTGACCGTCCTCATCTTGCTTGTTTCAGAAAATCCACTTGGTGCCGATGATGTTATGCTTGCGAGGATCTGGTCGTTTGACGAGCTCCCATACGTCATTCAGCTTGAATTGAAGAAGTTCGTCTTGCATGGCTTGGATCTACTCCGGTTCCAGAAAAGCCTCAGCTACTTTTGAGGGTTCTGTGATAGATACAAAAGAAAAATGCCCACAAAAGTTAACTAAGTGTGAAGCTTTTGAGCGAGTGAGAGGACCTGGCGCGTTGATGTCGTTGAGGATTTTGTCAAGTTCTACTTCATTTGCAATCCTCGGATGAGCTGGTTGAGGATTTTGTCTGGGCTGAGGAAGTGGTGTTGTTGCAATTTCCTCAGGAGCATCTTCTTGTCTTTCATCAGCGATGGGGATCGTTTCTTCGTCAATTTCCTCAGTGGGGACAATATCTTCAGTAGGCTTAAGCTTTATTGCTTTTTCAGGAGACAACTTATCTGGATCAGAAGGCAATTGCTCTCTTTGCGAGCCATTAGTTTCATCGAACCGCACATCTACAGTCTCAACAACTTTGTTGTGATAGTTGTTGAAGACTCTATAGGTGTGCGAGTCCTTTCCATAACCAAGCATAAAACCTTCATGTGCCTTAGGTGCAAATTTTGAGCTATGATGAGGATCTCTAATCCAGCATTTTGCACCGAAGACTTTGAAATAACTTACATTGGGTTTCTTGTCAGTGAGGAGTTCATATGAGGTTTTCTTGAGGAATTTGTGAAGATATACCCTGTTGATGATATGGCATGCAGTATTGATTGCTTCAGGCCAGAAGCGACGAGGAGTCTGATATTCTTCAAGCATAGTTCTTGCCATCTCAACCAGAGTCCTGTTCTTTCTTTCGACGACACCATTCTGCTGAGGAGTATAAGGAGCAGACAATTCGTGAGTAATACCAAGTTCATCAAGATAATCATCAAGACCAGTGTTTTTGAACTCGGTTCCATTATCACTCCTGATATGTTTGATCTTGATGCCGAAGTTCGTCGAGGCCCTTGAAGAAAATTGTTTGAAGATTTCCTGCACTTCAGTTTTATACACTATAATATGCACCCAAGTGTATCTGGAATAATCATCAACTATGACAAAGCCATATAGATATGCTGCATTGGTTAGTGTTGCATAGTGAGTAGGTCCAAATAAATCCATATGAAGCAATTCAAATGGATGTGTAGTGGTCATGATGGTTTTGGAGGGATGCTTGGATCTGGTCATTTTCCCAGATTCACAAGCACCACAGAGATGATCCTTGAGGAATTTGACTGATTCGATGCCAATGACATGCTTCTTCTTTGCAAGTGTGTGCAAATTCCTCATGCCTGCATGACCTAGTCTTCGGTGCCACAGCCATCCTTCTGAGGTTTTTGCTAGTAAGCAAGTGGCTGGTTGAGGACCTGTAGAAAAGTCAACAATGTACAAATCCCCTCTTCTTACACCTTCGAAGACTTTGGATCTGTCAGATTCCATGATGACTACACATCTATATCTACCAAAGATAACAATCATATCAAGATCACAAAGCATAGAGACTGACATGAGGTTAAAACCAAGGGATTCAACAAGCATCACTTTGTCCATATGCCTATCCTTGGAAATAGCTACTTTGCCAAGTCCCAATACCTTGCTTTTACCTTTGTCAGCATATGTGATTTGCTTCAGAGGTGATGGAGTTAGTGGCATATTCATCAGTAAGCTTTTATCACCAGTCATGTGATGTGTGCAGCCACTATCGAGAACCCACTCAGTATTTTTTGGTTTGTCTTCCTGCAGATGAATTAGTATAGCTTACCATCTCATATGCTTCAGATTTGAAGAATACGATACTAATTTCATCAGTTCAGTAATTTCATCATAACAGAAATGTAAGGACGTGTGAAATATTTCTATTTCATCAATCATTAGCTTGCTTCCTATCAAGCATTTCCTCAAGTCTCCAGCAAATTCTTCAGATGATGATTTTCATCTGGAGACCTGACCTGCAGAAGTGATTAGTTTGATTTCTTCACCACCCACATCTGAAGGGGTGGCAAAGCGTTCATCATCCTGCGAGCACCATATGAGAAAGGTTGCATTGAAGCTAATGCACTTCTCTTAACAGTAGGGGGGGTTAAAGTACTCATATGAGTATGCAGAGAACTGGTTTGAGGATTTATGAACATAATGATTTGAGGTATAGCACTCATAATCATATTCCTTGTAGTTTCCCTGCATGTTAGACGCATAAGCATGGATACGAGCATAGTTTTGACCAGTTGAGGATTTTGATCCTCTTGAAGACTTTGGTCCTCCTGAGGAATTTGATCTGGGGTTCAGATTCTTCAGAGGTGATGTCATGAGGACATTCACTTGAAGATTTTCAAGACAACTTTTGGGAACCCAGATTTTCCTCAGAGGAGGGCCATTCCTGCAGTTAGTTCCAACATATCGAGCAAATACTTCACCAGATTGATTTTTGAACAGTTTATAGTTGGAATCAAATGACTCATCCGAGGAATAGGATAATTCACATGAGAAGCCAGTTAGATTAGATGGATCAAAAGGAGGCCCAGTAGCAGCAACCCATGAGGTTTTGGGATACTGCTCAGGTTTCCAATGAGATCCATCAGCATTCAATTTCCTCTCAAAGGCAATTCCTTCTTTCCTCGGGTTCCTGTTCAAGATCTGCTTTTTGAGCACATCACAAAGGATTTGATGTCCTTTGAGGCTTTTGTACATGCCTGTCACGTACAATTCCTTCAACCCTGCATTTTCATCAGTGACATTTGTGTTTTCCTCAAGTGAGGAAATAGACACAACAGGTGCAGTTGAAGAATTTGTAGCAGTGGTAGCATTTGAAGATTCTGGTGAAGAATTAGCAGCTTCACGATCAATGCATTTAAGACATGGAGGAATAAATTCAACTTGACTAGCGCTGATCTGTTGAGCTAGTAATGAATCATTTTCCATACGAAGATCATCATAAGACATCCTTAGCTTCTCAAGATCAAGCTTCCTTTGAAGAAATTCGTAGGAAAGCTTCTCATGATTAGTGAGGAGTGTATCATAACGATCCTGAAGAATATCAAATCTAGACTAAAGATTTTTCATGTCATCAGCGAGGATTTGATTAAGATTCATTTCATCATTCAACAGATCATCACTTTTATCTAGCAGTTTTTGAAGCTTTTCCAGAGCAGTTTGTTGTTTAGTGGCAATGATGGCAAGTTTACTGTAACTGGGTTTTTTGTAATCATCATGTTCACAGTCACTTGAATCAGAGGAGGAGGCATTATGTGATACCTTTGAACCTTTTGCCATGAAGCAATAGGTTGGAGCGAAGTCATCAGCATAGTCATCAGTATGGATGGTGCACTCATTTTCTTCAAGATTGAAGATTGACTTGCTGACGAAATTGGTTGCTAGTGCAAGACTAGCCTGTCTGGATTCTGAATCTTCTCCAGAGCCTTCTTCATCATCACATTCTTCTAATTCTGCCTCGGAATCCATTTCCTTGCCAATAAGTGCCCGAGCCTTTCTGAAGCTAGTCTTCTTGTGTGAGGAGGACTTTGAAGATGAGGATTTTGAAGATTTCTTCTTCTTCTTTGAGTCATCAGAACTGTCATCCTTGTATTTCTTCTTCTTTGATTCCTTTCCCCAGCGAGGACAATCAGCAATGTAATGACCTGATTTCTTGCACTTGTGACAGGTCCGTTTCTTGTAGTCCTCAGATGCAGATTCTGATTTCCTCATGTCTCTTCTTGATGATTTACCGAACTGGCCTCGTCGTGTAAATCTCTGGAATTTCCTCACAAGCATTGCACGTTCCTGACCAAATTCTTCAGGGTCACAACTGCTGTCATCTGTGTCTTCTTCTTCAGATGAGGAAATTGCTCTTGCCTTCAGTGCACGTGGTCTGGAATAGCTTTGTCCATAGAGATCTCTCTTTTCTTCTAGCTGGAATTCATGAGTATTTAGCCTTTCGAGGATATCAGCAGGATCTAGCATCTTGTAGTCTAGTCTTTCTTGAATCATCAGAACTAAAGTGTCAAATGAAGAATCCAAAGATCTCAGCAGTTTCTTCACAACTTCGTGATCAGTGATGTCTCGAGCTCCCAGTGCTTGCAGTTCATTTGATATGTCAGTGAGGCGATCAAAGGTGTCTTGGCACCTTTCATTGTCATGTCTCTTGAAGCGATTGAAGAGATTGCGAAGAATATCAACACGAGAGTTGCGTTAGGTTGATACTCCTTCATTTACCTTGCACAGTCTCTCCCAGATCAGTGTTGCAGAGCCTAAGGCACTTACTCTTCCAAACTGGCCAGGGCTCAGATGACCACAGATGATGTTCTTCGCTTGAGAATCGAGTTGCTTGAATTTCTTCACATCAGCTGCAGTGACACTAGCAGAAATGATGGGGACACCATTTTCCACAATATACCAGAGATCATTGTCTATAGCTTGTAGATGCATTTGCATTTTGTTCTTCCAGAAGGGAAAATTCTTTCCCTCGTAGGTAGGACATGCTGCAGTCACCTTAAACATGCCTGCAGTCGACATAACTAAAACTCCAGATGGTTAAACCAAAATCACACAGAACAAGGGAGTACCTTGCTCTGATACCAATTGAAAGTGCGTTATATCTACTAGAGGGGGGGTGAATAGGAGATTTTTAGAATTTCATCACTGAGGAATTTCCTTTTGAGGAAATTCCTCACTGATGACTAACTTACAGCGGAAACAGTTAAGGATCAGTCGTGCAATCGTTCACAACAGCAGTATTACAGAGTGAAGATTATGAAAACAGATTGCACAGTAAGCAGGCACGCAAAATACAGATGATGATTATCTCAAGTGAAGAATTTGGGGTTGAGGAAATTCAGAGAAAGTCTTCAGCAAATTCTTCAAACAGTCACAGTGAATGTCATCAACACATAATACAGAGAATGTAAAGAGTTGAGGAATTAGAACCCAATTCTTGGTGAAGACTGTTGTTGATGACCCAGTTCCAACTGCTGTGACAGTTGTACATCTGGTTTGGAGCGGCTTGGTATTTAAACCAAAGGACACCCAGTCCCGGGACACACAGTCCCTACCGTATTCTCCTTGAGCTAAGGACACACAGTCCTCGCCCAACACTCGTGGTAAGTCTTCAGGGCAGACTTCCAAACCCTCACAAACTCGGTCACCCGGCGATCCACAATTGACTGCTGGATTGCTCTAGACCATGACGCCTAACCGTCTGGAGGATGCACAGTCCTCAAAGGTAAAAGGCTTCAGTCCTACACAGGAACAACTTCTTCAGTGATGCTCAATCACTAGGTTTGGTTTGTGGTTTCGGTGGGTGGTGTATTTCCTCACTGATGATTTACTCTCGTAGGCTCTGAGGAATTTGGGTTGCTCTTATGACAAGTGTCAGTTTCTAACGGAGCAACCAACCAGCTAGTGGTTGTGGGGGGCGGCTATTTATAGCCTGGGAGCATCCCGACATGATTTGACATTAATGCCCTTAAATAATATGACCGTTGGAGTGGATAAGACCAGTGACTTGGCTTGGCTATCGAAACGGTCGGGACCCTCAACTATGAGAGTCCTCATGTCACTCATATTCCTCACTTGAGGCTTTTGGTAGGATTTGGCTTGGGTTGAGCATCATGAGGAAATTCATTCCATAGCGTTACTTTGACCCCCTTTAACAGTACGGTGTTCCTATTCATCAAATGCGAAGAAAGTAAAACAGAAAACTTAAATCTTCACGCTTCAATTTCTTCAGAATGATTTACTTCAGGAACCACCGATCTTCTCAATATCAATATCTTCATGAGGAATATCAATTTCATCGCAGATTCCTCGTGATTCATTTCTTCAGCTTCAGACCAATTTCTTCAACTGAAGATATACATTTTTAGGGGTCGATATTCTTCAAATATCTCAAACTCCTCAATGACTTATAGATCCTGTGTACACTTATAAACACATTAGATACTTAACCTATAAGTCTTCAAACCACCAAAATCACTAAGGGGCACTAGATGCACTTACACACGTACACTTTCTTTGTGAGATCACTGTTGAGGAAAGCAGATTTAACATTCATATGATGACCTTTACAATCCTCTTGTGTTGTCAAAGCTAGGAGCACTCTCACCTCCTTGAATCGAGCAACCGGTGCAAACACCTCATCATAGTCAACTCCTTGACGTTGTACGCAGCCCTTTGCAACGAGTCTTGCATTGTACTTCATAATGGCACCTTCCGCGTCCTTGTTTAACTTGTAAACCAACTTCAAACCTATCGCCTTTTGGTTTGGAGGTCGGGTTACCAAAGTCCACATGCCATTGCTCTCAATCACCCTCATCTCCTCATCCATGGCGTGCGTCCAGCTAGGACTTTTGCTCACCTCTACGAAGTTCGCCGGCTCCTCAACTCCGAACAGACATAGTCCGAAGTACTCGAGCGTAACTGGCTTTGTGTACTTGTAGACTTTCTTGAGGGTCTTGTAGCGACGAGGCCCCAAGAAGTCCATTGTGGCTTGCGAAGGAGGCGACACAAATTGTGTCGGTGTTGATGCACTTGAGGAAAATGGCTGAGACTTGGGCGTGTCATCGACATCCGCGTCGTCGGTGTAGTCGTCGTGACCGTGACCATCAGCTTGATTGTCGTCGTCACTATGCGCCTCGTTGTCGATGTTGTCGTCGAGATCTCCGCCTATGCCGTGCGCATCGTTGTCGCTATCACCTTGCGACCTATGCGCGTCGTCGTCGGTGTCGTCACCATGATGATCACTACCATTATGGTCACTTTGGTTGGGCGTCTTGCCAACCACCTGGACATCCTCCCCTGCATCATCATCAATTGGAAATTCAACCGTGAATATGTTACCGTTTGGAGCATCGTCGGCTGCGGCGCTCCAATTCCACGCTTGGTTTTCTTCAAACACGACGTCGCGTGAAATCGGTAGACTCTTGGTTTGTGGATCGTAGAAGCGGTATGCCTTGGTGCAGGAACTCCTCTCGTATCCGATGAACACCATCTTGGTGCTACGATCAGCAAGCTTTGAGAGATGCGGCTCCACCGTCTTCACATGTGTCACACACCAGAACGTCCGTAGATGAGATACATTTGTCTTACGTCCGTAAATTGCTTCATACGGAGTCTTTCCAATCACCGCCTTCATTGGAGCCTGGTTGAGAAGACAGACCGCCGTCGAGACAGCTTCTCCCTAAAAAGTCCCCGGCAGGTTCTTGCTCTTGAGTAACCTCCTTGCCATGTCAACAACGGTTCGATTGCGCCTTTCAACAACCCCGTTCTGCTGTGGCGTGTAAGGTGTCGTGAGGAACCTTTTTATGCCAATCTTCTCGCAGTAGTCGTTGAACTCGTTCGACGTAAACTCTCCGCCGCGATCTGTCCGTAGAGCGCGAACCTTCACCTTGTGTTCCATCTCCGTTGCAGCCTTGAGCTTCTTCAACGCTTCAAATGCCTCATCTTTAGATCGTAGGAGAACGACCCACATATATCTCGAGTAGTCGTCTACTACAAGGAAGAAATACTTCTTTCCCGCGTGAGTTGTCGGGGTGATAGGGCCACATAGATCACCATGTTGGAGCTCGCGTGCATCACTTGCACGATAGGTAGACTGAGCAGGG
Organism: Hordeum vulgare subsp. vulgare; assembly: GCF_904849725.1. Classification (NCBI taxonomy): domain Eukaryota; kingdom Viridiplantae; phylum Streptophyta; class Magnoliopsida; order Poales; family Poaceae; genus Hordeum; species Hordeum vulgare. Next base: position 120,470,437 of record NC_058520.1, read on the forward strand.
AATGGTATGCGGTGTTATTTTCCAACCAAGCACCCATCACATACACTAGTGGGGACGGGGCCTTTAGCCCCGGCCCGTAAGGGGCTTTAGTCCCGGTTCACCAACCGGGACTAAAGGGGCGGTACTAAAGGCCTAACCTTTAGTCCCGGCCCTGTTACAAGCCGGGTCTAAAGGTGCTCCACGTGGGCGCCTCGTAGCGCCCCACGGGCAGGACCTTTAGTCCCGGTTCGTTACACGGGCCGGGACTAAAGAGTTTCAGATTTTGCTTATTTTCGGGTTTTTTTAATGAAATTATTTTTGGGTTTTAGGGTTTTAGGGTTTAGGTGTTCGGGAGATTAACGTGATGCCTCGTTTGGTGTTCGGAAATTAGTTTTCATATAATTTAAATAGAAATAATTATGCATATATATAAGGTTAACTTATCTTACAAGCGAGCATATATATACAATTATATGGAGATCTGAATTATTGGGACTAGAGCCCGTCTATTTGATTACATGGACGAACATCAGTAATGGCCCCTAGCTACACTAAATCGTCCTTTGTCATCTATAGCTTCCGTCCTCAGAAAGGTCGCAAGCTCCTCTGCAACAGCAATCGCGCGTTGCTCTGGTAGGACCTTCGTCGTCATGGCCGTGTGCTATATAAGAAGAGGAGATGAATATGAATATCAATCATGATAACAAAGAATGACGGGTAAAAATAGAGGTGTGAATGTTCATTGCTTACGTCGAATCTGTGATCCTTGTGCTTAGAGGTAAACGTGCGAATGGTCTCGCAAACATAGTATCCGCATAGATGCGTTCCCCATGGCTGCTGGTCGCACTTTACGAGAATAGAATATATATAATCAAAATAATAATCTACATCACAAAATTTCAACAATTTCTGACTTCATTTGGTATATTTCGTGCATTTACTTATTTTTTTGAGCTAGTTGACCCTGAAATTGAAAAGCACTACAAATGAACTCTGAAAATGTTGAAAGTTGGCATGCTATCATTATTTCACCCACATAGCATGTGTTAAAAAGTTGAGAGGGCTACGACAAAAACTGGATGCACTTCGTGTACAAAACGGACAATCTCTCTCGAAGTATCAGGGTTTCGAACGAGAACTCATCTCTTACATGGATACTATGAAAATGAAAAGTGTTTGAAATTTAGTACATTCCATACATGCATTACATAAAAGGTTTAATACATTATTACATTATTGCACCAATATTCCTATCTATTATTTCTGTTTTCTTCTGGGTCGTAGCCATGGAGAATCTTCATCATTCAGTAGGATGCTTGGGTCAGTTTTCACTTTGAAGGGCGGAATTTCATGAAACTTATTATAATCTTCTGACATGTCTGTCTTGTCATCTACTCCCATGATGTTTCTTTTCCCTGAAAGAACTATGTGGCGTTTTGGCTCATCGGACGATATCTTCTTTTGCTGATTTCTTTTTCTCGTTAATGTAGACATGTCCTTCACATAGAAAACCTGAGCGACATCATTGGCTAGGACAAATGGTTCGTCCATGTACGCAAGATTGTTGAGATCCACTATTGTCATGTCGTACTTTTGGTCTACAACTATCCCGCCTCCTGTCAGCTTCACCCATTTGCACCGAAATAAAGGGATCATAAAAGTAGGTCCATAGTCAAGTTCCCATATCTCCTCTATGTACCCGTAATATGTTTCCAAACAGTGCCCATTCTCGTCTGTTGCATCAAAGCGGACACCACTATTTTGGTTGGTGCTCTTTTTATCTTGGGCAACCATGTAAAATGTATTCCCATTTATCTCATACCCTTGGAAAGTACATATAGTCGAAGATGGTGGCCTGGCCAAACAGTACAGCTCATCTCCAACGGTGTCGTCATTCATGAGATGTGTCTGCAACCAACTGCCGAAAGTCTTCTCGTGTTCCCTTTTAATCCAAGAGTCAGCCTTCCCCGGGTTTTCGGAGCATAGAATATTCTTGTGTCTCACGATATACGGAGCCAGCACGGTGGAATTGTGTAGAACTGTGTAGTGTGCTTGAGGGAAAGAATGCCCGTCCATACATACTTTTGCTTTCCTTCCTAGTGTGCCTTTTCCTGTCAGCCTACCCTCATACCGAGATTCAGGAACACCAATCGGCTTAAGGTCAGGAAGAAAGTCCACAAAAACTCAATGACCTCCTCTGTTCCATAGCCCTTGGAGATGCTTTCTTCTGGCCTAGCACGGTTACGAACATATTTCATTAAGACTCCCATGAACCTCTCGAAGGGGAACATATTGTGTAGAAACACAGGACCGAGAATTCTAATCTCTTCGACTAGGTGAACTAGGAGGTGTGTCATTATATTGAAGAAGGATGGTGGGAACAACAACTCAAAGCTGACCAGACATTGGACCACATCAATCTGTAACCCTGATAGACTTTCTCGATCGATTACCTTCTGAGAAATTGCATTGAGGAATGCACATACCTTCACAATTGTCACGCGAACATTTTTCGGTAGAATTCCCCTCAATGCAACCGGGATTCATGCCATCTGTACTCAGACCTAACCATAAGTTCCTTGCGTCAGCTGCAAATCTCGGGAACTCTCTCTCGATTTTTCTCCACTGCCGACCATCAGCGGTGTGCCTCAACTTATCGTCTTTCATACGATCTTCCATGTGCCATCGCAACAACTTCGCATGATCTTTATTTCTGAACAGACGTTTCAACCGTGGTATTATAGGAGCATACCACATCACCTTGGCAGGAACCCTCTTCCTGGGTGGCTCGCCCTCAATATCACCAGGGTCATCTTTTCTGATCTTATACCGCAATGTAGTGCATACCGGGCATTTATCCATATTCTCGTACTTCTCACCGCGGTAGAGGATGCAGTCATTAGGGCATGCATGTATCTTCTGCACGTCTAATCCTAGAGGGCAGACAAGCTTCTTTGCTTCGTACGTGCTGGCGGGCAATTCGTTCTTTCTTGGAAGCATCTTCTTCATCAGTACCAGCAACTTTTCGAATGACGAGTCAGTCACACCGGTCTCTGCCTTCCACTTCAGCAATTCCAGTGTGCTACCCAGCTTCTTCTGGCCATCTTCACAAGTTGGGTACAACAATTTGTTGTGGTCCTGTAACATCTGCTCGAACTGGAACCTCTCCTTTTCTGTGTCACAACCTCGCCGTGCATCAGAAATGACCCGGCCAAGATCATCAGCGGGCTCATCTGGTTCCCGTTCTTCATCCTGATCTTCTTCTTCATTGTCTTCCATTGCGGTATCAGCATACTCGGGGAACATAGATCGGTAGTTGTCATCATTGTTCTCTTCTTCTTCATCGTCGTCTTCCATCATAACCCCTCTTTCTCCGTGCTTGGTCCAAATATTATAGCCCGACATAAAACCGGACCGAAGCAGGTGGCTCTGAATGACTCTTGAGGAAGTGTAATCCTTCTCATTCCGACATTCAACACATGGACAAAACATATAGCCACCACCATGCTTGTTCGCATCGGCTGCATCTCGAAAAGAATGCACGCCTTCTCTGTAAGCGGTTGTGCGTCAATAACCGTACATCCATGGATGGCTCATCTGTGTTATACGCCAGTATATCAAATACAATCACGATCCTAAAAATTAGTACCGCACGGTCTAAACGAGGAAATATAGTTGCTAACCTTTTAGAATAAGTAGAAATAAAGAGGAAGAGGTTTAAGCGTGGCTCAGGCATCTCATATCGTAGTTGTGTTCGGTGAACTGAAGCGGCATCGCTCTAACACACATTTCAACAAACACCTCTAGTGCATCAAAAAAAGTGGAGAGCAAGCACCCACCCACAATCCTCCATCCAAGAAAAATGCAAGGAAGAGGGGAGAGGGGGGCTGTGCTATATATAGGCAGAGGACTCTAGTCCCGGTTTGAGACACAAACCGGGACTAAAGGTGGCGCACATGCGGGCTGCCCACCGCGTAGCCCTTTAGTCCCGGTTTGGGACACGAACCGGGACTAAAGGTTCCTTACGGGCCGGGACTAAAGCCTCGAGGAAGGCATTGGGAATTAGGGCGACGTGGCCGGGCCTTTAGTCCCGGCCCAGAGGCAGGCCGGGACTAAAGGGTCCAGGCCAAAGGCCCGTTTTCCACTAGTGATACTCGATCAACATGGTCGATAAATGGCATCCCGGATACCATCTCCATCTTTGACATCTTCTTCACGACGTAGAAGTTAACGTGTCCAAATCTAGCATGCCATAACCACGAATCATCATCACTCTTGGCGAGCCAACACTCCGGTTGAGATTGATCAAGGTTGAGGATATAAAGCTTGTTCCGTGTGCGATTAACACGAGCTAGCACGTTTCGGAGGTTGTCGAAGATCGTCATCACTCCGTTCTCGATATCCACCTTGCATCCATTCTCGTCAAGCTTTCCAATAGAGATGATGTTGCGAAGCCGTGGGATGTAGTACACTCCGGTGAGTATGCGATGTTCGCATGTGAGACCCTTGAAGAGGACAGATCCTTGCCCGCAAATCTCCACATTTGAACTATCACCAAACTTGACCGAGCCTTCAACATCGTATTTCAGCTCGAGGAATTTCTCTTTGCAACCCGTCATATTACTGGCACCCGTGTCGAGATACCACGACATATTGTGATCCCCGGATAGCTTCGGTATCACTTTCTTCTCATGAAATAACACCTTCCGGTTTGGTTTCACAACCACCGTTTCAGAGGGATCACAAACTTCGACCATCAGAAGACCTGATCCTTCGTCTTTCTGCGTTGCCAAATTTGCCTTGATCTCCCGCTTGTCAGGCTCCGGACAATCCTTTCCAAAGTGACCCATCTCGTTGCAGTTATAGCACTTGACCTCGGACATATCCAAGTTCCGTTGCTTCCGCCTTTTAGATAGGTCAGCCTTACCACGACCTTATGGCTTGCCTTTTCCTTTGCCTTCTCCGGTTTGTCCGCCGCGCATTGCGTTGCTTGAGCCTTCGTTGCCATCACGCCTTCCTTTGCTATTTGGAGACTCACAATCTACACACGAGTACATGAGTTGATCGCTACCTCCTCCGTTGCCTTTCCGACAACCACGAGCATTCTCTTTCCATGTACGCAAGCGTCCGATCGTCTTTATTATAGTCATGTCGTCGATGTCGTAAAACTGCTCGAGCGTGCCAATGATGTACGTAAATTTATCGGTCACATCTCCTGACGAACAGGATGTGGTTAAACTGCTCGGTCCTGTGTATTCTTTCTATTGTTTTGACAGCCTGTGGCCCCGCCGTCCTCGCGCCGGCTCGTCTGCAGGATGGGACACGTGCTGCTCGCGTCGACCGACAGGGGGGCTACGACAATGACGACATGGTCGACCAGGAGATGTGTGTCAGCGGCGCTACCATGATCGCGTTCCTAGCTAATGGCAGTGCCATCTCAATCGTTCAAGTCGGAGTCATCACCGCCGTCGTCGCTAGAGGAGATGCGCGCCACCCAGCAGCAGCCGACAAGAAGTACCCGAGGATGTGTTACCCGCTGCACAGCGTGAGCCCCGCGGCCGTGAATCTGCATGCATTGCCCCAGCCGAGTGCGCGGCAGTAGGTGCGTTGCTCCGGCGGGGCACGGCCGCCACCAGCCAGGCTCGTGCGGGAGCGCACGCATGAACCTGTGGAACACGCCATGGCACGCGCCCACGTCGGCGGCGGCAGCCATCGCGTACATGCACAGTTCAGAGACGTAGAGAAGGTTCCCAGCGCACCGCAGTTGAGCAGGACACCTTTGTCAGCCCCCGCCATCCGGCGCCGACGCGGATGTCGGCCCCGTAGTGAGCGCTGCTACCATCCCGGCCGCCCGTCGTGGCTCGCCTGCGGCCCACCGATTACTTTCCGCCGAGACGTGCAAGTACGTACGAAGCCTGATTAATCCCGTTGGGAGACATACACGTATGAACATAGAAAAGCTAGCTACCTTTAGACATGCATGATAGTAGATCGATCGCCGGCATCTCTAGCTTCATCACGAAGCGCGGAGCAGCGGCGGGCCACGTGCGAGCGAGCGCACGGTGTGCCTCAGCCAGTTCAACGACGAAGAGAGGCTCCAGCAGCTGCCCAAGTGCAGCCACGCCTTCCACACCCAGACTGCATCGGCGGGTGGCTCACAAATGGGATCCACGGCGACTTGGCAATCATTAATTTGGTCAGAGTCAACTATCCCGGACGAAATCACTGTTTTGACTTTAAGCACGAAATTAATCACAAATTAAACTCGACCGCAAAGAATTTTATGATCTGATTCTTTTGGTAACGCCAGAGACCGTGGCGTTGCTAATATCCATAAAAACACCGAGATGCGCTGTGTTGCTGATAAACATGAAAACACCGAAGTGACATGCGTTTCTGAACTCGACGGCCATTACCGTCCTTACGGACCGTTGGAGGCCAGAGATGCACTCTTTTTACCTTGCTTTTGGTGAGATGACCATCACTTTGGAGGATATTGCGATGATCTCCGGTCTACCGATCGAGGGTAGGGCTCTTACCGGGAAGGTGAAGTCTGAGGGATGGTGACAACGTGTTGCAGGTTTGGTTGGTGTTGAACCACCATCGTGGATTCATGAAACCAAGAAAGATCCTAGGCCATCCGGGGTGTTATTTTCATGGCTACAACAACATTTTTATGAGTGCACACATAATGCTAGTCCGACTTTTGTGGAGATGCACGACAGGGCTTACTTATGGAATCTTTTGACCCAAGTGGTGTTTTCGGATGGCACGGGAGACACAGCCTCATGGATGTTTTTGGGCCCTCTCTGTAACGGGGATGTTAAGTGGAGTTCGGGGTCGGCGGCACTAGCTTTCTTGTATCGTCAGGTAATGCTTAGTAAGATGCATTTCATAAGTTGAAATAGATGTTTGCGTGAGATCGTTTAACATTTGATCAAATGTGCAGTTGGACGAAGCATGTATGAGGAGTCAACCGACATCGAGTCTTGGTGGTTTCGTTTGGTCCATACAGATTTGGATGTGGGAGCGTATCCCTGTAGGCCGTAATGTCACCATTGCTCGGGAAGAACCTTGGGAGTGGCCTTTTTACGGGGATGAGGAGTGGTACCCCACTATCGCACACACATGTGCTCATGTGCAAGTGTCTTGTATAGCCGCCATGGGGCGTTACAAGGCATACATAAGCGAGCTGGAAACGTTCAGCGGGGATAAACGCCGAAGGTAGCTAGCGTTGCAGGTCCACGTGGAAACGTTCTCCCGTCATCCCTCCCGTAGATTCTGTATTAAAGGAACGCCAAGGACAGCTTTGGCATTTCTATATGGGTTGGAAACGCCGACGCATTTGACGTTTGGAAACCACATGGAAACACCGACGCCAGCCCCTTTACCAAGTTTTATTTTGTCTTGTCACTTGATTCCATGGGAGTTTTTTTTTAAATATTGCTATTTTTTATTGAATTTGAAAAATACTCAGTTAGTTCAGGGGGGATAACACTTATACTACCAACAACTTGAGATTACAAACTGATACTACAGAATACCTCATGTACCATCACCCGAACCTCTACATCTTCCACGAGCACCAGTAACTCGGCCTCTACCAAGACCATGATCACTTATACCACGGCCACCGGTAACTCGGCCTCTACCACAACCACCAACACTTATACCACCGGATCCTCGGCCACCAAAAGCATCACCACCGGAACCTCGGCCACCAAAAGCATCACCACTGAAACCTCGGCCACCAAAAGCATCACCACCGATCAAGAATGTTCCATCTACAAACAAAACCAGACAACAATGCTCAAAAGCTGCAATGCATGGGCCAAATGTCCAAAGGCACGAAGGAACGCTCCTTCAATATCTTGGACATAGTGGTACATTCCTGGGTTTCTATAGGACATCGCTCCCAACAACCTCGGTAGCATGTTGTACGCCTCTTCCCATACACCATACAACATTCTAAGAGCGACTTGCTTGGCCTTCCATGTCTTCCCATACTTGACCTTATATCCAAACTTATCTTCAACCCAACTCATCAACAACTTCACTTTAATGGTTGGATCCTTGGCTATATATTTCTCGTATTTATAACCAATGAATTCCGAGGTTAGCTGACGGTGTGTCTTCCGTGCTTCTACGTTCGGCGGTGTGCATTGGTGAGCGACTTTGCAACTTGTTATCTTCCACCAACCATCTTTCGTGATTCTTTCATTGAATTTCCATTTGCATATTTCTACCTCACATTTCATGGTGTATCACTTGTTGTAGTCCGACTAAACAACTATGAAAGGCATGTGGTGTTTGACAACATACTCAAAACAACCACATCTTGAATTCTAGCATGTGCTCAAACATCAAACCTTTCCTTAGGTAAGACATCAAAATTTCGTTGGGTGTACTACTTGGGAACTGTCTAGCCTCAATTGTCTTGCTCATGCCATCGTCGACAATAGCCTTATCTGTAAGGCTAACATCACAAAACAAAGGAACTTTGTGATCCCTACCGGTGATTTTTGCGTACCACTCGGCTTCTTTCTCAGTGAAGCCATCCTCGTCCAACTCATTCATCGGGCCTTCACCATGCGAGTCATCCACACAAGCACGCTGATAGATAATGTCAGGATCCATGTCCTTATGCCTTACTTGAGCCTCTACGTCACCAACAATGTTGTGTTGCCTCTCATACTCTTCCTCTAAGTCATGATCATCATCATTGATCGGTGCACTACCTCCGAACTCATATTTGGGATACTCATTGGCTTCCACTTCAACTTTATACTTAACATCTTCTACCAAGGTTTGGTTCAAGTCAACTTCAAAGAGAGGAACCTTGGCCACCTTACTTGCAAACACTTCGAGCGACTTGATTGTTGATGATGCAACAACCTCCTTATATGCAACCCAATGCAAATTGGACCTGATAGGCATTGTCTTCATCGACACTTGTGTGCCGATCCAACATCATATCTTCCTACTAATTCAACTTAGTCACTTGCATCCACCCACTTTAATCTTGTTTGTATTTCTTCCACAACCTCTTCATAACTAGGACTCTCAAGAAATATCAACACTTCCTCATACTTGTCAACAATATCAACATTCATGAATGCCTCTTTGTGAACATAATGAATATTCACAATATTTTCCATCTAAAAAACAAACATCAGTACAAGAAATGCACCACACTACTGGAATTCAGTATTTTGCCGTCTACCAAATCTTTGTCGTCCGCTTGCTGATGGCAAAGAGTGTCTTTGCCATCAGCTGAAACAAAGCTGACGGCAATGAATAGGCTGATGGCATAGAAGGTCTGTGCCATCAGCCACTTCTTTGTCGTCAGCCACAGACGGCAAAGGGTCGCACAGCAGACGGCAAAGCTGTAGGGGGGGCCCACCTGACCGCGGGAACGTTAGGTCAAACTGGAGTCCCTTCTTTGCCGTCCGCTAGTGGACGGCAAAGAGTCTAGACTCTTTGCCGTCCGCCAGCAGATGGCAAAGCCCTAACGTCTACTAACGGCCGTCCCGCCCCCACCCTGGCCTCTCTCTCTCTCTCACTCTCTCTCACTCACTCACTCACCCCGACGCCCACCGCCGCCACCACTACCCCCCACCGCCGCACTGCCCCCCACCGCCACCACCACTGCCCCCCACCGCCGCCACCATTGCCCCCCGCCGCCGCCACCACTGCCCCCCGCCACTGCACTGCACCCCACCGCCGCCACCACTGCCCCCCGCCGCCACCACTGCCCCCCGCCGCCGCACTGCCCCCGGCGACGCTCCACTGCCTCGTCGCGCCCGTCCTCCCCGCCGCCCCGCCGCCCCAGCCGCCCCCGCCAGTGAGTCCCCCCATTTTTATTTTGTTTTTCCTTATTTTTATTTATGTTAAATTAGTTAGGTTAGTTTTTTAGTTTATTAGGTTAGTTAGGCTAGTTAGTTAGCTTGTTAAATTAGTTAGGTTAGTTAGTTAGCTTGGTTAGTTAGGTGGAGGAGGAGAAGAGGAGAAGAGGAGGAGGAGGAGGATGAGGAGGAGAAGAGGAGAAGAAAGAGGAAAAATGAAAAGAAGGAAGAAGAAGAAGAAGAAGAAGAAGAAGAAGAAGAGGAGAAGAAAAAAATAAGGAGGAGGAGAAGAAGAATAAGAAGAAGAAGAAGAAGAAGAAGAAGAAGAAGAAGAGAAGAAAAAAATAAGAAGGAGAAGAAGTAAAGAAGAAGAGAAGAAGAGAATAAGAAAAAAAATAAGAAGGAGAAGAAGAGAAAAAAGAAGAAGTAGAAGAAGAGGATAAAGAAAAATAGAAATAGAAATAAGAGGAAGAGGAAGAAGAAGAGGAGAAGAGGAGGAGGAGGAGGAGGAGAAGAAGAAGAAGAATAAGAAGAGGAGAAGAGGAGAAGAAAGAGGAAAAATGAAAAGAAGAAGAAGAGAAGAAGAAGGAGAAGGGGGAGGAGGAGAAGGAGCCCTCCTTCTTCTCCTTCTTCTCTCCTCCTTCTTATTTTTTAGCTTGTTTAGCTAATTATCCTCCAAAATGACATAATAAGCTAAAAACCTTGGTTAGCTCATGAATATTATATTCTTAGATTGTTTTCCTAAAAATGACATAATTAGACATAATTAGAATATTTGTGTTCATCGGGTGGATTTACATGTGATAGTTGTCTCGTCGTTGTGCGGTCTGTTGTGCGAAGACCTCCCTGTCCATTGTACGAGCTCCGCCCCTGCATTCGTGGGTCAGTACAAATTTCATCTCCTCCTCGCCCCTTCATTTACTGTGGCTCGGTTTCCGGATGAAACTTTCTAGATTTAGGTAATTAAATTAATTTATCAGTATGCGTAACCAGTATGAGTCTCCCGTTCGAAAGGGCGACATCTATAAATATGCATGTCTTTGCATATTTATAACCGTCATCCTTTCGAATTGTCCAACATTATCCATGGACAGCCCGAGTATGTGTAGATTGGGTTCGTTTTCCCGTATGCTGTGCTCTGGATCCGATGCGGAATTTTGTCACTGCCACCCTGTTGTTCTCCGGATGCACATCCTCTCTGTTTATTGCGGAGACGTGTATCAGGAGAATAGGGGGGAGGTGCTGCCGAAATTTTGCGTTGGATCCGGAGCAGAGCATGGGAAAACGAACTCAATCTACACATACTCGGGTGGGATTAGGACCTATCTTTACCTATTAGCGTGTAGGTTTCCTGGACGTAATAAAATTGGCGAACCTGATTAACCGATGAATATAAATGCTAAATTATATATAAATATATTTATTCTGTCTTTAGTAGCTAGGCAAGATGAGTGATCGTGCGTGGATGTATACCGGTCACCCTAGTCAGAAAGAGATGACGAAAGAATGGTTTGTAAAAACAAAGGAATTTGTGAAAGCCGCATTCGCAAATGGCCAGGAAAGAAACTATTGCCCCTGTCCTGGATGCGACAATTATAAAAGACGACAGAGGCAGTAATGATTAAATACCTGAAGAGGAGGGGTTTTAAGCCTAATTATACGGTGTGGACATTTTATGGTGAGTCTATACAATGCACAAGAGCTGAGGTGGTCCGTCGTCGCACGGACGAGCATGGTACCGGGATCGAAGACATGGTGCAAGACTTTGATGATGCTCGGGATTCGGAAGATGAGATGGAGGAATCTGCAAAGGCCTTTTATGGAATGTTGGAGTCTTCAAAACATCCTCTCCATGAGCACCCTGAGCTCTGTCACCTGGATGCAATTGCACAAGTAATGGATCTGAAGGCTCAGTTTAACTTGGGAAGAGAATGCTACGACGCGATGATGACACTATTTGGACGCTTCCTACCCAAAGGCCATGTCATGCCTGCAAACCTGTACCAGTCGGACAAAATACTTCGTGTACTTAAGATGCCCTATGAGAAGATAGATGCATGTGAGAAAGGATGTGTCTTATTTAGGAAGGAGTATGCACACTTGGACTATATTCCCAATTACGAGCCTTGTAGGTATCTTGTGGTAGACAACGGTATGGGTGAGAAGAGGCAGACCAAAATCGCAGTTAGTGTTCTTCGGTATATGCCAATCGTACCAAGACTTCAACGTATTTTCATGGTCGAAGAGACAGCCAGACAGATGACATGGCACAAATTGGGCAAAAGAACCGAACTAGATGCGGATGGGAATAAGATGGTGGTACACACATCAGATGGGGAAGCGTGGAAAAATTTCAATGGATTGCATCAGGATAAAGCGGCAGATGCAAGGAATCCTCGAGTCTGCATCGCCACGGATGGTTTTAATCCCTTCGGCATGACGGCAACCAAATATAGTTGTTGGCCTGTATTTGTCATTCCACTCAATCTCCCCCCCCCCAGACAGATTATGCAAAGAAAGAAAATATTTCTGACGTTGATAATTCCAGGGCCCCATTATTATTCATGTCAGTTATTCAATTTTTTTATGTTGTACTAATTTCTTTTAATCTTTATCATGGCAGGTCACCAGGTGTTGAAAGATGGTGGGCGCTGGTCCGGAGCACTCGACGGGTTCTTCCCAGCCGCCCCGCACGAGGGGTGGTACTTCCCTTCCACCCCTATCTCTCCGTAGAGCCTTGGCAGACAGTCTGTCGACACCACCCGTGGGTTCTTCTTCGTCGGCGGCATTGCCCACTGGGAGAGGTGCTGGTCGGGTAGGGAAGAAGGGGAAGGGTACAGGGAGAGGTGGTGGCCGCGGAAGATCCAGGAGGACTGTTGAGCCGTCCTCGCCACCACCACCAGCTCATTCACCCGAGCATAGGACTACTATGGTCGACCAGTTTGCGGAGGAGGCTACGAGGACTCCGGTCCAGGAGCCTGGTGTTGACGGGCATTCGTCCCATGAGACTCCGGTCCAGGATCAGCCTCGGGTCGAGGTGCATTCGGCCCACGAGACTACGGTTCCGGAGGCTTCACCCGACGCGGAGAGGCCTGGATGGGATACCTGGTCGGATCAGACCGAGTTGCCGGATTGGACCGAGGGTCCAGATGGCTCAGGGGGAAGGGATGTCGGGGATGAGTTTACGGATAGTGAGGGCGATGTGCAGGTGGACGGGGCCACCGTGTACAAGCGTGGTAGTACACGTCTCCCGGTCGTGTCGGCTACCCCCGAGCAGAGGCCGGTGATTAAACCTGAAGGAGATAGGTAAGTACATTTACTCTTTTTTTAGCTTTTGCCTTCAAGTTTGTTCAAATATCTAATGCATTGACCTTATCATACTGCAGGGGATGGGCACACCCTCTTGGAGTCCGCAGGTGAAAGGACGTGGATGTCGCCTAGAGGGGGGGTGAATAGGCGCTTTAAAATAATTAAGGTTTAGGCTTGAACAAATGCGGAATAAAACTAACGTTTAATTTGTCAAGCACAAAACCTACAAACAACTAGGCTCACCTATGTGCACCAACAACTTATGCTAAGCAAGATAAACAACTAAGTGATAGCAAGATATATTACAATAAACAATATGTCTATCACAAAGTAAAGTGCATAAGTAAAGGGTTCGGGTAAGAGATAACCGAGGCAAGGGGAGATGATGATGTATCCTGAAGTTCACACCCTTGCGGATGCTAATCTCCGTTGGAGCGGTGTGGAGGCACAATGCTCCCCAAGATGCCACTAAGGCCACCGTAATCTCCTCACGCCCTCGCACAATGCAAGATGCCGTGATTCCACTAAGGGACCCTTGAGGGCGGTCACCGAACCCGTACAAATGGCAAACCTTGGGGGCGGTCACCGAACCCGTACACGTGGCAACCCTTGGGGGCGGTTACCGGTATCCATACAAATTGCTCGGGCCAATCTCCACAACCTAATTGGAGACCCCCGACGCTTGCCCGGAGCTTCGCACCACAATGATTGAACTCCGAGACACCACCAAGCTTCTAGGACGCCAAAGCATCCACGAAGAACAATATCTAGGGTACTAAGTACCAAAGGTAGTAAGCTTCTCAACTTCTCACTTCCACGATCGCCGTGGAGAACTCAAACCGATGCAACTAATGCAATGGCAAGAACACACGAAGTGGTCAAGTCCCTCACACTCAAATCCCTCCACAACAACGAAAGCTATGGACAAATATGAGAGGAAGAACAAGGAGCTCACAAAGAACTCCAAGATCTAGATCCAAGGGGTTCCCCTCACATAGAGGAGAAAGTGATTGGTGGAGATGTGGATCTAGATCTCCTCTCTCTTTTCCCTCAAGAACAAGCAAGAATCATTGGAGGGATTGAGAGTTAGCAAGCTCTAAGAATGTCAACAATGGAGGTAGAACAAGAGCTCAACGGATGGATAAGACCAAGGGGGAAGAAGACCCCCTTTATATAGTGGGGGAATGAATCAGACCGTTACCCCCACTTACAACCCGAGCCCAGCGGTACTACCGCTGGCTCTAGCGATACTACCGCTGGCTCCAGCGATACTACCGCTGACCCTCCGGCGGTACTACCGCTGACCCTCCAACGATACTACCGCTGGCTGCAGCGGTACTACCGCTGAGCCCATGGTAGCGCCAAGATACTACCGGGCCAACCACCGCCAAGAAAGTCTTCGCAAAAAAGTCTGACGCAGTACAACCGCGAAGATGACGGTACTAAAGTCCCGGAGTGGTACTACCGCTGACCAGAGGCGGTACTACCGCTGGGCCAGCGGTACTACCGCCAGCTCTAACGGTACTACCGCTAGGGCCAGCGGTACTACCGCCAGCTCTAGCGGTACTACCGCTAGGTCCAGCGATACTACCGCTCGCCACTGAAACAGCCATAACTTTCGCATACGAGCTCCGAATCGAGCAAACCCAAGCTTGTTGGATTCAGGACGATGCCAATGCTGATATGAAAATGCCAATGATCTAGACATGTGAGACCTCTATGAATGAAGAACCGGCAAAAACTCCAACATCGAAAACATCATAGTAGTTGCATATGGACTCCGTTTTCGATGAACTCGAGCTTGTCATGAAGATGACCATAAGCTCTAAAACTCACAAAGAGGAACACCAAATAAGAACCAAGAAGTATGATGCAAGGATGCAAATGGTTTGAGCTCTCAATGAACGATACGATCAAGCTAATCACTTGAGAGTCCCCCTTGACAGTACAACATTCTATCCTAAACAGAAAACCTATGAAGGGCAAACCTATACCTTGCACCTCGACCTCTTGAGCTAGATGATGATGATCTTGGCTTCCTCAAGATGGACCACCTTTCTTGATTGCGTTGGCTTGATGAAGACTAGTTGATTGCTCCACCATACTAACTATGGGTGAGCCACTCTTCAGCATACCTTCACAAGTCCATTGCCACCACAATGGACGGCAAGCTTCAAGCACGATATATTCGTGTTGATCCTCTTGAACTTGCACACCGCAATCTTGATGACGATCACCACTTGACGTCATCCTTCATGGGTTGTATGAGATCTTCCTTTTGACGCAAGCCCATGGAAACACACCTAACCCACACATAGAACTCTCACGAAGAACATGGGTTAGTACACAAACACGTAATGGACAATGCTTACCATACCATGGGATCACTTGATCCCTCTCGGTACATCTTGTACGCTTTGTGTGTTGATCATCTTGATTTACTCTTTGTCTGAGATCTTGATCAACCTTGTGTCTCTATGACCATTCTTTGGATAATACCTTGAATACCATCTTGGTCATCATATAAACTCCTTGAACCCAACAGATGGACTTCAAGAAGTGCCTATGGACAAATCCTATAAATATAACTTAAGGCAACCATTAGTCCATAGGAATTGTCATCAATTACCAAAACCACATATGGAGATATATGCTCTAACAGCAGGCTGAACTCCGTCCTTGGTGTGCTTTGCCGGACAAATTTCCCGGGGTTTGTCACGTTGCCTGGTGAGGGTCAGGTTCCTACACTAGGATTTTCCTAGGAGCACTACCAGGCTGCGCAGGCCCCGCCGGAGGAGATCATAGATGGTGTCTTGTGCCACACGAGGGCCGAGATGGTGATCAAGAGCTTTTGGGTAAATTATCCTTTTACACAATCTAAAATTAACAATATAGCTAATTATTGTACTAATCGGTGTTTTCACATTTGATTGCAGACCTTCTATAGGTGTGAGGATGGATATGAGGAGGAGACGGCCAAGGTTCTCGAGGCCGAGTGTAGGCGGTTACTACAGAACTTACGTCACGAGGCTCGGCCGCAGGCTATTTGAGACTACTACGCCACGCGTGGTATTAAGAAGCAGAAGAAGGATTGCCGCAGAAAGTTTCTGAAGAAGGAGCAATACATGAAGGTAATTACCTATTCTTAAGTCCTTCTACGTAGTTTTCTTGATTTCATTCATAGGCGTAGCGCTCAAAATTATTTCTAATAACTTACAGGTGCCCCCGAGATGGTGTGCGGATAAGATGGATTGTTGGGAGGCATTGGTTGATGAGTGGTGCACAAGCAGCTGGCGAGCCGTCCACGAGAATGCGAAGGATCGGCGTAGCCAAATGGTTTGTGTGCCACACCATCAAGGCAGCGCCAACTTACTTCAGTTCGGACGAAACTGGGTATGTGATTTGCTTCATGATTCATGCAATTCATTCCTCATGCTAATATTTTGTTCCTCCCTTTTAGGCGCATCACAATAAGACGGAGATGTCACACTTGTACGACCTTTATGGCATGGACCATAGTGCCTCGTACAAGAAGGCGAAGGCATTCTCTGAGTCTGACCTGGATGATCCAAATAACTTCACCAACATATCATCCCACCACAAGCTCGTGACATACAGGGACACGGGGAAGGCTACGAAAGGGGATGACCTTAACCCTAGCGAGGAACCTTTGGATCCAGAGTTGGTGATGATATCTGGTGGCGGGAGGCCCCATGGCTCAATAGCCATTGGAGATGGGATAATACGTTGTCCACTCACTCTCCCGGAGATCAAGGCGCGCCAGTCGAGCAGTTGTCCTGAGATAACGCGTCGTCCACGACCAGTCGATCTTGCCATCGAGGTTAGTTGTACGGACTAAGAAAACTTTCATCCATTTCATTATGTGTGTCACCATAGATCATTACTTTGGTAACGAGGAATGGTGTTTCAGGCTGCTCTTGAGAAAGAGAGATTGGCAAACCAGGCTGCTCTTGAGAAAGAGAGATTGGCAAGCCAGGCTGCTCTTCGGGCTGCTCTTGATGAGAGGGACCAGACCACGACACGATTGATTGAGGAGGAGAGGGCCCGGAATGAGGGTGGTCAACGGGCCCTGTACGAGCTTTTTGTGGTAAGTTTTTTTCACATTAGCCAAATCATGTGTGTAATGTTTGTTTCATTACTAACTAATACGACCCACTCTTCAGGGTCTGTGCGAGAGAGCGGTCAAGTCCCTCCGCCGATGCCCGTCTTCTCTTCGATTGACACGGTGAGTTTCATTATAAACTAGTATTAATAATTGAGTGTCATCATGCTAACTGAGACATTGAAAAATATCTATTCTGCAGAATAACTCCCGAGCAGCATCGCACGACCCTTCTCGAGGTGTTTCTCCTCCTTGATGACCACTACGGTAAGTTTCTCTTCTCCTCTTTCATATTCTCCTTGCCTTAATTTCCCCAACAATGACATAATTAGCCCATTTAGCTCCAAAATGTCATAATAACCTCAAAATGGCATAAGAACCTTGGTTAGCTCATTAATATTATATACTTAGCTTGTTTTCCTCTAAAATGGGATAATTAGCCCATTTAGCTCCAAAAAGACATAGTTAGCTAATTGAGCTCCAAGAAGAGGACAAGAGGAGAAGAAATAGGAAAAATGAAAAGAAAGAAGAAGAAGAAGAGAAGAAGGAGAAGGAGGAGGAGGAGGAGGAGAAGGAGGAGAAGGCCAAGGACCTTCTAGTCCTTCTCCTCCTCCTCCTCCTCCTTCTCCTCCTTCTTTATTTCTTCTTCTTCTCCTCCTCTTCCTCTTTCTTCTCCTCTTTCATATTCTCCTTGCCTTAAATTCCCCAACAGTGACATAATTAGCCCATTTAGCTCCAAAAAGACATTATAAGCTCAAAATGGCATAAGAACCTTGGTTAGCTCATTAATATTATATACTTAGCTTGTTTTCCTCCAGAATGACATAATTAGCCCATTTAGCTGCAAAAAGACATAGTTAGCTAATTTAGCTCCAAGAAGAGGAGAAGAGGAGAAATGAAAAGAAGGAAGAATAAGAAGAAGAAGAGAAGGAGAAGGAGAAGGAGAAGAAGAAGGAGGAGAAGAAGAAGAGAAGAAGAAGGAGAAGGAGCCCTCCTTCTTCCCCTTCTTCTTCTCTCCTCCTTCTTCTCCTCGTTCTTCTCATTCTTCTTCTCTTCTTCTTTTTTCTTCTTCTCCTCCTCCTTCTCCTTCTCCTTCCCCTCCTCCTCCTCCTCCTCCTTCTTGTTTTTCTTCTCCTTGTTCTCTTCTTGCTTCTTCTATTTCTTCTTCAGTTTAGCTTATTTGTCATATATATGTTGTTGTTCTTCTGTGTCTGACTTTCTTATTCCCATTTTGCAGATTGGATGTACTACATGCATGGAAGCTGGCATTGATGGAGTGCTTTAGTTCTAGTTTTCATTTGAGTTGATGAACAATGTGGAATTATATGTATATGTATATATGGATGAACACTATATGTGGAACTATATGTATATGTGTTGTGACCTATATATGTGCTATGAATATGGATGAAACTTTGTGCTATGAATATGTGTTGTGACCTATATATGTGCTATGAATTATATGTGCTATGTATATGTATATGTGTTGTGACCTATATATGTGCTATGTATATGTATATGTGCTGTGAAATAAACAAAAAAAAACTGTGACAATATGGGATCTTTGCCGTCTGCCAGCAGATGGCAAAGACCTTTGCCATCAGCTGACCGACAGCAAAGGTGCCACATGGCGCCCAGCTGTGCAACCTGGGCAGCAGCAGCTGGCCATATAGTATCTTTGCCGTCCGCTTCCAGGGGGGCACACGGCAAAGAAGAGGGCACAGAGGAGGGGGACGAGGGGTAGGCAGACGACAAAGAGTGGAGGGGGGAGGAGGTGGAGGCAGACGGCAAAGAAGAGGGCGGGAGGCAGACGGCAAAGAAGAGGGGGGAGGCAGACGATAAAGAAGAGGGGGAGGCAGACGACAAAGCCTCCGTTAGCCCCTAACGGAGGCAACGCCTGCCAGCTGCCGTCTCGACATATTTGCTGACTGCTCTTATGAAAAGCTGAAGGCAAAGCTCTTTGACGTCCGCTTCGGTGAGGCAGACGGCAAAGAAGCTACAATGCCGTCGTAGACTGACGCAGAAATTTTGCCGACAGTGGGATTCTTTGCCGTCGGTGGTTTACTCTTTGCCGTCTGTGATGGCAGACGGCAAAGAAGCTAATTCCTGTAGTTCCACATTGCTAACAAAATGGCTAAAAACAACTTTGTCCATCCAAATTAACCATTACCCAGCATTACCCAAACCCTAACACTAACCCTACATCTTAACATTAGACATAACCCTAACCGTAAATCTTAACTTTGTACACCAACATCACAATGCCACACTTTTGAAACAACAATACGCATGAACATCATATAACAACCACAATTTTCAAAACTAGGGTTAGGAACCACATGAACAAAACAATCCAAATAGACAAAAACAACCAATAAAAATTTGTGAGATGAAGGAGGTTACCTGAAGGAACAGAAAAGACACCGGATCTACGGAGATGCCCAATCAATTTCCACATATTTGAGAGGGGGATAGTGAGGGAAACAAAGGGACAAAAGAGAGGCAGCTCGAGATAGGCCAATGGGGAAAAGAGAGTGTGTGCTGAGAGGTGTATGAGAGCTCCACGGGCAACTAAAATACCTAGATGAGAAACACCAAGGACAGCGGCGTTGCTGGAAACGCATACGGGCTCGGCGTTTCTGGCCTGTCACGTCACCAGGCAACACGTGCTCCGCGTGGCAGTGGGCCAGGTCAGCAACGCAACGCATCTCGGCGTTTCTATGCAGATTGGCAACGCCGCGGTCTCTCGTGTTGCCAAAAGGGTCAGATCGTGAAATTCTTTCCGGTCGAGTTCAATTGTGATGAATTTCGTGCTCAAGGTCAAAACAGTGATTTCTTCCACTATCCCAGCCTTTGGTGTCAGGTCATCAAATCCACTCGAAAAACATTAGAAGGATCGGGATCAAAGAATACAGGGTATTGATTCCAAAAAAAATACAGGGTATTAATTTCAAAAAAAGGAATACAAGGCATCAATTTTAGGAATTTAGACGTTGGGGTTTGTTTCTGTCAAACTCTATAACCTTAAAGTTTAAATCACACTTCATTTCCCTTTTTTCAAATCAAAACCTTACCGTCGGAGACCGTGACGATAGGTAATATTATCCTACCATCACAGACTACGACGATAGAAAAAGATAAGATCATGAAGTTTTTACAAATTAGGGTCATGTTGGACTTTTTGAAAAGGGTCAAAAACACGAAAATAATCAATTAATTCCTAATAACCACACATAAAGAAAATGCCCCCGCGTTGTCTCGGCTAAGGCAAAACGGGCGGATCCCAGCCCGCACCGCCGGGCCGCCCTCCCACCCTACTTCCTCCCTTCGTCGTCGCCAGAGGAGGTCGTCAGGCTAAGCCTGGGCGGCGGACGGCGGCAGCGGGGTCGACCTCCTCTCGCGAGGCTGCGAGAGCTCAGGATGGAGAGGCTCGATCCCCTTTTCTGCGTCGTGAGCTGGATCCGGTTGCGGGCTCACATGCGTTGTCGTCGTCCCTATGGGCTTCTTCTTCGGCGGACCGCCCCTGGCGGCAACTCTCATGGGGTGGCAGTCATGGTTGCATCATTGTCGGGCATCTGGCTTCAGCCTGCTGCTCTCTTTGACGGTCGGGGGCGGATGCGCCTCCCCCTTCCCTGTGACGCGCGTCCATGGTCGGGACGGTGGCTTGCTGGGTTGTGGTGGCCCCAGTTTGGCGTTGCGGTGGTGGGATGCCAGATCAGCCGGATCTGGCCCGTCTGCGTCTTCTTGACCGACGGGGAGGTGAAGTGTGGTGGCTCTCTGGTGCTGCGGGCACGGTGGCTCTAAGAGAGGTTGGCGGTCAGCGAAGGTGCTATGCATGAAGATTCTCGTGGTGTTGGGTATGCTTCGGGCAAAAGCTTGTCCGGTCTGGCTGGCCAGTGGCATCGGCGTCCGTGGACGTCATTTAACC